>NC_092629.1:91894458-92552714 GCF_039555335.1 Amphiura filiformis
ATTTATATACTGCTATATATTTAAATAATTATAATGGTCTGACGCCCAGCTTCGCCTTATACATGCAATGGAGATCAAATGCAGATATTTCTTTTTCATATTCGTGAGTATTTCAAACATTCTTATGTAATTGACACAACAAGCCTATACTGCATAATATTGCAGCTTCTTTCTTTGATTGACACCCAAAAGCCTTGTAGTATCAGGGAGTGTTCACAAATATTTTGGTGGGTTGGAAAATATGGGGGATAAACAAAATGGGTTCTAAAAGGAGGATCCAAAAATTCAGTCCTTAATAGGGGGGGATAAAAAAATTGAGGGTAAAAATCTGTAACATGTACGACAAGAAATATACATTCCAAATGTTTGTGTACTTTCATGCTTCAAATCAACAAAATTTGAGCATTTTACAATTATTTATTATGACTCCAATGAGTAATTACCCCAAACGGTAATTTGTAGCTATTAATGAGTTAATAATATATATTTTTGGTTTCATTTTTAGGACATGAAGGGGGGGGATTAAAAAGTTTTAGACCATAAAAAGGGAGATAACAAATCCACCTTTTTTAGGGGATCAAAATTTTTTGATGTTCAAGGTTCCAACTTTTCCAACACACTCCACCAAAGTATTCACTTCCTTATCTCAAAGTTGAAACCGTTTTCATATTGTGGAAATGATGCATATCAACAATAGTAGTGTCATTTATTATATTTTGTTCTTGAAAATACTATCTCTGCTTGTATCAAGGGGGTACTACACCCCTGCCTAATTTTGTGCCTATTTTTGCATTTTTCTCAAAAATTATAGCACATGCAGACAACAGTTGTGAAGTTAAAGTCAAAAATGAGGGAAAACCAATATTTGATCAATAAATCAATAACTGCTTGCCTTGAGTTGCTGAATTTTAATTAATCTTAATGGCACATTAAGGAGTATCGTTATGAACAAAATGAAAAAATACATCACTCCCAAAATTACATTATCCAATACTTGACATTTTCTAACCTCTACATTGAATATGTTGGAAATTGCATTTTCATTTCCAGAGTGATAAAGCTTAGAACTTTGTGAATCAGGGCTCACACAAAAAGCTACATGCAAATGCAACATGAAATGTCTTCGTACAAATACAACAACTTTGTGAATCAGGGCTCACACAAAAAGCTACATGCAAATGCAACACGAAATGTCTTCGCACAAATACAACACCATCGTTTTTGCATCGTGTGGGCTACTTAAGGAGCAAACCGTCACTCAGAAAACCCGTTACTCGGAAGGCCCACTATTCAGAAAATTCTGAATAGCGGGCTTGTTTTCATTTAAAATGACCCGCTAATCAGAAAATATTTTTTGAGTACCGGGTATTTTCTGTGTGGCGGGCCTTCTGATTAACTGGCCCTTTGCAGGGTTAAGGTTATGGTTAGGGGCAGCTTCGGGTTAGGATTGGGGTTAGGGTTAGGGGTTGGGGGTTATGGTTTAGGGTTTGGGTTGGATACAGCCCGTTTGTCAGAAACAAAATTCTCAGTAGCAGGACCTTTATCATACAATTATTCAGAAAGTCCGTTATTCCGAAGGCCCGCTACTCAGAAAATTCTGAATAATGGGTTTTCTGAATAGCTGGTCTTCTAACTGCCAGGTCTTCTGAGTGATAGGCAAAATCATATTTACATGAAAGATCAGTGATGAATTAAAGTTAACTATTTCAAAATTGAGGGCGCAAATCTCAAAATGTTTCTTTAACAATACTCATTTTGCAAGATTTTGCAAAGTGCCAAGAAGCTTCAACTTTCATGACTTTGTTGATTTACTAATAGGCTTTCCAATTGGGCTATTCCATTTAAAATCCATACACCCCCTATGGAAGACATGACCTTATTCCACCACACAGGGGGTGTGAATTTCAAATTGCATTACCTGAATGGTTGACACAATCTATACCCCCTGTGTGGGATATGAAAGTCATGTCTTTGATAGGAGGGATATGAATTTTAATTAGAGCAGCACCAGTGGCGTAGATTTCTTTTCCCCATTGGGGGGGATGGGGTTAGAAAAAATTTCTTGAAGTCAGCGACAAAATAAGGTTATGGTACAAATGCGCGCGAAGCGCTCGAAAAATTTTGCAATATTAAAGCTAAAGTGGTTAAATATTGTACAAAAGTTGAATAAATTCGCGCGGAGCGCGAAAAATTTAGCACTTTTTAGGTTGAAATGGCCAAATATGGGGTTAATTTGATTGGAAACCCATATACAGGCGTCAACATTGGGGGGATGATTGTATGGATCATCCCCCCCTGGCAAAATATTGGGGGGGGGGGATAAATCCCCCCATCCCCCCGGGATCTACGCCTATGAGCAGCACATTAACATACCTGTCAAGGGTCCACCTGCAAACAGCCCCATTCCTTGAAACATGAAAAGCAATCCTAAGGCACCCGAATAACTCTCAGTGCTGCTGATATCTTTGGTTATAAGAACCATTGCTGCAGGGGGTGTTCCTATTCCAATACCAGCGAAGAACGAGACTGCAATCAATGCCCATGTAACAGACGCAATTGGATGCAAAATTAACGCCAAGCAACTTACAGCAGAGAGTACAGCAAACTGCATTTGCGCCGATACGTTTGCTGTATCACAAAAGAAAGTAGTCATTACTCGTCCAGTTAATGTACCAAGACCTCCGATGGCTGAAAGCAAGGATGCAAATCGGGGAGTATACCCAAGTGATATCGCGTACGAGAAGAGAAACAGCATCCACCCTGTGTAAGCAATGCCCCAAAGGATAAACGCCACAAAGTAAATACAAATAATTGGTTCTTCCACAATTATAGAAAATCCAAAAAAGTTGCTACATCTCTGAGCTAATGTATTATTCAAATCGTCATCCGTTCTATCACTACATTTGTCTAATTTGCATTTCCCTAATTTGCATTTTTCTAATTTGCATTTTTCTAATTTGCATTTCTCTAAATTGCATTTTCCAAATACGCATGAATCATGAGATGTTTTTGTAGGAACATTATCAGGTAAACATGGTAAAGGCTTCAATAGTGCCGCCCGATCTCCAGTTGAAGGCTTCAAAAGTGCTGCCCGATCTCCAGTCAAATGTTTTAAAATTGCCGCCCGAACTCTAGTTAAATGTGTCGCCTCACTTTCAGGTAAAGGCTTAAAAAGTGCCGCCCCAACAGAGATATTGAAGCATGAAGCCCCCATTAATATTGAAGCACTTCTCCATCCGTACATGTCGATAAAGAATTCAGTAACGGTGGGAACAATGTCATGCCGACAGCAGAACCGACGAAGATCAAACCGACGGCCAAATTGTAGTTCTTGTCGGCAAAGTAATCACGGACGATATTTTGAACGGCCACAAGTGGTAATCCCAATCCAATTCCTGTAAAAGATAATCATAATACATTGGATTGGCGTTAGTAGTTCGAAGGGGAAGGGGTGCGCCTGATTGAGGGGTTGATGAGTCTGATTGAGGGGCACTGAGGGGACTACGCTACTTTCGTAATATCTGATTTTTCACAAGTAAAAGTAGCTTAACTATTAATATATATTTTAGAGCTTTTTACTTTAAAGGCAGCATGATGCAGTCCTGTCTACAGTAGAATGCACCACTGAGGTCCCGGGTTCAAGCCCCGGCCATGCCCAAGGACTATATGTGCACTTGTAAATAAAAGTACAACTAGAGCTAATTGCGCATACACATATACGCGACCTTAGCAATAGCTAATTAACTAGGTCTATAGCTAATTAGCCCAGCTATATATCATGAATGCATGTAAGCGGTAGTATACATGTATTATGCTGATTTTACTGAGAGGTCTTTTTTTGAAATGCACTATAACTTTGGAATTTGGCTAGAGACCAAGGTTAATTTGTTAGCTCACCTATAGCATATGCAAGTTCAAAAGGTCCGGCATATGTGTAATTCATTGGAATATACATGTAAAATTACAGTATGAGAAATCATTTTGATAAGGCCAAGTAAAATAAAAAACATGTTTCAAAAAGGAGGAAAAGGGGGCTTTTTATTTTTTATCGTAAAATTGGTGCAAATACCCATAATTAGAACTGTTTTAGCGCACACATTAATGCCCGGAAAAAGGAGGAGGCCTCTTTTTATATCTAGTTCAACGAGATATGCCTCCTTTAATTATCACTAAACCTTCCAAAAGTGTTTCTTGTATATTAGCAAGTCTATAGAAAGCATCTTTACTCCCTAGATATATATTTTTTAAAGTTATAACTGACTTTCAAAAAATAAAAATAAAAATTGAAGAAACCTCAAAAAAGGAAGCGGGAGAAGACGTGAAACATGATTATTTTTTTATTCGGCCTAACCAAAAGTTATTCAATATTCATGTAAATATTTCTGTGCAACTTTGGTCATGCGCTATTATAGACCGACTTCCTAAGGTATTTTGCTACATACTGGAAGTAATACCTACATGACCTTTGACCCTAATGACCTTTGACAAAATGACCTTTGACCCCAATGGATGTATGCAAGTAATGTCATGCTATATCATAATTTGTGGAATGACTTAGAATTTTTAGTAACAGAACAGAAAATCACATCAGCCATAATGACCTTCGCATGACCTTTGACCTCAAGGCTAATGCATGTGTCAAGTGACGTCATCTTGCTGTGTAATTCGTGTAAGGAGTAGCAGTTTTAGTAAAAATAATAGGAAATAACATTTTCGGCCATAATGACCTTTCCATGACCTTTGATCTTGTTTTGGTCATGTGACATTTGTGCCACCAGCTATTGGTCCTGATGACCAAATAACATTGTTGTACTATATATATTTGCTACAGCATCAGCATTTTAGTGTATTTGGTCATATACCGGAAGTATCCCCTTAATGACCTTTGCCCCCGATTCTGGACAATAACTTTTAGACACTGGGTATAGCTGATGCATGTACCAAAGTGCCATCATCGTGCTGTGTAATTTGTGGAAGGAGCAGCATCTTTAGTGAAATCACGTTTTTGGCCATTGACCGGAAGTGGATGACCTTTGACCTGAAGTTGATCATGTTTCATTTGTCCCCCCACCCAATGGTCCTAATGACCAACTATGGTCAACATGGCTCAAAGCATATGGCTATGGTGGCTCATTATAAGATTGACAGAAAGAAAGAAAGAAACAAAGAACTTGACAGAAACAGACCTTAGCAATTTTGCAAATTGCTAAGGAATACATTCACAAATTGTTTTCACCAATGGTAATTAATCCTGTTACATCACTACGACTAATAGCATACAACAAATCGGCTGTTCAATGCACGAAGTGGGTAAGTGCAATAGCTGCCCTGCGAACATATGCCAATTTACACACAGTATAGTGTAATGGCAGCTGTACATGGCAGCAATTGCACATACTCACTACTGGCACTGAGCAGTTGAAATTAGAATACACCATCTTCAAATAACTGGACTGCTCAGTGGCAGAAGTGGGTAAGTGAAATGGCTGCCCTGTGAACATATTTTGGCAATTTACACAGAGTATATTGTACTCATCTACGCTTACCCACGAACTGTAGATTGGTCTCCAGCTGTTACTAATAACACAATTGTTGAACTAGTCAACTATAGTTTAAACTCCGCAATCGAGTTTTCGCACTAACACTTGATACAAAGCAATGAAATTTACCTGTCAAAATGATCAGTTTTCAAAGTTATTATCTAATAATGAAAAAGTTCAAACTCCCTATCTAAATGCATTGGACCATAATAAGTCGCCAGGTTGAGAATCTACCACTATAAAGTTCTTTATCAGATGATACTTTACAATTTGTTTTTACTGGCTATTTACCTGCGTCATATTCATGCTACGATCTAACAATAATGTCTGAAAATCTAAGGAGTTCACCTGTAGTTCAATCAGTCTAAACTGCATGCAAATGGTGTTTTTGGACGTTAAAAACCATAATATAGTGTTTCAATTTGATATTTATTACTTAATAAAAATAAGATATCGTAAGTGTATTCAATTTTTTCTGTTGAATGTAAGACCATGTTTAGTACCACCGATTGTGTTTAGTACAAAACTATCGTAAGTGCCACTTGTCATGCTTGTACGATGGTCTTCCATTCCACAGAAAATATCATCCTCATATTATTTATCATGAACTTTGTTTGCAACAATTATAATACACTACCCTATTATCGCTCAAACACATGATTATTACATCAGAAAAGAATATCCCAATTGTAGGCATTACAGGGGCGTACAGAACTCCATGAAAACAATATATAGCCGAGAATTTTGATCTGAAATTGTTCAAAATTAAAGCCTAATTGAAGGCATCTGGTGCATCCTATTTACCCGCTATTTTATTGTTTTTTCACTATTATTGATTTTTTTTAAATGTGTCCAAAAACAGTAGAGAAAACAGCCACATAACACCCAGTTGTAATGTAGCCAACTTGGTCCTATTTTCAGTCCTCAAAAGCTTAAATTGAATACATGAATACAAAACCCACCCAAGTCCATGGGAAGTGATTTTGAGAGAAAAACCTGTGTATCACTTTAATTCCTTAAGTTAGATTTACCTGGTTAATATGGTAAGTTTTACGTGCAAATGAGTGTATTAAACTGTATAAAGTATGACGATTAGCATTTCAGGGACTTTATAGGGTTCATTTTAAATTTTGGACTTGGGTGGTTTTTTGAATCATATACAAAGACAACAACGTTGGAATGAGATTACTACTAGTAAGATAATACAAAATAAAGCACACATGTATGTATAATGTTGATAAGCATTCTGTCATGTAATATAAACCACACACGTTCCTTTATTAAACCAATTTTTTTTCAAAAGTCACTCTCCAGTAACGAATGTGTTACAAGTGGACTTTTATACATACTGGATTTCAATCAATGTGTTACAAGACTCAAATCACGGAATTGGGTGGTTCTTTCATACATGCTATTTCTCACATGCTCAATAGACACAGATGATGAATTTGAGTTGTTCTTTCATACATATGACAGGCCTATGTATAGCAACAATTTCCCATGCTTAACTCAATTTGGTCAACGTATGGATTTGGGTGGCTTTTGTATTCATATATTCAATTGTCAAAAGCCATTCGGGCCCTCAACAATTTTCTGGGGGCCAAACTCTGTTGGCAAAATGTTAAATGTTACACTGACACTTTATAAGTCCGGTTTACAGACGCATAGCCACGAATTCTTGATGGTTGGATCACATAAAGATGAAATAAAGATGAAAAACTAGTCCCACTTGCGTGAAGCAGTGGTGTCAGAGGGAGAATGTGCCCCCTAATAATTGGGCAATGTTTTAAAATTCAGGCCCAACTGAAGCCATTTGGTTTACTTTCTTACACTATTAGTGTGTACACTTTTGTTGGAAAATGCTTGAAATATTTTGAAAATAGACCATTTTTCTAATATTGCTTTAAGAAAAAAGGTGGCCCAAATTCTGCACATAGCAGTAAAAACAAAACCAAACAGAAAAAAAACCCGACGTTTAGAGCAGATAAACTGCTCTTCTTTAGGGACAGACAACAAAATATGAAAGCAAACAACAAAAACTACATGCTGTAGTTAAAAACAAATTCAAGTCAAAAACTGAAGGCATGTTCAAATAGAACTCAGTAGCAAACAAGATAAGCTCAGAGCAAAATAAGCATGTCATTATATGAAACTTATATGAAACACGGTTCACTACAGAGAGAAACTGGAGAGCAATAAAATTATGTAATAAGCAACACCACAGGGCAATAGGGTATTGTCCTAATTGACAGGCTATTCAGGGGCGTAGACAGCTTTCTTGGTCAGGGGTGGCAAAATAAAATTTCGAGGGCACAGACGAAAAATAAATTGCAGTTGCATCATACATACCGGTAGATATAAACCGTTTTTTGTTTTTATAGAGACTGTACATGACATGTCTTGGAGCTTCCAAAAACACGAAAAAGGCTTTACTGGGACGTTGTAAAGTATTTGACACTATTTTAGCCCACGATTGGGTGAAAGGGGCTACGTTGTGACAATGTGCGCAATTTGTTTTATTTTACACTATTTTGGCCCATGATCTGGTTGAATTTTGGTGGAAAAGGGGCTCCCTTGCCCTTTTTCTTTTCCTTTGCCCTCCAGATTTTCTCTTCCTTTTTTGCCAGAGGGGCACTTTTTTCTTTCATTTTTTGTCAGGAGTGGCACTCTGCCCCTCTTGCCCCCTGCTGGCTACGCTACTGAGGCTATTCCTAACCTACCCATGGTAACTTATTGGAGAAGTGCTAAAATCAAGGTCACGTCTTCCATAGGGTGTATGGATTTAATCTGGAAGAGCCCAATGTCCTACCTGTTATCAACAAAGCTAATGATAAATCAACGGACGTGGTAGAGAATCCGACCCATATGAATCCCAAGCCTGTAAGAACCCCTCCTGAGAATGTAAGAATCCGGGAGTCAGCTAAAGTTGTAATTGCAGCCCAAATGGGACCTGTAATTAAGGAATGTCAGAAATAACATGATAATAATTAAACACCTCAAATAAAGAAAGTCCTCAGTTATGTAAACCCGTCATGCACCAAAGCCTGATCTTGTTAAAATGACAATTTTATTGATAAGGTCGTGTGCATAATCTTGTTAGCTCCAATTTGATATCAAATTTGCTGCCAGACACTCTAACTTGACAAAGATTGATACCAGTTATGAACTTTGGTGTATTTTCAAAAGTTGCAAATCAAAACGATGCACGCGGTAAATATCCCAAGTGGCGATGCAATGCGCGGTTTATTCAATTGTTAATTTGAAACGCATGGATGAATGATGAGAATGAAGTTTAGCACATAAAGGAACAATGCTAGAAGGCAACTTCTATGATTACGGGGAAAAACAGTTAAAATAAAATCTAGCATAAAGTTTAAACAACCTTCTAAAACTCTTTCTAGAACTGTTTTACCTTTTAATTGGGATAGATGACTATCTGACATTCCTCATGAAATAATTAAGTGAATTAAACTATCTTTAGTTTGTTTCAATCATGTTTCACCATTTTCCAACTCCGTTTAGCAACTCACGCCAGGCGCGTCTGCTCGGGCAGCTAAGTTTGTTATGCTTATGTGAATTTACGCGAGCGTGAGTTGGGACTTTATAGCAAAAGCCGAATAATTTCCACCTTATATATTAAAGCCGAACAAACCTAAGCGGACTCATGTAAGGCGCGTGTTGTCTTTATATGTCAAGTTCTATACCCGCAAATTTATCAATTTCAATTGGTTTTCAATCAAAGATAATCTTCCATATCGTTGTTTTCCATTTATATAAATAACTCATATGAATATATTTATCCTTGTTTGGTTTAAACCTTACCTAATAAAAATTTGACCCCAGCTCCTATACCACAACTGATTCCCACTTGATATGCAGTCATATCAAGCCCGCTAATGAAGTAAGGTACAAATACACCCAATGCTTTGTGGGTTCCAAGTTGAAACATGTAAAACACGAATCCTCCAACAACGACCATGTACGCATCCCATGTCGTCCGCGCCATTGTTACTTTTTGAGGTGTAATGACGTGCAGTGCATGCAGATTTAAGGAATTATGTCCTTTAGGTACGATATGTGCATGATAGTTTCCCCTATGGTATTCGTTATGACGTCCCTTATGACAGATTCATCCTGATTTGAATAAAGTTCTGTCCTTCATAGAGTAACACCGGGCAATAAATAAAGGTGATAGTTATGGATAGTAATGGAATCGATCTAGAGACCTTTCTGTCTCTTAGAACAATCTTCCAATATAGCTGCAATTTCAGTAAATTGGTATACCCGTTCTGGTTGGTTCATTGCATACACTCCATATGTATGTATTTATGTATGTATTTATATATTTTGTATGAGCACTCATGAGTGAAATTTCCTTTGTTGAGCCAATAAAGTATTAGCCTTACCTGTTTTTGTGTGGCGTAACGATTTACCACGTCCCGGGACCACGTCCTGGCAACACTGCAATTTCTGAAAATTATATACCAGAACATAATTATGTCACTCTGGTAGCGACCATAAGCCAGCTTACAGAGAGTTGCTCGCCCATCGCACCAACCATGTCGAGTACCAATAGCGACGGATTGAAGGAAAGAGGCCAATGGGTTGGTCGTTTTGACTTTATATTTTCCCTCATCGGTTTTTCTGTGGGATTAGGCAATGTCTGGAGATTCCCCTACCTATGCTACAAGAATGGCGGCGGTGAGTCGTAATTTACTATTATTACTTGTTGAAGTTATTAGTATACTACAAGTTGTCAATATTGCAGGAAATACTCATTCGCACCTGCAACAGTATAAATAAATTTCACCACATTTATGAAAACAGATGGCAAAGAGGCTATGCAATATTGACCATTATATACAATTTGCAATCGCCTACGTCCAAGGTTAGGAGTTGGGTCCCTGGTAGTCCATAATAATGGCCAAAAGACTAAAAACATTTTTAAAAGGGTATACACGGTAATGTTGGTCGAAGCAGCCAAAATGTTATTGAAAAATAACACTTTAATGTTTTGCAAAAGTTTATTCGACAATTCATATACTTTGAAAACTTGCTTTATTATTGTTGTTAATGTACGTTTTACAAAAGTGGTGTTGTTTCAGCCCTCTTTGCAACATAACTCAAGAACCACATAACAGGATCTACAAAAGTATGTTTGTGATATTTTAATTCTTCCAAACACTCGCTATGAAATGATCAATGCAATTTTTGCAAAATTCACTACCGTTCGCAAGATGCTGTGAACTACCAAATCACGACAGCTAATAACCTTAATACGCATAAGGCCAGTCAGAATAGTTACACTTGTGAATTGGTCGAATATTCATGGTATATCATTGTATTGTGTAGTATCAATAACCTCTGGCGAAAATTGTTCTAGGTTTTTTGAAGCGGACTTTTGTAGGCAGTGGTACAGTTACACTTTTGTAAGCAGTGGCGTAGCTATTTTTGTTAGAATGAAGTTCAGTTAATTTCGGTATTAAATTGATATGCGTATTTTAGTACACGGTGTTACGTAGAATTATCATAAGTCAGTGCAAAATTTGCTACATTAGTGGAACCAAGGTTTTTTTGCACCCTTATACCCTAGGTAACAAGACCTGAGTTGGTTCCATTTTTTTCGAATGTGTCTTCGGCGGCCATTTTGAAATTCAAAATGGCCACTATTTTTAGCATTTTTAAAGCCATATTTGTCCCGAAAGTGTACAAAGTCATATTTTTTAATGATTATTTATACTTTTGATTGTCAACATCCACTAAGAACATAATTATGATCATTTTCTAGAATCCAAGATGGCTGCCAAATCCAAAATGGCCGCCAATTTGTCTAAAATGTTCTGCCAGCTATAAGAACATTGATTTCTTTCCTTTTTTGCTGATTATTTTCACTACTAATGTTTCTGAGAATCCACTGAGAACTTAAAACTTAATTTGGTCCATTGTCTCCAATCCAACATGGCCTCTAAAGCCAAAATGGCCGCCGTTTATTAAGATATAGTATACCGCTTTAGGCAATTACTATCATTGAGAGTAAAATACACGTATCTCATTTCTGTTAGATATGGATAAGGAAATGATTGTAAACATCTTAATTTCTTAAAATAGTGCAACAACATTGTTTAAGGAGAATATAGGTGCATTTCACCTTTCAAAATGGCCACCAAAATGTCTTGAAATTGGCTAAGATTAATTTGTCAGCATTTATGCAATGAAATGCAGAAAATCATGTTTTTAAAAGTTGAAATTTCAATATTGTAATTCAACTTCAGATATTTATGATAGAGCTGACCTTGAGGCATTTAAATGCCTAGTTGTCATCATCCATGTTATCAGTATTATCAAGTTCCTCAGCACAACTGTATTGGTACACTCTTCATCTGCTCCACAAGCACATGCTACTGTACAAGTCAGATTGTCTGCAGGAACATCTTCTGGAGCATTTGCTTATTCCACATCCACACCTAACAAGCTCGACAACAGACTCGGGAGCTATTGCAATGTCTGACAGGATAGGTACTGGAATGTTATCTGCATCACTCGACCATCCTAGCTCGAACGGGTCTGGAATATTTGGATTTACCACAAGGTCTTGACTACAAACATTATGCTTGCATATGCGCCCGCAGAATGTGTTGATGCCACATTGATTTTATCAATCCCCCCTGGTTGGCTCTTGAATTGTTTCCATCTCAGTTTTTCATCTGTGTTAGCCTGAAAGTCATTTTTTGTGCCCATGAGCCTGCACAAAAACCTCTCACAGCCTGAAACAACACTTTGATGTCCTACGATTGGTTTCAGCAAGATTTTCCTTCTGTTGTCACCTGTCCCCATAAGCATGGTTGTCTGAAGACCATGAACCGTGAGTCTGCGAAGGGCAAGGACCATAACATCTGTATCTGGAACAGAATCTGGAACAATCTTCCTTCATCCATTAGGTCGTCTCCCACAGTTACTACTTTCAAATGTAGCCTGAAAACCCATCTTTTAACCATTGCTGATGTTGTTTCTTTTGCATGTGTTTTGTTTTCTTGTAGTCTTTAGTAGTAGCGTAAGTTTTTTTGGAAAGTGCAATGATCATTTCTTTGAAATTGCGCTATAAAAAAGCCGTTGTATGTATATATGTATCTTAGGTCATGATATGGACATTCTTTCCAGCTTCAGAGATCTCTGCTGCATGTAGCATGATTAGAGCGTCTGCTTTCCTCTTGTGTACTAACACCTGTCGATGTCTGAACATTATTGTTGCTTTTCAGATGCAGATGTGTTACAGTGACTATGAAGGTTGCCGTGTGATCTTTGATAATTATGGAAGAGAAAACTCCATGACTCAAAGCTATTTTTGGCTAACAATGAAACTAAGAACACCCTTGCAATCTACCTGGCAAACAAAGTTTTGAAGTTGAAGATTCCAGTAGTCACTGTAACACGTCTGCATTTGAGAAGCAACATGAATCATGTTCAGCCATCGACAGGTTTTAGTACACAAGAGGAAGCAGACACTCTAATCATGCTACATGCAGCAGAGATCTCTGAAGCTGGACAGAATGTCCATATCATGACCCAAGATACAGGTGTTATGGTCCTTGCTCTTCGAAGACTCACGGTTCTTGGTCTTCAGACAACCATGCTTATGGGAACAGGTGACAACAGAAGGAAAATCTTGCTGAAACCAATACATATCCGTTTTGTGACATCAAAAGCAGGATGCGACACATGTGGACATATCAGAGGTATAGGCAAGAAGACTGCCTTCAATGCCTTCACTGAAGCAACAACCGAAGAACTCACAGCACTGAGTCAACTTGGTGATGCAGAAATGCCATCTCAAAGTGTTGTTTCAGGCTGTGAGAGGTTTTTGTGCAGGCTCATGGGCACAAAAAATGACCTACAGGCCAACACAGTTGAAAAACTGAGATGGAAACGCTTCAAGAGCCAACCAGGGGGATTGATAAAATCCCTCCAACTTCTGGTGCGTGGCATCAACACATTCTGCGGGCGCATATGCAAGCATATATTTGGAGTCAAGACCTTGTGGTAAATCCAAATATTCCAGACCCGTTCAAGCTAGGGATGGTCGAGTGATGCAGATAACATTCCAGTACCTATCCTGTCAGACATTGCAATAGCTCCCGAGTCTGTTGTCGAGCTTGTTAGGTGCGGATGTGGAATAAGCAAATGCTCCAGAAGATGTTCCTGCAGACGACACAATCTGACTTGTACAGAAGCATGTGCTTGTGGAGCAGATGAAGAGTGTACCAATGCAGCTATGCTGAGGAACTTGAAAATACTGATAACATAGATGATAACAACTAGGCATTAAAATGCCTCAAGGTCAGCTCTATCATAAACGTCTAAAGTTGAATTACAATATTGAAATTTCAACTTTTTAAAACGCGATTTTCTGCATTTCATTGCATAAATGCTGACAAATTAGCTGAAAATCTTAGCCAATTTCAAGATACTTTGGTGGCCATTTTGAAAGGTGAAATACACCTATATTCTTCTTAAACAATGTTGCTGCACTATTTAAGATGTTTAGAATCATTTTCTTGTCCATATCTGACAGAAATGAGATACATGTCTTTTACTCTCAATGATAGTAATTGCCTAAAGCGGTATGCCATATTTTAATAAAAGGCGGCCATTTTGGATTTAGAGGCCATCTTGGATTGGAGAAAATGGACCAAATTAAGTTTTTATTTCTCAGTGGATTCTCAGAAACATATGTAGTGAATAAATCAGCAAAAAAGGAAAGAAATCAATGTCCTTATAGCTGGCAGACCATTTTAGACAAATTGGCGGCCATTTTGGATTTGGCAGCCATCTTGACAATCAAAAGTATAAATAATCAGTAAGAAAAATATGACTTTGTGCACTTTCGGGACAAATATGGCTTAAAAAAGGCTCAATATAGTGGCCATTTTGAATTTCAAAATGGCCGCCGAAGACACATTCGAAAAAAATGGAACCAACTCTGGTTTTGTTCGTAGGGGTATTTAGAAGCTAAAAAGCATTGGTTCCACTAATGTAGCAAATTTTGCACTGGGTTACGTAACACCATGTACTATTTGTGCTGAACTGCGCGAGAAGCGCGCGAAAATGTTGACTTTCATCGCTTGGATGGGGCACAGAATCATTGCTGAATTGGTGGTGCCTAGGGCGCGTTCCCATCTGCTCCCACCCCCGTCGCTACCTCACGGTCTGTAGGTCTTGTGGCTCTTGAGTAATGGTGTAATAGTGTTGAAACGAAACATTTTCACAAAACGTCACATATCTCAAGAACAGTAGCGTAGTCCAGCGGTGGGGCAGAGTGCCCCCTCCTCCGACAAAAAAAATGAAAGAGAAAAGTGCCCATCTGACAAAAAACGAAAAGGAAAATCGGGAAAAACAAAGGAAAAGAAAAGTGCCAAAAACAATGAAAGAGCAAAGTGCCCATCTGACAAAAAACGAAAGAGAAAATCAGGAAAAGCAAAGGAAAAGAAAAGGGCAAGGAGCCTGTTTCCCATCAGCCCGATCATGGGCCAAAATAGTGTAAAATACCAAATTGTTGCTCGCTACGCGCACACATTGTCAATAAAGTCCTTTTTTAGAAGCTCGCAGACTTTTACTTGTACAGTCTCTCTCTCTAAAAAAGTATATCCCACCAATAATACTGTGCCAAAATGATGCAACCGGAATATCTTTTTCGTCTTTGCCCCTAAATGATTCTTTTGCCCCTCCTGACCAAGAAAGCTGGCTACGCCGCAGTTCAAGAACAACAATATATTAAATAATTTTTAAAGCGCATGTTTTGCATTCCGCACCCATTCAAATCTTCAAGTTGCACTTCTCATTAATCCCTTAATATATGATTACTCTGACACTGCCTTAAGGTCCGTTCATACTACGCCGCAATTGGGATGCAATGCGTTGCCGCACTGCATCGTACCGCAGAATACTGCACTGCGGTATCGCGATAAAGTTAAATACATTTTAACATGGAAATGCGATGAGTTGCGGCAAAAAGTAATCGATATATCGGCAACACATCGCATCGCAAGGCAATTGCAGCGTAGTATGAACGGACCTTTAAGATGATGGGCTGTTTATGATTTCTGGCCCTGCGATTCGTCAATTTCAGTGTACCGCGAAATTCTTGAACAGTCTTGAACATATTTGATCTTGAGCGTCGAGGGTTAAAGTCCGTTCATACTACGCTACAATTGCTTTGGGATGCGGTGTATTTCCGCACTGCATCGTACTACAAAGTACTGCAAATGCGGTATCGCAATAAAGTCAAATATATCATGTATATTGTAACTTGGAAAAAGGTAATCGATATATAGGTACCGCACCGCACCGCAAAGCAATTGCGGCGCAGTATGAACGGACCTTTAGATTTCAAGCACGTTTTGCGCATCTTTGTCAACTATATGAGCATGGTAAAAATTTACATGTGCTGATTTTCAACACTCCTACTCCGCTCTTTTGTAGGTGCATTTCTTCTTCCATATCTAATATGTCTTGCTGTTGGTGGGATTCCTGTATTATTGGTTGAGTTAGGACTGGGCCAGTTCATGTCGCAAGGAGGCATAACTTGTTGGAACTTGTTACCCGGATGGCGAGGTAAAACAGTAATTTATCATCGCTCGTAATTTAGTAATGACAAATAACTGATTACTATTAAAGCCATATAGTAACATTTGCTGAGGAGGACGCCCTCAATGTTTTACACAATTATGTTTTTACACTAATTGATTATACTAGTACTTTAGTAAACTAATATAACCTGAAAATCAAGGCTGTAATTGTGACAGGATCCGAGATTTTGAATAAAACGTTAGTCGAACGCATACGTGATGTTCATAACACAGTATGTTCATGGCGTGCGGGACGGCCATAAACATCGAAAGAACCGACTGAGTCACATTCGACAGAGTGGCTCGCATTGGGGCCATGTGATGTCATATTGCCTTGTCATTATTGCCTTAAGTTAATTTTGGACCAAAATTTAAAAAGGACATACCTGACAGTAAAAACCTAACATATTGTGAAACAAAATAAATCTATTTCTTATAAAAAAAAACTTTCAAAGTAATGGGGTGTGCAGGCAGCAGTTCAAAACTAGCGGTTTTTCAATGAGAGGTGTTTATTTAAAGCGATTAAGGTTAAACTATAAATTAGAGGTAAATAGCAAATAGAGTAAAATGCATTCTATTTGTATATGTCGATTTATTCCGTTACAAGCAACCCGTCACCCATAGCCCTGCGGGCTTCTTCTAAATTGGATCTAGAGAATAATGCACTAAAAAGCTTATTATTAGCACTTTACTTCTTTTCGCACAGGGATCGGTATAGCCAGTATCATAGTTGTTGGCTGGTTAAATTGCTATTACAACGTGATCTTGGCCTGGGACATCTACTACATGTGTCTGTCCTTTGCTAAACGACTACCATGGTCCCATTGCAACAATGACTTCAATACTGACATGTGTCTAGAGCCAGAATGGATCTACGGTAATACCAATGCTACGTCCTTACAAGCGTGTGGAGTAGACGGAACAGCAGATTTTCGTAAACAAGTTTGCTTGAATGGAACACTCAGAAACCTGAGTGATTTCACACCAGCTGTAGAGGAATTCTGGGAGTAAGTATCATGGAAGAATAAAGCGCCACCATATTTATGTGACCTTATTGTTACTTATTACAATTAAATGATGAAAATCAAAGTCATACGATGTTGCCGAGAAGTGTCAAAAGAAAAATGTCACCATATCGATATAATGGCTCAAACAGTACATGTACCCGTAGAGGAGGCGAACCTGTATATAAACAGTGAATGGAGTATCCATCTATCTCTTACAATGGCGATTGAGCCAGACTCATCCATGTTGCTGTAGGGGGATCGCTATATCGACGGGACTCGAACCCACAATCTCACCAACATGTGCTGTAGCATACCTCATGATATAGCGAGACTATGCTGCTGCTCCTCCTCCTCCTCCTCCTCCTCCTCCTCCTCCACCACCTCCTCCTTCTCCTCCTCATGACCTGTTAGGTTGTTTCTGTGGTCACCCCAATGACAAACCAGGGGACCTCAAACTGTGGATTGAAAATGCAATGTATATCCAAATATACCCACATGCACCCAAATATATCACAGTATGGGAAGCATCAATTAGCATCAAAAATTAACAACCAATTACCCACAAGGTTATCTGATGATATATATATTGGCCCAGCTGGACCATGTAATATCTGGAGTTGACCTGTTTCTGGGGTGACCTCAATAAGAAATTAGGTGGACTAAAACTGTGAAGTAAAAATGCAGTGTAATGTTCGAGATGAACCCAAATATCTCGGAAATGCACCCGAATGTATCAGAAATACTAGCATATGTATTATAAATACACCTAATGTTTCAGAAATGCACCCAAATACCTAAAATGCACCCAATTATATTAAGATTGCTCCCAATAGTGCAGTGAAATTGTAAATATCGTTGAAGGCAGCGGTAACGTAATGCATTTTTCTCTGTATCGACACAAATAGACGAAAGCTACTAAAGGTCCATCTATCCTCTGGTATAGACGACATGGGAGGCATCAATTGGCAACTTATGCTTAGCCTAATTATCGCCTGGGTCATCGTGTTCTTCATCATCTGTAAAGGTGTCAAAAGCTCAGGAAAGGTAACTGTGAAATCATTCAGTCAGTACTTATGTAGACTTCTCCGTAGTCCACTTGCCAATTGTGCATTATTCTGGCTATTAAATTTAAGCTTAAAACTCTGATTTAATTAATGAGTGCACAATTGATAGATTTTCACAACTGATCTTTTCAGTCACCGTACGCCCTCTGTTTGTTAGCTTTTCGGATAATAAACTGGCAGATTCTAAAATTAGAATTGTTCAGTATTGAAGTGTCATTATAATTATGCCATTATGATATGTTGCATTCAATAATATAAGCCTACGTAGGGCCTATACTTTACTTTTACTGTCACAAATATAATTATATAGCCTAAACTTTTCATAACCATTTTATACTAGTATTTTGATGTACTAAATATCAGTATAATTTCGAGTTCAACTGAATGCGTTCATCATGATTAATAACATTTTTATTTATCAAAAATCGACTATGGCATAGTCTAGTACTTATGCACAGTGGCGGGGCTACGGGGGAAGGGCAAGGGGGGCATTTGCCTCACAAACATTTTTTCTTCCCTCCCCAGTTTGCCCCCCACTTCTGAGACAACCTCCCCCCAAATTACGTAAATTTGCACTTTTGCGGCAATTTTGCCCCCCGAAAAAAATCCTGGTGCCGCCACTGCTTATGTATTCATGCCTCCCCAGCAAACAGTAAAACGTTTATTCGAAACATTTTTGCAAAATATGTTGTCAACACTGAAATCAATTCCCAGCAAACACAAAACGTTTTCGACATCATTCGCAAAAGGTTATAAAAAGGTTGTCAGAAAACGTTTAAATGTCGGGTTATATAAAGGGTATAAAAACGTTTTAATAACATTCCAAAAATATTTTTGAAAACTTGATACAAAACATTCTAAACAGAATGTTATTTTGTGGTTGAAAAAATATTTTTCGAAAAATGTTTGCCCAAAATATTTGCAATAACGTTTTAAAAACGTTTTCATGACTTTTATATAACCGGACATTTAAATGTTATTAAAACGCTTTGAAAAAACATTTTAAGGATATTTTTGTGTTTGCTGGGTGCAAATATTTTAACATAATGTTATTTAAGTGTTGACAAAATATTTGGCAAAAAATAATTGCAAAAAAGTTTACAATAGCATTTCGAACACATTTTAAAAATATTGTTGCAGTGTGTTTTCATACAAATATAACCCGACATTTTAATGTTACGTTTTTGCTCAAATCAAAAGCCAAAATATAACTTATTTAAAACGTTTTTAAAACGTTTTTGTGTTTGCTGGGTTCCTGTTTCGAATGTTTTGCATCAATTTTTCAAAAATGTTTTTGAATGCTATTATAACGTTTATACTCTGTATATAACCCGATATTTAAACGTTTCCTGTGCAATTTTTTGAGTTAATGCTGCTCGGTCTATTCAACACAGACATTTCACTATGTCGATTCTAATAGTGACAACTTAATAGTATCACGCGATACAAAATATATCAGTAGATTTATCGGCAATGGTATTTTTTTAATATAGGTTGTTCAATGACGATAGATCAAAATGATATTTTGAGAAAAAGTGAAAAGTAATTCGCATGACATTTATTTTCTTAAAGGAACACTCCGGCAATCACAACATTATGCTTTACATGTTAGAAAAACAATTCCTAATTGAGGTAGTTATATCTAGACAATGATAAAAAGGTGCGCTGACATTTTCCAACATAAGTCTCCGGCAATCACAACACTATGCCTTATACGTTAGAAAAAATAATTATCAAGCTCGAATCACATGGTTTTATCAAAAACAAACTCATATTGACCATAAAAACGAATAAAAACAGCCGGCTCTCTACACGCGATCGATATTCAAATTCCCGCGCCGAAATTGCCTGTGGCTTTGGTATCACATAATAGATACTATTTTTCTCATTACTATCCTGAAATTTGACGCTCCAAGTCGATGTACAGCCTGTCTCAAAAAAAATTGTGCAAGTGAAAAGCGCCCTCTTTGGCAATTACAAAATAATATTGTGACATTATGCTTATATCAACGTTAAGGGCGCAATCTTAGCTCTCAAATGCCGTTTCTTCTGTTCAATTGGCTTGTTTCAATCTCGAGATATGTTTATTTAACAACGAAAGGGTAAAATCACAATTGTGCCACTTTTACTAGGGAAGAGAGCTGTACATGTAAAATCAATGATATAGCTGATGTTGATGCGTCTAATGCACTCTCCCTTAGTGGAATTTAGTACCATGAGAAAGCACATAAGGTTATAATCGTATTATTTTTGAACGTTGCATTAAAATCTTTAGAAGTTGCTAGCTACTCTAGGAAGGAAATAAGAGTAAAGGACCATTCCTGGTGGAACTTAATTCCAGTTAGACCATGTCTAACTTTAGACCCTCTCTAACTCTTTTGTGCATACGGACTTTAGTGTGCAATATTTGTTTGTCTTTTAACATGTCTTGACTGACTAAGAGAGCAGCATTTACCATGAAAAAATCATTGACGTGCACATGTATTTAATTTTACAGCAGAACGTGAAATATTTATTTATCTTTTCTGTGGAAAAAGATAATCATTATTCCTGCATCATGATAAAATAGTAAAAACAGAAAAAAAATTGTATTGTGTAATTGATGCATTCTTTTGATTTCACGAAGGAACTCTTGATAAACTTGATGATATCGCTGATTTACATGCAAAGCTCTCTTATCTAGTAAAAGTGGCACAATTGTGATTTTACCCTTACGTCGTTAACTAAGCAGATCTCGAGATTAAAACAAGCAAATTGAACAGAACAAACGGTATTTGAGAGCTAAGACTACGCCCTTGACATTGATGTAAGCATCATGTCACAACGGTATTTTCTAATTGCCAAAGAGGGCGCTTTTCTCTTGCACAACTTTTTTTGAGACAGGCTGTATTTCCGGAGAAATCATGAAACACAGCGGTTTTTACAGGTTACCAGTTTGTAAATACAAAAAATTACTTCGGATTTCTGGGGAGGGAATTAATTGCGAATCAACAGTCTCCTCAACAGCTACTTTGGTTTCGCGTTATACACATTCTGTGAAAAAACCGAACCACACTAACTGCTGAGGAGACGGTGCGGCGTATTTAATAATTAATTTCCACGATGGACATCGTGGGCGGTTTAGCTCAATTGATTAGCGCGTTATGCTGTTACCCGCGAGGTACCCGGTTTTTTTGCTCTCCATTTTTAACCCAAACTTTTTTATATTCGTTTGAAATGTACATATTGCAAGGGGAAATATATTTTGTTTCCTTTTTTTCTGAAACGGTACGAAAAAAACACAAATATTTTCTGTTCAATACGGGCCGGGCATTGTACAGCATGTCAGCATTCGTCATACGAACGGGAATGTTGTTGTTGCTTGCCTGCCCAGAATGCAATTCACGTATACCAAGGTATTGGATTGCAAATTTGGCTATTTATTCACATTTACGCTGAAAATGCTCTCGTTTTTTCACAAAGCAGCATAAAGGGGGCGATATTTGATATTATTATGTAATTTTAAAGACAATCGATATCCAAAACCAATAGGGTTATCCCCCTTTAATACAGTAATTATTACAACCGGTAATTTTCAGTGGTGATGGAACGGACTATTGAAATACAGATATCTGCAGTGTAGGCCTATTATAAATTTATGACACACCGCGCCGCACGTGTTCTATTACGAACATATTCAAAAGATTAACAAACGTAAAAATCTGAATGAATATTTTGTCCACTCTTAAGGAATCGGATAATAACGTATGCACAGTATTTTTATAGGACCTGAAAGCACATCAGATATATTGAATTACATTCTGAGTACAAGGAATGTCCTTCTGATATCAAATAATTTTGATTTTTTGAAACTCGCGATATAATACAAATTGGCACATTATTAAAATTTGATATTTTTAATATAGTCCTCAAAGTAAACTTGGTAAATCTAATGATATGTACTTAAGGTTAAATACAATTGATTTTCAAGGATTGATTCCAGAGGGGCGTAAGTTAATAATGGAAACAGCCATGCAGAAAAGAATGAACTCATGCGTACAACATTGTACAATAGTGTATCAATCTGAACTAGGGCCACGGACAAACCGCGGCTCGTGAGTCATCCTATAGGCCCTATGTTGCAGGGATAGGGAGGGGGCGACCATGATAGGACCATATGGGCTGATGGGGGGTGATTGTGTGCAGCCGTTTTCGGCAATTTTCCTTTGGATTTTCTAAATTTTCAATTTTCAAAATTATCCTGGATGATAGGCCTATCTGTCGTGAAATAAATCAATGCTTCTATAGGCTATAATAGGCCTAGTAGGCCTATTTATACCCTGATTATGCAATACTGATATAGGCCTATATAACAATAACTACAACAACAATAACAAAACCAACAACTAATATTTTGTTATAAACTAATTTGTAAAAATATATTCATAGGCCGCGCGCCGCGCCTATTAGACTAGTATAGCCTAAAATTCCTGAATTATATAATGAAAAAAAGGGCAAAAACAATCAATTGCTGCAGTCAGAAAGAAAGAAACGAACAAGAAAAAAGAAAAAAAGTGAAAGAAAAATAAAATAAAATAAATGGAATGGACCACATAGGGACTCGAACACGTACCAAAGTTTTCCAGCTCAAAACTATAGTATTATATACCGGTAGTCGAACGTGAGCCCGGTGCGCTAACCGATTGAGCCACTGGGGGATACATGAAATTGATCGATCTCAAACTGACTAAGTATTATGGAATAGTGCATGCATACCAGGCTCTTATGATAAACAAGCTCATTACCGCTGTAACGGTCGGAGGTATCGATGGCGAAAAACCTCGTTTTTTGCAAAAGTAGCTTACATTTGGAGTGAAATTCAAATGGTAAAGTATAAAGCGACAGACATTTGAGAAATAATGTAGGCAGTTAGAAATAAAAATTAACGTTCCACAATCCAGATATCGATAATGTAACATAACAGTGTTTTGTGGTACAAGATTCTCGAAAATTGTTCCCAAAAACGGGCTAATAAAATTTAATCGGTACTGTATTTGGTTCTTCCCCATGGCAACATTATTTCTTTGGTCGATTTGTAGTACAATACAAAAAAGGAGAAAACAATCACTCGGTGTGGTTTTATACGGAGCGAACATTTGAAAAAAACTGCATGGAACGCGTTTTTGATCTTGTGAACATGGTGCGTAAAAATGATTTAAACGAAGGATTTTCAAACGGATCCTAAAAATTTGTATAAACACTCATAAATAATGTAAAGATACATCCATGCACCAACATTTGACTCACTGCGATATTTGATTGCTGAGAAAACGCGGTTTTAGAGAACAACTTTATACGTCTTTTATACGTTTTTTATACGTTTCTTCGTGTAACCTTAAAGTGTATTACACGTAGGTTAATACAGGATGTATTGGACTCGCAACACTGTGTTTCACGTTGTTAAACGATCATCAGGCGAATGACTAGACTACGGAGGTTTTTTTCTTCCTTGCATGGCGAGTGTTGCCATGTTTGGATCGGCTTTCTTATTGTATACACTTTAGTGTATGTAGCTGGGATGAAAAGCCGACAATCAATTTAAAATTTTGAAGAAATTATACACCCCTACTCCAATTTTTTTTTTTGAATAAAATATATATATTTTCAATACCAAATGTCAAAATATTCATATGGTGGACTGTTCAGAAGGACATTCTTCGTATTCAAAATGAAATTCGATATGTCTGATGTGCTGATGGTCCCACAACAAATATGTGAAAACGTTGCTACTTGAGCCTAAAATAACAGAATGTTACGATTTTGCTAGCACTGAGGGTAGCAACTTTAAAATGTCAATTTTTAGATTTAAAATGTTTTAGGGCATCATGTCTGCCCTTTCGTTTTGTGTTTGCTGAGATGGGTCTGTACTAGAGTCAAAATAATTAAATTTGTGCTAGAGTCAAACGTTGTCATAACATGAAAAACTAAACGCATTCCTTCACCAAACATACATCTGCTATTTCAGGTAGTGTATTTTACAGCGTTGTTTCCCTACATAATCATGACATGTATTCTAATACGGGCAGTAACACTTGAGAATGCCGTGGAAGGAATCAGATTTTACATGAGGCCTGATACGAGTAGACTTGCCGATGGTCAAGTAAGTATGTCCAGGAGGGTCAGAGTTCAGAGGTCACCAAAAGACCCCCCTTTTCAAAAATTTTCGGGAAAATTCTGATAAAAATTTTTTTTTGTCAGAATTTCCCCAGTCTCACGGAAAGACCCCCTTTTTTTGGAACCTTCTCACTGAAAGATCCGCCCTTTTTTCGGTGTCTAGGCTCTCACCGAAAGACCACTAGTTTCGAACTGCTGTCCGCATATCCCCATCACTTCAAAGGTCATATATTCATTTGTTTTTATTTGGCTTGGTGCTAGATATTATTAGAATGAAAATATATATGACCAGTGAATTTGATTTTTCACGGTTCTTTCTGACTTCGATTTGTTAAGGCACTGCCCATGTCATGAGAAAATGCTTAACATGCATATTTAAAGTTCCGCATATAATATGCCTCACTAAGTCCCATTCAGCATGTTCAGTGATCCCAGCAAATGTGTAAAAAAAATGAATTTTCGTATTTGTTGCTTAAATGTGAAGTCATTAGAATTGTTATTATGTCACGCGTACTTGGGAAATGGAACATTTGGCAAAAAACAAGGAAAATAGCAGTATTGACAAAGCCCCATTCAAATACATTTCGCTATGCAGTTGGAGGGCCATTCAACTTTGACGCGCTATTATTAAACTGTATACGCTATGAATACGCACACAACGAAAATTCAAATTTGCTTGGTTTGGGTTGCAGTTTTAAAAGCTTCCAAAATTCTCTCTACAACTCCTAATAGCTATATATTTTATATATAACTACAAGAAAGGCTTTCAACATTCCATATATGTTCACAAAAAATACCGTAACTTTGCAAGGAATATGACATGGGCACATAAACACAAATGTTTGTCATGAATTGAGATAAAAGAGTAACAAAAACTACTATATTATAAAAATGGTGCGAGTTCATAAATCAGGAATGTGCATATGATTAGAAACATGGCTTATTATCCTCATATTAAAAAATCAAGATTTTTGGTTGGTTAAGACAAAAACCTGCCAGGATGAAAAGGGTATTTTACAAGACGGGAAAATACCAGTATTCAGTAGGCCATGCGACAACAACATTGAGAAGATTCATGCGAGCAGTGTTAAACTGCGCGCGCGTATTTCACTGAACGCAAATGAATGGCGCGCTTGGGCGCAATAAAGTCGCGTGCGTGTACTCGTTCATGGTGTCAAGTCACGCGGTATTGTTATGAAGTTGTTTACTTAATTTTCGTCGATGGGCCGAATCTGAGTAACCATTTTATAACCATTATTTAAGTTTGAAATTTTAAGTTCAAAATTTGGGACAAAGACTAATCGATAGATAAAGGTTGAAATTACTTGTCTGGCTAAAAATTAGAATGTTTAAAGCGTTAAGACAGAAATTATCCGGGTTAGAAGTCCTTAGCAACGAAAATAAATTTGAAGGTAAAGCATACGCAAAAATCATGCATTTTAACTACAAGAGTAGACAAAATGGGAATCAAGCAGAGAATTGTAAAGATATTTTCAATCCAATAATATTTGTAAATTGCCCAAGATGATTGGATACACATAATACGATACATTTCAAATCGAAGTTTTCGGCGGGAAAGGTAAAAAGGCATACCCAAGAGTGCGACGGTCATTTTTGGAAAGGTCGCGTACGTTAATGATTTGACCTTTAACGGAAAACGCGCATGATGGCCCTCCGACTGTATGTACTCTACTTATTACATGGATTTTTCGAAGCTTGATGCCAGAGGCAGGGCGCAAGTTAATAACAGAAACGAAACAGTCATGCAGAAAAGTATGAACTTAAGCTTACTTAGTATATCAATCCAACAAGTTTATACGTCTTTTATACGTTTCTTATAGTTTCTTCTAGTATCCTCAAAGGGGCATTTCGTGATCCACAGCCTCATCCCCTCACTTTTCTCAAAAAAAGTTGAGATTTTTATATCACTGGAAACCTCTGGCTACATAATGTTTATGTACAAAATATTTCTTGCAGATTAATTCGTTTTGCAAAGATATCGTGAAATTTGAATTTCGTTCTGATGCACCAGAACGAAATTACAACACATTGTCTATGGAGCAGTATAATACACATAATCATGCATAACTCGCAAACGCAAAATCGGAATCAACTGAAATTTTGGGAATAGGCTTTTTTCGTGGATATGTACCGAAAAAGAGGAAGTTAGGATCACGAAATACTCCTTTAAGTAAGATATTACAGTTTCATGTAAAATGTCATATTTGTTCCTGAATACGAGGCTTTCTAACCACTAGCAGATTATCACATCTTACATCTATGCTGCTAACAAAGGCTTCAACAACTGATTCTTATGATTATCAGAACGAGCAAATCACTGAATGTGCCTTTAAAATAAATATATTTACTTTGTTTTGCTAATTTGCGCCTTTGTATGGGTATGAGTTGAAAGGTGGCTGGTCCAACTCACTTCACGCTATATAGCTACAGCACTAACTAATAGATCAATTCAACACCACATTTCCAAACCAAATATGCCGATTAAAATTGATGATATTTTGTGAAGTTCATCAGTTAAGTCAAATTATGATTAGAATTTTATTCAAAACAGCTGGAAAGCCAGCTGGCATTTTGAGGTGAAAATACGACTTTCTGAATGTGTGTACATCAAAAACTTAACGATATAATATGTGTACAACGCTGTATCTCATCAACTGAAAAAATCCAACATTGGATAAAATTCAGATTATGGCACATTAGTTAGCGTCATAGATGTGCTAACATATCACATAGCACATAGCCAAAACCTGTTTATTAAAGACAAAATAATACATTTTTAGATGAATCTGTAATTTCTCTACTTCAGTAGAGAATTAACCCATATGTATTTCAACGGGTTTCAACTATGTCAATACTGTTGTTTTCCTTGTTGTTTGTTATTTTTGTTTCATTTCAAATATACATAATGCCAGTTGTCATGAATTATCTTATACTGGATACTATCTTAAGGGATCTGGAATGAGCGTTTTGAGCGTTTCGACAGTATTTTTTGTGGGACGTGAGAGCACATCAGACATATCGAATTGCATTCTGAATACGAATAATGTCTTTCTGATATCAAATAATTTTCATTTTTTGAAATTCACGATATATACAAATTTTATGACAAATTATAAAAATTTGATATTTTTCACATTTTTGATATACAACAGTCCTCGAAGTAAATCTAATGATATATTCTTAAAGTGTATGTAGTGGGGATGAAAAGCCGACGATCAATTGAAAATTTTGACCTTTCATATTGAAGATATGGATTTTTTCCCCAAAAGACCTATTTTTTGTTGTTGTTTGAAAAAAAATCCATATCTTCAATACGAAAGGTCAAAATTTTCAATTGATCGTCGGCTTTTCATCCCCACTACATACACTTTAAGTATAAATCGTCAGATTTACTCTAAATCATCAGAAGTTTACTTCGAGTACTGTTATATATCAAAAATATCAATTTTTAATCATTTGCCATAAAATATCAGAAGGACATTCTTCGTATTCAGAATGCAATTCGATATGTCTGATGTGCTCTAACGCCCCACAATAAATACTGTCCAAACGTTCATACCCCATCCCTTAAGGCTATTTATATACAATTCTAAATTTACTTTCGCTGGGATGACTGAATGCGCCTTTACAAGTTTTTGATCTGTTCTGATGTTGAATTCTGATGTGTCAGACTCATCCATTATCAATGATGAGTACCAACCATTTTGATAGAGCTTGTACTTGTTATTTCATGTTTGAAGGTTTGGTTGGATGCTGCCACGCAGATTTTCTTTTCTTACTCTATAGGAGTAGGGACAATGACAGGCCTCAGTAGCTACAACAAGCAACATCACAATGTTCTAAGGTAAATACTGTGCGTGCAAGCCATAGGCTTCTACACAGATCTTCTTTTCTTATAGGAGTAGGGACAATGACAGTCCTCAGTAGCTACAACAAGCAAATTCAGATTCTACACAGATCTTATTTTCTTACTCTATAGGAGTAGGGACAATGACAGGCCTATACAACAAGCAACATCAGATTCTACACATATCTTATTTTCTTACTCTATAGGAGTAGGAACAATGACAGGCCTCAGTAGCTACAACAAGCAACATCACAATGTTCTAAGGTAAATACTGTGCGTGCTAACCATAGGCTTCTACACAGATCTTCTTTTCTTATAGGAGTAGGGACAATGACAGTCCTCAGTAGCTACAACAAGCAAATTCAGATTCTACACAGATCTTATTTTCTTACTCTATAGGAGTAGGGACAATGACAGGCCTCAGTAGCTACAACAAGCAACATCAGATTCTACACATATCTTATTTTCTTACTCTATAGGAGTAGGGACAATGACAGGCCTCAGTAGCTACAACAAGCAACATCACAATGTTCTAAGGTAAATACTATGCGTGCAAGCCATAGGCTTCTACACAGATCTTCTTTTCTTATAGGAGTAGGGAAAATGACAGGCCTCAGTAGCTACAACAAGCAACATCAGATTCTACACAGATCTTCTTTTCTTACTCTATAGGAGTAGGAACAATGACAGGCCTCAGTAGCTACAACAAGCAACATCACAATGTTCTAAGGTAAATACTATGCGTGCAAGCCATAGGCTTCTACACAGATCTTCTTTTCTTACTCTATAGGAGTAGGGACAATGACAGGCCTCAGTAGCTACAACAAGCAACATCAGATTCTACACATATCTTATTTTCTTACTCTATAGGAGTAGAGACAATGACAGTCCTCAGTAGCTACAACAAGCAACATCACAATGTTCTCAGGTAAATACTATGCGTGCAAGCCATAGGCTTCTACACAGATCTTCTTTTCTTACTCTATAGGAGTAGAGACAATGACAGGCCTTAGTCGCTACAACAAGCAACATCGCAATATTCTAAGGTAAATACTATGCGTGCAAGCCATAGGCTTCTACACAGATCTTATTTTCTTACTCTATAGGAGTAGAGACAATGACAGGCCTTAGTCGCTACAACAAGCAACATCGCAATATTCTAAGGTAAATACTGTGCGTGCTAACCATAGGCTTCTACACAGATCTTATTTTCTTACTCTATAGGAGTAGAGACAATGACAGGCCTTAGTCGCTACAACAAGCAACATCACAATGTTCTAAGGTAAATGCTATGCGTGCAAGCCATAGGCTTCTACGCAGATCTTCTTTTCTTACTCTATAGGAGTAGAGACAATGACAGGCCTCAGTAGCTACAACAAGCAACATCACAATGTTCTAAGGTAAATACTATGCGTGCAAGCCATAGGCTTCTACACAGATCTTCTTTTCTTATAGGAGTAGGGACAATGACAGTCCTCAGTAGCTACAACAAGCAAATTCAGATTCTACACAGATCTTATTTTCTTACTCTATAGGAGTAGGGACAATGACAGTCCTCAGTAGCTACAACAAGCAACATCACAATGTTCTCAGGTAAATACTATGCGTGCAAGCCATAGGATTCTACACGGATCTTATTTTCTTACTCTATATGAGTAGGGACAATGTCGCTACAACAAGTCGCAGCCTCAGTCGCTACAACAAGTAATGATATAATAATAAAATGGTAATAATATTTATAATCGTTAATTTTGAAGTTCTATCTTCATACATATAAAATAATATTTTATGATGTGATAACGAAACGTTACAATTTCCCTTATGTTCAACCAATCCTTTAACGTTTATGATAAAAAAAATCAATGAAGTAATTAAAAGTTTAATATCAAAAATATAACCATACAAAAGGTAAAAGCTTAAGAACTTGCTTGCACGTGCAATCGAAAATTATCATAATGATATTTATGAATTGAATATATGAATACAAAAGCCACCTAAGTCCATACTTTGGCCAAATTGAGTTAAGCATGGGAAATTGTTGCTATACATAGGCCTGTTATATGCATGAAAGAACAACTCAAATTCATCCTCTGTGTCTATTGGGCATGTGAAAAATAGCATGTATGAAAGAATCACCCAATTCCATGATTTGAGTCTTGTAACACATTGATTGAAATCCAGTATGTATAAAAGTCCACTTGTAACACATTCATTGCTGGAGAATGACTTTTGAACAAAAAAATGGGTTTAATAAAGGAAAGTGTGTGGTTTATATTACATGGCAGAATGCTTATCAACATTATACATACCTGTGTGCTTTATTTTGTATTATCTTACTAGTGGTAATCTCATTCTAACATTGTTGTCTTTGTATATGATTCAAAAAACCACCCAAGTCCATAATTTAAAATGAACCCCACGAAGTCCCTGAAATGCTAATCGTCATACCTAATACAGTTTAACCCGCCCATTTGCACGTACAACTTACCATATTGACCAGGTAAATCTAACTGAAGGAATTAAAATGATACACAGGTTTTTCTTTCAAAATAACTTCGCATGGACTTAGCTGGCTTTTGTATTCATGTATTCAATTGTTAACTACAACAAGCAACATCACAATGTTTTCAGGTGTGTTAACAGTAGACAGCAACAGGATGTTTTCATGAAGAAAATGAGGGCGCATCCTGAAATGGGGGAATATGAAAAGTTGATAAAAATTGTCAATTTTTGCCAAAAAAAGGGCGATTATCAGTGTTTTTTTTGTTCAGACATTCAGACTGACAGGGCACAACCTATGTGGCTAATTCCTAAAGTAGTGGGAACAAAGCAACAAGCACAATCTGGTCTATTTATATATATTGTGTACGGTTTATATGAACCCGGGATATGAACCTTTTGTTTGTTTTTTATACAGGCTGTATCAAAATGTTTGATAACATGCCTAGAATTTATTTATAGTTTTATGACCATATTACTAGTGCAATATTCTTCTATGAATAAAGTAGCTTCTCTGTTGCATTTTGATGTGGTAGTCTTGTCCTGGAATCTGATGTAATAATGCTAAGGCGGCATAAGGCAGGGTTGTAACGAGATACCAAAAAAAATGCAGGTCGGTGCCAACATTTGTATCTGCACATTTGAACCCATACGACGACGTCGTACAAAATATCAGCAGAGAAAATAATTTTCTGGGAGGTTTCAGCTGAAGTTTGTAGATACAACACAAACATGCATGTATTAAAATACGCATCTCTGGGCCACTTTAATATGCTTTATGTGCTTATTTATGCCTGGTATCAGTGGCGTAGCCAAGGGGGACAAGGGCAGCTGCCCCCCTGTGAAAAGTCTTGCCCCCCTCTTGCCCCCGCCCCCCACGCGACATTTAAGACTTTTTTGTGTTTCTGACCAAATTTACATTATATTTTGCCATTTTAACATAAAAAGTGCCAATTTTTGCGCGCTTCGCGCTAATTAATTCACTTTCTGTACCATATTTCACCAGTTTAGCTTCAACATGGCAAAATTTTTCTCGCGCTTCGCGCGCATTTGTAACATTAACTGATTTTGTCGCCAAAAGGTGCCCCCCTTCAAATTTGTCTTGCCCCCCTTTGCCCCCCCCCCTCTGAAAAAGTGCTGGCTACGCCACTGCCGGGTATTCTATCAGGAAAACAGTGTCCGTGCATCAATCAGCTGTTTGTGCAACATGGAAATGGAAGTATTATATCTGTTAAAGCCATATTATAACATTTGCAGAGGAGAACGCCCTCAAAAGTTTTTAATCCTGTTTTTTACACGATTGTAATGTACTTTAGTCAATAAAGATTTTGAATAAAACGATGGAAACGGCGATTTATTATTACGATGGAAATATTTGTCGAACACGTATGCACAGTACGTACACGGCGTGCGGGATACACATACCCCCCCCCCAGGATCCAGATCTGCCGAGGATCGTACCGTATTACAACCGCGGGAGAACATGCATGGGCGCCATAGTAAATTCCAATTTTCTATGCTTTATCTCACTTGTTCGGCTCAAAATTAAAAGGGTACATATCTGACAGTAAAAGCTAACATTTTATGGAAACTAAATACTAATCTATTTTTACAGAAATGTTATAATATGGCTTTAACTCAATCAAATTATGAATCTTCACCCACCACCGCAACAGAATCCATTTCATGTGCGTCCAACTCTCAACTTTCACATAAAAAAATTCTTATCGCGCGGTGGAAATTTCGTCGGCGATAAGAGCTGAACTTTGTTCAACTGTCGGCAGAATTGCCATAAAAGAAGATGCAGATCCCACATGATTTTACAAACTCGCAGCATAGCGCAATGAAATTAAAATGTAAAAGCGTTAAGCCCGATCCTGACTCCACTTCGCAGCGCGATGCGATGCTGCGATGCTGCGATGCTCAAACATCTCAGCATCGCGCGATGAAATTAAAATGTACATTTTAATTTCATCGCGCGATGTTGCGATGTTTTAAAAGCACGTGGGGTCTGCATCTCCTTTTAAGGTTATCCTACCAACCTTGATTTTCCACCAGCCAATCACAAACGCTTAAAGCCCGATCCTGACTCCACTTCGCGGCGCGATGCGATGCTGCGATGCTATAAAAACTGTAATCTGAGCCAGGTTTTTACAAGCTCAGCGGTGAAAATTCTCCTCGCGCGGTGGAAATTTGGGTCCGCGAAAAAGTTGAACAATGTTCAACTTTTTCGCTTCGCGATATCGCAGCCGTGCACGTTTGTGATTGGCTGGTGGAAAATCAAGGTTGGTAGGATAACCTTAAAAGGAGATGCAGACCCCACGTGCTTTTAAAACATCGCAACATCGCGCGATGAAATTAAAATGTACATTTTAATTTCATCGCGCGATGCTGAGATGTTTGAGTATCGCAGCATCGCATCGCGCTGCGAAGTGGAGTCAGGATCGGGCTTAAGCCCAATCCTGACTCCACATCGCAGCGCGATGCGATGCTGTAAAATCTGAGCCAGGTTTTTACGAGCTCAGCGGTGAAACTTCTCATCGCGCGGTGGAAATTTCGGTCCGCGATGGAGTTGGAAAATGTTCAACTTTTTCTCATCGCGCTGCGATATCGCAGCTGTGCACGCTTCTGATTGGCTGCTGGAAAATCAAGGTCGACAGGATGCCCATAAAAGGAGATGCAGACCCCACATGATTTTAAAGCATCGCGTGATGAAATTGAAATGTACATTTTAATTTCATCGCGCGATGCTGGGATTTTTTCAAGGTCGGTTCATACTACCACCGCATTTGCGATACATTGCTTTACGATGCCGATATATCGATTACTTTTGCTGCAACTCAACGCAACTCGTTGCATTTCCAAGTTGAAATGTATTTAACTTTATTGCGATATCGCAATGCAGTACGATGCAGTGCGACAACGCACCGCATCGCAAAGCAACGCATCGCAAATGCGGTGGTAGTATGAACGGACCTTAGGCCAGCGAAGTTTCTATATGAAAGCACAGAGCGGGCAACAATTCTTCGCGATACTCGGTGATATTTTGATGAAGTATACATGAATGCCTTCGCGCGAAGCTGCGAATTAATTTTTTCATCACAGCTTATCGCGAAGTGGCGAATTGGAGTATACATCGGACTTCACGCTGCGATGTAGAGTCAAGACGCACGTACTGCATGCGGGGTTTTTTTCACTCACTATTATAGGTCCTACTTCTTTGAAACAGGGACGGGTTGCTCTTTGCCTGTGTGAACAGTGGTACAAGTTTTTACTCTGGTTTTGTAATCTTCGCTGTGCTTGGATTTATGGCGGGAAAACAAGATGTAGGCGTAGGAGAAGTGGCTAAAGGAGGTGAGTCTATAGGTCCGTTCATGTGCGATGCGTTGTTTTGCGATGCGGTGCGTTGCCTACAAACTACTGCATTGCGATATCGCTTGGAAATGCGGAAATGCGACGAGTTGCATTGAGTTGCGGCAAAAAGTAATCGATATATCGGCATCGCAACGCATCGCAAATGCGGTGGTAGTATGAACGGACCTTATGTATGCTAGCCATAAGGTGCGTTCATACTGCGCCGCAATTGATTTTCGATGGGGTGTGCATCGTACTGCAAAATACTGCATTGCAATATCGCAATAAAGTATTTTAACTTCGAAATGCGACGAGTTGCGTTGAGTTGCGGCAAAAAGTAATCGATATTGGCAACGCACCGCACCTTAAGCTTCAACATAACATAAAAAGTCCAATTTTTGAGATATTTTCCAAAATATTAAGAGCTATCTCGAGTACCACTGAACCAATACTGGGCTTGTTTCTACTCATTTAATTGCATCTTTCATACTGATTCCAAATATGGTGATAAAATTTCCAATTCTAAAATTTGTGCATTTTAAAAACAAAATTGAAACTGGTCTGTAGTCGACACCCACGAGGAGAGTTAAAAGAATTCAACAGCCTTTATTTTCTATATTCCTATATTGATAAAGATATGTTTACTTCGTTGAACATTTACTTGTTACAAATCTTACAAGTCGCCATCTCGTAGAAGCTCGTTGAAATTCCCCAAATATAAAATAAATAGCGCCATCTGTTGATGGTATTGTGCCTACTTTGATTGGACGAGAACTGACACATGCGACAGTGTATAATTAAGCAACCGCAGTAGTTATCAATGTGCAATAGTCAAGATATCTGGATATCTGGATATGGATCATTAACGCCAATTAAGCAGTATAAAAGTATATTGAATGTACTTTAAAGTTTTTCTATAAAGATCAATAATATCTACTGGCACTTTCAGGACCTGGTTTGGCTTTCATCGCCTATCCAGAAGCCGTAGCACAGATGCCCTTACCTCAACTCTGGGCTGTTTTATTCTTCATCATGGTTCTTCTCTTAGGAATAGATTCACAGGTAATCGCCGTGGTTATTTCATACTTTTATTACGTCGCTAACATAACTATAACCCGTCCTATATCATACACTTACGTCGCTATCATAACTATAAACCGTTCTGTCACAGTCTCGCTTTCACTTTTATGATGAAATTTGATCAGTTTCGCCCTCGAGCAATTATATATTAAAGGAAGAAATAGCAAAAGTGATCCTGCCTGGAATTGAACCCAACACCTCTGGTGTACGAGACCAGTGCCTTAACAACGGGACCTTAAGATTAGAGTACGAGACCAGTGCCTTAACCACGGGACCTTAAGATTACGCAGATTGGGAATTCAACAATGTTTCTTCATTTCTTTATTTGGATCCGAAGTTTAAAACTTTTATCTTCATCCAAGTAGGTTACTAAGTTATCTTCTTGTAGACATGTCCTTAATTTCCACCCCGAAAAGCCAGTATTGGGGGTAATAAATTATCTTTTCCTGATCTTATTTTCACATACCACTGTATTTACAATGAAAAAAAGAATATCTTCATTTTGGGGGCCCAAAATTTGGGGACCATGGCCCAGGCCCACTGCTTTTGTAGTGAAGCTTTGCTTTTGGACATTCTTAAACACTTGAGAACATTCCTGCAATTTTATTGGTTCTTACCCGTGTGATATGACACGATATCACACGGGTCAGCGCGTGTGCATGGATGCGATACGCGTACTTGCTATTTGAACCAATCGGAGACGCATAGCAACAACAGGACTGATCGATTTTAAGCCTTAGGTATAATTCCTTGCAAAATGTGGGATTTAATTTGATAAAAAATACTTATGATATTTTATTTGAATTTGAATTGAAGTGTTTAAGAATGAGAATAAAGGTATTGCTTTTAACCGCTGTCGTGCATCTATCGTCTCATATAACACGGGCGACATCATTATTTTTGGCGTAAAACAACTCGGCTTCGCCTCATTGTTTTACGTAAAATAACGATGTCGCCCGTGTTATATGAGACGATAGATGCACTCCAGGGGCTAAATACAATACCTTTATTCTCAAATTATCGTGTGTTTTTTAGTTTTGTCAATGCGAAGGTTTCATCACAGCGATCACTGACACTTGGCCGAATGTTTTTCGGAAAGGACACCGACGTGAAATGTTCGTTGCTGCATATTGCTCCATATCGTGCCTTGTCGGTATCTCCATGACGACCTACGTAAGTACAAGAACCCCTGAAATGATGACCAGTGTTATTAAAAATCCGTCCTTCTCACACTGGATGGCATATGTTGCGTGTTGAGAACATAGGCGTAGATCCCGGGGGATGGGGGGGGGGGATAAATTCCCCCCAATATTTTGCCAGGGGATGGCCCATACAATCATCCCCCCAATGTTGACGCCTGATAATGGGTTTCTGACCAAATTAACCTCATATGTGTCCATTTTAGCCCCAAAAGTGCAAATTTTCGCGCGCTACGCTCGCATTTATTCTACATTTACACCATATTTCATCAGTTTAGCTTATTCTGTCGCCAAAAGGTCAGCTGGATTGACTATACTTGAAGAATTTTTTCCAACTCCACCCCCCAATGTCAAAAAAGAAATCTACGCCACTGGTTGAGAAAGTATAGCCAATTAGAAGTACAACGTTTGTCCGGGTAGTTTTCCGTTGCAACATCGTAAAATGGGGTAAAATTTTTCAAATTGGGTTGATAATAAAAGAAAATGCGTATACATGCGTAACAAAACGGCTGAAAATGTAAGGCCTGAAAGTGACATTGACGTTACATGTGTCACGTCTTAGCATCGCGTAATACGCGGACAAAAATTTTATCATATCGAATACCCTACCGAAGAGGCCAGTCCGGTATTCATAATTGATTCCAAGATGAGTTAATAATGCGCCTGTCACACTACACCGAATAGGTCTTCCGTACAAGAAACGGATGGTATTTTAGTAAATCCGTTGTTGTTCGTCAATGATCGTTTTATGTTCTTTTTATGTCCTGCTATCATCCGCCAAATGCGTTTCGTGTTAGGTGATGTTCGTTAAGTCTGTCGGCAAGTTTTGTGCATGCATAAAACTTGAAACGGAGTGTACCGAATACACATGTTCGGTATTTATCCGATGTGTGTTCGTATGGTGCTGCATATTGCCGGAGTTTGTTCGCTCTCCTTTCGTTCATGTTCGTTCTTTGTTCGTTGCACTCGGCCCGTGTTCGTTGCAAATACGTTACTGTGAGGCCTTCACCCCCAAATATTCTTCCGAACTGGTGATTTCGCCACCGGATAGCATATTTTTGTATTCGGTGATGTACGTTGACCCAGACCGTCTTAGTGTCACACTACACCGGATCGGTCTTCCGTACAAGAAACGGATGGTATTTTAGCAAATCCGTTAGTGTTCGTCAATGTTCGTTTTATGTTCTTCATATGTCCTGCTATTATCCGCCAAATGCGTTTCGTGTTAGGTGATGTTTGTTTAGTCCGTCGACAATCCGTTTCAAGTTTTGTGCATGCACAAAACTTGAAACGGAGTGTGCTCGAATACACATGTTCGGAAGTTGTCCGATGTGTGTTCGTACTGTCCTGTATATATACCCTGGGTTTGTTCGTTATTCTTTCGTTTATATACCGCAGGTGTTTGGGAGGTTTCGCAGGCGCTTGTGCCGGATGTAGGCCTATGGCGAACATGTGCATCGATCAGGGGGGGGGGCTTTCTGAAGGGTGTGGGACGCAATATCAAATCCCCCAGTACTTTAGTGACTGACAAGTAGAAAAAAGGGGGAAAGGAGGAGAGAAAAAAAAAAAAAAGAAAGTGAGAAAATTTGAAGAGAGGAGAGAAGAGAAGAGAAGAGAAAGTTAAATTGCACGTAATTAGTAGGCCCATGCATGTAAGTAGTATTGAGGGAGTGGCACTTTCTGAAGGGTAGAGGACGCGATATCAAATTCCTACCAGTTTTAGTGATTGACAAGAAAGAAAAAAGAAGAGAAAACATGGAAAAGGTTAAATTGTACGTTATTGAGTAGGCCCATGATAGTAGTAAGCCTGTAGTATAGGCCTGTGATTATTATAGGCAGTGCTTAAATGTGGTTCCTTGGCCCAAAAGCCTGTGAAAATTACTGCCGGCCGTCCATATACGGCCCGTGACATTTTGTCACCAAAGTCAGTATTTAAGACGGACTTAGGTCTATTCCTGACTTTAACATATCAATCCATGCATGCTTTACCTGAAATTACGAGTCTGAAGTCTTATATCTAGGTGTCAGTGGACCAGTGTAACATTTTAAATTTTGCAAATTCAATTCGGGCCTTCTTTGTTTATTGTTTAAGGCACTAATAGTGTAAAGATAATGCACCAAAATTTTCCATTTTTAAAACTAAATTTTTACACAATAGGCCTAATAATGTAAATACAGTCCCCATGCAAATGGCTTCAATTGGACCTTCATTTTGAAAAATGGACAAGTCTGTCTTTTTGCTTCTGCTTTGGACATCCACGTGTTATGTTTAAAACAATTGTTTATATTATACAATAATGGTGAAAACTTTTCAATTTCTTCAATTAGACTTTCGTTTCACCAATTTGCGGCTTTTTCAAACTAAAATAGTATCCAATAATAGTGCTAAAATTGATCCACAAATGGCTTCAATTGGGCCTTCATTATCCAAAGGTTTCTCACCTCTATTCCCCCCCCCCCCCGGACACTGGTTGCCCCGATATGTAAGATTTGTAGCCTTTTTTGTACTTTTGTCAAACCTTTTTGTAAGTTTTTCCCCTTAAAAGTTGTCTTTCCTCACTTTGTCCACCCTCTGAAAACGTGCTTGTTACGCCACTGCCTCTGAGGGGCCTCAAACCCTCTCAAACACCCTCTCTTCCCCCACTTTTCTGATAGGGTCGAAGTCCCTGCTGGTGCCACATGGGACGGATTCGCCGGTCATTTATCGGACGTTGAACGATCGGATATAAGACGCCTGCAGGATTATTAGCGGCCACAACGCATAGAGAGACGGACGAGAATCGGACCCCCAAATCCGGTCATTTGTCGGACGTTGAACGATCGTATATAAGACGCCTGCAGGATTATTAGCGGCCACAACGCATAGAGAGACAAACGAGAATCGGACCCCCAAATCCGGTCATTTGTCGGACGTTGAACGATCGTATATAAGACACCTGCAGGATTATTAGCGGCCACAACGCATAGAGAGACGAACGGGAATCGGACCACAAATCCCACCGAATCTCCTGCCGGACTGGTGATTTTTCCAACGGATAAAATATTTTTGTATACGGTGATGTTCGTTAACCCAGTCCGTCGTAGTGTGACAGACCTATAACGTTTTCATCAACGTTATTCAGTATGCCTATATTTATATAAATTGCTTTAGTAGTGTAACACATAAACAAGTACCGCCGGATCCGTAGCGGTCGCTGCGGGACAAGGAATTCAATTTTGCAGTGTTGGTGTCTTTGAAGCAGGTTCAAGTTTGACCCCTATTTTGACCTGTAACCCCTCTGTGAGCTTAACCTTTGAGGGCGCTCATCTTAAAATAATGCCAGAAAGGGTATTTCCATCCACACCAAGAAAAAGAACCAAGGGAGAACAGTGCCAGTGCATTGATTGGTCACCCCAGGTTAAATAAGAAATAAATAAATAAAATAAATAAATAAATTTGAAAAATTGTGTTCGGAAACCAATTTTGGACACTTTTGATGTCCAAACGATTTTCGGGAAAAAAGCGTCATGACATCGAAAGTGTTCGGAAACCGATTTCGGACACTTTTGATGTCCAAACGATTTTCGGGGAAAAAGCGTCTTGACATCAAAAGTGTTCGGAAACAGATTTCGGGCACTTTTGATGTCCAAACGATTTTCGGGAAAAAGCGTCTTGACATCGAAAGTGTTCGGAAACCGATTTCGGACACGTTTGATGTCCAAACGATTTTCGGAAAGAAAGCGTCTTGACATCGAAAGTGTTCGAAACCGATTTCGGACACTTTTGATGTCCAAACGATTTTCGGAAAAAGCGTCTTCACATCAAAAGTGTTCTGTAACCGATTTCGGACACCTTTGATGTCCAAACGATTTTCGGGGAAAAAGCGTCTTGACATCAAAAGTGTTCGGATACCGATTTCGGACAGTTTTGATGTCCAAACGATTTTCGGGAAAAAAGCGTCTTGACATCGAAAGTGTTCGGAAACCGATTTCGGACACGTTTGATGACCAAACGATTTTCGGAAAGAAAGCGTCTTGACATCGAAAGTGTTCGAAACCGATTTCGGACACTTTTGATGTCCAAACGATTTTCGAAAAAAGCGTCTTGACATCAAAAGTGTTCGAAACCGATTTCGGACACTTTTGATGTCCAAACGATTTTCGGAAAAAGCGTCTTGACATCAAAAGTGTTCGAAACCGATTTCGGACACCTTTGATGTCCAAACGATTTTCGGGAAAAAAGCGTCTTGACATCAAAAGTGTTCGGAAACCGATTTCGGACGCTTTTGATGTCCAAACGATTTTCGGGGAAAAAGCGTCTTGACATCAAAAGTGTTCGAAACCGATTTCGGACACTTTTGATGTCCAAACGATTTTAGGGGAAAAGCGTCTTGACATCAAAAGTGTTCGGAAACCGATTTCGGACACTTGATGTCCAAACAATTTTCCGGGAAAAAGCGTCTTGACATCAAAAGTGTTCGAAACCGATTTCGGACACTTGATGTCCAAACGATTTTCGGGAAAAAAGCGTCTTGACATCGAAAGTGTTCGGAAACCGATTTCGGACACGTTTGATGTCCAAACGATTTTCGGAAAGAAAGCGTCTTGACATCGAAAGTGTTCGAAACCGATTTCGGACACTTTTGATGTCCAAACGATTTTCGGAAAAGTGTTCGGAAACCGATTTCGGACACTTTTGATTTCCAAACGATTTTCGGGAAAAAAGCGTCTTGACATCAAAAGTGTTCGGAAACCGATTTCGGACACTTTTGATGTCCAAACGATTTTCGGGAAAAGCGTCTTGACATCAAAAGTGTTCGAAACCGATTTCGGACACTTTTGATGTCCACACGATTTTCGGGAAAAAAGCGTCTTGACATCAAAAGTGTTCAGAAACCGATTTCGGACACTTTTGATGTCCACACGATTTTCGGGAAAAAAGCGCCTTGACATCAAGTGTTAAATCCCCTAATTTCCCTTAATTCTTGTCAATTTCCTTAATTCACCAGAATTTCCTTAATTCTCTTCAATTTCCTTAACTTCCCTCAATGTTCCCAATTTCCCCTCAATTTCTCTTCAATTTCCCTTAACTTCCCTCAATGTTCCCAATTTCCCCTCAATTTCCGCTCTTTTTCCCAAATTTCTCTTAACTGCCCTCTATTTTCCCAAATTTCCCTTAATTCTTGTCAATTTCCTTAATTCACCTGAATTTCCTGAATTTCCTTAATTCTCTTCAATTTCCTTATAACTTCCCTCAGTGTTCCCAATTCTCCCTCAATTTCCCCTCATTTTCCCAAATTTCCCTTAAATTCCCTCTATTTTCCCAAATTTCCCTTAATTCACCTGAATTTCCCTTAATTCTCCTCAATTTTCCCAAATTTCCCTTAATTCCCCTCAATTTTCCCCAATTCCCCTCAATTTCCTTTAATTGCCCACAAAATCAATTATTTCACCTGAATTTCCCTGAATTTCCCTTAATTCCCCCAAAATTGCCCTTAATTTCCCCCATTCCCCTCATGTTCCCCACTTTTCCTAAATTTCTCTTAATTGCCCTATAGGCCCTCTCCCTCACCAAGTAGTACCATAGCCATGTGACAAACGATGTTGACGTAACAGCATTTTTTAGAAATTGTTGAAAATCGTGTAATGCCCCTTTAATGACATAATTAGCATATTTCGGGACGAAACTCTTTTCCAGTATGGGGCCGGTACCTGCCTTCCCCCTCTCTAAGTACCATAGCCATGCGACAAACGATGTTGACGTAACAACATTTTTTAGAAATTGTTGAAAATCGTGTAATGCCCCTTTAATGACATAATTAGCATATTTCGGGACGAAACTCTTTTTCCAGTATGGGGCCGGTACCTGCCTTCCCCCTCTCTAAGTACCATAGCCATGCGACAAACGATGTTGACGTAACAACATTTTTTAGAAATTGTTGAAAATCGTGTAATATCCCTTTAATGACCTAATTAGCATATTTCGGGACGAAACTCTTTTCCAGTATGGGGCCGGTATAGGCCCTCCCCCTCACCAAGTACCATAGCCATGCGACAAACGATGTTGACGTAACAGCAGCTTTTAGCGTTTGTTACTAACGGACTAACGGACGGACTAACGGACGGACGGACGGAGAGACATGGTGACTTATAGAGCTGCTACCCGCAGCTAAAAACGCCTAACAAAAAGTAATCACCCCTTTATTACGATATAAAACTCAAAATCTATGCATCAAATTTAAACAAGTATTCCTGAAAAAAATTGGTGTCAGTTCCAATTTACAATGTAACTATTATTTTAATGTAATGTTAAAGAGAAGTTTTTCACTGCAGCACTGACAAGAACATTTAGTGGTAGTTCATTTTATCATTAAATAGGCCTAATTACACACTTACATAGGCGTGCGTGTTTTGGCGCAACGTCAGCTTTCTATTCTTCAAATTTTTTCACAGGAGGAAGATCGCGAATTTCATCATTCGATATCAGCAATGTATCAGGCCCTTGCAACTCCTATACCAGCGCAATTCAAAAAGATTTTTGTTTAATTAACACTGGACATGCTGGATGTTTTTATAAAAATATTGTATGTGATGAAGAAGGGGGCTGGTGGTTTATTTGTGTAAAGGTCAAAATAGGATTCGAATAGGGTCAGGACTCTGTTTTGTCATCTTCCTTCTGTGGGTCTTTGAACCTGCTCATTGTCTGGTGTTTTTTGTTGTTGTTTTTTTTTGTTTTTTTTGTAATTTTGATTTTGAAATGGAGCCTTCATCTTTGGTTCGAGTTGTATTTTTTCCTGAATGTATTTTAATGCTTTCTCTCCCCCACCAGCTCTAAGTACTGATAAAATACAAAAAACTGAAAAAGAAAGAAAAAAAAAAGATGTGGACACCATCAGTTCCCCCGTGTATTATCCGCCGGCGCCATTATCACGTGACTGTAGAAAAATGCTGCTGCCACCAGATATAGGCTAAGTAAAACAGCGTATTACTATCAAGACTTATGTCGATATTACCAAGACAGAGATAAGTGTCTGACGTCATCTGTCAAAGTCGTGATGACTTGCAAAACTCGGCGGTAAACCGGGCCATGATTTTAAGCTTATTGTTAATTTTGCACCTTCAAACATACAAACCATCTCAAAAGTTAGGTCTTTATAGTAGGAAACCTTTTTGGGCGAAGGCACCATGTCAACAATGCCTAGAAAAGTTGCTTTTTGCTTTGTAAAAGTACGTAATTTTTCGGCACTTCCTGGTCAGCATGGAAGCAGGTCGATTCGGCAAAATCAATTCGTCCACAGTTGACTTGGCCATATGTTGACTTGGCCATATGCCAATTCATGCATTTGGCCCCAAGCTAAGTCAGCCACAAACCAATTCGATATTGACTAAAAGCACAGATATTGTTCCAATATCTGTGCTAAAAGGGATAAACGATTTAATATATTAATGAATATATGTGACCGTCCATCTCGAAACAGCTGTAAAGTCGGCTCGCGGTCAATTTTGTTTTATTTCGTGTTTAGAAAATATATCATAAGCTTTAAAATGAAAAATCATTTGACTCCAAACGATATCCAGAAGTAAAAAAAAAGAAAGAGGGTTAAGTGCACAAAGTACAAAAAAGTGACTATATCTCATTAACCGATGATCCTACAGATATGCGACCACTGACTTTTTTTTCCCTTATGACCAGAGGAAAAATTCGACATATGGCACGACTCGAGGATATTTGGTTAAAAAGATAGAGGGTTAAGTGCACAAAATCAAAAAAAGTGACTATATCTCATTAACCAATGATCCTACAGATATGCGACCACTGACATTTTTTGTTCCTTATGACCAAGGGAAAAGTTTGACATATCTCACGACTCTGTAGGAAATGATGTACATCATCATCATCATACATCATCATTTTATTTTCATTCAAATCAACATACAAAATATAAAAGACACAACATTTGAAAGAGGAGATGCTCAAAAGGCCCAAAGGCCTGAAGCGAGCACCCCCTTACACTGCCTTAAGTTACAACATACCGTACAATTACACAAAGTTAACAAATAAAAAAAAAAAGAAAGAGGAGAAGAACATGCAAAGAAAGACTCCAATATAAATATTTATAATGACCAGAGGAAAAATTTGACATATGGCACGACTCTCTAGGATATTTGGTTAAAAATAAAAAGTGAATACATCTTATTAACCAATACAGAACATGCAAAGAAAGACTCCAATATAAATATTTATAACATTTCATATAGATATTCCACAGTCCACACAAGAAATTGATAGTTGGAGTGGAGATGGGGGGGGTGAGGTCATTAAATAATCCCTAAATATTAGATGTAATTTTTTATTAGATTTTTCTTTATTTGTAACTTAAACTGGTTTACTGATTTTGCCATCTTTATATATTTATCAGTAATATTCCATTTCCTAGGACCGGAAGCCCGTGTTGTGAGGGCCACAAACTGCGGCTACGTACAGATACGCGAACGCTGACTTGTTTTGTTCTTTATGACCAGAGGAAAAATTCGACATCGCACGACTCTTTAGGATATTTGGTTTAAAAGATAGAGGGTTATTGCACAAAGTACAACGAATTGGTTTGTGACTGAATGCAAGACATCAATTCATCTAAATATACAGATTTGGTGTAAAAACAACGGTTATGGAGAAAATCACGAAATAGTTAAATTTGCCCAACTTTTTTGTACATCAATATACAGGGTTCGAATTGGCATGTGGGCGATTTGGTTTGGGGCTGAATTGACGAATAGTATCGATATCGATATTGATATTTTTACAGAGCACGTGATATTTCGATATGATGATTAGAATTGTCACGTGATCGTCAAACCTGTACTAAAGGTGTCAGTTCTGCAGGAACTGACACAAAAACTGAAATAAGAAAAACAAACCCAGGTTAATTCTGTAAATTTTGATACCTCATTAACTGGATAGCTCAAAGTTTTAGCCATGGCGACTCCTTGATGAAAAAGATGCATTTGCACTAAAAAGCTACTCAAGTCAGTGTACCATACGCCGTAGAAGTGACGTCATAATCGGATTAACTACCATAGCAATAGATGAATACAATTTTTGAATAGACCGCCCTACACTACAAGCAGATTACACTTATCACCTGTGTATGTCACAGACATAGATTGAATACAATACCGTTCTTTTCAAAGAAACTTATCTTACAGGTGCGAGTGATCAGCCTTTCTTTGACATCTATGGTTCAATGCATCGGTACCGAGTGAACGTTGTAGTGCAAGGCCATGGGGCGGTATAGTCAAAATTGTATTCATCTATTGCAATGGTAGTTAATCCGATCAACTACGTCACTTCTACATGACTGGTCAAGGATGACCCGCGGTGACCAGTGATGACCAGACACTCTAGCAAAAAAGGCAACATTTTCAATGGGTTTAGGTGCAACTTTTGAATGAGAGTCTTTTTCATTCAAAGGTTCAGCATGGCAACAAATTTTGGACTATTAAGACAACATTTGCAAAACAAAACTTTTGCTATTTCAATTTTAGATTTAGATTTAATTGTAAACATTTGTATTTGTAACTTTAATATTAATTATACCAGTTTGTTTGGTGAATATTAATAAAATATTGATTATTGAAAAATATTGATTCATAGATTTTGAGTTATTATCTCATAATAAGGGGGAGGGGTAATGACATTTTGATAGATGTTTATTTTGATGGTCTCTTTGTCTCAGGGAGGTATCTATCTGGTGCAGCTATTCGACTACTATTCTGCAAGTGGATCTGCGTTACTGTGGATTGCATTCTTTGAGACTATTGCCATATCTTACTTCTATGGTAAAGCAGAATAACCCTGCGACAAAAAGTATCCGAACACTTGGAAATAATCCTAATTTTAAACCTAAATAATAACTAATTTTTTAATAGATGCACTAATCCTGCTCATTAGGACACCCCTTTGAAGTTTTCGGATACTTTTTGGCGCAGTATACTAATATTTATCATGTTTGTCAAGCCTATATGTCATGTATGTGTTACCTTGTTACTTATAGGCATCATATCCCCTTGGCTCGATCTTGTGATCTTGACGGCCGATGTTTGATTGATCCCTAGTATTTGTGCAAATATTTTTAACATCTTTTTGCCAAACTACTGTATTAAGGAATCGGATATAAACATTTGCACAATATTTTTGTGGAAGCTTTGAGTACACCAGACATATCGAATTGCATTCTGAATGCGAGGAATGTCCTTCTGATATCAAATAATTTTGAGTTTGTGAAATTCGCGATACAAAACAAATTTTATAAAATTATAAAAATTTGATATTTTTTAAAACTTTTTGATATTTAACAGTCCTCGAAGTAAACTTTACAAATCTTATGATATGTACTTAAAGTGTATGTAGCTGGGATGAAAAACCAACAATCAATTGAAAATTTTGATCTTTTTTTTTGAGGGAGAGTGGAATGTATATCTTCAATATGAAAGGTCAAAATTTTCAATTTTTAATCATTTGCCATAATTATTTGCGATATCAGGTACAAATCCAAAATTAATAATTAGATTGAATACTTCTAATACATTGGAATTCAATCTATTTCAATTCAAATGTTTTAATCCAATTTCGGATTTGTCTATGATTGCAATCGATTAGATTGAATTTTCAATCTAAGGGATCTATAGACTTATGGATGAGTTGACCTCAATGTTTTTCAACAAAAGCAAGAGTGAACCCCATGCAACCACTGCACTGTTCAATAGCCTCATTGTGATGTGGCGGGAGTTTTAAAAACACGAGTCCTAAACAAAATATGATGCGCGTGCATACTGCCAGGCAAAAACAAAGGAAATTGTGATGATGCGTGCGCATACTGCCAGGCATTGACGTCAGAAGTCAACTCATCTATAGATCATTCCTATAATTGGCACCTTCCTGCCGTTGACGGAGTGAACATTGATATCACGTATTATAGGGTAGCGAATGCGGGATGAAGAAGGGTATCACGTAATTAGTCCATTATTTTATAATCATGTAATACCCTTCTCAACCTCGTTTTCGTTATTTTATAGCAGGCGGTATAATAGAACACGCGACACGTGAATGATTTACGAGGCTGCCGAAACTGCAAGGCTGACAGCCCGTTCAAGACGGTTAGCAGTAACAAATTAAAGAACAACACCAGTGGCGTAGCGTGGGTCATCACATGGGGGGGGCACCGACCATGATTGAGGGGCATCGGGTCTGATGGGGGCACGGGCACAAGCCGTTTTTGGGCAATTTTCCTATGGGATTTTTTAAAATTTCAGATCGATTGGGGGCACGTGCCCCCAGTGCCCCTATGACGCTACGTCACTGAACAACATAAATACTTGCAGTGGGGCACTTTTCGGGGCTCCGACGGTTTTAGAATAACATAATTTTGCTTTGACACCACAGAACACATTTAGAATTGTTTGTGAAGATTTCATGATTACGTGTTAATCCAATGGCGACGTCAAAAATCGCGATATCGCATCCGACACCCCCTGTTTATAATACGTGATATCGATGTTCACACCAACAGGGACAGGAAGGTTCAAATTATAGGAATGGTCTATAGAGCGTCATACAGATAAATAAAATAATAAATACAAATTCAAAGTATAGAACTTTGGAAAAGGCAATCGTTACTGCTAGTTTCACAGCATACCCTCACTTACGATCATTAGGTATACCGATCATCAGACGAATAATTTGTCATGGTTTCAACTTAACAGAAATGCATATACATGTGTGTACATTCTGTGGTGTCAGAATCATGACAAAGCCACCTCCACCACAGCCTCTACTCCAAAAGTAGTCAAAAGTGCTCAACCACTATAAATAGTGGGGGCGTAATATACCAAGTAATATCATCATGCATTTCTGTTAAGTTGTAACCATGACAAATTATCCGTCTGATGATCGGTATACCCAATGATCGCATGAAGTGAGGGTATGCTGTGAAACTAGTAGTAACGGTTGCCTTTTCCAGAGGTCTATACTTTGAATTTGTTTTCTACGCTCACCTGTAATGGGCTTGAGCACTTTTAATTCCAAAGTTAGTCACCTGAAAAATAATACTTGTTATAAAATAATAAATATATATTGCAGGAGGTAATCGTTTTCTTGATAATTTGAGGTGCATGTTGACGATTGATGCAGAGCATTCAACATTGTGGAATGTGTTAGAAAAATATTTGAAGATTTGCTGGTTCGTTGTTACACCAATCTCAATAGCGGTGAGTTCTCAAGCACCCTGTTAAAATAAATGGTCAATGCTGGCCTTATTGGCCTTTCGACCATTCCCTCCATGATAATTTCGTTTGATATTTCTTGGCAATGTATTATACGTATTTCGTCGGGCTTTTTTATTTTGAAAATTATGGTAAAAGGTGAATAAATAAATATCAACCTATGAATATGGGGTATCCATTTTAAGTCCATACTTCCCCTGTGGATAATTTAGTTACAGTCGTCCACAGAAGGAGTATGGGTTTCAAATAGACCACCTGGTTGGGTTCCATTTGAAATACTCTAGCTGTGGAAGGTAAAACCATATCAGAGGAAGTATGGTTTCAAATAATTAACCCTCACAAATTCTATTTGAAAACTTTAATACTCCCTCTGTGGAAGACAGTTCTTAAATCTTCCACAAGGGACAGAGGTATGGCATGGATGTCTTGGAATAGCCCAACGGTTTTTACCTCTACATCATGTCCCAGAGGTCTAGATGATAAAAAGGTTAACCTTTTGTCTTCAATGACCTTTTTATTTGTTAGTTATACGATTTACTATTGGGTGGGACCAACGCCCAATCATTACCATTCTCTTGTCCTTTAGTTAATCACGAGCGTCTAACTTCTTTCCTTGAAAGTGCAGGCATCACATGTGCGACGACAGACGCACTGCGTTTGTGCACGGTTGTTTGATGGCATGAAGAGTTGTATTAATATTTAAGCAAAGTTGAACACTGATGGCGCTATTTACCTTAAATCTTTACAAGGGGCAGATACTTGTATAATTACATTAAAACATCAAAAATTGATTAACAAATAGGAATTTTCTAAAACAAAGTATCATTAAATGAAAATAATATCTCATATTATTGGGATAAATTAAACCTATAATTATATGTAAATAGCGCCCTCAATTTGCACACAAAATATAATTTAAAGAATAAAATATACCCCAAAAGGCAGAAAAAGATGAAAATGGGATAAAGAAAGGAAAATCTATGTTTAAAATAGTTGAAATATATATGAGTATTAGAATAGGGCTCTAGCTGTTGACATTGTCCGGGTCTAGAAATGAAAATTATTTGAAATGAAAAATTAATTGTTAAAACAATACAAATGATCACATCAAACAACCGTGTGTGCGCATGTGTCGGTTCAAAGACGACAGGAACTGAAGACTGGTGCAAAAATATATACGATTTACCCTTCTGTTGCCTTTGTGTATTTTCAGGTGATTTTCATCTTTAGCTTTGTAAAACACGAGCGTCTAACCTATCAGGGTTATGTGTATCCATGGTGGGGCTACGGTATTGGTTGGTTTTTGGCATTGTCATCAATGGTTACTTTACCAGTGTTTTTCGTCATCTCTTTCTTATCTGCTAAAGGAAGTTTCAAGGAGGTATCTAATTATAACAAATTACATATTTAGAGGATGAAAAACATGTTATCCTGTCAGTGGCGTACCGTGGCCGCCCCAACCCCGGGGGCTGAAGAAGAAACAATTTTGCCGCCCCTTCCTTAACAGCCCGAAAAGGTTGACCCAATTTTTTCACGGTCGTTTGAAAAGTGAAGAGCAAAAAAAAAAAAAAAAAAAAAGAAAAGGATTTTAGGCGCTAGCGTCCCAAAAGCAACCTTTTTTCAAAATTTTGTATGCTTTTTAAATTTTTGGCGCCCTTTTTTCTTTGCTATTTCGTTTTGCCGCCCCCTTCGTTTTTGCCGCCCCTGTTTTTGCCGCCCCTTCTTCTTCCGCCGCCCCTTTGTTTTTGCCGCCCACAACCTTGACCCCAGGTGGCTGGCGTCCCCAAAGCCCCCCCCAAAAAAAAAATACGCGCATGCCTGTGGAGCAAAATGTTGTTTTTCCTTTTCTGAATATATGATGTAGCCATGGGCTTTAAAAAAATAAACCCCCTGGTGATTACATTTAAGTGACTATTTAAGTGACTACGGGAGCTAAATAGCCTCTGGCTCCCGTTTATTTCCAAGCCTGGCCAAGCTAAAGAATGTGACAACCACGTTACCCCACGCATTCTCATTTCAATTAGCGCTAATTTCCGCCAGCCCGGGCGCAAAGCAAAAGAACGTGCCATGTAACCGCCACGCATGCTCATTTCAATTAGTACCTGGTACCGCTTATTTTCAAACCTGGTCATTTCCAAGCCCAAGTGTCATGCTGTATTTAGCCATATATACATGTCCACCAACTTATAGTAATAGTATTTCTAATTTTAAAAAAAATTGACAACTTCAACATTCGGGTAATACCAAAAATACATGAGACATCAGTTCTGTCCCCGAAATTACCGAAACTGAAGATTCAACTAATACAACATTATTGTCATTTATCTTGTGCAGAGATGGCTCACCCTGACGACTTCAAATGTTCCACTTAAGGTTGGAGTTAATCAGAGTATGCTGACGAATCTATAGACCGCACGCAACAACTGTAGTCTTTGTTCATACTCTCACGCGACTGTCGCGCTGACTGGCGTGACGTACTTTGTTGAGCTTGTTACTGATATGTTTTTCGTGGGGAAGTAAGGGGTGGTGCAACAAATCATGTGTACCTCCCGAGGTGAGCAATTATAGGGGGGCAAAGATTTCTTGGCACGTCAAAAAGGGTGGCAAGGGTTTTGGCATGTCGAAAGGGGGGAGCAAAGGTTTTGACAGACCATTTGTGACTCCGCCACAACTGAGCCCGGATGTCGCCAGTGCCACTATTGAGATATGCTCCATCGAACTTAACAATAAACAATAGGAAAGAAAGGATTTATTGACTGTTTTATTGAATTTCACTACTTAAATGTCAAGTACTATAGACATGATATACATCATTTTAAAGCTAATTTCAAGCAGAATATTTTGGTTGAATATCTCAAAAATGATGATTGGCGACATCCGGGCTCAGTTGTGGCGAGGAGTCACATTTTGAGAATTGACCACTCCCGGGTACACATGATTATTACACAGCCCCTAATCAACGGGCCTTTTAGAAAGGCTACAACTGTAGACCTACTTTATTAATTAAGCCGAACGGTTCTGATTTTTTCTCTCCTTTATTATAATGCCAGTTTGTCTGAGCTCCATTTCTTTAATTATTATATATTTTCTCAGGCATGTATCCTCTGGATCCTCGCATTTAATATTTAATGTCTCATATTGACTGATGTCATGCTATGACACATTATAAGCCTATATTACGCTGATTTATCTTTATATTAATTCTAAATGATAATTGGGAATTTTACAATGAATTTTGGTGTTTGAAAACGTTAACTTGATTCTGTTAAATCTCGATTAGTCTTTAAAACTTGGCGTTGGTATTCAGCTTTAATATATAGAATTTTTCAATATCTATTTCAAGTTCTGATGAATTATTTGCGACGTCGAAAATTTGTGGCTTCGGTGGGTCGTTTCAAGTGTTTTTCCTATTTTAGTTCCTATGTACTCAGTTTCTGTTCCGTATATATCCTTTCATGACGTCACTCACTTGACTGTCAATCCTTTTTATTCGACCAAAAATGTTTCAAGCCCCTTGTGTGGGAGGAAACATTGGACTCTGCTGAGAAACAAACCAAAAGTTTAGAGACGTCCTATAAACGAAAGAGCTATCGTTAAGAGGCGGACCCACCCCACTCTCTCTCTACCTTCCTGAAACGTAAGTGTGATAATTTCAACCTTAAGATGAATATTGACAGACATCTTGACTAGTTTTTGGAGCAGCGCCCCCAGGCGCGCTCCCTATTTAATTTCACCAAAACAACCTACATACGAATGGTGGTTCTCCGTGACTTTTTCTGATTCACTATTGAACAAATACGCGATAAATGAGTTTAAAATGAACCCAAAAAATACAGGTTAGTCTCATCCCCGCTCTGTATTTGCCACTATCAGAAACAGCACGAAATAAACCGAATGATAAGGAGACTGATAATCTCTGTGACAACATTTTTGTGAGGCCCTTTAGTGAATGTTATTAATAACTTAAGGGTGTTGTCGAGTAGCTTCGAGTTGTCTGTATCATGATGTGATTGTTTCCTCATGGTCATGTTGTGTAGTATTGGGTCAATTAAGATAAAATTCGTTAGAAGATAAGATGTGTTTCGTGCAATATGATTCATCTGTCTTAACTAGTACATGATTATGGTCAGGGTACGTGTTAAAGGCCTATATGTTGAATTGCACCACAACTAATTGCATGATTATATTAGCCTACTATTCCTCAGCCATATAAAGAAAACACTAAGTGTGTTTTGTCTATTAACCATGGCAAGAAAGTCTTGGTGAAAACTATGCGCCTTTCTGAATGGTTTCAAGTGGGTTTCAAGGATCCAAGATGTGACTACTATACGGTTTGACTACAAGAAAAAATCATGAAATCCTTTATATCCAAATAAATTATAATGAAGAAGGAGGTGGCCTATATGCTTCACCCTAGCAGGGCGTAAGACAATGCGAAACACAAATGTGACGCGATCAAGCAAAATCAGTCGGAACTCGGCAATATTGATTTTGAGATATAGCCAAACAAAGCGAATATTTCCTTTTGTTTCCTCTTGTTTTGGAAACACTTTAATTGCTAATATCTTTGGAACTGGTTGTGCAATTTCAATGGGTTTTTCTGCAAAAGCAGCTTTGTAAATGCTATTTAGTAGCCTATAAGAAACTGAAAATTTAATATTTCTGAGTTCCGACTGATTTTGCTTGATCGCATCACAAATTAATATATGCGAGGATCAGAAATAAACGATGCAAGCCCGAGAAATTATAACTTAAATGGCGTGATTGGGGCTCGAGCAAACTGGCATATGAAAATATTGAGAGAGATAAAAATCAGTTCAATCAATTGGTAAAGCTCTGGACCGGTAATCCAGCGACCGGGGTTCAATCCCCGCTGAGTCCTGATTTTTTTTCTCTCTCAATATTTTCATATGCCAGTTTGCTCGAGCCCCAATCACGCCATTTAAATAATAATTTCTCGGGCTTGCATCGTTTATTTCCGATCCTCGCATATATTAATTTGTGTTTCGCATTGTCTTACGCCCTGCTAGGGTGAAGCACATAGGCCACCTCCTCCTTCATTATTTAATATATAATTGGCCGCTGAGACACAATGAGAGAGTTATCATGGGGACCTAAGTTGAGATTGCCCGAGTACCGACTGTGAACTCAGGTTGTACAGTGGTAAAGCTCTGGACCGGTAATCCAGCGACCGGGGTTCAATCCCCGCTGAGTCCTGATTTTTCTCTCTCAATATTTTCATATGCCAGTTTGCTCGAGCCCCAATCACGCCAAATAAATTATAGTTAGCTTGTACTGTCGTTCGAAATATTGACATTTGATCCTGATGTGTCCAAAAAAAATAGCAAAGATTGTTGAAACACATATAAATGCATACAGTTCACTTTTACTGGTCATTTAAACATGGCATTTGCCGTGATAAAAACTTCAGTGTAGCACAAACATAGTCATTTTCAAGACGAATAAAACATAGGCAACTTTGGCTCATGGGGCCCAATAATATTGGATTGGACATTTACTCCTCATTAGTCATTAATATTCTTCGCAAGTTGGAATTTTTCTTCAACATAATCACATATAAATATATTTTGCATCTGGACCTATAAACCATTATTTTTCTTACTGTTGTGAAAGGAATAGGCCTATTAGTACGTGTAAGTCAATGTTTGTCGGGATGTGTCAACAGTCCACACCTTTGTTGGTGGGGTGGGTGTGTGGATGCGGATTGGGGTGTGGGGGTGCGTGTTTGGTGCGAGCTGAGGGTATTACCAGTGTTGTAGGTCTCGAGACCGGCCTCGGTCTCGAGACCGGTCTCGAGACCAGCTAAGCCTGGTCTTGGTCTCGGTCTCGGTCTCGGACATGCTGGTCTCGGTCTTGGTCTCGGCCATCCTGGTCTCGAGGTCTCGGTCCGAGACCAGTCAAATAGCACCATTTTTGGTCATTAATTCTGCTTAATTCTGCACAAATAGTTTTCATAAATTGAATCATTAAAGATTAACTAACTCTCTAATTAACATTCTCATTCTTACCTCAAGACCTATTCAATTATTTATAATTAGGCCCAATTATTAATTGTTAAACATTCTGTATAAATTCATCATAAAAAAAACTCTATCTCAATCTCTAGAATCCTAGATTATATTTACCACTCCGTTAAAATCTATTTTAAGCAACACGTCATATTTCTTTGCATTTACCCAAATAATCATACGTATATCACTTAAAAAGTAGCAACATTACAGTTAATCCCAGCAAACACAGAAACCCTTCTTGGTTTTCTTCATTTTCAAAGGACTCAAAGGTTACCAAATTGACGCTAGGAAAGGTTATGAAACATTTTCTTTTTTTTACAATAAGGTTTCAGAATTTGTTGTACATAATCAGTGATAATGATATTATAATTTCAAGTTAGCAAAAGATTTATTTAATAACGTTTGGCAGAAAATATTTAACAAACAGCATTTTTATAGTATTTTCATAATAGTTATTTTAAAATCTTTCCTAAAGTCCACATTATAAACCTTACGCTTTAAAAAGCGTTGAACAACTTTTTGGGTAAATTTTATTATAATTTATTATTAAGTGAATTTATTATCTTTTTTAAAAGGAACATTTGTGTTTTCCGAGAATCTGTTTTATTTTTCCTTCAAATTCCGTTCATAGCGGATAACGCTAGATAAGACTTGCAACATGAATCATATAATGATCAAAGGCGCATCATAAAACTCTATGTGTTTTTTGCGCATTTCGCGCGCACAATAAATCGACCAAAATAGGCATAAGGGGATTGCTCGTTCCCGGAGACACATAAATTTTAATTTTAATGCTTCCGGCACCACTGTTCATTTTTCAAGCCCGGTCTCGGTCTCGGTCTTGGTCTCGGACCTGCCGGTCTCGGTCTTGGTCTCGGTCTCGGACCAGCCGGTCTCGGTCTTGGTCTCGGACTGCTTGGTCTCGGTCTTGGTCTCGGACAGGCCGGTCTCGACTACAACACTGGGTATTACTACAAATGATGATATCACACAAAACTTCACACATCAGTGGTTTCGTGCAACAAAGATTACTCTAAATTTAGCAGCATGTAAACTGATATTTGACTCTGTCATATTGACATAAGCTTAAAAACTTACCTTTTCAGAGTCTGAGTTGAGCAAAGACGTAACTTACGTTACGGCAAGTTAATGAAGACGCCGTGATGGCGTCGCAAGCTATACGTCTTTGCTCAACTCAGACTCTGATAAGGTAACTTTTAGCTTAGCTTACTCTATATTTTTTCCCATATAGCCAAATGATGAACTTTGTCGCTGCTCATCCCTTTTTAAGGGATTTTTTATTTACCAAAGTAATCGAACTGTTTGGCCGATCCTCCATAACGAAAGGCAGTACTCAGTAGCGTAGTCAGGATTTTGGTGGAAGGTTGAAACCCGGGGGTGGAAAACCAAATTTTCGTCCCCATTTGTAATTTTTTTTTGTCCCATTTCAGTCATTTTATCCCTGATTTTTTTTTTTGGGGGGGCATTCTACGCCATTGACGAAAGGACGTTATCTTGCTAGAAATGATAGCTTCTTGGAACAAATCAAAACGTCATTAGTTTGACAAAGTAGTCCCATGTTACAGTAGACTTAGCTCTATATCGCATTTTATATAGGCCCTACATGGTGGACATCCATGAAACAATGAGAAAAATTATAAAAAATAATAATGACTGCCATCATCATGCTATAATTTTTGTCGGAGGGGGATCCCAAATTTTAAAAAGTCAGCTTCAATAAAATTTTATGCCCCCCCCCCCACCCCACCGTTTACACCAAACAGGCATCAGTCTTTTTGAATAAAATAAACACAATATCTGTAGGCATCGTGTGACTCCCTACAATTTGGTCATCAAAATTTTGTATGACACCCCCTATTTTTCTTTCCGTATATTTGGGACCCTTTTCCCTAATCATCTTATAAAATCCAATTGCATGCCTTTCTGTTATCATGCTTATAGCTTAATAAATTTCATCTCCATCTACATCCAGGGCCATATACTGCCCCCACTGAACCCTCTGGAGGGTTAACATTTGCTCCCCTGCCCCCTAGAAACTCATGTAGGTCATCCAAATAAGGATTGTCAATTGCCCCTGCTCCTGAACTTTTCATTTTCACCCGATCATGGAGGGTGCGATGGAGAGTTTTCAGTGCCTTTATCTTAGCATGTATCTGCTCCCCCAACCGTACGGGGAATCCCTTGTCATGTAATAGCGTGGCTATCTCCTCCCAAAGCTTCATTTTAGCCCAGGAATAATTTCCGGGTCTCTCTAGATTTTGTGGAGAGCCAATGTTTCCTTGTCATTCCATTTGACCCCTCAGTTGCGTTTATTTATATTAACATTTGCAGCTGCAGCCATGATGATATCACGCAGAAAATTACTCTCCTTAAAATTTTACGCGACTGATATACTCACAGTTATATCGGACAGCCCAAAAGTGCTGTCCACACGTAATTACGATTACCGGACGTAACGTTTCGATCGGTCTTAACAGCTCTTAACCCTGCTCATCTTCGGCTTTGCGGATTTAAAGCACACTCATTCACACTGCCACTTATATCCGATACTATTACCGACGTAATTTAAGTCCGGTAATAAGTGATTTAAGTCCGACTGTGTGAACACGACTTATGAGATATAAACGATGATATTAGACTAACTGGTTATTAGACCATAAGGGTATTCGACCTAACGGTTATTAGACCAAATGGTTATTGAAAAATATTAGACCAAATGGTTTTAGACTATATGATTAGTAGACATACTGGATATTAGACCAAACAATATTAGACTAAATGGACATTAGACTATATGGTTATTAGACTAAATGGCAATTAGCCTTTCTGGTAATAGACCAATTGAATATAGACGAAACGGGAATTAGACCAAATGGTATTAGACCAAACGGCAATAGACCGATATCTTCACACTATTCCATTTCTCCCCCTTCTTTACCTTCCCTCTTCAAATTCTCTCTCCCCTCTGGTTTCTCTTTCCTCCCCTCTCCACACGCACTTCCATCTCTCTCCTCTTTCGAGCAATAACTTGAATAAAAGTCAACAAATAGATATGTATACATTACTCGAGTGTCTTTTCTTTTGTAATCTCGGAGGAAATATTTAGATGGTCTATATTTTTCACAGATAAATAATCTTAAATCTAAGGATTACGTTTTCAAAATTCAAAAACTGTGCGTACTTTAATGAATTAAGGTAACTTCAAACCTGATATTCTGCGGTCACACGATTATTTAACAAACTGAAATGAAAACCGAAACTGCTTTCTACAAGTTTTAAGTTTCTAACGAAGGGTACAGACAACGATATCGTTAATGACGTTAGTCAATAGGAAACCATGTGACTAAAACCAAACCAATCCTGACACTCATAACTTAAAACAACCGATAGTATCCCGGCTATCAAGTTGATTCGGACAAGGTCCAAATCCTTGACCGGGACGCAGTATTTTTTTCGTACATCATTTTGTTGATATATCGGGAACTGGACGCAGGTTACTTTGAAAAGGGTGTGAAGAAATCATGTACATCAGGGTCAACATACCATCACTTACCCGCGACCGGGGTTGATACAAGTTACCAAGTAGTACGATCAAGTTTTAGGGTCAAGTTTCTAAAACACCACGGACACTGATCATAAAAGTTTGGTTGAATCTCCGTTTTTATAACATTTGGCACAACGCCAGGCAGAACAAATATTGAAAAGACAATAAATTTAAGGATTGCTCTTACATTAAAATTCGACCATTGTGGGACGTTTTTCAGGCTACCGGGCGATCATGCATATCACGCTAAAGACGATGTACAAATGATTGACCGGCAGCCTGGATTTGTTGGAAAAACATCTCACGATGGGTTGAATCTGATATAGTAAGGGTTATGTTCAGACGGGGGCTCTGGGGCAATATTCTGTGACCTGAAAGGCTGTTGGAGCAGTTTGGAAAGTCACAGAGTATTGTCAGCTGTAGGACATTTTCAATAACACCAGCCTAAGTCTCCAGGATTGTCCACAGAAGAAGGAGAATAAGGGAGAGGTAACCCTGACAGAAACCTCAATCGACAATACGCCCTGCCAGCGTGTCGATTTAAGGCAAAATACCCTTCAAGCATTATGGATAAGTCTGACAAGAGAGGCCGAAATGGGCAACGAAATTGTAGCAACAGATCCAGGGACCGGTCAGGAGCGCAGGCTTCTAATGAAACCGTACAGTCAAAGCCGAAAGGAAGCTGTGAGGTAGAAGGGAGTATGGAAACTGGAAAACTGACTACAATTCACCTGTGTACATATAATGTGAGAACGTTGAAAGATGAAGAAAAGCTGGAGAACCTAATGGAAGATCTAGACGGTTTCAAGTGGAATGTTATTGGTCTGGCAGAAACAAGACGGGAAGGCGAAGGACTAATACATGTACAACTAAAGGGAGGCGCATGGTTTTTCAACCATGGTAAAACAGAGGACAACATCAATGCAAGAGGAGTGGGTTTCCTCATCCACCCTAATTTCAAAGATTATATAAAGGAAATTAAAAGCTATTTAAACAGGGTGGTAGCTTTGAATATTCAGCTTGCCAGAAAGGACCAGATGTGCGTAATACAGGTTTACGCCCCTACCACTGACTACGAAGACGTAGAAGTAGAGGAGTTCTATGAAGACATTCATAAAGCCATTAAAGACAACAAAGGCATATACACCATTGTTATGGGTGATCTCAACGCCAAGGTTGGAGAATGTAAAAATGGAGAAGAATCAATCTTGGGCAAATTCGGAGTGGGAGAAAGGAATAGGCGAGGAGAAATGCTCCTTGAGTTTGCTGCAGAACAGAAACTCATGATAGCCAACACATTCTTCAAAAGACAAAAAGAGGTAGGCCTACTGGACATGGGAAAGTCCAAATGGAGTAACCAGGAACCAGATAGACTTTATATTATGCAGCCAAAAAGGAATTGTGAATAACTGAATTGACATTCTAAAGTTGAAAGAGAGGAAAGAGTAATTCCAACTGAAGTTGAAGAACCGCTTTGCAGGTCTGGAGATACAGGACATAGATATGGATACTATATGCGACCACCTAACTACATCATTGTTAGAGGAAGCAGCAAGTATAGCACCATCAAAGAAAGAGGATGAAAGCAAATCTGAGGAGGATAAAGCAATTGAAGACCTCGATACAAGAAGGAAAGCTCTGAGAAAAATAACAACCAAATCAAGAGCTGGGAAGATCGAATATGCTGAAATTGTTAAAACAGTAAGGAAGAAGAGAAGACAACGAACTAGAAAGAGAAAACATGCAAGCATACTCAAGATTTTACAAAGTGGAAAAGGCCCGAAAAGTATCATAAAACAAGACCGCAAAAAGTCAAGAATTAATAAATTAAAGCACAAAGATGGAACTGTTACATCAGACAGGTCAGAAATTCTGCAAATATGTGCAGAGTTCTACCAAGACCTGTATACTTCAACAAAAACTCAAGAGAAAGGCAAACCAAAAGACACCAATACAAGCGTTAAAGCAACAGAGGTACCTCCAATTCTACACAATGAGGTAGAAGAGGCCTTAAGACAAATGAAGGACAACAAGGCACCAGGCATTGACGATGTTACAAGTGACATAATCAAAGCCGGGGAGAAGAGGCAATACTACAGCTCACAAAACTTTACAATTAAATACTGGAAACAAAGAAGATACCAAAGAAATGGAAAGAAGCTAAAATTATTCTACTTCACAAAAAGGAGGACAAGGCAGATATCAAAAACTACCGCCCAATCAGCCTTCTTTCTCATGTATACAAGATATTCACAAAAGTCATCCAAAGCAGATTAAAAGCTACATTAGACCAAAATCAACCCAGAGAGCAAGCAGGCTTTAGGGGAAGATTCTCAACCACAGATCACCTACAGGCGATAAATCAACTGATTGAAAAATCAAATGAATACCAGCTCGATTTATGTCTTGGTTTTATAGATTACCAGAAAGCATTTGACTCCATAGAGCATACGGATATGTTTGATGCACTGAGGAAGAGCTGAATAAACGAAAACTACATCTGCATCCTAGAAGATATATACACAGATACCATCGTCAAAATACACATAGATAATGATGTTTCCAAGAAGGTGAGAATAGAGAGAGGAGCGAGACAGGGAGATACACTATCACCAAAGATTTTCACAGCAGCACTGGAAGAGGTTTTCAAAAAGTCTAACCTAGAGAGAAAAGGAATCAACATCGACGGGGAGATGTTAACAGATCTTAGATTTGCAGATGACGTTGCACTAACAACAACATCGGTGAAGGATATGGAAGATCAACTGCAGCTTGTGCAAAGAAAGTATACATGTGGGACTGCAAATGCACGAAGGAAAAACACAGTTTATGACAAACTTTCAGACAAAAGAAACAATCGCAATAGCAAATCACCAGATCAAGAAAGTTGACAACTATAAGTACCTAGGACAGACCTTGAGAATGGATACAACACAGCTGAAGAGATCCTAATCCGTGTAAAGGCATAAGGTTGGAGATGCTTTGGTATGCATAAAGAACTGAGGCGAAGAGTTTATGACCAGTGTGTGCTAACAACTATGACCTATGGTGCAGAGACTTGGTCAACAACAAAAGAAATGGAACAGAAATTGGTAACAGCACAGAGAGCTATGGAAGGAAAATGCTCCACCTCTCATTGCGTGATAGAGTCAGACATACACAAATCAGAAAAGTAACCCAAGTTAAAGACATCTTGCAAAAGATTAAAGAAACAAAATGGAGATGGGCAGGTCACTTATCAAGAACTGACGATAACATGTGGACGAAGAGACTTACAGAATGGCAGCCAAGGACTGGAAAGAGGAGAAGAGGAAGGCAAAAACGAGGATGGGGAGATGACATCACCACCTTCATGAGGGCATCAGCGGCTAGGAACAGGAGATGGAAAATGCTGGAGGAGAACTTCACACAGCAGTGGGTGAAACAGCCTGATGAGTTGAGTTGAGATGTTCAGAGGATACCAAGTAGCACAACCATACTCCAGAATGGGGTGGACCAATACCTAGTACAAATGCTGAAGCGGGCTGATTTTGCGAGCTTTTTTGCACATGTGATCAATGTGAAGATTCCAGTAAAACTTATCAGACAGCCGAACACCAAGAAATTTTGCAGAGGACACACGTTGCAATTGGCAGGATGTTGAGAGTGAAATTGAGGGTCCTTCGCAGTGGAAATGACCAAGACTTTTGTTTTGGAGGCATTGACAGAAAGATGATTAAGGGAGAAGCAAGAATGGATGGAATCAATTGCGGATTGGAAATCAACCAAGTCTTCAGGAGCAGAGATAGGTTTGAAGAGAGTAGTATCATCAGCATAAAGAACAAAATAACTGTTTACAGAAAAGGATGAAAGACACATGTCATTACCAAAACCAAGAAACAGAGGCCCCAGGATAGAGCCCTGGGGAACTCCAGAAAGCACAGGAGTAGATTGAGAGTCCTCACCACGGATTGCAACCAACTGGGACCTGTTGGAGAGGTAAGACCTGAGCCAAGAGAGGAGTGGATCGGAAATACCAGCAGTTCTGATTTTTTGGAGCAAAAGACTGTGGGGGCCAGGGTCAAAGGCTTTGGATATATCAAAAAGAGCCACGGTGTTGCTTTTGTGATCTTCGAGGTGATTGTACCTATCAGAGAGTGGTTGTGAGTGCATCCATGGTGGAAGACTTTTGTAAGAAACCAAACTGTCGGTGAGGATTGTATTACTAATCAGGTGCAGCAGAACTTGACTATGAATAACTTTCTCCAGAAACTTACTGCAAATTGGTTACAATTAGATAGGGCTGCAGTTAGAGGCAGCATGAGGATCCCCAGACTGTTTCCATGCAACAGGAATCCGCCAGTAATAAAGAGTCAAGTTTAAGAAGATCAAAGAGAATGGGAGGGACAGTAGCCATCGTGCATTTCAGCCTGATGCTCGTGGTTCCATCAATCCCAGCAGCCGAGTTGTTGTTGAGCTTGGAGATTAAGGGGTGGATGTCATCACAAGAACAACTGCAAAGAGAAATGAAGGAATAAATGTCATAATGGGAAAGAAATTGCAGAAAATACTGGAAATTTCAGCTGAAGTGGTACCAAACATGCTGTTATGGTGAACACTATCAGGAATGGGAGATTGCAATAACTCCAAAAACGTTTGCTTTCGGAGAATCATTGTCAAAGAAAATTTGTTTAGCATACTTAATGGGTCTGTCACCCACCTTTGCAGTTTCTGAGAATACATCAGACATCAAATTGCATTCTAAATATGAAGAATGTCCTTCTGATATCAAGTAATTTTGATTTTGTGAAATTTGCGATTTAGTACAAATTTTATGGCAAATTATTAAAAATTGATATTTTTGATATTTAACAGTCCTCAAAGTAAAATTTATCAATCTAAAGATATTAACTAAAAAGTGTATGTACCTGGGAGGAAAAGCCGACAATCATTTGAAAATTTTGACTTTACGCATTTAAGATATTCCTCAACAAACGTTTGGAAAGTTTTTTCAGGCATCTATATCTCGGATTATTTGTGACATGCTCATATTGTGTTGCATATCATCGAAGAGCTAATTGATTCCCCCTTTACAATGACACCAGTTTTGATATAATAAAAAAAACCAAAAAACGGTTGAGTACACATCTGGTGCATGCATTGGGGTCTCAAACAGAATGTGCCAAATTGACCATTATTCTATGCAGCAATTAAGCTGCAATCCCATATCTTTGCAATCTGTATCCTCTAGGATAACAACGCCCGCCCCCACAGAGCTAAGGACTACTTACAGAATATGGGAGTAGAGAGAATGTAATGGCCTGCTATCAGCCCAGACTTGAACACAATTGAATACCTGTGGGACCAGCTTGGTCGTGCTGTGCATGCCAGAGTAGCCAATGCAACCACATTGAATGACCTATGACGAATCCTGGTTGAAGAATGAAATATGCCACCCCACAGCAACGTGTGACCAGGCTGGTGAGCAGCATGAGGAGGTGCCAGGCTGTTTCAAATGCGGCGTCATTGTAAAGGGGAATAAATTAAAAGTCCATTGATATGCAAAACTATATGAACATAAAAAATAATCCAAGATATAGATGCTTGAAAAAACTTTCCAAACTTTTGTTGAGCAGTTTACATTGTTTTCCAAAATACCTAAAAATTGTATTTTTCATTCATTTGGGACCAATTTTCACACATAAGGAAGTACTCTTGGCTAACAATACAATGCTTGGTGTAACTCAATTTGGCCAAAATGGTGGACTTGGACCCTTCAATTATCTGGTAGTTGATTTGTGTAATTGGCTATTCCAGTTGATATGAGTTTAATCTACCACACAGGGGGTGTAGATTTCAAATGGAGTCAATCATATTTTAAGAAACCCCGTTTGAAATGAAATGTACACTCCCCGTGGAAGTTTAAGGTCATGTCTTCCATAGGGGTGTATGGATTTCAACTGGAATAGCCTAATTTAATAGTAGGATGAGAGGCAAAGATACCACAGTAGTGACATCAATGACTGCACTTTGGTTAAAAGTTATTTAATCAATGTTTTATATAATATCAATACCACAGAAATGACTGAAACATAAAGACTGCACAGACGTCTACATATTCTTTTAGTTTTTTCCTTTATTAATATTGCTATATCTTCACCAGAGATGTCTGAAACATACAGACTATGCAGAAGTCTACATATTCCATTTAGTTTTCCTATATCTTCACCACTGAGATGATTTAAACATGTAGACTGCACAGAAGTCTACATAATCCTTTAGTTTTGTCCTTTGTCAATATTTATATAATATTGAATGGCTTAGGTGATAAAAACAAATTTGTGACATGATCAAGGGGAATGGGTCACATGTCGGCCCTGGTCGAAAATGAGTTTTACACATGTTTCTAAAGAGGACATTTAGAGCTTTCTGAAACTGAAAACCCCATGTTGATACGACTTTTCTTTGTGAAGTTACATCAATTTATCAATCACTGAAAACAATATAAAACAAAAGAATTTTAACACTTTCTTTGCAAATATCTCAAAATCAATATTAGCGACATCCGACTCATTTCCCTTGATCGTGTCACATTTGATCTTTCGATCGACCATCGATGCTTGGTCCATCCTTATTATTATCATTAATTGTGATAACATATGATTTAAGTATGTATTGATTTTGGCCAATATAAATTCAGCACTAAGGCCTAAAAAATGTTTGATTGGCGCAAGATAAAAAAAAAAATTAGGATAGGTCGATCGGCATTAAAAAAAAAAAATTACACACACATTTAAGCTGTAAATTGCATATGATAAAGGCCTTGGAACTTTTTTGTTTTTTTTTTTTTATTTCATTTTTTTTTTTTTTCAATTCTTTGGCAAAAAAATAAGAAAAAAAGTCTAGGGTTGGGCCTATTTTTATGGTCGGTGGGGTTATGTCAATCAAACATTTTTTACGCCTAATTCTCATTAATTAGTTGTTAGTTCATTAATAACAAGCATCGAAGCAGCATCGACAGTCAATCCAAATATCAAATCCAAATATACAAATTTGGTTCTGGTGCCTTTGTATTTTTCTATCGAGTGCAATATATACTTGTATCACACAAAAATATGCCTCTCAAACTAATCAAATTTATATCAGACTGACTTGGTAAAAATGAATAAAATTTGATTGATTTGACCTAACCCAGTGTGAGTGTGATGCCGACACAGACTACTACAGACCATGTATCAACAGTCAAAGTCCCCGTGTATTGTATAGTGTGATTTTCGCATATTCATGAGGGCCGATTGTTCGATTGTGCCGTGTCTAACAATCACGCATAGCGTATGCGTGCTCAGCGTATCTGTGATAGAGCATTGTGTGCCTTCGCCTTGGTTACGCGATAGACCATAAAAATACGCGGTTATTGCGTAGTAGTTTTGCCTGTCGCATTTCATGGAACAATCGGCCCTCATTATCGGGTGATGCGGAGACTTTGACTGCTTGTACCGTCTGTTATCTCTTTCGTCCATGGATGCTGATCAGCGAAATGTATGCATGCACACATCATCTGTGTATACAATATTTTTTTAATATTGTACAAAATAATACATGCGTACTGAGGTGTTGATGCGTTTCAGGGCTCGTGCATTAGACGCATCAACATCTCAGTAAAAGTGCATTATTTTGTACAATTTCAGAGCAACAAGTGATACGGATTTATTAACCTATTTCATACACGAGAAAAAAATCCCATGATATTTGCTCTCTTTATAACAAAATTGCCACAATAAATGTGGAAAATGCAAGATAATATAAATGCATCCCCTTGCAAGAAAAATGAATGCGCCCCAAACCACTGCGCGTACTATGCGCCCATGCAATTTATACAACATTTATGCATGGCTGGTAATTTACTAACATGAATTACATTCTCTTTCCAAGGTGAAGGAATTTAGTTTGATAATCTTACTGGAAAGCAATTTTCTTTGCTTTGAATGTGCAACTCTACCACCTGTGAAGAATGTGCACATTAAGTTAGGATTACGCAGGTAATAAATAAATTTTTTATCTGCCTGTGACATGTCCTAAATATTAATGAGGAGTACACAGGTAATGGGCTATTCCAGATGTATTCCGCACCCCCCCCCCCCTATGGAAGACACTTCCGGAATTCGGGGCTAAATTGTCAGCAGGAATTCACATGTCAGGAAAAACCCATGGAAGACACTGCCGGAATTGTGGTAATATGTCTAATATGGCCAGCCGGAATTCACGTAAATGTAAATGTCTTCCATAGGGTTCCAGCTGGAATTAGAACATTTTTGTTTCCAGCCAGAATTCAAGTAAATGTCTTTCATAGGTTAATCGAGATGGTGATCATAAGTGAAGATTCTGCTGGAATTGGAGCATTTTGACCATTTTCCAGCGGAATATTAAAAATGTGAATGTCTTCAGGCACATCATGGCCTTTCACAATCCCCACTCTTGTTTTTTCGTTTATTTTAGCAGCCGAATTTCACCTAATCTCAATGTCTTCCATACCCTCCAGCATGAATCTTTGCTAAAAATAACTGCTGGAATTCTAGACACATCTCAATTCCAGCTGGAATTGTATTTTTTAATTGTCTTCCATAGGGGTGCGGAATACATCTCACGTTTAGATAACTGTAATTGTGTTCTCGCCGGCCTACCAGAAAAAGAACTCCAAAAACTTCAACGCGTCCAAAACACTGCGGCCAGAGTCGTTACGCTGACAAAGAAATCTGAGCACATTACGCCAGTTAGGTACCAGCTACACTGGCTTCCAATCAGGGAGAGAATAGCTTACAAAATACTGCTATTGACTTTCAAGATCATTCATAGTCAGGCGCTGGTATATCTCTCTGATCTAATTGTCGCGTACACTCCAAGTCGGGTTTTAAGATCATCCTCACAGAACTTGCTTCGCGAGCATTCCAGCCACACAACTACCTATGGAAGGAGTTTCTCTGTGATTGCACCAAAGTTATGGAACAGTCTTCCTTCTCATATTAAAAACTCCGGCACAATTTACCAATTTAAAACACATCTCAAAACTCATCTTTTCAACCAGGCTTACAGCTGAACTGCTCGCGAACCATGTTATTTCATGTTATTTCTGATTATTTCTGATTATGTACTCTTTGATTGATTATTGTGTTTTTAATGATCTCAGCATGTGTATATTTGGCTGATTTTAGTTTTTTAGCTTTAAGTGTAAATTGGCTCAGCATTATTGATGTTTGTGTATTATTATGATTGCTGGTTTCATCCTGTTGTAGATTAAGAATTGATATTAATTTTGTTGGGTTTTATGCTTTTGTAGTTTTTAAGATGTTTGTAGTTTAAGGTATTTTCCTCTTGTGCAGCGCCTAGAGACCATTTGTTTTGTGCGCTTTATAAATGTCCATTATTAATATTATTATTATTATTATTATCTGGAATAGCCCAAAACAGATTTTCATCCAAGTGGTGTTTGACCAATGTGATTTACAGAAATTAAATGATAAGGCAGTATAAAATTAATGTTTTGGTTCTCGTCCAGAGGATTTCCATGAATTAATGAGGGAGGGACATTTCTTTTCCCATTGTAAAATTAGCATTCTTAGTAGTTTTCAGTCTTTTCCAACAGAGCTTCAGGAAAGGAGGAGGCCCTTTTTAATGTGAGATTCTGAGGATAAACCCACAGAGTACCACAAAAAGTCTTGGAAATGATCCATGTTATCTAATTAACTTATTTATATGTACAAGGTTTTCCTAAAGTATTCAATTTTTTTGAAAAATAAACAATCCCAGAAATTGAGGAGGGAGGGGACGAGAACCAAAACATAAATTTCATACGGCCTATCTTCCCCACAGAGATGTATGAAACATAAAAACTGCACAAAAGTCTACATATTCCGTAGTCTTGATCTGCCATCAATATCACTGTATCTTCATCACATAGATGAATAACACATGTATACTGCGCAGAAGTCTACATATTCCTTAGTCTCTGCCGTATCAATGTTGTAATATCTTCATCACAAAGATGCATGACACTTTGGTCAAGATTTTGTAGGAGACTAACTGGACACCTGGTGATGTAGTTGTGAAGAAATTTGTTGCAAGACAGATGAAATTCCAGAGAGAGAGGCTGTGAAAAACAAGCAAACATGGCCTGAATTATCATATAATATCATGTACATATTTTTTCCTTCCTTCCTTACCTCAAATGAGTATCAACACACGGGCTTTACGTGCACAGTTTGCCTATGCACGATCCTGGAACCTAGGATTGATTGCAGATATCAGAACTGGGGATTGTCCCCCTTCTCTTTTCGAATAGCTCTGACACTTAACGTGCACAGGGTTTGACTCTTCCTGTACACGGGACCAACAGCTTTACGTGACTTTCGAATCACGGACGTCGCACATACATTACCTATATCTGCATGTGCTAAGCAGTGTATGGGGGCGAGAAGAAATTCTACAATTAAATTCATTCTGTGATGGAACTAACTTAATTGAAGGATTTCTGACCATATAGGAATTTTTTGGGAGGGAAGAGAATTTTCACCTAAGGCAAGCCCAAGGCTTGAACCCTCGCCGATCGTATCTCCCGGCCGGCAGCGCAATGCCTTAACCGTCATCTTGCCCTTTTTAACTGGATATTTATAAGCTTTGAGGCTAATATGACTATCATTAGCATACATAACAATATCAAATATATAAACACATCAATTATATCATTTACATATAGTGTTTACAATTGTGGGCCCAAAATGTACCCATGTGGAACACCACAAATATAAACACTGATTTTGCATTGGATTGTGCAGAAATTGTCCAGGGTTTGTAAATCCTGTTGGAACACTGTAACATTGTAGATTAATTGTTCCTATTATTATCTTGATGTGAACCTGTTTTTGGTTCATCCTTCATGTGATGTTTGGTTCTAGGGTTAGAGTTTAGGGTTTGAATTAGGGTGTAGGGTTAGGGATAAGGTAAGGGTTAGGATTATACTAATCAGCAAATTACTTCAGTGGTGTCCGTCTGCTCTGTCTGTTCATCGCGTAAAAAGAACTAGGTCAAGCAATGCTACGCAGCTTGACTAGCGAATGAGGTACCGGTGTGATGATGACGTGATCCAATAAGCCAACGCCATAAATTGCGCCCAATTGGCAGACCGCTGAAGTACTGTGATGAAAACTATAAAATTTTGTGATGCTTACATGAAGGCAACACCCTGTTTTTAACCCTGCCTGGCAATGTAGTTTGACCAAAGATGGATACATCTTGAGCTCCGTACCCAGCAAACATTGCTTAACTGGGCCAATATTGGACCCCAGTGATTGGTCCAATAAATGTTTGCAAATCAGCGTCGGACTGGGCCAGTACAGGTGCTAAACTGGACAAGTAAAAGTACCATTTTAAGCTTGCTCTCTCTTTGCCCCCTTTCTCTCTTACTCATTTTCACGACTCTCTTACCCACATACTGGCAAGTTCAGCCAGAAAATATACTTGTCCAGCTTAGCACCAGCACTGGCCCAGTTTGATGCCGGTGTGCAAACATTTATTGGCCCAATCCCAATGTCCAGTATTGGACTTTATTGGCCTAGTACGGCTATGTTCACTTGAGAATGATTGATTGTTCTTATTATTATCTTGATGTGAACCTGTTTTTGGTTCACCCTTCATGTAAGCATTATCACAAATGTTTGGTTTTAGGGTTAGAGTTTGGTTGTGAATTAGGATGTAGGGTTGCAGATAAGGTAAGGGTTAGGATTAGTATTAGGTTTAGGGATCTAACATTTTGTGATGCTTACATGAAGGTAACACCCTGTTTTGTAATCTTGAGTTACATATGCATGAACATGTACAAGTGGACCCAATATTGAACCCTGTGGATTACCAAAAATACTTCTATCACTAAGTTCTGATTCTGCATTGGTATGAACACATTATGAATAAAGATAATTCCAGGGCTGTAAATTCTGAGTGCACACTCAACATTGTATATTGATTGTTCCAATCTATTAAAAGTAGTGGACCCAATACAGAACCCTGGGGAACACCATAAGTAAAAAAGTTCTGATTCTTCATTTGTTTGTGTGGAGATTGTTCCAGGGTCTGTACATCCTGGAGGTACACTCACCATTGCATATTGAGTATTATGTTGTTGTTCACCTGCTTCCAACCCTGCCTGGCAATGTAGCTCTACCAATGATGAATACATTGTGAGTAATGTGTGTATAAACTGTGAAGACAGTGACACATGCTGTAATTCTGTAGCTCTACTGTTAAGAAGTAACCTAAATGAATGAAAGACAAGGGGACCAATTTAAAGGGGCTCTATGAGATTTTGCAAAGGATCAAATGAGAGCCTACTGAGCAGTAATTTGTGACATGATCAAGGGGAATGAGTCACATGTCGACCCTGGTCAAAATGAGTTTTACATATGTTTCTAAAGAGGACATTTAGAGCTTTCAGAAACTGAAAACCCCAAGTTGATAAGACTTTTCAAGTTATGTCACTTTGTCAATCGCTCAAAACAGTAGAAAACAAAAGAATTTTAACACTTTCTTTGCCAATATCTCAAAATCAATGTTAGCGACATCCGACTCATTCCCCTTAATCGTGTCACATTTAGTGACAAAATCTGCCATACTGTAAGTATATAAGACATATTTTGAGCACCATATTAAGCTGATCTGTTATTTAACTGTGTTGGGGAAAAATGTTCCTGATCCGGACTTTCATTACAAAATCATGAAAAAGGCTGAACTAAATCAAATGCTGACTGTGTACATTATAAAAATTATGTACATATAAAAAACTAGACTTATAATTAGACCAAAATTGAGGGTACAAGTTTTGTGAAACCTCACAGTGCCCCTTTAAAGTCAACAATGCAGTTTGGTGAATACAGAAAAGCACAAGATATTCACTCCACATTGAAGTTAATAATCATTGGAAGTAAAGTACGTACCTAAAGAATACCACAGGAAACATCTTGGAAATATTTCTTGTGAACACGGTCTTCTTCAGCATAGTGTCCTCTGTACAAGGATATAAAAGCATACAGTTAAAGGTAGTTCAACCAAGTCATAGGGGAGTGTGTCGTAGCGGTGTTTGCGCTCAAATATTTAGACAAGGAAGATGACACTCAAGAGGAAGGTATATGGTAGAGTCCAAAGTTTACCGTTTTCTAAAATCCATTTTCCGTGTTGTAATCCGTGTTGTAAAATTTGTAGATCCATGCTTCATGAATAAAGCTTAAATACGGCAAAACAATGGTATTATGTCACAATAAAGTGTTCAATATGGCGATCAATAATTATGCTCTGATTGGCATATTCTCATGACTGTTACAATGTTTGGAGGGATAGTGGGGTTCATACCTTGGTAATATACCTTTATTTCAGTATTGTTAAACAGTATTTTTATCATTTAAATTGACACACACAATTTTTGTCACATCATACAAAAATGTCAATTTCCGTGTTGTACCTCCGATTCCATTATTTTTTTCCGTTTTCCGTAAAACGGAAAACTTCGGACTCTAGTATATGGGTTCTACAATTAAGATCCCAATGCTTGATATAAGGGGTGTCATGACATTTTCTACCCCTACCTTGGAATGCAGTCGTCACATCTGGCACTCTCCACATGGTGGATAAATTCTCTGCATTCCAGACTACATTATACCACATGATATCCCAAGATATCGCAACTAGTATACATTCCAATGCACAGACTCCAACCTATAAAAACAAAATGAGACAATCAATACAGAAACAAGACTCACTAAATAGGAAACTTGAGAATGACCCATTGCCTACATGTAGCTATGTAGGTAAAAAGTTCTGAAAGCTGACATAGGACATAAAGCTTTTGAGGAAGATCACTGATTAGGGAACCAGAATTGCATACCTTAAAAGCTTAACCCTCTCCACTGCAGACAGATGATGTTGACTGCAGATAACAAGTTCAAAATTTTCTTAAAAATTGAACAAATTCAGACTTGTACATTGCCATGACCATATTTGGAATCATTATGAAAAATGCATCAAAATGAGTACAAACAAGTATAGTATTGGTTCAGTGGTTCTTGTCATATTGTCTTGATAATTTGAGGAAAATAAGTATCTCAAAACTTGGTCTTTTAATTTTAAAGTCTATGGCTAGCATGCAAAGCATTAAAACTCATCAATCAAAAAATGAGGGTGTCCTCAACGGCCACTATATACCTGTACCTGCTGGTGGACAAGCTTTCAAAGATGGTCGGTCAGGTTTTTTTTTCGTGTTTTTTAGCCAATGACTTAAAAAATCACAAAAATCAACAATGTTTTCCGTCACTTCTCACATGCTTTTGCAGTCAAAATAAGTCTAAACAGCTGATTTTACATACAGCAATTTCCATCTAACATAATCCACTTTTAACAGCTAATTTTACATGCATACAATGTACAGCAAATAAAAAAGAAGAAAAAGTAAAATCTGTGTCAGTTGGGCCCATAGAACAGGTTTTTTTTTCCAGTGGCCTTATCAGTGCCCGTACTATTTAAATGTATGCTCCGCAACAGAAGGTGCTCTTTAGTATCAGTAATGAGCTATAGCAGTTGAAATCCAAACACCCTCTATGGAAAACATGACCTTAATCTCCATCATAGGGGGTGTAGATTTCAAATGGAATCACCTATTCAGCTAAGCTCATTTGAAATTCACACTCCCTGTGTGGGAGATTAAGGTCATGTCTTCCATAAGGGGTGTATGGATTTCAACTGGAATAATCCATTTTGAAAAAGACGACCCTTAATGGGTAACTCCATTTGAAATGCACACTCCCTGTGTGAGCATTTTGGAGCAGACGACCCTGAATGTCTGACTCCATTTGAAATTCACACCCCCTGTGTGGGATATTAAGGTCATGTGTTCCATAGGGGTGTATGGATTTCAACTGGAATAGCACAATTACCTTTGGCGGCAGGTTATCTTTCTGTAACAAAATTAGTTCTACTCCACGCAATATCTTCTCATCTTGTCTCTTGCCTCGTTCTGTTTCCTCCATGATTACTGTAACCATAGCAACACCCAATAGCCAGGGCTCTGTATTGGATATATCGCCATCTATCGTCTGCTCTGTTTGGTTGCCATGGTGAGGTACTAATGACTTTGCCCATTGGTGGATGGTGTTTAGGTTTACCAATGGAGCAGGAGTTTGTTGAGCATGGAGATTACTTGAAATCACTGGCCAAAGTTTTGACCAGTGTATCTGAAAACGTGAAAAAAACAACAACAACAAAACAAAAAAAAACCAAGTGGGTTAAAACAGTTGAACCACAATTGAGGATGCTGGTTCTAAAAGAGGGTTAAGTCATATTGAGTGCATTCTGAGATAAATGGCAAAGAAGGTTGTTATGTTCATGTACTTTCAATGTGGTTAGGCCCAAAAAATAAATTGCTGTATTGCCCCTCAAGAGCGAAAAATGGGAAAGTTGGGTCAGTCGTTCAATTTTCTTTTTTCCTTCAGTTTTTAAAAATCCCCACAAATATTAAATAATGCTTCTTCTATTAGGGACATGTGTCAATTTGATTACTGGATACTTAACTTGTTAGATAATCAATTTAAGACTAGTCATTCAATAAAATATTAAATTGAAGTGAAAAACATTGCTTTTTTTAACATACTTTAAAAAAATGGTGCCCTACCATGTTATTTCACTAAATTCACTATGAAACTTGCACAGAGGGTTTATATTAATTTTGGACTAATGACCATTCCCTTATAAACTTACCAGCAATGATACTGTGAATACTGGGCATGCACATAACACAGGCCTGGTATAAAACTTACCAGCAATGATACTGTGAATACTGGGCATGCACATAACAAAGGCCTGGTATAGAACTTACCAGCAATGATACTGTGAATACTGGACATGCACATAACACAGGCCTGGTATAGAACTTACCAGCAATGATACTGTGAATACTGGGCATGCACATAACACAGGCCTGGTATAGAACTTACCAGCAATGATACTGTGAATACTGGACATGCACATAACACAGGCCTGGTATAGAACTTACCAGCAATGATACTGTGAATACTGGGCATGCACATAACACAGGCCTGGTATAGAACTTACCAGCAATGATACTGTGAATACTGGGCATGCACATAACAAAGGCCTGGTATAGAACTTACCAGCAATGATACTATGAATACTGGACATGCACATAACACAGGCCTGGTATAGAACTTACCAGCAATGATACTGTGAATACTGGACATGCACATACACAGGCCTGGTATAAAACTTACCAGCAATGATACTGTGAATACTGGGCATGCACATAACACAGGCCTGGTATAGAACTTACCAGCAATGATACTGTGAATACTGGGCATGCACATAACACAGGCCTGGTATAGAACTTACCAGCAATGATACTGTGAATACTGGGCATGCACATAACACAGGCCTGGTATAGAACTTACCAGCAATGATACTGTGAATACTGGGCATGCACATAACAAAGGCCTGGTATAGAACTTACCAGCAATGATACTATGAATACTGGACATGCACATAACACAGGCCTGGTATAGAACTTACCAGCAATGATACTATGAATACTGGACATGCACATACACAGGCCTGGTATAGAACTTACCAGCAATGATACTGTAAATACTGGGCATGCACATAACACAGGCCTGGTATAGAACTTACCAGCAATGATACTGTGAATACTGGGCATGCACATAACACAGGCCTGGTATAGAACTTACCAGCAATGATACTGTGAATACTGGGCATGCACATAACACAGGCCTGGTGTAAAACTTACCAGCAATGATACTGTGAATACTGGGCATGCACATAACACAGGCCTGGTATAGAACTTACCAGCAATGATACTGTGAATACTGGGCATGCACATAACACAGGCCTGGTATAGAACTTACCAGCAATGATACTGTGAATACTGGGCATGCACATAACAAAGGCCTGGTATAGAACTTACCAGCAATGATACTATTAATACTGGACATGCACATAACACAGGCCTGGTATAGAACTTACCAGCAATGATACTGTGAATACTGGACATGCACATACACAGGCTTGGTATAAAACTTACCAGCAATGATACTGTGAATACTGGGCATGCACATAACACAGGCCTGGTATAGAACTTACCAGCAATGATACTGTGAATACTGGGCATGCACATAACACAGGCCTGGTATAGAACTTACCAGCAATGATACTGTGAATACTGGGCATGCACATAACACAGGCCTGGTATAGAACTTACCAGCAATGATACTGTGAATACTGGGCATGCACATAACAAAGGCCTGGTATAGAACTTACCAGCAATGATACTATGAATACTGGACATGCACATAACACAGGCCTGGTATAGAACTTACCAGCAATGATACTATGAATACTGGACATGCACATACACAGGCCTGGTATAGAACTTACCAGCAATGATACTGTGAATACTGGGCATGCACATAACACAGGCCTGGTATAGAACTTACCAGCAATGATACTGTGAATACTGGGCATGCACATAACACAGGCCTGGTATAGAACTTACCAGCAATGATACTGTGAATACTGGGCATGCACATAACACAGGCCTGGTATAGAACTTACCAGCAATGATACTGTGAATACTGGGCATGCACATAACAAAGGCCTGGTATAGAACTTACCAGCAATGATACTATGAATACTGGACATGCACATAACACAGGCCTGGTATAAAACTTACCAGCAATGATACTGTGAATACTGGGCATGCACATAACACAGGCCTGGTATAGAACTTACCAGCAATGATACTGTGAATACTGGACATGCACATACACAGGCCTGGTATAAAACTTACCAGCAATGATACTGTGAATACTGGGCATGCACATAACACAGGCCTGGTATAGAACTTACCAGCAATGATACTGTGAATACTGGGCATGCACATAACACAGGCTTGGTATAGAACTTACCAGCAATGATACTGTGAATACTGGACATGCACATAACACAGGCCTGGTATAGAACTTACCAGCAATGATACTGTGAATACTGGACATGCACATACACAGGCCTGGTATAAAACTTACCAGCAATGATACTGTGAATACTGGGCATGCACATAACAAAGGCCTGGTATAGAACTTACCAGCAATGATACTGTGAATACTGGGCATGCACATAACACAGGCTTGGTATAGAACTTACCAGCAATGATACTGTGAATACTGGGCATGCACATAACACAGGCCTGGTATAGAACTTACCAGCAATGATACTGTGAATACTGGGCATGCACATAACAAAGGCCTGGTATAGAACTTACCAGCAATGATACTGTGAATACTGGACATGCACATAACACAGGCCTGGTATAGAACTTACCAGCAATGATACTGTGAATACTGGACATGCACATAACACAGGCCTGGTATAGAACTTACCAGCAATGATACTGTGAATACTGGGCATGCACATAACAAAGGCCTGGTATAGAACTTACCAGCAATGATACTGTGAATACTGGACATGCACATACACAGGCCTGGTATAAAACTTACCAGCAATGATACTGTGAATACTGGGCATGCACATAACACAGGCCCGGTATAGAACTTCCCAGTAATGATACTGTGTATACTGGACATGCACATAACACAGGCCTGGTATAAAACTTACCAGCAATGATACTGTGAATACTGGGCATGCACATAACACAGGCCTGGTATAGAACTTACCAGCAATGATACTGTGAATACTGGACATGCACATAACACAGGCCTGGTATAAAACTTACCAGCAATGATACTGTGAATACTGGGCATGCACATAACACAGGCCTGGTATAAAACTTACCAGCAATGATACTGTGAATACTGGGCATGCACATAACACAGGCGCAGTATAAAACTTACCAGCAATGATACTGTGAATACTGGACATGCACATAACACAGGCCTGGTATAGAACTTACCAGCAATGATACTGTGAATACTGGGCATGCACATAACACAGGCCTGGTATAGAACTTACCAGCAATGATACTGTGAATACTGGACATGCACATAACACATCTTCTATAAATGTGCATACTTTGGCTACTTCTAAGTTTGCTTGACAGAAATGAAGAATTGCCTGTATTGAGGAAAAAAGTAAATAATCCAGCATTCTGAATTTGTTGCAGATATATCCCCTTGTTCAACTGAAGGCTGTGTTAAAAAGAATATTCTGCGCCTGTTTTTAGCCTTTCCGGTTTTTTTTAATCATGTAATGAAAATCTTATGAAGAAATTTAGTAATTTTTAAGGAAAGCCACTGTTACTATTATATCCCAAAACTGGGTTGGTGGCATGTCCCCACTAGTAGTAATAACAATGATGTGGTTTGACAGCAAAATGGGCTATTCCTGTTGAAATGCATACACCTACTATGGAAGACATGACCTAAATCTGCCACATAGAGGGTGTGAATTTCAAATGGGGTTACCTGAATGGGTGACTCTATTTGAAATCTACACACCCTGTGTGGGAGATCAATGTCATGTTTTCCATAAGGGGTGTATGGATTTCAACTAGAATAGCCTACTGTGTGAAAATTCAAACTTATGGCTTTAAAATACATGAAGTGATCAAAATTTTGCCCTGCAGGGCAGTTTGGCTTTTCGGGAAAATCCTTCTTCTTCTATACTCCCCATCTACCCTTCCACTTACCCTGAGAACATATGAGGTAGAAATATAAGATAATCCATAGGCACCTTCTTGATCATATGAGCGCTGTAAACAAACAAACAAACAAACAAACAAACTAATAAGCTGCATAATTTGGGCACTGATTGATTGATTAAGACTGAGATTAAACAATATAGCCGAATAGGATTTGATTTTACTATCCTCTACCATGTGATAGATGACAGGCAGGTCCAATATCTTGACTAGCTATATTTTGCGCAGCTATGATAAAATATCGGACCTGCCTACAGTCGTCTATCACAAGGTATCACAAACTCCCCTTACTTTATGTCACGAGTTATGCGTAGCGCATGCAAGCATACAACGCACTTCATACGCGCACATAAACAAGCATGTTACGCATTATCAATACCCCTGATGACTTAGGGTCGCCTACGGCCTGATAGACGACACCCAAAATCACACAATTGTCTAATCAGATCATGACGTGTCTACAAACTAGAACACTCCCACTGAATAAGAATCAGTGATTGATGGGCCTTTGCGTATGGTGAGTCACAAGGTGATTTTTTTTTGGGGGGGGGGCAAAATTTGACAAAAAAGGCCTACAAATCTTAAAGATCTTTAAGCATCCCACAGGGGGCAATATGTTTCACAGCTGTCCCCCATGCCGAGTGGTAACACATATGGGCAGTTAAGGTGAAGACCACCTTTTTTCAGCATCCAAATATCCCATATTTTTTCACAAACTAATGCACTAATGCATCAAGTGGATCTGTCACCCATGGATCCCGTATCATTTCAACTGAAATGCTAAATTCTCAGAGAAGATATCATACCCTTCCCAGAATCCTTTCCAACATGACGCATCACCTCATTACATCAAATAACACTCTTAATACATTGTAGAGGTCCCTTTGTTTTCATATTCACCTGGGAACCAAGGGAGAACAGTGCCAGTGCATTGATTGGTCACCCCCGGTTAAATAATAAATAAATAAATAAATAAATAAATAAATAAATAGACTGCCTAAAAATGGGTCGATAGACAAGAACTAAACATATTTTGCAAGATTTGGATGTACTTTGTTCATTGAGTTACATTTTGTCACTATCAACCCAAGAAGCACTAGATAGCAAATCAGTACAGGAAATTGAAATGAAAGAAATGCATTATGGGAAGTGTAGGATATCTTATTGCTGAAATCAACAGAGAGATCACTGATCTTCTTGTAATGTTGAATGGCAAAAAATAACTGACATTCCTCATGAAATAAGCATGTGAATTAGATATTTGGTTAGTTTTTGTTATTGAATGGGATTCAATCATGTTTCACCATTAATTGTTCACTAACAAATCAAGCAAACAACCATCCAATCAATCTATCAATATTATCTCAATCTATCAATATTATCTCCATCAATCAAGCAAACAAAGACAAAACTCCATAGTGCATGGTATATACCTATTTATATGTAACGAAATGTTAGACTGATTGATGATGGATTAATTGATCAATCAATTATCGCGATTCACAATACGATGTGCCGCCAGTGGTTGCTCTTGCCAGTCCAATTTTTTACCTCCAGTCCAGTGTTGACTTCGCTGCTCTAGACCCCATTGGCTTTTCACACGAGTGTGATAATAATGAAGCTGACAGTTCCACGAAGGATTCTAATATTCCTGTTTTAGTGCACATTAGCGTGCAGCATTATTATATTGACATTCAAACACACACTGATGTATGTTCCTGTGTTGTATTCATATTACGCGGGCTTTGGATGCCAACATTTTCCCATGATGTACTGGAAATTTTATCCTCTCCACAGCAACCACTGTAGGTTCATCGTATTGTAAATTGACCTGGGGCATACTCAAGTTTGGTTTTGGTAGGGGTGCGCTGCTGAGAGTTTGAAAGTGGACCCATCAATATACCAATTTTTCAAGAAATGTGGACACATTGATGTACCAAAAGTAACAAATTTTGGCGAAATTTCAAACAATTTTAGCTAGATTAAGGCAAAATTGGGCCAACTGATAGATGACAGGCAGGTCCAATATCTTGACTAGCTATATTTTGCGCAGCTATGATAAAATATTGGACCTGCCTGCAGTCGTCTATCACAAGGTATCACAAACTCCCCTTACTCTTTAATGAACGAAACTTGTTACCAACTTTATGTCACGAGTTATGCGTAGCGCATGCAAGCATACAACACACTTCATACGCGCACATAAACAAGCATGTTACGCATTATCAATACCCCTGATGACTTAGGGTCGCCTACGGCCTGATAGACGACACCCAAAATCACACAATTGTCTAATCAGATCATGACGTGTCTACAAACTAGAACACTCCCACTGAATAAGAATCAGTGATTGATGGGCCTTTGCGTATGGTGAGTCACAAGGTGATTTTTTTTTTGGGGGGGGGGGCAAAATTTGACAAAAAAGGCCTACAAATCTTAAAGATCTTTAAGCATCCCACAGGGGGCAATACCGTAAACGTTCGCCTAATGGCGCTATGGGCTCCCTTGACATAACTGGAAATTTAGACACAAACTAAAAGTGCCCTCCAATAAAAATGCCACCAGCAAATAAGGGCACATACCCTTAATTCTTGTTGAAATTTTTAGGAGGGATCTCTCTATTTGTATATGAAATTTACCCCAAGGGAAAGGAGCACAGGTGCGCCATTAGGCAAACGTTAACGGTATGTTTCACAGCTGTCCCCCATGCCGAGTGGTAACACATATGGGCAGTTAAGGTGAAGACCACGTTTTTCAGCATCCAAATATCCCATATTTTTTCACAAACTAATGCACTAATGCATCAAGTGGATCTGTCACCCATGGATCCCGTATCATTTCAACTGAAATGCTAAATTCTCAGAGAAGATATCATACCCTTCCCAGAATCCTTTCCAACATGACGCATCACCTCATTACATCAAATAACACTCTTAATACATTGTAGAGGTCCCTTTGTTTTCATATTCACCTGGGAACCAAGGAAGAACAGTGCCAGTGCATTGATTGGTCACCCCCGGTTAAATAATAAATAAATACATAAATAAATAGACTGCCTAAAAATGGGTCGATAGTCAAGAACTAAACATATTTTGCAAGATTTGGATGTGCTCTGTTCATTGAGGTACATTTTGTCACTATCAACCCAAGAAGCACTAGATACCAAATCAGTACAGGAAATTGAAATGAAAGAAATGCATTATGGGAAGTGTAGGATATCTTATTGCTGAAATCAACAGAGAGATCACTGATCTTCTTGTAATGTTGAGTGGCAATGAATAACTGACATTCCTCATGAAATAATCATGTGAACCAGATATTTGGTTAGTTTTTGTTATTGAATGGGATTCAATCATGTTTCACCATTAATTGTTCACTAACCAATCAAGCAACTAACCATCCAATCAATCAATCAATCAATATATCTATCAATATTATCTCCATCAATCAAGCAAACAAAGACAAAACTCCATAGTGCATGGTATATACCTATTTATATGTAACAAAATGTTAGACTGATTGATGATGGATTAATTGATCAATCAATTATCGCGATTCACAATACGATATGCCGCCAGTGGTTGCTCTTGCCAGTCCAACTTTTTACCTCCAGTCCAGGGTTGACTTCGCTGCTCTAGACCCCATTGGCTTTTCACACGAGTGAGATAATAATGAAGCTGACAGTTCTACGAAGGATTCTAATATTCCTGTTTTAGTGCACATTAGCGTGCAGCATTATTATATTGACATTCAAACACACACTGATGTATGTTCCTGTGTTGTATTCGTATTACGCGGGCTTTGGATGCCAACATTTTCCCATGATGCACTGTAAATTTTATCCTCTCCACAGCAACCACTGTAGGTTCATCGTATTGTAAATTGACCTGGGGCATACTCAAGTTTGGTTTTGGTAGGGATGCGCCGCTGAGAGTTTGAAAGTGGACCCATCAATATACCAATTTTTCAAGAAATGTGGACACATTGATGTACCAAAAGTAAAAAATTTCGGCCGAATTTAACCCAAATTTTGGCGATATTTCAAACAATTTTAGCTAGATTAAGGCAAAATTGGGCTATTTTCCGACAAAATTGAGAAAATTTTGAAAAAATGAGCATCCATATTAGCCTTAAAAAGGGGTTATTAATGTACCAAAAGACCAAAAATGCTACCCATGTTTGCGGCACGTCCCTGTATGGTCATTTGTATTGAGTAACCCCCCCCCCCGGAATGGACCAAACTGATCAGTATATTGATCAATTCTGTATCTCCTACCAGTTGGTGGTTGATGAAGTCACTAGCAGATTTCCTGCATTCTAAACTAGGCATTTGTCCTGGTTTGGTTGTGAAGAGAAGGTAAGCTGGCAAACAACATGCTAATCTGAAAACAAATCAACACAATGGGATATTCCTGTTGAAATACATACACCCCCTATATAAAACATGTCCTTAATCCCCACAAAGGGAGTGTAGATTTCAGATAATCCCATCTGAAATTCACACTCCTTGTATAGATTAAGGTCATGTCTTCCATAGGGTGTATGGCTTTCACTAGTTAGTTGGGTGATCTAGAGCAATTCCGTGACCGTGGATTGCGAAGGTTCGTTTTTCAGTGGATTTGTCTTCTATGAAGGTTAATTAAAAAATTTAGCGGGGTGCCCTCGCGAAAGTGTGGGCGGAACTGTGGGAGCCCAAAATCCAAAATGGTCGCCATTGGCCATTTAAAAATTATTTTTTCAATGGTTTGGCCTACAATGCTGTTCAGTATATGTTTTCTGAGGTTTTTTGGGTCGAGGAATTCATATCTGATATCTATTTTATGATATAACCAATTTTTGACCTTCTAATCCAAGATGGCCGCCGATTTTCAGCTCAGAAAGGTAAAATTTTCACATTTGTCGTAGAGCCTTCATAATAGGCTCTAATTCAAGCTCTCAACATGCCGAGTTTGGTGATGGACACTAACAACTACAAGTAATAATGATTTGACCTATTTTTGACCTTCAAATCCAAGATGGCCGCCGATTTTCAACTGATGAGAAAGGTAAAAATTTCAAATTCGTCGTATAGCCTTCATAATATACTCTAATTAGAGCTCTCAGTAGTAGAGTCTTCATAATAGCCTCTAATGAATACCGTACCCCATTCTGGCATACACATACACCCCCGCACACCTACATAAACATAATATTCATATTATTTGAATGAGTTTAGTCGTTATTGGTTTCAGGTCACGTGTGTTTTGCTCTGCACCCTATCAACAAAGAAAGAATGCAGCATCAAAGACATTTATATAATTTTATATTTAGAAAGAAACACTATTCTATGAGACATAGATCACCTATAACACTGCTTGCCTGTTACCTAAAGCAAAATCATCCCTTGTCAATGTCTACTGAAATGTAACAATCCGTGTAGTCCTAAGTCCTTTCATACTATTGTCCAAGGTAAATATGGTAAATGGGAGAGTTTACAAACAAAAACGAAAAACTGGTCAGGACTTGACAAATATGGTGATTTTTACAACACTTCTTCATGGAAATATGGGTCTAGAAGTCATAAAATGCATCACATGTTACATTATATCTCAATCGCATCTTCAGACAGGATTGAAAAGGCTCAGTATTCAAGTAAACCACCAAGTTCTGAAAGTGATGATGAGACAGAGGGACCATTGGCACCCAAGCGCGCGCGTTCATCTGTGCGTGGACCTCTTCACGAAAAAACTAAATGTGTATAGGTGCATGTCGGGTGTGGATCTGAAGCACCCGAATAGACCACAGGGTTAGCGGTCCATAATCAACACACACTCAGCATGACGCTCCTTTAAGCGCCACACAGTCCTCGTAAAACATGGGGAGCTGAGGGATCGTCTCACACAGCTTGTTGAGTCCACGCCAGCACTGTCAGGTCCTTTCGCAAATGATATCATGTACCAACAAGCCTGTTGGTTGCAGCACGTCAATCACACACAATTAAAGTTAGATGATGCAATGCATCATCAGAATGTGTGTCTCGCAGAGCCAAAAAATTTGCTCTTTAGACAAATGGATGGGTTCGATCCTTCACCGAGCACGAAATCCGTTCACGAGACCCTCTTATTCCCTCTGTTACTTATGTTGCATTGCCTGTTATAGTATCGATCTTGAAGTCGTCAGTGTTAACGATAACAATGGCTGGCTTGCTGTCTGCAATCTCCTGCTGGCAGGTTGCCTATGCTTCAACGACCATTAGAGTCCAGTGATCTTAAAATCAGCATAGCTGATGCAGACACGACTCTTGTGTAGAGTTCCACCAGATCTTGACTCCTCGTTATACAAGGAACATTGATGCCCAGGTTGATAACAGTGGTGGTGATCTGTCCAGTGCTGTGATCATGGATGCCAGACGAATATGAAATTTTTACCTTTCTCAGCTGAAAAAAGGTCAAAATAGGTCAAATCATTATTACTTGTAGTTTTTAGTGTCCATCAACCAACTCGGCATGTTGAGAGCTTCAATTAGAGCCTATTATGAAGGCTCTACGACAAATGTGAAAATTTGACCTTCATGAGCTGAAAATCGGCGGCCATTTTGGATTTGAAGGTCAACAAATAGGTCAAATCATTATTACTGGTAGTTTTTAGAGTCAATTATTCAACTCGGCATGAGGAGAACTTTAATTAGAGCCTATTATGAAGGCTCTACGACAAATGTGAAAATTTGACCTTTCTGAGCTGAAAATCGGCGGCCATCTTGGATTTGAAGGTCAAAAGTTGGTAATATTATAAAATAGACATCAGATATGAATTCCTCGACCCAAAAAACCTCAGAAAACATATACTGAACAGCATTGTAGGCCAAACCATTGAAAAAATAATTTTTTAAATGGCCAATGGCGGCCATTTAGGATTTTGGGCTCCCACGGATTCCGCCCACACTTTCGCGAGGGGCACCCCCGCTAAATTTCTTAATTAACCTTCATAGAAGACAAATCCACTGAAAAACGAACCTTCGCTCTCCACGGTCACGGAATTGCTCTAGATCACCCAACTAAGTGACAAAATTGAGCCGTATAGAAGCTATTCCACAAAATCACAATCGCAAGAAAATAAGGTTTAAAGTTGGACCATTTTTAGCTCTGTAGAAGAAGCAGACTTGTTAACTGCCTGTGCATGACAAATTTCACATAAAATATTGTAGCCAAAATCGAGAAAAGTTGCCCATATGTGGGATAGTACACTGTACATTATAAAATTCTCAAATGAAATATTTTAGTCAAATTAAAGCCTAAAAGGTGCAAAATGTAATGATATATTCTTAAAGTGTATCTAGCTGGGAGGAAAAGCTGGCGATCAATTGAAAATTCTGACCTTTCATATTGAAGATATGTATTTTTTCCCAAAAAGACCTAATTTTTTTGGTGTTTTGGGGAAAAAATCCATATCATCAATATGAAAGGTCAAAATTTTCAATTGATCGTCGGCTTTTCATCCCACCTACATACACTTTAAGTATAAATCATCAGATTGATAAAGTTAACTTGGAGTACTATTAAATATCAAAAATATCAATTTTTAATCATTTGCCATAAAATGTGTATTACATTGCTAATTTCAAAAAATCAAAATTATTTGATATCAGAAGGACATTCTTCGTATTCAGAATGTAATTCGATATGTCTGATGTGCTCTAATGTCCCACAATAAATACGAGGGGGTATCCAAAAGTTTTTGACATCACCTAGAAGGGAAGGAGCTATATCGATGAAATTTTATCAGTGTAATCAATGGTCTTTATGTACATAATGGTCCAAAAATGGTCTCATAAGTATGTTTACTTTCTTTACAGGTGGCGCTAGATGGGCAGTAGGCGCATAACATGTAAAATGGTGAAAATTGAGGCACGCAGCATGATTAAGTTCCTGCATTTGAAGGGTTAGGCCTACAATGTTCAGAAAATCTATAATGAAATGAAAGCTATCTACGGTGATGATTGCCCATCATATGGCACTGTTGATTTTTGAAAAAGGAATTTCCAAACTGGCCACATGTCCCTCACAGATGAGTCAAGAAGTGGACGTTCATCACTTTCGGATGATGCGGCCTCAGTGAAGAAACTCAAGAAAGTGGAGGATCTTATCATGAAAAGGTTATGCGCCTACTGCCCATCTGGCGCCACCTGTAAAGAAAGTAAACATACTTATGAGACCATTTTTGGACCATAATGTACATAAGGACCAGTGATTACACTGACAAAATTTCACCGATATAGCTCCTTCCCTTCTGGGTGATGTCAAAACTTTTGGATACCCCCTCGTACTGTCCTAATGTTCATACCCCATCCCTTAAGAAAGAGTTTTTTAATTTGTCAGTAGAGTACATTCCTGACAATGCCAGAGGAATAGGGACATGCATTGACCCTGAAGCTAGTGTATCTCATTTTTGACCAACATGTGGGTTAGCAAACTTTGCATCTATACAGATCAATTTGAGCCTTGTATACAGGTATTTTACGTACTAACCCAAAGATACTATACCCAAAAATTACAGACTAACAATTGCACCATACGTAACGCTATATGGGAAATCCACCATTTTGGTTTGTCAGTATGGAAGCCACTTATAATGAAAGACAAAGATAAAAAGAATAGTTTGCGTCTGACGTCACTGTCAATCAAATTCTCTATATACGATCCTTGATTGGCTAATAGCGTGTATAAGGAAGGTCGATTCATCTGGCTGGTGCCGATCGGAGAAAAGGAATAGCAGTGAATGGCGAAAAATTACGTACTCTTACAAGGCAAAAAGCAACTGTATGCGGGTTTGTATGTTTGATGGTGCAAAATTAACAATAAGGCACCCGGTTTTACCGCCGTGTTCAGCAACTCATATCATCACGACACTTGTAAACAAACCGTGCTCAGAGTTTGCTTGACAGATAACGTCAGACGCAGACTAGTCTTTTTATCTTTGTCTTTCATTATAATGTACCTGCAACATTATCATCGGCAAGGACCAGAAAACAAATGTCTTTCTAAGAGAAGACGGTGCGTTGCTAGCCGCTACAATATCCCATGGAATCTCATGCAGTATTTTAAGCGCAGTAGGTGCATGTATGATGTTTATTTACACACGTTCCTTATGCCGAGTTACAGAAAAAAATCCGCCATGTTTGTGTGTGGCTCTTGGAGGCCACTTAATCCAAGAGCGACATATGAAGAGCTAATTTGTTGCAAAATCCTTACATCCACTTTTTGAGAAAAACAGCTTTTTGCTGAACCATGAAATGGTATCAGCCTATAGGAGTGAATGTTACTTACTAGCTTACTTACTAGCTTACTAACTGACTAACCATTTGGTCTGAAATGGACATATCTCTAAATGCCACGAAGGTATGACCCCATGAGTGGTGTCATATGAAAGCATTTTAAGATTCATTAAAGCTTATTAAGGGGTCATAAAGGGGTCAAAGGTCAAGTTTTCCAAAATCCTCCGATTTAGCTGAAATTTAAACGCAATGATCCTTATGACATTCTCAACATGTTGAAAATATTTTAAAATTCATTGAAGGTCATTAAGGGGCAATAAAGGGGTCAAAGGTCAAGTTTTCAAAATGCTTCAATTCAGCTGAAATTTAAATGCAATGATCCTTATGACATTCTTACCATGTTTTAAATATTTTAAAATTCATTTAAGGTCATTAAGGGGGTCATACAGAGGTCAAATGTCAAGTTTTCAAAATGCCAGCTTCTCACGATCAAGGTATATTAAAACGGCAATTAATGAAACAGTCTTATTAAAATTAATACTATCCTGCACAGTATTGCTGCTTCATCAGATCGTCACAGTCATCCGCCTTTAGAACTTACCTCGTGCCCTTGCAAAGGGCACAGTTGCTCTAGTTTATTTTATATTCTTTACTTTTCCTCTTTCATTAACACCACTGGCTGCTCATACCTTCAGTAGCATTTCGAGATTATGTCCATTACAGACTCAGGGTGACAGTGGTATAGGCCTACCACAATATACTGCCGAAGCCACATGGTTCAGCTATGGTGCGGTTATCGCTCTAGTTTTAATTGTGCAAGTATTACTTGTTAGATTTGATTCAATGTGGGTTTGCATAAAGTGTTGATAAACAGAAACTAAAAGAATAGGTTGGTACAAATTTCAAGCCTTCCTATTTATTTTATTATTTCTTTTATATCACACCATTTGTGGATGTAAGGGCTTTTGCAACAAAATAAATTTACCCCTTTTCTAGAAACCACCTTTGCAATCAAATTTTAGCCCATTTGTTTGCACTACTTTATATAACTTAACTAACGCTTTCAAAATAAAAAAGAACTAGAATTTCGCGGTTCTCGACCTACGCGGTTCTCGACACAAAGCGTAGGCCACAATGCCTCCACCTTGACGCCCATCATTTTAACTGGTGCAATTTCACTTGGCCCCAAAATGACCTTCACATTACTTGCCTCACTAAGGTGCCCGTTCCCACCAAATTCCATGAACCTGCAGCAGTCTATAGCGATTTGACCCCAGATGACCCAGAATGACCCCAAAATGACCTTGACATTTTTGTATTCCTACAGTGGTCGTTCCCACCAAATTTCATGAACCTGCAACAATATATGGCGATTTGACCCCGGATGACCCAATGACCTTGACATGTCTCGCCAGGGTGGTTGTTCCCACCAAATTTCATGAACCTGCAACAATCTATGGCAATTTGACCTCGGATGACGCCCAAATTAACCTTGACATTTTTGTATTCTACAGTGGGCGTTCCCACCAAATTTCATGAACATGCAACAATATATGGCGATTTGACCCCGGATGACCCCAAATGACCTCACAATGATCTTGCAATTGCGCATATTTTGCGCTGAAAATCAAATCAGGTCAAGAACCTCTGGCTGTGCTACTCTCCGCCAAGTTTCATCACTGTAACTCATACAGATCACCAGATAATCTGTGCACAAGGTTATTTTGCTTGATATGCATAAATTATGCAAATTAGGTACTGAATTACCATATTTTGCGACGAAAACATGCTACAATTTGGAGACTGCCAATTGCCACCCCTCCATCAAATTGCATCACTATACACTTTTCCAGTTCTGAGAAATGGCACTCGCAAGCTCGGACGGACAACCAGGAAACATATATAGTCGGTGTGACGTCAACGCCGCCATCTTGTGGGTATGGAGTGCCTTGTTGCTAAGATCACGCGTTGACGCTTGACTGAAGAGGTGCGTCACGCGCTGCGACTTCCGCGTAAGCGGGGGCGTAATGTGTAACGCATGACATGCAGAACGGTAGTACCCACAAGATGGTGGATCCTGCGGAAAAGGCTGACGGCCTCTATACCTCCGGTGGAGGCATAAAAATTGAAATTTCTCATTTACTTTTTTAATTATGAATTTTTAAATAAATCCTGCAAAATGCCATTTTGGAGCATTTCTGAAGCTACAACTTTTGTTAATTACAATGATTTTTTTCAAACATAGTGACCCCAAAATAGTTCCTTTTGGTTTTAATAGTTAAAAAATATTCAAGGCTACTATACGTCAAAAAAAGTATTTTCCTAAAATTTTATATTAATTTTAAGTTTAGATTTCCGGAAATTCCCTAAGATTTCCTAAACGGGAAATATATGATATCTCCTGAAGGGAAGGTGGTATGAATGTCAAACAACCAACAAAATGTGTATTTTCCCCCACACTATAATGTCATGACAATAACTCAATTTCAGCCAGAGGTGGATATAAGCAGTGTTCAAAATTTTGGTTGAAAATAATGCTCTAGTTGTCCGGTGGACAACCAAAGATCTACAGCCAAAAGTCACTTTTTCAGCATGTTAGTTTGCTCAAACCTGACACAACTGATGAATTGTTATAACTGTTCATAAATTGACTACACTCACTCCACTTTATTGGTCACATGTAGTTAGATTGTGGCAGCTTATGGACAACCAAACACTTTGGTGGGCAACTAGAAATTACAACCTGGTTGTCCGTGGGACAACCCCTTTTATTTTCTTAATTCGGACACTGGATATAAGGCCTTTTGCAACAGAGCTCTTCATATACAAACATGGTGGAGTCGGTACTCTTTGATTCTACCTCATGTACTAACCTCATAAAACAAACTACACATACTGCCATCTCTGCATCTCTATTAGTATCTTCTTTGCAGTGTTTTATCTTGTTGTGGAGGCGGAGTCGGTACTCTTTGATTCTACCTCATGTACTAACCTCATAAAACAAACAACACATACTGCCATCTCTGCATCTCTATTAGTATCTTCTTTGCAGTGTTTTATCTTGTTGTGGAGGATGGACAGTAACCATGGTGATGAAGTGTCAGATGAAGTATCTGCAGATATTAGTAGTATCAACTCCTGTATGGGTAAAAAACATTCATAATGTCTGATGTTAATTGTTATGAAAAATGTAATTTGCTCATTCTACCATAGAATGAAAACCCAGCCTGCGTATTGAAAACAAAAACTGACAAACAATCTAATTTTCTTGAGTTGGTATTCAACGCTAGAGATGCATAGCCTCCTTCCAGCTGATGAGTGGCAGCGGTGCATGCGTAGTGGGAAAGAACTATCTATCGCACAGGTGGTGTGTTGAGGTCAGTGGTGGTTTCGCATGAACAATATGTGCAGTTATCCCCGTAAAATTGACCAGTAAAAAGCTTTAATTTGCCTACCCTGATGTCTTACCCCTGGTATCTGGTAGGCCAGAGACAGAAAGGATAAAGAGGGCTTTCAGGAGACTGGGGAAAAAGACAGAAATAGAAGGATTGAAGAAAGTGAACAAGGTGCTCACATGACAAAGCCAACGAAAATATTAAATCAGCGGGAACTAAATATTACCTTTTTAAAGTTCATTCTTTCACTCCCTCTGTGACAACTCAAAGAAAAAAACAGAAAAAGAAAAATTGCTTGTTCATGGTTCTGTTTAAATATGGACACATTCGGTAAACACCTTGATTTGGGTATAAATTTAAGTAGTGTAAAATTGCAAATGTTTGCGCACTGCGCAAAGTGAACCCATGCAATGTGTATCACCTTTCACTTCTTGTGTGACTCGTTATTTGTGTCAGTATTTGAGTATCAACACCGCTATAATGAAAGACAAAGATAAAGACTAGTTTGCGTCTGACGTCACTGTCAATCAAATTCTCTACGATCCTTGATTGGCTAATAGCGCGTATAAGGAAGGTCGATTCATCTGGCTGGTGCCGATCGGAGAAAAGGAATAGCAGTGAATGGCGAAAAATACGTACTCTTACAAGGCAAAAAGCAACTTTTCTAGGCATTGTGGACATGGTGCCTTCACCAAAAAAAGTTTCCTACTATTAAGACCTAACTTTTGAGATGGTTTGTATGTTAAAAGGTGCAAAATTAACAATAAGACGCCCGGTTTTACCGCCGTGTTCAGCAACTCATATCATCACGACACTTGTAAACAAACCATGCTCGGAGTTTGATTGACAGATGACGTCAGACGCAAACTAGTCTTTTTATCTTTGTCTATCATTATAGGTCATGCTCCCCTCTTCCACTAAACTTTACGAAGCTTTGTAATTCTCAAAATCAATCGTAACTTACGACACATCTTAAAATCCAATTCACTAACATATGACTTAGGATTGGTATGCTTCGTAAGTAATAGGTATTTACTACAGGGACCCTTCGTAAAGATAACTCTAGTAAAAGGGTGTTCGTAACTTGCAAACGGTTACTTGAGATACAAGGGGTTTAAAGTTTAGTGAAATGAAGGCTCAACACAAACGATACATGAACTGAACAGTGCATAGGCAGTTTTTAGGCACCCATATGTGCTCTATGTCAGATACAACACAGCAAGAACCATGAAATTAACTTCACAACTGTATAAACCACTTGACATCATTGTTTGTCAACAAAGACAAGGGACTGGTCTATCGATATGCTTGAACGAACCGCAACACTATTCAATGGATTTCTTATACGATGTGAAATGTGGTGGCCGATTTAAAATAAATGTGCTGAGCAAACTATGATGTGTACGCACACTGCAGGGCAAAGAACAATGGAAATTGCCATAATTTGTGCATACATGTACTGCCGGGCAATGGCATCACATGTCAAGTGGTCTATAAGAACTTACAGAATCGCTTTTCCGGATGTACGGCTGTATGTGACATTTTTGATGGGAGTTTTAACAAAGTAAAGTTTCAAATGGAGAAATCCAATCTCATTGCAAGCAAACCTTGGGCATAGATGTTATATGGTGGTGTGGTAAGAGTAGGAGTGGGGTTGGTCACTCAAAGGTCATTGGGTCATCTGAGGTCAAATTAAGGGCTGTGCAATAAGGCCAAAAAAACAAATATGTTGTGTTGCCCTCAAGTGGGAAAATAGAAAGGTTGGGTCGGACGGTCGATTTTCCTTTTTTTTTTTAAACCTTCAGTTTTTAAAAATCCCCACAAATATTAAATAAATAAGTTCTATTAGGGACATTTGTCAATTTTGCCTACTGGATACTTAGCAGCATGTAGACTGATATTGGACTCTGTCATATTGACATAAGTTAAAAAAGTTACCTTTTCAGAGTCTGAGTTGAGCAAAGACGTAGCTTGTGACGCCATCACGGCGTCTTCATTCAGCGTAGTGATTACACTCCTCCGGTCACCTGACCACGGACACCTATGTTGGAGAGACAGCAAGAGCTCTAGCCACTAGGGTTAAAGAACACACTAGAACCACAGCAGGGCTACGACACACACCGTCAACATCCCTATATCTTCGTGTTAAAAATTGCCGTGATAGTACGATGAATCCTCACGTTTTCAACAACCACGCCTGCCACACTGTTTCTATTCTATGTTTTACGATTTTCGCATGATCAATATATGGCTGGCCGAATAACCGCCTAACGTGGAGCTGCTACGCGTAGCTTACTTTTCACTTCGGGAGCTAAATTGACCAATCATGTTAGATCTTTTCATTACGCTGGAGCCAGTGGATGCATTCTCGTTCCAGAGAGAGAAAACTCTTGCCAAAATTAATGTTTACTATGGGGATATTAAATGAATCGATTGTAAATAAACCACGACCAGTTGTACAGGATCAATACCATTGTTTGATTAGTGTATAGTCAATGTTACCTTGCATGCATGCATGTGTCATGTGTGTGGCGTGTTTGTTTGTTTGTTTGTCTACTGTGTCAGGCCAGGATCACTGACACCCACGGTACTGATACTCTCATACTATCACGGTGATCATATTGTTGAATGTTGTTGACTTAAAAATAATCATGATGCAGTCATGTCTACAGTAGAACTCACCACGACCTTTGAAGGACTTAAACCCTATTAAAAGCTATTAAACCAAGATAACACTCAATGAAAACAGCTCAACTATGTTACATCAGATCTTCTCTGGTTAAATACACACTGCACTTGTGTCTGTTTTACCTGTGCAATGAGCAATGAGCTGGTATTATAGTTTCAGTTGGGTGAACGATTATAAAGCTTAACGCAAGGTAACAATACTGTGGGCTTTTGTTTACTTAAATGAGACAATAGTCTGCTTATTGTTAACCAGCGTTCTTGAAAATGAGAAGCTTAATGACTTAACACGGTTTAGAAATAATTTCTTCATATTTTTTGGTACAAAAGTACCAATATTTCCAAACACCTAAATTAGCTAAAATTTAGGACATGTTACAAAACTATATTTTCTAGAATTTCAGAGAATACTTTAAATATTGGCGGTTATTTTTTACACAGTAGTGACGCCTAACTAGGCAATGGCCTATACTTCTAACATACACTATTTGTAGAGGTCACGCGTCAATGGTGAGCGCACTGAGTATTGTGTATAGGAAAACGGACAGTAACTACAGTATGTGTGGCCTACTACTAGTATATAAAGTAAATCCGAACTGGTTTGCAGTTTGCTGAAGGTCAAATTCCTCAGGGACACCGCGCAAGTTATACAAATTAGCTCCCGGCGATACACTGCAGATCACAGAACTGCGTGCATAGTTTACCACCACTCTGCCTAGCTATATAGTTATGTACAATACTGTATGAGTTTCATGAGTGCATGTCCATCTTAATAATAAGTCAGTTCGTACTTTTCATAAACTACTTTTTTTTTTTTTTTCTTTGTGACCGAGGATATCTTGCAACTACGTGACGCTCGTCTGGCAAATTCTTAATGAATAAATTTGCTTCACGTAATGAGTAAGTCGTACTTAATTAGTCAGTTTTACCTCCGAGTAATGAAAAACTCTAGCATGATCATGATTGGTCAATTTGGCTCCACGGAGCAAAAAAGTCAGCTACGCAGTAGCAGCTCCATCGTTGTTGTGGCGGTTGCGGCCTACCATATCAGTATCCCATATGATATTTCTATTGCAAGAAAATTTTATTTGTTGTCAGGTTTTATCTTAAATACACTAACTGGAAATTAAATACACTAATTAGTGAGGACCTGTATTTTGCTGTGGATATGTTTAACTGCAATTTGCGGGTAAAAATTTGAAATCCTGAGTAAACATTTTGATCATATTCAACTCTTTGAGAAAAAATTTATATAAAAGAATGCATGTAAAATCCAGCTGCAATACAATGTACATTATTGACACACTATCACTCTCTTTATCTACGGCAATAATAGAATATCGATTTCAATCGAATTGAATACGATGCTCAGTTTTGAGTTTGTAGTTGACTACTAAGCGACCTAAGCGATCGATTGCTAGCCAATCAGATAGAACTCCTTTTCTTGCGTTCGTGAAATAAGAGTCGCCGTCGCTCACCAACGGAGTATTAAATTTATATTTATCGAATAGGAAGTCGACACTGTGCGACACTCAGCTCATTTGCATGGCAAAATTACCCGTCTCCTCCGCAGCCAATTTGGTTTCGCTCCATCGAAATCAAGCTGGCCACGGAGGAGACTACCCTCCTTTGTGTTTGTTCATTTGTGTATGGAGAGCCATTATTGGAGTCTATAATGACTTAGGCTACGCTCTCAGCTAGAGTCCAACGCTGCATTGTACTAGAAATACCTTTTCTGTGAAATCGCTATAGAGCCAACCGGGAACACATATTCGTTTTGAAAATATAGCATTAAAATTAGTATCACCCTTGTGGCCCCGTGCAGTGGAAAACCTTAATTCTTTCATTAAAAAGAAATGAAAATTAAAAACAACACGGATCTACATTCACCTATAAAATGGGCACAACAATTTGTCTCAAATATGAGTGAATTTTAAGAAACATACAGGATATGATGAACATTGACCTGACGCCATGATAGCAGGATCTATTAGTTGTTTTATATACAATGTATATACCGTATTGTCATAATACCAATATTTGTCATTATATATAATGAGTAATATTTAGCAACGTAAATGTGCAGTTCATATGCACAAACGAATACTGATCTTTATGATATTCAGGTTTTTGTACATCACATATAACATGTCACATAGGAGGTCATACGTATTGACCTTCATCTATTGTATTTGTTCATCTGTGTATGGAGAGGATTAGCGCCATTAAACGCCATTAAAACTCCATCAGTATTAGGCGTAGTTCAGTGAACTCACCGGGTTGCTATTCCAAGTACTTTGATAATACAGATAATATGTATTAATGGGTCGAGGCCATTGCATTGAAAAACCTAATAAATTATTCATAACAGTTACGTAATCAAGACACTTTTCATTTGCAAACCACCAAAATTTGTGATCTTTTAGCGTTGGAAAAGAAACCACGTGAATAGAGTGCCCTCTCAAGAATATCAACTCTCTGAAGCATAGGATTCATTCTTCATAATTTTGTTTATTCCATCTGCATCATAATCTATTTGTGTGCTCATATGTAATTTTTAAGTTGTATCGTAAAATAATTTATATTATTTACATGTACATGTATGTACAGTATTTATATGTAATTTTAAATTTGTTTTAATTTAAGAATGTTGTACTTTTTGATGCAGGGCCTCCTTGGAAATCAGTGTTTTAGCATTGAAGGGGCTACCCTGCCTAAAGAAAGAATAAATAAATAAATAAATAAATAAATAATTTATAATATGTGCTAGATGAAGAGGTAAACATTAGTTAGTGGTTTGCATATTAAGGATAACAAACTGTAATTTTTTGTAATTTTTTCCAATTGTTTTCAAATTAACTGTGAATGATCCTAGCACTTCAGAATAGGTCCAGTGGTTCTCCAAAGTCGCGAAAACTTTGGAAAAGAAATTAAAAAAAATATTAAAAAAAAAAAAAAAAATCGGAGTACTCCGATTTTCGGGGGGTATAAAACTAGGGAAATCGGAGTAACTCCGCGAAAATCGGAGTAGTTGGCAGGTATGGGTCAGGTGACCGGAGGAGTGTAATCACTACGTTGAATGAAGACGTCGTGATGGCGTCGCAAGCTACGTCTTTGCTCAACTCAGACTCTGAAAAGGTAACTTTTTAAGCTTATACTGGACACTTGTTAGATAATCAATTTAAATCACTTTCAATAAAATATTAATTTTAAGTGAAAAACATTGATTTTTTGAACATACCTGTAAAAATCTGTAAAAATCGTCATTCAAAAAAAAATTGCAACCCTGATTTTTCAGGATTTAGGGTCGGTCGCTGAGGGCAACACAACTAATTTTTTTGCCTAATTACGAGCCCCCCTGCCAACAAATTGCTTGCCCCCCTCTTGGCCTGCCAAAAAATCTTGCCCCCCCACCCTTTACACATGCCAAATTTTTGGGTTCCCAATTTGCAACTTTAAAGCCTTAATGTACGATCTTTTTTCAGAATGTACTTTTATTTTTTTCAAAACCGATTTTTGGCATATTTGTAATACGGTACCTCTACATTGAACCCTGTTGTGAAAGAACAGGGATAAAGACTGGGATCGTAATTCTACAGAATATTCATATCATGCTGATCACTCGCCCCAGGGGGGGTCACTCCCATTGTGGCCTGTACACCATCCGCGATAATGAAAACGCGTAAAAAGGGTAGTTTTTCGTGGGTAGGCACGATACGCGCGTAACGCGTTTAGGGTGTCAAAACATGAAAATTGGAAAAAAGGGTAGCAAAATTGCAATTGCTAAATACGCCGGAAATGAAATTTAGGGTATGAAATTTGATGTTAGGAATGAAATCCCTGTTTAGGGTGTCGTTTTAGCCAAGGGCTAAATCCTTGTTTAGGGTGCTTATCAAAACTTGATTATCGCGGATGGTGTACAGGCCACAATGGGAGTGACCCCCCCAGGTCACTCGCACCTGTAAGATAAGTATCTTTGAAAAGAGCGGTATTGTATTCAATCTATGATTGCAGACATACACAGGTGATGAGTGTCACCTGCTTGTATAGGGCAGTGCGATATATTCAATAATTGTTTTAACCTATTGCTATGGTAGTTAATCGTATTATTACGTCACTTCGACAGCGAATAAGCTTGGGACTCAAAATTTTGTTGTATTATCAGGAATTCTGGGTTAACAGATTTTGTTTAACTATTCCCCGGGCATAGTTCTGCGTGTGCTTTGTTCCCAGCGTAAAATGATATTACGAACGTGTTAATGTTTCCGCGCGCTATAATTACGCGGAAATCGTCTGTGCCGTTCGCATTGACACTATTACTTTCTCTGTCCAAAATCGATGCTTTTAACCAAACAGATGACAAGAATCTTAAGATTTGGTATACAAAACAAATATTGACTGCCTCGGTGATGTCAAAACCATGACTATGCCCTCAGCTTCGCTTCGGGCATAGTCATGGTTTTGACATCACCTCGGGCCTATTATAATAATTTTAACTGTGCCCCTCATAGCAGTCAATATTTGTATACTATGACTTATGACTAGGCCTATAGTTTACATAAGCAGACAACCCTACATGTACGAGGGGGTATCCACAAGTTTTTGACATCACCCAGAAGTGAAAGAGCTATACCGATGAAATTTTGTCAGTGTAATCACTGGTCCTTATGTACATTATGGTCCAAAAATGGTCTCATAAGCTCTTTCACTTCTGGGTGATGTTAAAAACTTTTGGATACCCCCTCGTATATACATGTAGTCTAGCTAAAGTGCACTCTCGGAAATCAACTACTAATTAACATCTTTAGATCAGAAAAAATGCGTAGTAAACGATAACCTATGTTAAAATAATTTTTGATATTCCCAAGGAGTCAGCAGGGGTCAAATTTCTCACCCTGTTACCTAGGGAACGAGACATCCTAGACAGGGCTGTCAACTTTCACGCATTGGCCGTGAGTCTCACGCATTGGGTCAATTTCTCACGGTCTCACGCCAAGGTAGTATAATCACACGCCTAGGTAGTAAATCTCACGCAAAAAGCTGAAAATAAGTAAAATCTCACGCATCGTCACAAATAATTTGTTGCTCCTACCCCCCCTTTTCACATTCTCGAGCGCCGTGGCTCAAATAATCATGGTACAAAATGAACATTGGAGTTGGCAAATCCCGGTACACTTCTGTCTCACACCAAGCAATTCCAAAAAGTTGACAGCCCTGCCTAGATGGTGCAAACTGTTTTAATTTAAATTGATTTTGCAAGACAAACAATTTGAGACAATTTTATGAAAATTGCAGGATTGTTAATTTTGACCCATCAGAGCCGCAAAATGTGACCTTTGACCTTTATGCTTATAACTCGAGAGCCATATGTTGCAGATAGGTTAAAGTATACTTTTTCTGAATCGTTATAACCAGAGGAATGCTTTGGCATGGTTTTTAACAAAATCTGAGCAATTGTGAAATTTGACTACATTGTAATTTTTTTATCCTTTATTTTACATAGTTTATCGCTTTCTACGCATTTTTTCTGATCTCGAGACATCGACTAGAAATTTATTTCTGTGGGTGCACCACTAGTCCCTACCTTAACCCCTTCATAATTATACTCAAAACAAAGGGCTATTCCAATTGAAATCCATATACAGTGTATATTATACACCCTATGAATCTCCCACACATGGGTAGTAGATTTCAAATGAAGTCACCCATTCAGGTGATCCCATTTGAAATTCAGGGTCATGCCTTCCATAGGGGGTGTATGGATTTCAACTAGAATAGTCCATTATTCAAAACAAATGAGGCTAGATGATACATAAAATGTGATTTGTTAAGTATTTTAATTAGAAATAACCATTTCAATCAATGTGTAAATAGTGAAACTTCAAAGTTAGTACAAGTTGTATGTGAAGTTACTCATTTATGAATAAAACATGCAATCCGCATTTTAAATTGACATAATTATTATTAATAAAAATAACTTTATTTTCTTCAACAGTACAGATTAATTATATAGTTGTCGCTTTCTCAACTTTTAACTCATAATTAAACGCATGCATCTCCGAGCTCATTGAAAACTAATACAAACAGGTCCGAAGCTGATAAAAAGGCATGTATTTTTGTGACAACTTATCAAGGATGGGGCTGTCTTCCAAATCTTCTCATTTCTATTTCATTTCTATCATCATTTTTCTTAGCACAAAATCTCTTAATAAAGTCTACTATGGCACCCGTCAGAGTGTACAAAAAGGGATTAATGGCAGAATTAATGGGTAACACAAAAGTCACCATCCAGGCAAATACATTGGGATGGATATTCTTCACTAATCCACTTTGCACCAAGATCCCAGTCATGATTATTGGAAACCAACAGCAGAAATCAGTCCCTACTATTGCTCCAACTTTCAAGGTCATCTGAATTTGTTCTTTCCTTCCCGTTGACGTCCAGCTTCCTTGGACGTACGGGCAACATTGACAAAAATGGCTATGTAACAAATAGCTATAACAAGAAAACAGATAAAGTTAAATCCAATAAATATTGCTGTGGAAAAGAACATACCTGGAGCCTGGCCCAACTGTTCTGTTTCAGTAATAGTGATATTTGTTCTTTCAACCCACGAATAATGGATTATACGTTCCTGCAGTAAGTGTGTGTATTTTGTTTTATATATGGCACTTTGAGCTAGAGGGAGTCCAATACATACATGTGAATTGTCATAAAAATTGGGATGATTTCCTGCAAGAATCGAGGGAACTATTCCCATTAGAATAGCCAAAAGCCACATCAGGGAAACAATTATCCAGGTTGATTTTGTGCGTAATTTGCGAGTAGACATAGGGTACTTAATGCCTATGAACCTGTCTATGCTGATGAGAGTCACAAATAATACTGAGGCTTCACTTGAGGTAATGGAAAGAGTACCGGCAATCCTACACATTGTACCAGTTCTCCACGCATTGGCATTCATTGGAAAATACTCTGCAAAATACACATCCGCAGATGCTATTATTAACAGATAAATACCCATAAGTAAATCAGAGAGAGCAAGATTTCCTAGTAACACACACTGAACCTTGTTAAGATCTTTGTAATGTAGATGTCTCCATATAATGACACTAATATTGCCAAATATGGCGGCAAATCCAAACACCCACACAAATATCATTAATGTCCTGTTTGCAAGCAGCCTATCACATGTGAGGTATTCTGATCTGCCTATCAATGGAGTGCAATTTCCTACATGTGGCATGTAGCATTCACATATCTCAGGCTGATCAACAAATACATTGGTGGAATTTGGGACACCTTGGAATACATTTTTACTCACTTTAGATAGTGTATTATTCATAAGTCTAAGTATTTTCAACTTTCTCAAGTGTCCTATTTTGGGAATTGTTTGTAACTGGTTGTTTGAGAAATCTACAGTAATAAGATGAAAAATAGTCTGAATTAGATCAACCTGTAATGAGGTTAGGTTGTTGTTTTGGACATAAAAGTATTCTAACCTGTGAAGATCACGGAATATCGCTGGCTGAAGAGCCGTCAGTTGATTTGTAGCGATAGACAGATTTAAAAGTGTGTTTAGTCCATACAATGCTCCATCCTGAAGTGTGACTAGTTGATTTTCACTTAAATCAAGAATCTCTAATCTGACTAGATCATTAAACACACCTGCCTCCAATTTGACTAACTTGTTATCATTTAGCATTAGTATCTCTAACCTTATAAGATCACTAAAGACACCCACCTGCAGCATGGCCAACTGGTTACTATATAACCATAGATTCTGCAGGCGTGTAAGACCACTGAACACACCCACCTGTAGTATATTCAACTGGATTCGGTATATATGTAGGTATAGTGTGTTGATTAGATCACTGAACACACCTACCTCTAAATTGACCAACTTGTTATCATAAAGCCATAGTTTCTGTAGGTTATTGAGATCACTGAACACACCTACCTCCAAATTGACCAACTTGTTAGTATGTAGCGATAGTATCTGTAGGTTAATGAGATCACTGAACACACCCACCTGCAGCATGGCCAACTGGTTACTATATAACCATAGATTCTGCAAGCGTGTAAGACCACTGAACACACCCACCTGTAGTATATTCAACTGGATTCGGTCTATATGTAGGTATAGCATGTTGATTAGATCACTGAACACACCTGCCTCTAAATTGACCAACTTGTTATCATATAGCCATAGTCTCTGTAGGTTATTGAGATCACTGAACACACCTACCTCCAAATTGACCAACTTGTTAGTATGTAGCGATAGTATCTGTAGGTTAATGAGATCACTGAACACACCCACCTGCAGCATGGCCAACTGGTTCCCATGTAGCCATAGCTGCTGCAGTCTGGTGAGATTACTGAACACACCTACCTCCAAATTGACCAACTTGTTATCACGTAGCTCTAGTATCTGTAGGTTAATGAGATCACTGAATATACCCACCTGCAGCATGGCCAACTGGTTCCCATGTAGCCATAGTTCCTGCAGTCTGGTGAGATCACTGAACACACCTACCTCCAAATTAACCAACTTGTTAGTATGTAGTGCTAGTATCTGTAGGTTAATGAGATCACTGAACACACCTACCTGCAACATGGCCAACTGGTTCCTATATAGATATAGTTCCTGCAGTCTGGTGAGATCACTGAACACACCTACCTCCAAATTAACCAACTTGTTAGTATGTAGTGCTAGTATCTGTAGGTTAATGAGATCACTGAATATACCCACCTGCAGCATGGCCAACTGGTTACCATCCACCCACAGTTCCTGCAGTCTGGTGAGATCACTAAACACACCTACCTCCAAATTGTGCAACTTGTTATCACTTAACCATAGTATCTGTAATCTTGTAAGATCATGAAATACACCTACCTGTAGCATAGTCAATTGATTACTGTCTAGGTTTAGTTTTGCTAGATGTTCAAGTCCACTTGGGAAAATAAGAAATGATTTTTGACCATGAAGTTTTTCATTTTGAGCAGAACAGTCATACACTATTTCTCTGTCACTGAACATGGTGTTACAAGATGGTGGACACTGAAAATCACAAACGGTGTCATTACAGATCACAAGCTTACTGTATCCTGCCACATGGCTACATTGAATCATTTCTGAATGGGTTTTACTTTCAGGACAAAGGAAATCTGCCGTTTCATTTGTCACAACTTGCACCGTTATACCCCCGCGAAAGTGAAGCCTCAGATTATCATGTTTAAACGATATGGGACAGGTCATACGAGCTGCCTTTAACACCACATACCTATTTGGGCACAGATTCAACTTCCCTATTCTCTCTACATACAAATAGTCTGCACCAATAAGCTCACCTGAAAGAATCATTATAGAAATACCTATGTTGTGAACTATATTGACAGTGCACTCATGGGTGCGACTCCCTGACATGACTATCCCCTCAGTTTCATTTATAACCGCACTGGTTTGACATGCTTCTGAAAGGGATACATTCCAGACAGGGGTATATGCAGTAACCATGGTAACTGGGGGAATGTTACAAAGGTATATGGTAGTCATGGCCACCAAAGCTATCACAGTTCTTACTGCCATTGCGCTATAGCTTAGAATAGTGTGATAACTACAATGGTCAAGTACGGCCTATGGCTGATGAAAGGTATTATCAATATTTAGTTGAATCACACGTTCTATTTAAGATAATAAGAATAATAATAATAATAATGGTTTTATAAAGCACAACAAGCAAGCACCACGACAGCAAAAGAAATGAATTAATTTCTGAACTTAATACAAATATAACTACTTAAAAAGTACACATGCACATACATGCATTTACAATAACACACCTATTTATAAAATAGGAATATACATGTACCCAAATGTATCAGGAATACACCTAAATGTATTAGGAATGTACCCAAATGTATTAGGAATACACCCAAATGTATTAGAAATACACCTCAATGTATTGGGAATACACCCCAATGTATAGGGAATACACCCCAATATATTGGGAATACACCCAAATGTTTTAGAAATACACCCAAATGTATTAGGAATACACCAAAATGTATTCTGAATACACCAAAATGTATTCTGAATACAGCCAAATGTATTCAAAGATGACAGTTATAAACAATATTACTATTAGTACTTCACCGCATATTACGACAAAAGTGAAATTAGTTCTCTAAGGGATTGGACTCTGGTGCTTTAACGTCCGTCTGCTCCGCTTAACATCAGTAATATGTGTTCAAATCATGTAGGAAAAATGAGCTGTCTGTGAAGAAATAACTGCTGACTATCACGACTTACTCATTCAAAATCAACACAATAAACTGGACATTAGATTATTTTTTGGATATAAATTGGCGCTGTTAGAATATTTGTGAGACCTCTTGTTGATGCTCCACGCTTTAGAAGAAATGTACTATAAACCAAAGATGGGGGCACTTGTTGTAATTTTGTTGTATCGTGGATAGTATAGTTTTAAAATGTTCAATTCTTCATGAGTACGCTTGTACCTATAACATCGGTGGGGCTACGCACATTAGCGGTATATATCCCCAGTGCAGACTATGCCAGATGCAGATCCACGAATGTTCTGACAATAGTTAGAGATTTAGGCAAAATTGTACCAAATAAATCGCAAGTGTTGGTGTTTAGAAAGAGACGGGTGATTTCCTGCGCTATTTGGGGATTGGTTTTCTTGCTTGTTGTGAAGCGTTAGTCCGTTTCTTGGTCGACTGCACTGTATAAAAATACAAAATACACAAATGCATAATCAAATTAATCAGTATAAAACTGATATTTAAAGTAAATTTGAGATTGCAGTGAAAATGTCCAAGTGCAAAAATTTCATTAAAAAGCAAGGTAGTTCTCACACCAGTAAAGTTTGTTCAGCTTATAGTTGGTGAAAACAAAACACTCATAACATTTTGTGTTGATACAAAATGACATGCACACAGATGGGCGCAACACTTACACTAGTGGCGTGTTGTATAGTGTGTGACTGGAGCACACGTATGTGAATTGTCGCAAGGCTAAGTTAAGTTGGGACTTTCTTGACGTAAGCAGTAACAAAAAAACAAATAATTTTCGCCAATTATAAGCTGAACAAACTCAAGTCTCACCTGCTTTTGTGATCACCTGCTGTCGTAATCAATCCCCATACGATTACAAATACCCCAACCTTATCAGATAGGCCTAAAATGGATGCAAATTAAAGGTGTCTCCCAACCCCCTCAACCACTCTCCCTACCATCAACTCTACACCCTGCCATCAACTCTACACCCTATCCCTTCTCCCATTCCTTTCCCAACCTCTCCACCTACCCCTTAACTACCTACCCTTAAACCACCCACACCACTAATATGCCTTAACCCCTACAACAACTCAACCCCTTACCCCACCATCCCTCCCCTTACCCCATCCTCCATCATTTACTTCCTAACCCTATGCACCTACCCAACAATACCTGAACCCCACCCCTATCCCTCAATCCATACCCCAAACCACCCTCACCCCAAACCACCCCTTACACCTACCAATCCACTATTTTGCCATTACCTGTACCACCCCACTACATCTATCACCACTCCTACCAACCCCATCACATAACAAGTACCACCTACCCTATTCAACCTCTTACCCTACCCCTTCCAAACCCCAGCCCTACCCTACACACCTATCCCACCCCACCACATCCATAAACTCCACCCAACCCTACCCACAACTCATATCCTACCCTACCACTAGCCCTACCCTACCCACCTTATCCCACCCCACCACATCCATAACTCCACGCAACCCTACCCACCACTCATATCCTACCCTACCACTACCATACCCCAACCAACCTCATCCGTAAACTGACCTACCCCACCTCACCCCTACCCCACTACTACAAACCCCATACCCAACTAGCAACTCTACCCCTTACCCCACCCTCTCCACCTACCGTACCCCTTATACCCCACCCCAACCCATACCCCAGCCTATTCTTACCACCAACACACCAACCCTCTCACCCATCCCATCCCCAGTATCCCCCCTACCCATCCCTATCCCACCTCACCCACCCCACCCATCTCCATCCCTACCCTTACAGCACCCCAAACCAACACTACCTGCCCCATTACCCACATTTCCACAACCCCACCCCACCCCTTACCCCAGGTCAAGAACATTACTCCGAATGCGACAACTCACAATATTTGAACTCTCCAAATGGTCCTCCCTCCCTTTAAATTACAAAAATCCCCATGCATCAACACTAACTGCATTTGATCTCAACTTTTGCAAACATTCAAGTTTTAAAGTTAATTACTTACATGATTAAACGAGATGAGTCATTAAGATGACCATATAACCTGCCAGTATAACGTTCATGTGATCGTCTATCCACTTTGTGCTATAAAAAAAAGTGTATAAAACAAACAATGAATTTGACTTATTATGCTCATTAGTAATGATTAGAGGTTAATGACTCGCATCAGTTGTTTTGAGGTATTGTAGAATATCTAAACATTGTGCTTTGGAACCGAGGAATATTCCGAGGTCCAAAGCACAATGTTTAGATATTTCACAATACCCGAAAATTAACTGATGCAAAGTCATTAACCTCATTCATAACCGTCACTTTTCACTTTTTAAATTCAATTTACATCACATTTTCTTCTTTTAATTTGAAAACAGAACACAATTTTAACTTTATCTGTTGTTTTCTCTGTATAAAATCGAATAGCCCATTCAGGAAATACCGCTAGCGACCAATCACACTAGCACGCAATCATCCGATGTCCAAATACGGCGCCAGCGCCCCGCAGAATTGTTCGAACGTGTAACACGCCACGTAACGCAGTCATTGTAGAGCGTACTTTTAGCTACGTCACGAGCCGCGGTCATCATACTTTTTCAATGACCTGCATTTGTGTCCGCGTATTTAATAGTTATTATCTGTGATTGGATCGCACTTGCTGCGTATATTAATGAGGTTATGAATCAATCATTGTTTCAAGCTTTATTGTAGGCTTTATAATTGCAAAAAAGCAAATTAAAACAGTACCAACTGACCAGCAGGGAAACTTTGAATGGATCTTAAAAAGATTCAAGTAGTGTAACCAAGGAAAATAAATGTTAAAAACTGTTTAATATGTACAACATCCAAAATGTAGGGTTAAAAAGACAAAACAACCTATAAGAGCAAAAAAGCAAACTAAAACAGTACCAACTGACCAGCAGGTTGTTTTGTCTTTTTAACCCTAAATTTTGGATGTTGTTGTACATATTAAACAGTTTTTAACATTTATAATTGCAGTAACTACATTGCAATGACCTCCAAATAACCCTCCACCAATTAAAATACAAACATACACCAACGTAACGTGCCACATCTCCAATATATCAACATAACGTGCCACATCTCAACTTTTGCCAAATATAATCTTCAAGTGCAATGAGAATGACAACTCACCATTATTTGAACTCTCCAAATGGTCCTCCCCCACTTCAAAGTACAAACATCTCCAATACATCAACATAACATGCCACATCCCAACTTTTATCAAAATAATTTTAAGTGCTATGAGTGTGACAACTCACCATATTTGAACTCTCCAAATGATCCTCCCCCACTTCAAAGTACAAACATCTCCAATACATCAACATAACATGCCACATCCCAACTTTTATCAAAATAATTTTAAGTGCTATGATTGTGACAACTCACCATATTTGAACTCTCCAAATGATCCTCCCCCACTTCAAAGTACAAACATCTCCAATACATCAACATAACATGCCACATCCCAACTTTTATCAAAATAATTTTAAGTGCTATGATTGTGACAACTCGCCATATTTGAACTCTCCAAATGACCCTCCCCATTTCAAAGAACTATCATCCCCAATACATAACATGCCACATCCCAACTTTTACCAAATATAATCTTTGAGTGCTTTAAATATGACAACTCACCATATTTGAACTCTCCAAATGGCCCTCCCCATTTCAAAGAACTAACATCCCCAATACATAACATGCCACATCCCAAATTTTACCAAATATAATCTTTGAGTGCTTTAAATATGACAACTCGCCATATTTGAACTCTCCAAATGGCCCTCCCCACTTCAAAGTACAAACATCCCCAATACATCAACATAACATGCCACATTTCAACTTTTACCAAATATAATCTTCGAGTGCTTTGAATGTGACAACTCGCCATATTTGAATCTCCAAATGACCCTCCCCAAACATCCACAATACATCAACATAATATGTAGGACCAACCGTGTAAAACAAACAAACAAACAAACAAACATCCCAACTTTTACCAAACACATGCAAAGTTTAATTGATGTGTTAATAACTTACATGATTTAAAATGAGAAATGTAAATGAGGTGTCCAATACAACCTGTCAATGCAGCGTTCATGTGATCATCAATCAACTTTGTGCTATGAAGCATGGAAGAGAAATAAATCAAATAATTAGTAAAATTATAATTTGTAGTTGTTATCAAAGAATGTCACCACTTTATAACTGCAGTAGCCATAATACAATGACCTCCAAATACCCCCTCCCCGGTAAGACGATTTGTGTATCAAAGAATATCACTATTCTCAAGCTTAATTTAATATCAAATTAAACAAAAAACTATATGCTTTAAAAAAATAAATACAACTCTGCATGTACTGTTAGGTTTTCATGTTTCAATCTTCAGACTCTCAGTGTTTGTCTGTCTACATTCATACATTTAAAGGGGGGTAACCCTATCGGTTTAGGATATAGATTCTCTTCAAACTTACATACAATGTCAAATATTGTCCCCTTTATCGATCTATGTGAGAAAACAGGAACAATTTCAGCATAAATGTGAATAATTAGCATATTAGCAAGCCAATACACTGGTACGCTGTGAATTGCATTCTGGTCAGGCATCCCGAACAACGGCCGAGTGCATGTCCCGGTGGAAACAGGAAGTGTTCGCTTTGGCACTGAAAACCGGCTCGCCCCTGTACACTTTTATACCCTCTATTCATACTGATTAATCTTAAAAACATTACATATCACTGCGCTCATTATCATTCTTGACAAGATAGCCCATGCTGTATTTACTTCGCTTAATTATTTCTTTATTTTTAGCTAGATGATGCACATTTTCACATATTTATGATTTTTCTTTGTTTTATTTTTTAACTAATTTTTTAATGGGGGGGAGGTGCTCTCATAATTTTTTTCATATTCCTCGTATCATGCTTGACAATATAGGTCATGTTTCCTAATTTATTTCGCCTCTTATGTATTTCTTTATTTTTGTTTTATATCATTATAGCGCCATCTATAGTTTGACATTAGGGGCCTATTTGATGTATTTTTATGGACTAATTGGTACTGGGGTGAAGTCTTCCGAATCTATTCCGATTTCATTCTATGACTACCCAAAACTCCCGTGTCGTGTAAAATGCTAACAACTGGTAGCCTGTAAAACCGCTGTGTTTCATGATTTCTCGAAATACATCGACTTGGAGCGCCAAATTTCAGGATAGTAATGAGAAAAATAGTATCTATTATGTGACACCAAAACCTCATCAACAATGAAAAAAATCGGGGGGATGATGCTATCGATCGGGTTACGGACCTTTAAAGAATTTGATTTATGCTTTGTATTTATTTATTTATATTATTTATTTATTTATTTATTTATTTATTTATTTATTTATTTATTTATTTATTTATTTATTTATTTATTTATTTATTTATTTATTTATTTATTTATTTATTTATTTATTTATTTTATTTATATTATTTATTTATTTATTTATTTATTTATTTATTTATTTATTTTTTATTATTTATTTATTTATTTATTTATTTATTTATTTATTTATTTATTTATTTATTTATTTATTTATTTATTTATATTTATTTATTTATTTATATTATTTATTTATTTATTTATTTATTTATTTATTTATTTATTTATTTATTTATTTATACATTTCCAGCATTACATCAATAGAATGCTAACATTTGCAGCTTAATTTATTATTTGTTTAAACCTTTCCTTTTTCTTTTACCTGATATTTGCTGCAACATTAAACATTATTCATGTATTTTTTATCAATATACTTTCATGATCATAAATTTTGTATTATTGCTATACATGTAGACTTGTTCTCTAACTATTAAACAGGTGCTACTACTCTACACGCTTTGCGTTTCTGTGGCATCCACATCTCACACACCACATTATTATAATATAGTATTATTTTGTAATAGTAGGCATGTCCACTAAAAATTGAAGTACTTTTAAATTGATTCAGACCTAACTTATTGGCTGGGAATTGATGAAAGAAACATTTTGGCGTTTAAATAATCTTAATCGGACGTTTCATTCCAGAGATATAGATGGCCGCCATGGAAAATAGAGGAGATGAACAAAAAGTGCATCATTTCAAATGAAAAGCGGTAGTCTTAAACATTGTTCAATCTGTTAAGGTCAGCACATTTTATCTTCAAAAATTATTATATTTCATCATGGCATAAGTTTGGTAACATTAATCACTACCAATTTTGAGAAATTGGCTCCAACTCAAAGGTTATCTTTACATTGAGCAATACACTGTGTGTGCATGGAAGCCATGATGGATAGCATATGAAATGGACATGGTAGTGAGAAGTGCACGGGAAGTGCATGATTTGAGATGGGTCATGTAGGCTTAAACATTCTTAAATTTCTTAACATCCTACACATTTTGTCTCCAAAAATAGTTAAATTTTATGAGTATGTAAGTTTGCTTGTCTGATTCACTCCAAATTCAGAGATAATTGCGTTTGAACACCTGATGCACGGAATGGTGTCACTTCAACCTGTTGTAGTTCTCATCTCATTAAATTTTTCATTAAAAAAAGTTGATCTCTTCATGAAGGAAGGTCCTCTCTATTTACTGACCAAACAGGAAAAAGTTTGGTTAATGTTTTCTGGTGGAATCAGGAATTTCTTGAAACACCCTGATATAGGCCTACATTTGGATCAAAACAAGTATGTACGCCATTTAACAGGCCTGGGATTTCTTGTATCGATCAGTTTCTACATAGACAATACGTGTGTGAGTGCACGCACAAAGTAAATAAAAAATCGTTCTAGTGGAAACTGTATTGACAGTGGGCATCCCTAGTAATAGGCCTATAATATTATTATCTTATTATCTATTGCATTTTGTATATTGATACTAATTTATTACAAAAATGTTTAATCAGTATTACCAATGTGTTTTGTGATGAAATAAAACTGAACTGAATTGAAAAAAGCGTCACTATGTCGGCTCTATATAATTGCAGTAGTCATATAATGCAATGAATATACAATTTCTGTCAAATTTGAATTTGGCTAAATGATGAAATAATATTAGTAACTGTCAGGAAGATATTCTAGTCATTTAATATCTTGGCACAATGGAGCTTTACAGGGGGATAATGTCTTAATTTAGACATTAAAGGGAATTTCAAGATTGTCAAGATTTTTATAACGACTGTATTTACTTTCTATAAACAGAATGAAATGACAGCACAGTGGCCTAAAGAGCAATGTAATATACATAAATGATTAGTAACTCACAAACATAAAATCAGAATCAGCTGAAATTTTTGGAATAAACTTTTTTCGCAGATATCTACTCAAACATACCATAAAAAGAGGATGCTAGAATCACAAAATACTCATTTAATTCAAAATTGCTATTGTTCTACAAACACAAACAATTTAGCTGATGCCAATTAGTGCAAGTTGGGACATTTGTGTAAATATTACAAATGAGCCAAAAAATCAATTTCGGAAAAAAATTGCAAAATTAATTCAATTAATGGCTTAAATAAGAAAGTAAATAAAAGTGACACAATTAGTATTCTCCTCATACATTTCAGACTGATCAATAGTTTGAGGAAATTCCTATTTTTTGGACAAACCCAGCCCGCTTGCATTTCCTCATACATTTCGTTCAGTTTCTTCAGTTATGAATAATTATTCTTCCTTTTCACTGGAAAAAAATGTTTTGTACCCAATGTTCCACAATGCTATGAAAAAAAAAAGTATTTGCCAATTTTTGCAAAACAGTGACAAATGCAGTCACCAACATGAGTAACATCTAATCATATTGATTGATTTCAAGCACATTGTATGTCTGAGGTTGAAAAGTTTTAATGATGGGTGATTTGATTTTCTTTTTTACCTGCATGGCCAAATATATCTCAAAATAGTCAGAAATAAGAAGACACAACTCTTTATCATTGTGTATAAAGGACGGGGAGCTAAAGTACATAAAGCCAAATTGTACAAGCATCAAGCTATGGCCCACATTTACACTGAAAGCACAGAATGAGTTATCTGTATACAAATAAAGTGCTTAGAAAACAGTATTCAATGTTTCGTCATAATTATAATTTAAGATTGCCATGGAAATGTGCAAGTGCATATAATGACTAATAAGGGTGCCCTAAGCTTTGATGCTCATTTTATGGATGCAGAAATCTAAAATCTCCTACTATTTTGGTCTATTTCAAGAACATTTTGGCAATTTTCACCACTATTTTAAACAAAAATAGGGCAGATTGGCAAAATTACCCATACATTTAATGATTGCACTTTTACATATCAAGAAAAAAAAAAAAAAAAAATCTGGATTCAATTTCTTTTCCAGTGAGCACACTGTTGTGATTTTATTCATACATACGAGTATCAAAAGTTTTAGAAAACGCCCAGAAGTGAATATATTTTGTCAGTGCAATCACTGGTCCTTATGTACACTCTGGTGCAAAAATGCATATTCCATTACTGATATTTACCAGAAAATCATGCAGATTAGATCCCGAATTACGAAAGGGGTGTAATTTGGCATAAATGGTGATTTCAGTGACCACTCCCTAAATAAACCAAGTTCTTTGTCAAAATTTTTATTATGAATCTAAAGAATATTATCTACTCCCAAATCGTGTGCAATATGAAGCTCATACGACATTCCGTTTTTGAGTTATGAGACAAAAACGAAATTTAGATGAAATATTTTGCATTCGGCTCAGACAACCTTGGCGGAAAATGTTGCCACACCTGAGCATTAATTGGCCAACATCCTTCCCCGCTCCCCTATTTCAATGTTGATTTGGAAAAAATCGTCATCATTTCTAAATTACAGTCTCCCAACATTGAAAAATGGGGGGGGTAGGGAAGGGGCGAGTGTAAGCTGAATGTACATTTGCAACTATTATACAAAATAATACGGAACTATCACATATTTGGCTCTGATTGCGTGCTTTTAACACCAGAACGTGCAGGTGTGGCAACGAATTTCCGCCAAGGTTGTAGTGCCACCTGTAAAAAAAGTAAACATACCTATGAGACCATTTTTGGACCATAATGTACATAAGGACGCCAGTGATTGCACTGACAAAATTTCATTGATATAGCTCTTTCACTTCTGGGCGATTTCTAAAACTTTTGATACCCCCTCGTAGGTATGAGTAAAACAAATCACAATTGAGTTAAGTATAAGAAGTACATCCAGTTGGATATATCATGTGGTTGATGTGTACCATACACACCTGTACACAGACAAAGTTAACTTTAGGACATTATATATCCCAGGCATGCATCCACTGACAGAATGAAGTACATTACAATTAGTTTATAAAACAAGCAAATTAACATTTTTTATTTTTAAATGTAAAAAATGGCAAAAAAGTACAATTGTGACACGATCTGGTCCATGGGGGCCAAAGGAAGCATTTTTGAAAATTGAGTTACTGTACTTATTACATTATACATAAAATAGGCTATCGTTTACTGAAAACACCAAAGGTCTAGCATGCTTGGTTCTAAAGTTACGAAGTTTTTTGATGTCTGTTTTCTTATGTATTTTATTGTATTTATTCCATATTTTCACCTTTATCTCAGTTTCGAATTTGCCACCTTTGGCCCCCATGGACCAGTTCATGTCACAATTTAAAGGCAGTGAGAGGTTTCTAGATTATTGAATAATATTTTTAATTATGACAACATTTTCATCAAAAAACACTATTTTTTAATATCTCAATAAATGGTCAATTATATAGACAAAATTCATGTGCAGATAGTCAAATGTTAAGTACGAAAAACTGGGATTAAAATCGACAATAATACCTTCCCCTAAAATATTTGAATTAAAGCCATAATGTACCATCTTTTAAAATGAGTTTGGTCAATTTTTTTCAAACATGATTTTTTATGGCATATTTATAATGTTTACACATGTCCCAACTTACACATAATTCAGTACCGTATTCGTTCCAATAAGCGCCCACCCAGGGTATTTTCAATTTAAATTTGCTAAAGCCAAAAAGGTACCAATAATGTTAAAGTGAAGGATAGATGTTGATACAGTGAAATAGCTGGGGGATTAGAAGTCCTGTGTAAACTTCCAATACATTTTCTGCATCAGAAAAGCTACTAGAATGTCTCAGGACCATGTAAAAAGTAAGCGCCCGCTTATTGAAATAAATACGGTAATTGGATTCAGCCAATCTCATTGCTTTATAGGTTAAATACCACTAAATAGGCCTGGGCGATACATTGAAATACGATGAGGAACTATTTGTTTTCATGGCATTCGAAAAGACTGCATTAAAATCGCTGAAATTGATCAAGTTATATAGCCAAAAAAGTACTTTTTAGAGTTTGATGATTCAAAGTGGTACATTTTCTCTCATTATATGACATTTTTGATGTAATAGTACCAAAATTCATACGCACGGCTTCGGTTTTTAGTAAATAGTCGCCTTATCATATTGTAACTTTCAGCTTCGAGGGCGCACTGTAATTTTAAGGTGTTTACGGTTCAGTGCGTTAAAACAAGAAAAGTCTCAGGTTAATCTATGTTGAATTTTTGATCATTTGGCATCTAAATCATATAGTTTCACCTGATATTGGTGGCATTGAACTGTGAGAGTTCTGAATATGAGAAAATTCCACCCGAAATTAGGCATTTTCCCATTGAAACACGTGTAATACATAATTAGTGGTATTTAACCTATAGAAACACTGAATTCTATGGATCTGATATTCGTCATGGAGACTTTTCTAGCTATTTTTGTTTACATTTCTCAATATTTAACTGTATTTGCCCTGGCAAGAAAACGTGCATCTTCTTCGACTACTAAGGTATGTTTTTAGAACCCGTTGAGGTAGTAACGGGTTGAGGGGGGGGGCTTGTGGCATTAGTATTGGGTTTACGGCTGGTTTCTGTGATTTCAGGGCTTCTAAATTCAACAACCTTCGCTTGCCTGCGTATACATATAGAAAGCTTAATGATGATGAAAAATCAATGTTGATGATCATATAGACATGCCACTTTGTTAATTAGACCCACATGCACATTTTGTTGGTGATTTCCTTGCCCTAAATAACGTACATAGGTCTATACGTGTAAATACAGTATAGGCCTAGGCTAGGCATTTTGCTTAAGCTTTAAGGCGCATGTAAGGCCTATAGTCACGTGTAAAATAAAACCTAGTCTTTGTGTACACGTTGTCTATGGGCCTCTACAGCATCCTGTGTGGCCTCACTCTATCCTAACTCAAGCCGGAACCCTAACCTGGTCTATCTCTATTTTAAACCCATATCTAATCCTCGGACCTAGCCGTATCTCTATCCCTATCCATGAGCCTAGCCCTATAAAAACCCTGTTCCTAATGCGAACCTGACCCTAATCAACAATTCTAACACTAAACAGCAAGCCTATATCGGAACACTAACCCTAAATCAATCTTAATCTGATCTGATCGTGCTAGGACAGGCTACAGATACGAATCTCCAGATATAGTCCTAGGTTGAAGCAAAAACAGCGAAACAGTCATCATACAGGGTGTCCGAAAATCATTGATATTTTACTCGTCATGCTGTTTTCCAGAAATTTTCTTGTTAAAACATGTATTGCAAATGTCAATGTTTACATTCATGGCATTTTACCCGAGATTCGAGCACCTTTGTGCTTATATAGGTTAAATACCACTAAATAGGCCTGGGCGATACATTGAAATACGATGAGGAACTATTTGTTTTCATGGCATTCAAAAGACTGCATTAAAATCGCTGAAATTGATCAAGTTATATAGCCAAAAAGTACTTTTTAGAGTTTGATGATTCAAAGTGGTACATTTTCTCTCATTATATGACATTTTTGATGTAATAGTACCAAAATTCATACGCACGGCTTCGGTTTTTAGTAAATAGTCGCCTTTATCATATTGTAACTTTCAGCTTCGAGGGCGCACTGTAATTTTAAGGTGTTTACGGTTCAGTGCGTTAAAACAAGAAAAGTCTCAGGTCAACCTATGTTGAATTTTTGATCATTTGGCATCTAAATCATATAGTTTCACCTGATATTGGTGGCATTGAACTGTGAGAGTTCTGAATATGAGAAAATTCCACCCGAAATTAGGCATTTTCCCATTGAAACACGTGTAATACATAATTAGTGGTATTTAACCTATAGGACCACAGAGCAAGTTTGAATTAAAGTCATAATCATGACTTTATATCCCCATAGAACACTACAGTTCAGCAGCTAAGATTATAGTAAATTAATTTTTAATTTACATCATTAGTTTTGCTTAAAATGTTCAGAAAACTTTCCTGACAGTTGTTACTAATATTTGATAACATTTGGCAAAGAATAACCAAATTAAAATTTGACCGAAATCATATATTTTAAAAGTCTTTAAGAGTACTTTCCCACCTCACATAAGCATCTAGTTGATTTCTAAATTTTGACTACAGTGATTTTAATACTACAAGCCTACTCTCAAAAAAATTCCGAACTCTTTTTACTCAAGTTTGCTTAATCTGTGAATCTTTCATATGAATATATTACAGCAAATTCTTAAGGGCTGGGGTATGAACGTTTGTACAGTATTTATTTTGGGACATTAGAGCACATCAGACATATCAAATTGCATTCTGAATACGAAGAATGTCATTCTGATATCAAATAATTTTGATTTTTTGAAATTCGCAATTTGATACACATTTTATGGCAAATCATTAAAAATTGATATTTTTGATATTTAGCAGTACTTGAAGTAAACTTTATAAATCTGATGATTTATACTTAAAGTGTATGTAGGTGGGATGAAAAGTCGACGATCAATTGAAAATTTTGACTTTTTCAGATTGAAGATATGGATTTTTTTCCCAAAACACCAAAAAAAATTAGGTCTTTTTGGGAAAAAAAATCCATATCTTCAATATGAAAGGTCAAAATTTTCAATTGACCGTCGGCTTTTCCTCCTGCTACATACACTTTAAGAATATATCATTAGATTTATATAATTTACTTCGAGGACTGTTATATATCAAAAATTTGAAAAATATCAAATTTTTATAATTTTGTCATAAAATTTGTATTATATTGTGATTTAAAAAAAATGAAAATTATTTGATATCAGAAAGATATGCTTCGTATTCAGAATGCAATTCGATAGGTCTGAGGTGCTCTCATGTCCCACAAAAAATACTGTCGAAACGCAATAAACGCTCATTTTGGATCCCTTAACATGTTTACAATATAATTAATTAATTGGATTTGATACAGCTACATGATGCTTTACAAATCTGTTTCATAAGGCCACAGGGCCTCACTCCTCAGAAGCACATAACCATATGGGGTAATCACAAAAATATACATACTGCAATACAATATTATATATATATAATATATCAGCTTATAGCTTACCTTTCATTCCAAGCATCCAAGTAACAAACGATCCAAGTAATAACAAATGCGACAAATACAAATCCACGTCTTGATTCTGGCGCAGCCGATATGATTATGCCCCGGTCTGCTCAATTTTCTGACAATACCAGGTACGCCCAGATTGGCACAAACCAAATTGAATTGCTAGTGCAACAAATGAACCAATCATGACAACTGTACTTCCCTGGCTTGGCAAGTACAAGACATTTCATTGGCTTATACCATCCGTAAGGCCATTATAGCAAATGGGGTGATACAGCTTGACACCAACTCTTCATTAAAACCTGTCAAAAATCAAACCCTCGTCCCAAGAGGAGTTATTGTTTCATGAAACTGATATGACATGATTATCTCATCCAGTTATTTTACCTCAAATTTCATTTTCTTTTGTATCAAATGGAGGCATAGGATTACCCGAGAGCAACCAACCAAATCTGACCAACCATAAACATCATGTGATGAAATTAAAACCTCCCATGATAACAAAAGTATCTGCTACATTCATTAATTACCAAGTTATACTTTGGGAGAAGACTCAATCAAAACTTTAAAACTTTTCTACAGGGTGAGTCAATATGATCTGTACACAACTTAATCCATTTTTTGGCATCTTGGTACACCCATAATAAAAATGAGCAAGTTTTTATGATGTGTTCGCAAATATTGATGCCTTGCCTTTTGATGCCTTGTCATTTATGTATTTTTGGATCTGTGTATCCATAAAGGGTGATGTAATGTTGTTTTATCTGCCATGATTCCCATAAGGGGTCAAAAAGCAGCCACTGGACATTGACCAGTGAGTGTAAAAAGCTCATTTTCAAGTTCCAATGCACTGCACTGTTTGTACAAAACATGAATTGGGATCTAAAACTAGTAAATTTGACAAAACAGGTTTTCTTACTCAATTAATTTAGGGTCCTATGCGCACAAAAAATTTATGAAATCATGGAAATATGTAACTCTGACATCTTGTGAGGTTTAGGTATTTTTACAGTAAACATAAACATGGATGTGTGTCCTAAATAACTAATTGGTTTAAAAGTCCAAAGACATTACTAAGGGAATAAGATAATACCAATACTTGGTTCAAGATATCATAGTTGTTTAAGGGTGCACACCAGTAAATAGCTCCCATTGACTTTCTGTACAAACAGGGTCCAGGAAAACGTCATTTTCTTGACTCCAGAGCGACTCAGTTCTTCAAAACTTACCCTTTCTGCAAGTCGAAGGTCAGATGAAGTCATTTATTGTAGAAATTATATACGGAGTCCAGCATTTTTTTCCAGAAAAATGCCGACTAGATCACCCTATAGCCCATACAGCATACACCACCTCACGAATAGCTTGGTGTTTCTGAAATGTAACACATTTTGAAAGTTTAGCCAAATTGTAATAAAAAGTCAGATCCTGCTCATTTTTCACAGACAATCTATTTCCCAGGCCTAAATGAGGATTAAATATGAATCTGGGCCTAATAAGTTGGGTTTTAAGCCTTTTCTAATGTATTTAATTTAGTCGTATTGCACGTTTCCTCGTTTGAAACACTGATTTTTTGCTCCCAGGGTGTAGGAGACTTGTATTTACTGGTGTGCACTCTAAAGAGTGCAATTTCAAATGAAGCATGTTTAGGGTGCTTTTTCAGAGTCCTTGTTCATGGATGATACCCCTTGTTGATATCAAGTATCCCCCAGTAGTTGTGCGTGAAAGTTTTACATTGTTATGAATAACTTAATAATGCTTACGTGAGAGCAGCCAACCAAAACTAACCAGCCATATAAAGTTAATCTACTAATTGACAGGATGAAATCAAAACCTCATGACGTAAATTGCTGCTGTGCCAAATAAGACCAATGTATCTGCTTTAACGGGCTATTCCAGTTGAAATCCATACACCCCCTATGGAAGACATGACCTTAATGTCCCACGGAGGGGGTGTAGATTTGTGTCTGTACAGACTTATTGCTGCCGTGCCAAATAAGGCCAAAGTATCTGCTTGAAAGGGTTATTCCAGTTGAAATCCATACACCCCCTCATACACATGACTGTAATGTCCCACAGAGGTGGTGTAGATTTGTGTCTGTACAGACTTATTGCTGCTGTACCAAATGAGACTAAAGTATCTGCTTTAATGGGCTATTCCACTTTAATATTCATACACCCCTAGTCAGTGTGGGACATTAAAATGTCCCACACTGACAGAGGGGGTGTAGGGGTGTGTCTGTACAGACTTATTGCTGCCGTGCCAAATAAGACCAATGTATCTGCTTTAATGGGCTATTCCACTTGAAATCCATACACCCCCTATTTTCCCACTCAGTCTTATTGACCTTTTCCCCAGTTGCACATCAGGGAAATTTTGACATACACATTTTGGCAAATTTTCTCGACAGAAAACAATGATCTGATACTTATAAATAAAATGTATGATTTTTACATATATTTTAGCAAACATTTCTCAATTTGGAGGGGGTAGGAGACCTCCCAGGCATACCCTAAATGGGTCATGCAGCGCTACAGAAGAAACTTTATACACTTTTACACTGTACAATTTTGACATACATGTATTTCTCAATTCCAAGGTCCCTTTCCCAGGTCCTGGGAAAGCCACTAAAAACTAGCTGTATTGAGCAGATTTAAATCACTTTGTCCACAAATTGGTAAAAAAGAATGAAACCCAGGTCCCCGCATCACATCTATCATATCCATTGACAGCAACGCAGGAAGGAACGGAAATTAAAAGTGTGATAACTCAGTAAATGATATCAGGACAGCCTATATCAATTACTGAAGACAAAATTTACAGCTTTTGTGTGGGCAGAATATTCCGGTCTGGTAATTTATCATTATTCTGTTGCATGTCAGATGGTAATTAATCATTAAACAAATCACTTTTAATTTGCACTTAATAATTAAAATTATTAAGTGCAAATTAAAAGCTGCGGTCATTGCAATGTTTAAAATATAAACAAATCAAACAAACAAAATGAAGATGAAGAACCATCAATATTAAAGGGGAGTGACCCGATAGACAGCCTTATCCCCCATTTTTCTTCATCTAAACTGAGGTTTTGTTATCAGAAGCAAGCTCACATTTTTCTCATTACTCCAGAAAAAATTTAACGTCTGAGACATGTTTTACTTATATGATGTGAACAAAACTGTGGCAATTGTGGTAACCACACCAGAATTATTAAAACTGCTAAAGCAACACATCTCAAAATTTGGAAAGGTAATTGTTTTAATGGTAGGCCTCAATATAAAACATAACATAAAAACCAGACCACCAGTGGCGTAGATTTCTTTTTGTAATTGGGGGGGGACAGGGTTGGAAAAATTTCTTGAAGCATAGTGAATCCAGCACCTTTTGGCGACAGAATAAGTTTATGATACAAATGCACACTAAAAAAATGTTGCCATATTGAAGCTAAACTGGTGAAATATGGTGCAAAAATGGGCACTTTTGGGGCTAAAATGGCCAAATATGAGGTTAATTTGGTCAGACACCCACATACAGGTGTCAACATTGGGGGGATGATTGTATGGTCCATCCTCCTCTGTCAATATATTGGGGGATTTATCCCCCCATCCCCCCAGGATCTATACCAATGCAGACCACGATCCCTTAAAAGCGACAAGAATTATTTGTTTGTAACTAAAAAACAAACACTTTATTATAGGACGTGTTCTTTATTTCTGTTTTTTTATTATTATTACTTTTACTTCATGGACAGATGGATTAAAATCTTCTAATACATTTGGGTGTATTCCCAAGACATTTTGGGTGTATTGCTAAGACATTTTGGTGTATTCCTATACATTTGGGTGTATTCCTATACATTTAGGTGTATTCTTAACACATTTGGGTGTATTCTCAATACATTTGGGTGTATTCCCAAGACATTTTTGGGTATATTGCTCAAAACATTTGGGTGCATTCCCAAGACATTTTGGGTGTATTGCTAAGACATTTTGGTGTATTGCTAAAACATTTGGGTGTATTCCTAAACATTTGGGTGTATTCCTATACATTTACGTGTATTCTTAACACATTTGGGTGTATTCTTAATACATTTGGGTGTATTCCCAAGACATTTTGGACATGTATTGCTCAAAACATTTGGGTGCATTCCCAAGACATTTGGGGTGTATTGCTAAGATATTTTGGTGTATTGCTAAAACATTTGGGTGTATTCCTATACATTTGGGTGTATTCCTAATACATTTTGGTGTATTGCTAAGATATTAATATACATCTGGGTGTATTCCTAATACATCTGGGTGCATTTCTAATACATTTGGGTGTATTCCTAATATATTTGGGTCCATTGCTAAGACAATTGTGTGTAATCTCCAGACATTTTGGGTGTAGTGCTAAGATATTTTAGCTGTATACCCAAGTTTCCTAATACATTTGGGTGTATTCCTAATACATTTAGGTGTATACCAAATACAATTGGGTGTATTCCTATACATTTGGGTGTATTCCTAATACAATTACAGTCCAAATTAAGTCCTATATCATGCCCACGAAAACAAAACCCCAGTGGCTACCAGTCGGTGATCATGTGCTTGCATTGCACGGGAGGGGTCCAGAAGGTTCAAATAACGGGGGTACCAAGTGAATTTTTTGTTCATCTTCTCTCCTTTTTCGCTTCTTCTTTAACTTCCGTTAGCAAAAAACAGTGTTCAGTGTCAAGGTTAATCCCTGTTTTGCCATCTTACATCACAAATATTGATAATGAAATACACTCAAAAATTAATGAGAGTCACATCATCTCTTCACACATAACCCAGGTGACAGGGAAACTGAACACCAAAGTATTTGGTTTACACAAGTACTAAACCTAAACACTTTTTTTTACAGGTGCAAGTCCAAGTTCTGAGATATTTTCTCAAAATATCAAGAGCTATCTTAAGAACCACTGGACCAATACTAGGCTTGTTTGTACTCATTTTAATGCATTTTTTATGCCGATTCAAAATATGGTCATGAAAATTTACATTTCTGACATTTTTGAATTAGAAAAAAAAAAAAAACTTGTCGTTTAGATCTGCAGTCGACATCCGCGTGTAGAGAGTCAGAGTAAATTATAATTCAAATTATAAATTAACCTTGTATAAAGCATTAAGGTAATTTACTAACATGATGAAATTAAAACCTAATATGATGTGTTGCTGCATGGCCAGTCAATTAAAGGCTCAATGAGTGATCCCAGCGAAAGTGTAAATCAATTAAAATAGCGTATAAATTACCTAAAAGTGGAGGATAAGTCATTAAAATTGTCCCAAGACATTTGGGATGTATTCCCAAGACATTTGGGTGTATCTCCAAGATTATTGGGTGTATTCCCAAGATATTTAGGTGCACTTTTGCACCCCATTTTGAAAGCTGTGGTGCAATTTTGATCTGACACAGAGCAATTTGAAGTGCAGTCTCACACAATCAACACATAAAGTCAGTACAATGTGGTATCGCAATTTTGCAATACACTTAAAGTTGTATCGCAACAGGTGAATTTTGGGGTGCAAATTGCGCTGTGATAGGGCTTATTTTTAATGCTCGCTATAGGTTTGTAACCATATTTGTTCCATTGATACCAAAATAAGTAAAAACATTCCCCATATGACACCACTATGACATCATAATGCAAACCTGTGTCCTCGCAAAATTGGGAAATCTTAGCTGAGGCGACAAAAAAACCCTGTTCTACAGATGGAGGCACCTTTCTTTCAAGTAGGTTCAGTCGGTCGGACGTTTTTTTTTTGTTTTTTACTGGAGGAAAAAATTACCCTTAAATATCACCAAAATCTGAAGGTTTTTTGCAAATATATTTCCAACAATTTTCAGCCAAAATTAATCATGATCAATTTTGCCACCAAAATGTCCAATTTTACATGATTTTAGCAAAATTTAATTTTGTACTCTGTCGCCCAAGTACAAAATATAGGCCGTCACACAGATGATATTTTAGTAAAAAATTTTATTACAGTATACACAGGTCTCAGGCCCAAAAAATACATTAAAAAGTTGGTAATTTATTACAATGCACTCAAATACTGATCATTTTCTTGCAGGGTAGTAAGGCCTAAAAAATAATGGTTTGATTGGCGTAACATACTATTATTTTTGGAAAAAAAAGGTCAGAGTCTGGCTTATTTTTAGGGTAGTTCGGGTTGCGCCAATCAAACAATTATTTAGGCCTAACATTAATTTTCCCAAGATTATTTAAAATATGGTTATTTGTAGCTTGCATTTAGTCTATACAGTATAAGATGGTACACGACCCAGTTCTTTTTTCACTTAAATGTCAATAATTTTGTTCAAAAAAAGGACATGTTCAAGTTGTGGCAACATTCACTAAAGGTACCACACATTTTCCACAAGTTTTGTATACCGTCTGATCTTCGTCTCCCCATGGGACCTGTGTATTTTTCCAAAGGTCATGTCCCATCTTATACTGCATGGCCTAATAGGGTGTTGTGCAATATTGTGGAATAAAGCATTGTTGCTCAATAACAAAAGTGCATACAAGTTTAATGAACTACACCAGAGTTGCAAAATGTTTCTTTCTTTCTTACGAAACAAAATCTTTTTTCCAGAGGAACAAATTTGTACCTACCCTATAGACGAATCCGACGAGCCAAATGATGGTCAGGATTAAGTCGACCATAGCTGGGGGCCATCCGCGCTAAACTAGCTTATAGTAAGAATTCCAATTGAATGAACGCACCTTTTAATAGCGTGATGATTTTTTGCGTATATTGCGCGATGTACGCCAGCGTGTGCGACTGTGCGTGAGTAACGCGGTAGTGAATCCCACCATGCCAACGCACTCGTGATTGGTTAGCATTGACTCCATGGTCGTGTTTTCGCGTTGTAGTTTGAAATACGCAATATACGATCGCTTTTGTATCAGTGCAGCTGTTGAAAGCTGCGTTCATTCAATTGGAATTCTTACTATAGTTCGTTTTTGGATTGAGATCCAAGACGGCCATATCGCGGGTGCATCGGAGCGAGTAGCACTTGCCCCGCGTCACGGGAGCGGTAAATGCTGCACGCCTGTGATTCTTGCGTTGCGTAAAATGGATGGATGGCCCCCAGCTATGGCCGCCAGTGAGGTATAGGAATGTGTCAAGTCGGATTTGTGTATCAAAGAAAGTGGAGACAGCGCAACTCAGTACCTGAGTATTACACAAGGCTAATCTTTACATTAAGTCACATGTAACAGTGCAGAATGTTGATGCGGGAGTCTTACTTTTTTATAAGATATTCTTGTTTGGAAAACTCACAAACTGCCGACTCATCCCGATCGATTTTAGTATCAAAGGATATTTGTTTATGAATAGGGGAATCACTAATAAAAGCCGTGGCGTGCTGGGAGTTCGCTCTCTCTCACTCAAATTCTCATCGGGTCAACACCACAATAATTGGTCGTTCTGTATTCATTTGATTTATGTGTATCTGCACCAGTGATATGAAATAAACTCATCACCAAACCAATTCCTGTTGTTGCCAGAAATTTTATTTAAACCAGTGGCCTACCGCAGCATTTTATATATATATCACCAAAGAACCTTGTTATACACAGGTCATTTGAAGCAGATAAATGACACTGCCACAGGGAGGCTACATCCGGGGCTTTGTAAAAGTCACATTCATATATTGCAATAAAATGACTTTAGTTGAGATGGCGTCAAAAAAAACATGGACGACCTCATGAATAATTAATAGCAGAAAAATTATGATGTCACTGTCCTCAGATTGTATGCAACAGTTGCGTATCCACAAACTTTGTTGGTTACCCAAATCATGGTTGATATTATACAGTAATGGCTATCGTGAGCCGGCTAAACTCGCGATCGAAATGAAGCAGTGTTGCTAGTGCAAAATTCATTGCACTAGCAACACGAGATGAAAATATGAAGGATTTGTCCCGATTTTCAGTGACACACAATCACCATGACAGCCCGCCCTGACCTGATTCCCGGCACTTTATATGCCTACTCAATATGTATAATATGGTAAGTGCCATCGGGAGCCGGCAAAGCTCGCTATCAAAATGAACCAGTGTTTCATTGCACTAGGGACACAAGATGGAACCAGATGGCACAGTTGTGTTTGACCAAACACGAATATCTATGACTGTGACCCCACCTAAACCCCTTCCCACAAACGAAAACTTTGTGACCCACATGTGGGAGCCCTTGTTACAAGGTTTAAATTTGTACATATTTGTTACAAGCCAAATGCGTACACATTCCCTTTTAAGGGAATTTTATCAAATTGACAGACCAAAATGCTACCTACATTGCACGACACTGTGTCGTACTTATTTAGCTTTTTAAAGCCTTTGAACTTTAACGTCTGGAGTTACGGCTATTATAGGATACATCTAGGGCCATGGGCCATCATTGTACCAAGTATGAACCCAGAGGGCGCTATATTTTTTTAGCTAGAGCTGTTTGAAATTTTACACATATTGCCCCCTGTAGCCCATAACCTTTGACCTCTGGGGTTGAGGTTACCCTAGGAAATATCTAGGGGTTAAATATCTATGCCCCGTTGCACGGGCATAGATAAATATCAAGGGATTTTGTCTTGATCCTTTTTTATTTTGAATAGGCGGTCGAAAACAAAACAAAACAAAAAATTTGTAATTCCGGTAAAAATCTGAAAATGATTTTGTTGTCATGTTGACTCACCTGAAGCAGTTGAATAAGCTCACCACGGCAGCCATTTTGTCCCTTCCTAACCGCTTCAGCCCCCTTGCTACCATGACAACACAACTTTCTATTGCTAAGCAATGATGACTTGATGTCGTGATCAAGAAGGGTTTCTAGTATCAAGGAGCAGGCGTGTTTGTAAGATCCTCCACAGCCGCCATCTTGGGTAGATTTAGAAAGGAAATGGTTATGGACTGCCCATCTGTAATAATCTTGTCTGCATAAAAAAAAATTAATGTTTATCAAATCAGGAACAGCCGATTAGTCGGAGGGGTCATAAATCCAAAATGGGTTAAAGTTTAGGGCATTTTAGGTTATGATCAGGGTTAGGGATAAGGCTAGGGTTAGGTTTAACATTAAGCTTAGGGTCAACATTTAATATTAGGGTTAGGGTTAACATTAGTGTTAGGGTTAACATCAGGGTTACGATTAACATTAGGGTTAGGGTTAACATTAGGGTTAGGGTTAACATTAGGGTTCGGGTTACCATTAGGGTTAGGGTTAACATTAGGGTTCGGGTTACCATTGGGGTTAGGGTTAACATTAGGGTTCGGGTTACCATTAGGGTTAGGGTTAACATTAGGGTTAGGGTTAACATTAGGGTTAGCATTAGGATTAGTGTTAACATTAGGTTTACATTTAGTATTAGGGTTAGGGTTAACTAGGGTGTATCCCTAATACATTTGGGTGTATTCCTAATACATTTGGGTGTATTCCTAATACATATGGGTGTATTCCTAATAAATTTGGGTGTATTCCTAATACATTTGGGTGTATTCCTAATACAATTGGGTGTATTCCTGATACATTTGGGTGTACTCCTGATACATTTGGGTGTATTCCTGATACATTTGGGTGTATTCCTGATACATTTGGGTGTATTCCTGGTACATTTGGGTGTATTCCTGATACATTTGGGTGTATTCCTGATACATCTGGGTGTATTCCTGATACATTTGGGTGTATTCCTAATGCAATTGGGTGTATTCCAGGTGCATTTTGGTGTATTCCTGATACATTTGGGTGTATTCTGATATGATACATTTGGGTGTATTGTTTTGCGTGTTGTTGTAAAGCGTCAAACAAACTGCATTTGGGTGTATCCCTAATACATTTGGGTGTATTCCTAATACATTTGGGTGTATTCCTAATACATATGGGTGTATTCCTAATAGATTTGGGTGTATTCCTAATACATTTGGGTGTATTTGTAATACAATTGGGTGTATTCCTGATACATTTGGGTGTATTCCTGATACATTTGGGTGTATTCCTGATACATTTGGGTGTATTCCTGATACATTTGGGTGTATTCCTGATACATTTGGGTGTATTCCTGATACATGTGGGTGTATTCCTGATACATTTGGGTGTATTCCTAATACAATTGGGTGTATTCCCCAATACATTTGGGTGTATTCCTGATACATTTGGGTGTATTCCTGATATGATACATTTGGGTGTATTCCTGATACATGTGGTTGTATTCCTAATACATTTGGGTGTATTCCTAATACATTTGGGTGTATTCCTAATACATTTGGGTGTATTCCTAATACATTTGGGTGTATTCCTAATACATTTGGGTGTATTTCCGATACATTTGGGTGTATTCCTGATACATTTGGGTGTATTCCCGATACATTTGGGTGTATTCCTGATACATTTAGGTGTATTCCTGGTATGATACATTTGGGTGTATTCCTGATATGATACATTTGGGTGTATTCCCGATACATTTGGGTGTATTCCCGATACATTTGGGTGTATTCCTGATACATTTGGGTGTATTCCTAATACATTTGGGTGTATTCCTAATACATTGGGTGAATTGTTTATGCTAACCTTTCAATAGCAGTCATTCCATCATTGTATGGTTCCACCTGTAATTCCATTGACAGCCATTCTTGTAACGTAACCTGATTAAAATAAACAAAGTTACTGTAAGGCAACAAAGAAAAAACTCCTGTTAAATAAGCACCATTTGGGTTTCCCTACCAGATGTCAATTTGTACCTAAATTCCTTCCCACAAGGTAAATGGGCATATTGCATAACAAAGGAGATGGATTAACTTCTGAACTGTATTAATGCAATATGCCTACTACCTTGTGGGAAGGAATTTAGATACATATCCGGTAGGGAAACCCTAATTAGGGAAACCCTAAAGGTGTGTATTGGCGCGACTAGTCATCATACAGGGTCCATGTTTTAGAATGCTCTGATTTCTATCGGAATAGGCTCAAATTTTTCATCTAGTCACAGGGTTAAAACAAAAATAATTTGCACTGCCTCTTATATTCGGTTACCGAGAAATAGGACAAAACGAGGTCAATCGCCATTTAACTCTGTTGACCATTAACTTTTGTGCTATTTAACATGGTAAAGGAAACATGGTAGATACCCTTGTGGCAAGATGAACAATTGCAACCTGTTTTAAAATAAATCAGAGCATTTTAAAATATTGACCCTGTGTGATTGACCTTTGACACGTATTATATCTCTATAACCCTCAGTCGAAGATAGTCGAAGCTATACATTTTTTAACCCTTGTGACAAGATGGATTGTCATGCATTTTAGAATTATCCAACCATTTTTCATTTTTGACCCGTGTATTATGGCTTTACCCCCTCCTGGACTTAGCCGATATTTTTGGTATGTATAGGAGCTTATTTTATTCTAATTATCTTAAAGGGGGGTAACCCTATTGATTTTGGATATGGATTGTCTTTAAAATTACACATAATATCAAATATTGTCCCCTTTATGCAGCTTTGTGAAAAAACGAGAGATTTCTCTGCGTAAATGTGAATAAATAGCAAAATTTGCAATCCAATACTTGGTATGCCTGAATTGCATTCTGGGAAGGCAAGCAACAACATGTGCCGCAATTACGTTCATCATGTGCCGTGCGTGCGTGGTTGCAGTTGCACTGGTGGTGACATTTCCCCCACAACCAGTTCTTCATTTTCGTCTGTATATCGTTCACAGTGGCGTACCGTGGCGGCCCCTTCCCCGAGGGGCTGAAGAAAATCCAATTTTGCCGCCCCTTCCTCAACAGCCCGAAAAGGTTGCCTCAATTTTTTTTACGGTCGTTTGAAAAAGTGAAGAGCAAAAAAAAAAAAAAAAGGATTTTAGGCGCTACCGCCCCAAAAGCAACACATTTTTATGTATAATACAATTTTTTTCACATTTTCCGCCCTTTTTTCTTTATTAATTCTTATTGCCGCACCTTCTTCTTCCGCCGCCCCTCTTTTTGCCGCCCCTTCTTCTTTCCGCTGCCCCTTCAATTTGGCCGCCCCCTGCTTTGACCCCTGGGGCTGGTTCCCCCAAACCCCCCCAAAATACGAGCATGGTTCATGATAGATTTTTGTGTATAAATTATGGCATAATGGCAATAGAGCTCAATATAGCAAAGCAAACTGAAATGCCCTGACGACACATGATGCTGGAAGTGGAAATGCCCATATTGAACGGAAAATTTTGATTTTTTTTTTTTTTCTTTTTTTCTTTAAACCGGTTTATTAAAAAAAGAAACAAAATATATTTCCCTTGCAATATGTACATTTCAAATGAATGTAAAAAAGTTTGGGTTCAAAAAATGGAGCAGAAAAAGAAACCTCTCACTACCCGATTTTGAACCGGGGACCTCTCGTACAAAAATATGATGCGCTAACCAACTGCGCCACGGAGGAAGCTCCCAATACGTTTGAAGTTTTAAAACTTTATAGTTTCGTTGTCGATCTGAAGTCTCTTCAGCAGTTATTGCGGTTCGCTCTTTTCGTACAATGTGAATGACGCGAAACCAAACTAGCTGTTGAGGAGACTGAATATTACGATTTCATTCATAATAATGCCTGCCCAGAAGTCCGAAGTGGTATACAACTGGTAGCCTGTATAAATTGAGCATGTTTTGCATGAATTCTCCGGAAATACATCAACCGTGAGTGTCAAATTTCAGGATAGTAATGAGAAAAATATTGTCTATTGTGTGATACCAAAACCTCATGGCCAATGAAAAAAAAAATCGGGGGATGATGTTGTCGATCGGGTTACGGACCTTTAAAGAGTCGATTTCAAGAATCAAATTGCAAATTAATAATAATAACACACTTTTATGAAGCGCACTTCACGGAGCGTCACAGTGTGCTTTACAATACATTTATGTAAAAAGCCCTAAAAATACCTTAATTACAAAATACACATAACCTTAAGCAAATACTATAATAAAACAAGTAAAATAACAACAACAAAAATAATATACAAAAGCACTACATATTAAAAACAGCAAAATGCTGGAGATTCCTGCAAAGATAAGTTTAGATAACACAGTCATTAATATCATTATTGATATCTCAAAGAATCAGGGGCAAGACTTCTCACAGGGCACAGGGGGCAGCTTTCCCCCCATCTACGCCATTGCTATCGATATATTGACATTCCTTACTAAACCCTAACTTTAACCTTTTCTGGACTAATCACACTTCAGACTAATGTTCTGTTCTCCAAATCATACCCCTTACCTGCTTATATTGTTGAATCAAATCTTGAGTTTGCTTGTTGTGATACAACTCAAAGGCTGCTGTCCACCAGACGGCTCCTATGACCCTGTGTTTCTTGCAACTCATGCCATTTGAGGCACATTGTCTTACATCTGGACACACCCTTAGTAGCAGGTGGCAGAACTTGTGTTTCAAAGGAAAATATGATAACAAAAAAGATAACAAATTTATGTAAAATAAATCGTTTACTCTCAGATGAAGACTTCACATTTCAAAATAATGGTATCCCATCAAAACTTGCCTTTTAGAAAAAGTCTAATGCAGTGTCTTAGCTAGAAATTGAGGTTTAAAATTGAGCCTTTAATTTGACCTTTAAAACATTTACCAGATTTCTACAGCCTATTGGGGGGTTCAAAGGGTTCAAATATGGGTTGCTATGCCTTGTTTTGCAAAGTTCAATAGCCTCGCTCAACACCTACATTTATAATGTAGCATTTGTCAAAAGCATTATTTTGCCCATCCTATGAGCAAACTCCCCGTTTAAAATGTCGGCTAGACAGGTGGCTAGCTAAGAGACTGGTCTAGTGCATGTCTGACATTGTCTGGTACAATTTGGATGACAAGCTGGCTGGTTTACTATTCAAAGCCTGTCTTCTGAATTCACCAGACTATTCATGTGTAATGTTTCAAACTATAAAATTTGCCAAACTGATATCAGTTTAAATACACATTTGGGTGTATCAAATATCAGATTTAAAAAATTTGAAAGATGTTATTAAAATATAACTTGTATCCTCAGATGTAGCCTTTCATTCATAGGCAGTTCTCACTGTTTTGCTTTTTCTCATGTTGTTCTTTTGCTTTTGTCTTTGAGTGCTTTTTTCTAAATGTAGCAGAGCTATAGAAATATTTAAATGTATGTATGTATAGACACCAGGCAGGCCCAATATTTTATCATAGTGGATACCTAAGCTAGAGTTGTAAACTTACTTTTTTGACCACATCATCTGGGATTACTGATAAGTTATTTTCCTGCTGGTTTTCTGATGAGCTTCTTGCATATCTTTGGGTATAATCTATCACTTCTGACGTAAATCTGCAAAAATAAAAATGAATAATAAGAATATGATCTAGACATAGCTGTTGTCTAAGACCATGAACACAGCCATGTTGTGACCCCTTAATGACCTTTGACCCCAAAATCTATGAAAGCCCCATAGACATTGGCTAAAATGTTTCAGTCAGACTCCAGTAATTTTTCTCGTTTTTTGACATTGTTTTTTTGACATTGTTTTTTTGACATTTTTTGACAATTAGCGCCCTTTCCAATGGCATTATTGTTTAGGCCATGATGACATTTGAATTATTACTTAGCCAATAAAATGTGTGCTTTTCTTAATGTGACTCTGTGAAAAGATTTGATTTGATCGGGTTTAACAACCCTGGATAAACATGACTGACTGCACGCTATGTACGTACAGATATGGCTCTTCAATACATGGGACAGACTGCATAATGTCCCCTCCAAAGGATGAAATTCTTGCATGGTTCATATACAGAGCCACCCATTCAGGTAACCCCATTTGAAATTCACACTCCATGCATGGAGGATTAAGGTCATGTTTTCCATAGAGGGTGTATGTATTTCAACTGGGATAGCTCATGTGACTACAGTCTGAAAAAATGTTGGTCATTTCGTAACACCCGAAATGTGACACAAATTGACATAAGGGACACACCCTTTGATTTCCAGGAGTAGGCATGGGGTTTTTTGGAAAAAAAACTAATGAGACCAAAAAATTTTGTTGTCCCACTGATGAGTAAAAATACCTCATTTTGCCCCACCTAACTCTGTATAAAGCAATACATTAAAACTGAAAATAAAAAAATTACACCTGATCCAAACTTCCATGCCCCTCTGAGAATCAAATGGTGTGTCCTTAAATAAAATAGAACTTAATTAATGAAGAATGAGGTGTCCTCTATTGGTTTCAAATAACATTATTTTCTGTCATTTTTATCTAAAAATCATCATCAAAATCTTATAAGTTTGAGGCAAAAATTAACTGAAAATGGGCTAAAATGTTTTTCCACTCAAGTTGCCCAAAAGTCGCGATTGTCATTTTAAAGCCATGAGATGATAGCTCAAAGGTCACCCAATTTGGCTACCAACTTGCAGGTTTGGCGATCCTCGGTATCCACTTACTGTATAGAGAACTGCATCCACTGAGCATTATGGTGTGGCAAATATCTGCTGATATGATGCAATAGGGAACCATCACTCTGGAGTTAACAAACACAAACAAACAAATAATACGATGTCAATCAAAATGAGGCAAAAGGAAGATACATGTACACATTATTTGGTCTTGACTTCACAGCACTTGTATATGACAAACAAAGTATTGGGAAAGTCTGGTTATAACTGTCAATGTTATAACTGAAAAATAAAATACAGGAATTCACAACAAGTCCAAGGTCATTAAGCAAAATCAGCATTGAAATTTGCAATGTATCTAGTGGGACAGTTTTGCAGTTTTGAGACACTTTGTCCTCTAACCTATAGGGAAAATTGGTCTTTGAGTGTATAAAATATTATTTAAAATGTTTTAATAGAACAACAAAAAAAGATTATTTCATAAACTAATTATTTACAATATTATTAATGATAACATTATTACAATAAATAAATGATTGAATAATAATTACAGCAATTTCCCAGATATGTCAGAGGTCAAAGTGTAAAAAAACTGATCTCAAAAACAAAGTTACAATTTTGATTGGGTTTATTCATATCGGATTGCATATCCCACTCACAGAGCCTGCACCGCCCTACCACTATAGACAGACTAGGGCTGTATAAAGGTTTGAGGGTGGCCAAATGTGTGCATCATATTATTTCATTTGATTGGCTAGTTGTGGTGTAATCCGCCCACCAAAAACTTGAAAACACCCACTGTGTGGAATCATAGGGCAATTCCAGTTGAAATACATACACCCCCTATGAAAGACATGAGCTTAATCTCCTACACACAGAGTGAATTTCAAATGGGGCTACATGAATGGGTGATTCTATTTGAAATCTACACCCCTTGTGTGAGAGATTAAGAACATGTCTTCCAGGGGTGTATGGATCTCAACTGGAATAGCCCAATGTTAAAAACAATAAACAAAAACAATGTGTAGCAACTGGGAGCCTGCCTAGGGCAGCAACACAAATTAATAGACCTTTTCAAATCAAAGTTTTCCTAAGTTTGTTATGGAAGACCCCGTTTACAATTCCGGGTCATCGACGCTAACGCAAACGCAACTATTACGTCTGACCACAAATCTGTGTGAAAGACACGGTCAAGCGTTGGTTGTGGCTTGTGCAAGAGATTGATATTTATATTGCGAAGATCACAAAGACCAAATCAAATGTGCCGCAGACGACAAACATTTGCATTTTTTTCTTTTACTGTCACATTGTGAGGTGCCAAATAGTGGAAGCGTTAGTTCAATACCTTTAGAAAATATTTCTCTGTGATGACTCATGTTGATTTTGGCTAAATATGGTGTATTTTCACTCAAAAGGGTATGTGATTCCGCTTGATTCATTGTGCACCAATTTGACCCCCTAGCTTACTGAATAAATACATGTACTGTGGTTTTCCGATCTTGATTTGAAAAGGTCTATTGCAGCCCCTAGCGCCAGCTATGCCCACAGATATTATTCATTTACACAATTGGTTTTCAAAATTTATGCAGAGCTCAAAAAAATTGCAGCCCCTAGCGCCAGCCAAGCCACTGATATTATTAAAAACAACAACAAGTCAGCCCTTTTAAGGCTATGATGGGCAGCAATTGGGAGCTTGCCTAGGGCAGCAATACAAATTAATTGCAGCCCCTATCGCTAGCTATGCCCACTGATATTATTCATACATCGAACTTATTGCACACTCAGAACTCCAAAAAAATGCAGCCCCTAGCGCCAGCCATGCCTACTGATATTATTAAAAACAACAAGTTGGCCCTTTCAAGGCTATGACTGTGCAGTAATTGGGAGCCTGCCAAAGGCAGCAACACAAATTAATTGCAACCTCTAGCACTATATTATTCATATATCAAACTTATTGCACAAGTGGTCTTCAAAATTTATGCAGAGTTCCACCAGGTCATTGTTCTGTCAAAAGTAACAGAAGATGGCTATATCTCAAATAAGCACAACTTTTGGTAAATCCCGTAAGCCTTTGCGGACGGACCTGTGATGTTGTCACACCGATGCACACATTGTTACTGCAATGCGCACTTCATGGCTTTGAAATGCACGCTAACTATGTTCGCCAAATTACGTGCACATTAGCGTGATGTCAAATAACATCATCTCAAGGCCTACCCGTAACGACTTATGGGATTTACCGAAAAGGTCAATTGTACCTATAAATTACCTGCTGATTTGTAGCACCACCAGAAATAAACACTGGAGGAAACAATTGTTGGTTCACTTGAAGATGGACTAGAAACACTGCAATACCGTGTATATGGGGAGTTGATAAAGTGTTGCCCTAAAAACGAAATGAAACTATGTGTTTAGTTTGAGCATGATGATAAAACAAAGAGAAGTCTTACACTTCCCACAATGCATTTCTTTCATTTCAACTTTCTGTCCTGATTTACTAGCTATAGTCTATATATCTACCTCGAGTCACCAGTACTAGCTTTAAAGTTCAGCATGTTCTGCGTTAGTTTAGCGTTACTTGATGCATGTACAATACTTTTATGCGCAATGATCAATGTGCCGCATATGTACATGCAAAAAAACTGCCCCAAGCCAACGCAGCGCACGCTGAACTTCAAAGCTAGTGCCAGTGACTCAAGGTAGATATATAGAGAATAGTGTAACATGGTCACTAGTGACAAAAAGTAATTCAATGAACAGAGCACATCCATATTTAGTCAATCTATTTTCAACATGAAAACAAAGAGAACCTGAACAAAGTAATATGAGTGTCATTTGCTGTAATGAGGTGATGCGTCATGTTGCAAAGGATTCTGGGAAGGGTAAAGATATCTTCTTTGGACAAAACATTTCTTGACAACAATAGAGAGATCAAAGGAGTGAGTGAGCCTTTACCGCACTTCTTCTTCTTTGTTGGTACGTGATGACAGACCATGTAGTCCATGTAGAGCCACGGTACCAATCACTCCACGTTTTATGTACAAGCGAAATGCGCTTAAAATAGTCACCGCTTATTTGAGTTTGTTGCAACTTTATTGTCTAAATGTACACTCACATTTTCAGCTCATTTGCTTCTGACAAGTGTTCACACAAAGTATTTCTATTTCACAGATGATGTTTTGCCATAATTTTGAACAACGTCCGGTTTCGGAGATGGAGTGATTTTTACGGTTAAATTTGCATCTAAATTATTTTCTTTGTGGTAAAATATCAAAAAATGTTGATGGTTATATATTGGTGAAAGTATACTCTACACGTGATCAGCTTTAATTTGATACCAAACTTGATATCTCAAACATGTTTTATCATTGCACAAACATGTCTCAAATTTGTGTTCTTCACTGTGTATTTGAATGGGGGCATATGTTTGTAGTTAATGGTGTATGCATGTATTCATGCATGTATTCATTACTCCCGATTCCAGAAATATACAGCACTAATTTTTTGTTTAAAAAATATTATTTTCTTTTGCCACACAAAACATAGCTAAATGCTAATCCTTTGGTTTGCACTAACTGGCAATAAAATCAAAATTTTAATAGCATGATGCTCCCGTGTCATACAAACATCATAATCAGTATGACTCTCACCTGCTCAAGTGCAAGGTTCCACAATCGATGATAAAGTGCACCAATTATGGATCTGTGTTTGCTCACCATGGCAACCACCTGACTAGCCCATAATGCATTGCTTCTGGGCCATAATGCATTGCTGCTTCCTGTATCTAGAGATCTATTAGATGATGTCACAGCCAGACAAGTCTTGCAGAAACTGTCTAGTATCATATCTACTACCTGTGAGAGATAAAGGGATACGGATCAATTAATGCCAAAGCGACATTTATGCGGAATTAAAATTTCACATTTTGGAAAGAACCAGTGCTTCTGAAACATGAAATTTTCTTGAATTCGTACACTTTCTTAGAGGTCTATTATAATATTAAGAAGGAAAATTAAATTCAGGCATGAAAAATCCTGAAAAGTTTGAAAAAGCCTAAAAAAGCGCATGAAATTGGCTATGAAAAACGCCAAAAATGGACTGAAATTAAAAGAAAGTGCAAACATTTGGTCCGAAGCCTGAATTCAGGGTTAAACATGAAAATTCTCAGGATTGAAAATTTCAAGATTTGAGTGCATTTGCAAAATTTTCATAAACGTAAAAACTTCCTGCTTTACAATAATGTTAACCAATGAGTGCTTGTGATATTGCACAGGAATTTAAATCTGTGTTTCACTCAAGGAAGATATATAAACATGGTGAAACAATAGATTACGTAATGCATTGTTCCTTTGTGCCAAATTGATTTGCTGACATGCTATCCATAAAAGTCCTACCACTGTTTTGATCAAAAGGGTTCCACCATTAAATTGGTAGTATGGTATTGACAGACCCAACAGCATAATAACGCTTTACCTGGCAGGTGACTGTTAATTGACCTTTTTCCCTCTATCCCACAATGCACTAGTTCAGGGGGGTATGACGTAGTTCATCAACCTCATAGATCGTGTGCATCCGATGGTCTATGCCATACCTTTGCAATTATTTTGTCTTATTAAATATGGGCATACTGATTCCATATATGTGGATTATCGTAAAGGCCATCAATGTTACTATATAATTATCCAATTATTGAATACACGAGTGATGCAGTTAGGGAGCGATGCAGAACATCTGTGTAAGAGATTGTGTTTACATTTTATTTTCATATCCGCAAAAAAAGTGAAACAGACGCCGACAAAATATCACGGCGTGTCCCGTCATTAGTTTATCACCATTAGGTCTATAAAATGTATACAAAGTTAGGTTTAAATAGCAGGAAACTTCTTTGGGTGAGGACACCATGTCCATAAGGCATAAAAATGTTGTTTTTTGCCCCCGGAAAGGTATTAGTGATTGCGGCGCCATTATCATGATTATCGGCGATTCCTTTTTTGTGATGAAGGCACCAGCCGAAATGTAATGAACATAACTCTGTACTCCCCCGGGGAGATGATGTAGTTTGCGACACTCATACCCCCCTGGAATAGTGCATGATGGGAAAGAGGGAAAAAGGTCTATAAGTGATGAATAGACAGTTTATGTGTAAGCGCCCCATTTGAGAAAGTGGTACCATTGTTCTCACGTATCCCAAAGGTGTATGGGTCTCAAGCCTATAAAGAGTTTAGCTTTTGATGTACATTAGAGAAAGCAATAACCCTCTTGATTATTTCAGCATACCCACCCCAACTCCTGGCATACTTGTTCACAATACACCTTTTCATTTCTTTTTTGACTGGTATTATATTTTTAATTTTGACACATACATCTAGGATGCCATACCTGCATGTGCTGTGCATGAATATTTTGGGTAGACTTATCCAAGTCCAGTATGACACAGTCTGCATCCAGTCCAACACTCTGTTTACCTAGTAGCTGTGTAATGCTATCTAGGACTGTACCAAGTCTATCTGAGATAATAGAGATATGCTGGGCTATACCTGTCAAGAAGAAGTAAGAGGTTAATATTCCCGGGGTTGCCAAAATTTTTGAGAAAACGGGGGTCAAATAATCAAAAAGTCACCAAATTTTTCTCTTAACCATTGTATTCTATTGGACAGGAACTATCTGATATCACAGGAGCCTATCTTGAAAAGTCACTCATTTTTTTTTTTCTAAACCAATGGTTGCTATGGGACAGGAAATTGTTGAAAGTGCAGAGAAAAGCTTCAACAGTCGCCCAATTGGGCTATCAAATCGCGGGTTTGGCAACACTGAATGTTTAATGGCATTTCTGTATTTTCAGATGCATTTTAAAACTTTCTACAAATTATTCAGTTTTCCTTAGATTTGTAGATTTTTGATATATGTGTACATCCATATCAAAATGATGCACTTGTCGGCTGCTACATGTGTCTCATTTCACATAACAGCTAGGACTAAATATCAGACTCATCTCAAGTGGAGGTCACTTCAAATCATCCCCAAGTCACATGGTTAAGGAATGTTCTCTGTATTCCTAAACCATGTGACTTTTGGATGATTTGAAGTGACCTCCACTTGAGATGAGTCTGGTATTTAGTCCTAGCTATTATGTGAAATGAGACACATGTAGCAGCCGACAAGTGCATCGTTTTGATATGGATGTACACATATGAGAAACTGCAAGCTATATCATTGGATCTCTGGCCATGTTCTTGACTGAAATGAATATAATACACACGATATACTAATACAATTGAATACCCGAGTGGAAGAAGGGCCCAACTCCAATTTTTTACAAAAATGAGTTAGACCCAGCACTTTATTGCCAACAGATTGTTCTTCCTTTTGTGTGAAAGATGAGCCAAAATCAACTCTCCAAATAGTCTTTCAAGTACATTTAATCATGGTTTTCATGGAGGGAAGGCCCAACTCCATGGAGTTGGGCCCTTCTTCCACAAATATTGGGTTAAACAGGAATTTTGTTCATCCATGAAATCTGCTTTTTACTACAATAAACTTTCTTGACATGCTTCTACTTGTGCAATTAATGGATAATTACCAAATTTCTATTCTATTTATAACACATCTGCTTACGAAACTGGCACTTGCAGTATATTAGTGGAAGAAGGGCCCAACTCCAGTTCGTATTAAGACCTGTATTGTTGCCATGGAAACATCATATTTAAGTTTGAATGTATGTAATATTGTATATTCATGTATTAAAGGTCCACTGAAGATGAAAACATTCTGCCTATAAACCTTTTCCAAATATTAAGTTTTTCCTTAATATCTCAAAAACAGTTTTGATGGAGTTGGGCCCTTCTTCCACTCAGGTATTCAATTAGATTGATATTGCTTAAATGGTTGGGAATTTTATCAGTTAAATCAGAGATTTTCTTTTCTTTTTATTAATTATTACCTCCTCCTTTTAATGTGTTACTAAAATTAGGGTAAGCATTAGTGTTAGGATTAGGATTGTACTTAGGATTAGAGTTAGGATTAGGGTTAAGGTTAGGGTTAGGTTACACAAAATAATTACACGGATCAACCGAAATATGGTTGGATCTGGAGATGAAAACTGTTGTATTTGGTTGGAATTCCTCAGTTGGGGGGGGGGGGGGTTGCCTTTCAAATGGATTAGTCCATGAGAAAAAGGTCCCTTACCATTAGCAGATGCATTCTGGGATTGAAGGCTACTCAGTACTGCTGAAGGCAATTTCTCCAGGCTGACATTCAGGGAGTCAATTGGTTCCAAGCAATCATCAAAGGCATCATCAGTAAATGCTCCTGGAAAGAAAACATTTGGCTATTCCAGTTGAAATTCATACACCTCCTGTGGATAACATGACCTTAATCTCCCATACAGGGGGTGTAGATTTCAAATGGAGTCACCCATTCCAATATCCCCATTTGAAATTCACACTCCCTGTGTGGAAGATTAAGGTCATGACTTCAACAGAGGGTGTATGGATTTCAACTGGAATATCTCATTGCAACTTGACTAAACCTCACAATTATTTGAAAGAAAACAAACAATGCCAGGATAAAATTTAAAGCAAGAGAACGACACATTGATAAAATGGCAACTTTGTTGAAGCAGGGTGCCACTTTTATAATTAAAGACAGAGATAAATGCAATTTATCGCATCTGATGTCACTGTCAATTACGATCCTTGATTGGTTTACACAGGTTAATCAGCGCGTAAAAGGAAGACCGATCTATCTGGTGCTGATCGGAGAAAGGGAATAGCAGCAAATGGCGAAAAAGTTCGTACTTTTACAAGGCAAAAGCAGCTTTTCTAGGGATTGTGGACATGGTGCCTTCACCAAAGAAAGTTTCTTACTATAAAGCCCTAACTTTTGAGATGGTTTGCATGTCGAAGGTGCAAAATCAACAATAAGGCGCCCGGTTATAAATCCGCGTTCAGCAAGTCATCATCACGACACTTGTAAACAAACCGTGCTCGAGTTTGATTGACAGGTGACGTCAGACGCGATAAATTGTCTTTATCTTTGTCTTTCATTATAAGTACCTGTTGTGTGTTCTGTGAGCCAGATCAAGTGACTAATAAGCGATGTCTACTCTACAGGACCTGCATATAGTGGGAGATTATTTTATACATTGTTTACATAATTGCATACGTAAAAATGGCCCAAAATATTCATCCATCTATATAAGTGTGCCATATGTTTCAGACCATAATCCAGATTTACATGGGCAGTTAATAATATCACAGTTTGCTTGGTGTACAGTCACTGGGTGGGCGCTTATGGGGGCATGGGCAGTTAAAGGAATGAATACGGTACTTGCCAAATCCTGAATATTGCCAAGCGCTTGAGTGTGACATCAAACATTTGTGGGAGATCGTCCAGGAAATTGGCTACACCCCCTAATTTTTGTTGTTGCTATTTTTATGCTAAAATTTCATCTAATTCCAGAAAAGTTAACAAAACAAACAAAATTCTTTTTTCTTTTATTTTTACAAAAATATACAGAATTGTTAAATTTATGGCTCCAGATTCGAATTTCTGGATAAATCCGAAATACTGTAAAACCGAAAATTTTTGCAAGATTAATTTTTCGTGTTTTGCGAATTTTGAACTGTTTCCCTTGTTTTTAAATTTGTGATTCTAAGTTTCCTTACATTGACCTATACACAAAAGGAATATATTTGCGCATTGCTATTTTCACGGTAGCAGCTTGGAACGTGAAAAGCGCGAAAATAAACGTAGCGCAAAAATTCCCACTTTTACAGTAGTTACAACTCTGCTAAATACAGACCTTCAAGAAGAGAGCTGGCTTCCTTGGCGCAGGCATCTTCATAATTCTGCAGCATGCTGGCTGGGATCTTGTCAGCACTGAGTAAAAACAATTGATTGGGGTAACAAAATTAGGGTAGGACGGTCGGCAATCTTTTTTTTAACATACAGGGTGTCCCAAAAAAAAGAGGCCCCTCATTGCGCCCTCGTTTTCTCCTATTTCTGAAAAGTTGATTCAATATATTTTGATATGTAAAGAAACCTTTAATCGTTAGCTTTAATAAACCAAAACAATTATTTCAATCGGCTCACAACTTTTGAAGATATGCCCTTTTGAATAAAAGTACCCTTTATTCACTCTGTCCACAGATAGCAAACAGAGTGGTTGGGATGGGTCATGCTGTGGAGTGGCCTGCACGATCACCAGACCTCACACCACTTGATTTTTTCCTTTGCGGCAAAATCCAAGATCTTCGTAAACGTATTACTGAATGCATTTGCAAGTATCCGGTGCACAAGGATGGTATATATGCAACGCAATTGATGCAATGAGGACCAGGGCTGAAACCTGTATTCGCCAAGGAGGCAACCAGATAGAGGGCAGAGCAGCATAGTAAACTCACTTCAGAAGAACCAAATACAAACCAAACAGCCTTTTAGGGCTACCCTTTATCCTAAAAAGAGAGATGTCTTATGTTGTAAATAAAAAAAAGAAAGCAAGAAACAACAAAGTAAGAAAGTAAGAAACATAATAAAACAAAAACGCATAAATGACCAAGAAAAAATAAGTAATTGCAAGTAAAGCAAAAAAGTCCCATTCGGCATCAATTCTACCCACAAATTAATGACACTATTAATAAAATCCATTCCCAACCCACCGGTAAAGCCCATTCCATAAATAAAGTTATTTTATAAAGTTATCATTGAGGAATGTTTGATATTCATGCATGGTATGTGTACTCCTTTTCAATCTTTGAAATAGCCAAATAACCTTCTCGGTGGACAGAGTGAAAAATGGGTACATTTCTTTAAAAGAGCATATCTTCAAAAGTTGTGAGCCGATTGATGTAATTGTTTTGATTTATTATAGCTAACGACTCAAGGTTTCTTTACATACCAAAATATATTTGATCAACTTTTCAGAAATAAGAGAAAAAGAGGGCGCAATGAGGGGCCTCTTTTTTTTGGGACACCCTGTACATTTTAAGTGGTAAATTGCATATGATAAAGGTCTTGGAACTTTTTTTTTAAATTTTCAAAATTTTGTTTGCAAAAAAAATAAACAAGAAGTCTAGGGTCGAGCCTATTTTTAGGGTCGGTCGGGTTACGCCAATCAAACAATTTTAGGCCTTATCTGCAGAGGTAAACTCAGATCATTGTCCCTGCCTTCACCTGTCAATCAAACTCAAGAGGTTTGTTTATGATTTATTGTGATCATTGAAATTTCAGAATGCAGTGAAAAACTGTGTATAATGGTTGATTTTGCACCTTCGAACAGTGGCGTAGCCAAAGTTTGTTCGGCTTATATAAGGCGGCAAATATACGGCTTTTGTTACTGCGCGTGTCAATAAAGTCCCAACTGATCACGATCGCGTAAATTCACATGAGCATGCGCCAGTCACGCATTACGCAACACACAACTAGCATAAGCATTGCGCCAAACTGTGTGCATGCCATTCTATATCAATACACGTTGTTATGAGTCTTATTTTTTCTGCCTTATATAAACCAAACAAACTTTAGGGATTGTGGCGCTCAGGGTCAATTTTTTCCCCAAATCTTGTTAGTTTTCACTTTCAGATACATGTATGTCGATCCTCATTTAATTTCGGGCTGAGTCGTTTGTTAAGCAAAAAAACGAACTTACTTTTTAATTTCATTGTATGAGTCATGTTCAGAGTTTATTAACCCAATCACAAATGGACTTATGGCTCTATATGGCCATTTTAGTGTTACTCAGAACCACACACCGGAAACATGGCATGTTCCCTATGAGAGTCGAGGTACCGTGTGGGCAAACCCAAAAATAGCGCAGGCGTACAAAAAAGAAACTTCGCGTGTAAGATGAGCGATTTCGCTAGGTCTGAACACTGTACCGACCAGCGTCAGCTGAATTTAAGTACGCTAAGAGAGCACAGGAATGGAAAATATTGCAATCTGTGTGTTACTAATCAAAGCTCAGAACAATAAAATACAAAGGAAATTGAAAGCTATTATTGGCTTTATCTCAAAATCAATACAGTGGAAACTCTTTAATATGAAATTTGTGGGGCCACAAAATTAAGTTTGTCTTATCAGGATTTTCCCTTATCCATCACATATTACATAGGGATTCAGTGCCAGGGACCTGAAAATCAAGCTTGTCTTATCAGGTTTTTTGTATTATCAGAACTTGTATTAAAGAGTTTCCACTGTATTATAGTTTTTGTCAGAGAAGAACGGCACTTGTTTACATTTTGAGAACGTACAGAGCGTAAACTCGGAAGTGGGTTTCTGATTGGCTGAATTAATCGTCTGACAATCATAGCAACAGACCAGTAATTGGCCTATTGTGCGTCGAATCGTTGGTCGGCGCAGATCGGTGCCCTTGAAGTGAACAAAAGCTCCGCCCATGTGGCTCATTAACTGGGCGCTTGCGTCAATCTGAGCAAAGGGCTGCTGTTCATTTTTGAAACCCAGTGTAGTGACTTGGGACTCATTTCATTTTGATTACTTCAGTATTTATCTTACCATTTCAATTCTTCAATGAACTTCATTTTACTGTCTGGCACATCTGGCAGCTGGGAGGGGAAAGAAAAAAGAAAAAGAAAATTACTGGGCCATTCATTATAACGACACACAAAAAACTGAAAAACCAAGACTGAAACCAAGACTGAAACCAAGACTGAAACCAAGAAACCAAGACTGAAACCAAGAAACCAAGACTGAAACCAAGAAACCAAGACTGAAACCAAGAAACCAAGACTTGGTACACAATGTACAGTATCTTACCAGTCTAGGTGTAAGCAGTGCTGGTAGAAATCGACCAATGTAGTAAGGTCTCCGAAATATGCTGCAAGTCAAATGAAATTAGAAACATAATTATTACAGTGCTGGAAAAACAAGTTTATTTAGTTTGTGTCTGGCAAAGACAAGAGCTGATTTGAGATTACTTGGTACTCTAGGTCGGTAAACATGAGTAGGATTTAATCGTTCCATATAGAAGTCCTTTTCAGAGGGCAGAGCTTTCAGAACTCTAGCGAGTGTCATCAATAAATCAAGTGACACTCATTGACACTTCCTATCAATCTCATTGACATGTCCTATTGACAGGTACCCTAGATATAAGACACATCCATCATGTTTATTTAGTTGCTCTGAAGATGGCACTTGAGTAGAGTTCCAAAAGCTCAGCCCTCAGGACTTCCTCTACGGAAAGATTAAATCCTACTCATGGACAAGAGTTAACCAGAAGTGCTTTTGCCTTCCTGCAGTCAGTGACGTAAGCATTAAATCAAGCATGTTAGTATACAGACACACGCACGTTTAAGGCACAAGTTGCACCGACTAGAGGAAGGCAAATAGACTATAGAAAACGATGGAAAGTTTGATATTTAGAAATATTTGATCTATTTGACCCATTTCGTCGACGAAAAAAAGAAACCATGTTCATCGGCGCTGTGCATTGTTTTTACCGCGTTCTTCTTCTTCTTCTTCTTCTTCTGTCAACACTATGATCAGCCATCGTAGCCACATGCTTTCAGACATGTTGACCATACTTGATCAGTAGAACCGTTTGGTGGTGCCACAGATGTAACATGATGAACTTCCGGTCAAATGTCATCCACTTCCGGTCAATGGCCAAAACTTGGATTTTCACTAAAAATGCTACTCCTCCCACATATTACATAGCATCGTGGCGTCACTTACACACATGCATAATCTATATCCAGTGTCTAAAAGTTGTTCACAGAATTGGGATCAAAGGTCATTAAGGGTTACTTCGGTAAAAGTCTGACAAATTTGTAAAAATATTCAAAAAATCACTGTCTTTACAAATTACATAGCAGAGAGTCGCCATTAGCACACATGCATCGCTACTAGCCAGGATCTTTAGGATGCCTACAGTTTTGGGGTCAAAGGTCATTAAGGGGTTACTTCCGGTCAAAAACCAAAATTATCAAAAACGTTTAAAAAATTTTTATCTCAAAATGTAAACAGACCAGAGTAATATAACTATCATACATAAATCAGTGTTACCTGATGTATGCACAGTATTTTTATTTTTGGGGTCAAAGGTCATTAAGGGGTCACTTCCTGTTTTTAGCTAAATAACTTCCAAGAATTTTTATCTCGACAATTAAACATAATAGAATTTTTTAATTAAAATTGGAACAATACATTTTGTCGGTGTACATAAGGTTTTTTTTTTTTTTTTTCAAAGGTCATTAAGGGGGGCAAAAGGTCAATCATAAATTTTAAAAAAAATCAAAATCCATGTTTTTTTTAATGATACGCCGAACTCCGAGATCAACACTCTTTGACATCCTAAGCACTATGTAATATTTTTGCGGGGTCAAAGGTAATTAAGGGATCACTTCCGGTTCTCACAGATTCGGGGTCATAACTCATTTGTCACTGCTGGCTGTGCATGCTTTCATGATGCAGGCTAACGCATAATCAGATCTCGATTTTCTTTTCTTTTCTTTTTGGAAATGACCCAAAAAAATCACCAAAATCACCCATTTTGTTCAAAATCTGGGTCGGTCGGGCCCGTAGAACAGGGTTTTCTTTTTTCATCGCCTTAGGAGCAGATTGCCACTGTTTACGCTGTGATTTGTACTATGGAAATGGGCTACTCCAGTTGATATTCATACACACCATAAAGAAAGACATGATCTTAATCTCCCACACAGGGAGTGTGATTTCAAATGGGATTAATGGGTGACTCCATTTGAAATCTACACCCCCTGTGTGGGAGATTATGTCATGTCTTCCATAGGGGGTGTAGGGACTTCAATTGTAATATCCCAGTACAATACCTTGCTTCCATGACATTATTAGGCATCTTAGATGTTCTCTCATATGCAGCCACTGACTTCTCTACATCCTCCATGGCCTGGTCTTGCATCTATTGAAAAAATATCATGGTAGGTTGTTTTTTAAGAATATTGATAAACACTGTTCAAAACTAGCGCTATCTGCTTGTCCATAAATCACAGCGAACAAGCGTATTGAACCATGCACTTATCCAGATGACAACCACAAAATTTTATCTAATAAAATCATGATTATGTAGTTGTTACACTCCCACAAAATTTGTTTTTTTGTTGTTGTACTTGTTGCTCAAGTAATAAGATAAATCAATACACTTGCGGAGAGCTGAATGTTGATGGTTGTCCAATGCACTCACCCCTGAAGGGTTTTCACAGATCACAGTTTACGCAAATAACAACCATCATCAGATTGTGTGCACTTGTACACTAGCTTCCAGAGAAGTACGGGAAGTCTTTTGCTCTGATTGACGCAGAGCTTTGTGCTCACTTCAAGAGCGCCACTCTGCGCTGACCAACATTTGACCTGCAATAGGCCAATCAGATTGTTGTTATGATTGTCAAAAGATTAAATCAGCCAATCAGAACTCCACTTCTGTGTTTAAGCTGTGCACACTCTCAAAATGTGAATTTGTGCGTATGGGTTTACCGACAAATGAGGATACGCACAACATTTCACATTTACACCGCAGAGCACTCGGCAACAAGGGACCGTCCTAGGTTTCGGAAGTAGTGCAAACGACCACAACTGAATGTATAAATGCATTTGAGAGATACACCCTCTATTGTGCATTAAACATACCATATGCGGTTGCCAGGTAAAATTGCATCTGAAACACATACACATAATAAATGGCAAAAAACTTCCAGTTTGTCGATTGAATGCCGTTTCAAACATCTGCATTTGCCTAGTCCTAAACTGTGGACTGTCCACGTTTGGAGGCTAACACCCGTAGGGGTGTGTGTGTGGGCTGTACAAACACTCTGTGAAGTCAATTATTACCTACCTGTGTTTTACCTGACCAGTAGGGGTGGGGGTGTGTGGGGGGTGGTTGGGCTGTACAAACACTCTGTGAAGTCAATTATTACCTACCTGTGTTTTACCTGACTGCTTCATGCCAATACTACCACCAGATGTAGAGCTGTATATCCCCTCTGATTCCAATGGCACCTTGAGATCAGCCAGTCTGGTTTTAGCTAACGAGTTATAATCAGCAAGTGATTCTCTGCTCTTTGTTGGAACATGCGGCTGGTTCTTTAGGTGGGCCTTTTAATTGCAAAGACACAAATATCAATCTTATTGCATATCACAAATGCTTATATAAAACTCAATGAAATAATAGTGCAAGTCAATTGAGGACGTTTAAAAATAATAGTTTTGTCTCATGTTCCCCGCACGCATTTGATTCTTGCTGCGCGATTGCTCCAGCAAAATTGGCCTTAAGTCACAAAATCATGTAAATGGAGCAAGTAACGAGTGAAATAATGTGGTGGAGCATTGAAACTGCATGGACAAAAAACTACCTCCATGCATCTCGAAATACACTCAATGTGACTTAACCCCCTTTTAGAACTAGCATTCTTAATTGTTAACCAATTATTCTCTGATTCTCTGGGGTAGCATTTTGTAAGAATGTATTTGGTCTTTGATAAAAAAATTTCTATGTGTCAATCAAGAAATGGCTTAAGGAAGCTTAAGTAGCTGCCATTAATACACTGAGAAAAATCTCAAGAAGTATTGGGGATCGATCAAGTGGATTCAATATTTCCAGACTCAAACGTTATCCGGGTGTCCCAAAAGTAACTTAACATTGTGAATTTGCCATAACTTGCGTTGGGTTAATAATGTTGTTACAAAAATTGCACAGTATGTAGATAATTCTTTTACAAATGTTATGATACCAAATATGCCTATGTGGTCTTGACCCTTTGGCATGAAATTAACGGATATCTACCATACCGTAAAACCCACTTTTATAAACGCGAAATAAGTCTCGTCATTTGAGACGTGATAACACGATATAACGTGTCATCGTTTTGAAATCTGTTTTGTTTAATTTTGCTGTGTTTGTTTGATTGTTTGTTTGTTTGTTTGTTTTCAATGCGTAATCTTCATTTTGTATTTTATCTGGATTTTATATGGAAACTGCTTAAGATCTTTTCTGAGGATTCGATGAACAGTTGTACGCGGTACGTTGTTCTCCATTGAAAGTCGAAGTACTGGTCGTCTTAGGCTTTTCACCACCGCTCATCGTATGACATCGATGTTTGTAGCCGATCTTCCTGTTCTTCCCCGTCCTGCCCGAGGTAGATCATGAACAGATCCAGTTGATAGGAATTTCTGCACTAGTTGCTGGATTGTATTTCGGCTGGGTGCATAATTTACATTAAAATGTTCCTTAAACTTTGCTTGAGTGAGTTTGTCCGACTTTGTCTCGGCAAAGAACCATACGATCTGAATCCGTTGATCTATAGGAAATTCATTCATCTTCACTTCAACTGTTTTAAAGTAAAGTTTAATATTGTCAATATATCCTAATTATAAACTAAAACAGCAGCAGCATGTAATCCATGAATGTTCATACCTAAATGTAGCGTGTGCAGTGAGTGAACCAACTATATTGTTCAGGGAAGCACATCATTCTTGAACCCGGGGCTTGAACAAAGAACAAATGAGCTTGCTTTTGTGGGTTTAATACACACATATGTACAGTCGCACAGTAAGGTCAAGGGGTCATCAATAATGCTGTTTTTGGTATCAGAATAATTCTAAAAGATCAATCTATGTGAATATGTTCTCCATTTTGGTATGAAGTAGGAAATATTTGAGATATGGCAAATTCACAATGTTAAGTTACTTTTGGGACACGCTGTATTAATTGACCCAAGGGATCTTGGTGGAATCTATTGGTCCCTGAGGTGAACTGGAGACCGTGGGCCTACTAATTTCTCGAGACGGCAGGTCAAGGGAAAATAGTAGGCTCACTGAGAGGACCAATAGATTCCACCAGATCCCGAATATAGAGCAGTAAATATTTATTTTATATCCTTTATTAATATATTCTATGTTCATTGATTGGTTAAAAAATTAGAAATGCAAGGCCTTTATAGGCCTAGGCATACATGTAGGCTAGACCTAGTCAAGGCTAGGCTGGCCTTTCTTTGTTTTGATTTAATGTACATGCTCGCAGCACACACACAGTTGAGTGGCTAAAGCTTATCGTGAAAATTTTGTAACCTCTACAATACCAGCTTGAAACGAGTAACCCTGTTCTCTATATTTCACTGTACACTATCAAGATACTGATCCTGATGTAACTCAGATTATGCCCAATGAAAACGCTGTATTTTAGCTGCAGTTCTGTGCTACTTGTGTGCTTCGGAAGACAACATGACTTGCTACACAGTAACACCCCGGAACTGGTGAATCCTGCGTACATGGCGACGAGTTGTACCAACCACTAGGAACCGCGATGTGCCAATGAGGTTATACGCACTCAGAGGGAAATACCCCAGGGGGAAATACTCAGAGGGAAATAGTACCCCATTCACTCATCAATTGGCTTTTTGCATAATATTTGAAACTATTTTTGGTCACATTATACTTGTTTAATCAATTAATAAACAAGAACATATTAATGAAGGATATAACATCTAATATCTCTGTCACCTACCTTCAGGTATTCAGCAGGTTCATGTGGAACAAGGCTTGTAAGAAAAGCCAGAAAAAATGCCACCGTCTTCTTGTTGCTAAGGCAACTAGCACCCTCACCAAAATGATCCCTGAACCATTGAGGGTAGGACTGGAAGACATGTGGTCCCTCATTGGCTGCCTGCCTGGCCAATAGGAAGGCAGCAATCAAACCATCTTGCTCACAGCTCTCTAGTGATTGGTTGAGAAGCTTGTCAATCATATCTGTATTTAAGATGAAAGGAAATAGACATATTTTACATTTTTAGAAGTTCCATATAGTCCTACCAATTCTGAAATAAAAGACCACATTATAAAAAATAAAAAGCTTATACCCCTATATAAGCCCTTTCGCAATTTTGGAGAATTGCAACTGCGCATGCTCAGACATCGCCACACAGTACTTTGACGGAGATAAACAGAACCAATCTCCCCATTGGCGACCTGGGTCTGTCATGGGTTTAACCGTGACAGACATGGGTCATGGTTCTGCTAACAAACCCGGGTCTGCAGTAGACCCCTGTCTGCCACAGACCGGCATACATATTTTTCGTAGCAGGGTCAAGGGTGTTCTGGAAATTTCTATTCCAGTTTAGAAAATAAGTTTTATGATTTACACCACTTTACCTTTCATCATCTGTGGTGCTTTCTGGAAACAAACAAGCAGGTTAGAAGAAAAGGTCAACAAACTTTTCCAGTTTACCTGAAAAAGAAAGGACAAATATGTCTTATTTTTTATGCACAAGGTTTAAGGAACACAGAATATTAGTTGAAATTGTAATAATTGTCAAAATATTTATGCAGGTGATTTAATCTCTCTCTCTCTCTCTCTCTCTTTGACTCCCCATCCAAACACACCACTCATTCATCCTATACCCACTGAACTCACTCACTCACTCACCCACCCACCACCTACCCAAACACTCAATCAATCATTTATTAACCAATCAATAAACAAATCAAAGCAATCAATGCTTAATCAATAATCAATCAAGTAATCACACAAACTGATCAAACAATCAAGAAAGCAAACGAAACAATTAACCAAGCAACCAAACTGATCAATCAAGCAAACTGATCAATCAAGCAAACTGATCAATAAATCAAGCAAGCTGATGAATCAAGCAAGCAAACTGAACAATCAAGAAAACAAACTGATCAATCAATATTCCAAACAAACTGATCAAACAATCAAGAAAGCAAACTGAACAATTAACCAAGCAAGCAAACTGATAAATCAAGCAAGCAAACTGATCAATCAAGTAAGCCAATTGATCAATAAATCAAGCAAGCCAATTGATAAATCAAGCACGCAAACTGATCAATCAATGAGACACAAAAATTGTTCAATCAATCAAGCAACTAAGCAAAATGATTGCTTGATCAATCAATCCCTACCTCCTCTCTTTCCAATACTCTCTGTATGACATCCATGGCATCTTTACATTCCATAGCTAACAACAGCTCCCTGTACATACTGGTAACACCAGAGGGCGCTTTTCCAAATGACCACTGCTCCTGGGTTCCAATGGCATCCTTAACTAAAATTAAACACATTATTGCAGAAAGAGATTTCTTTCTCATTTTATTGGTACATTTTGTAGGAGTAAGCCAAACCTGTTGATCTTTGTGATCAGAATCTCAGATACTCACCTCTTCAGATGAAACACAAATCTTACTATAAATAGGCTAATGTTGTATCTGAGGAATATACCAAGACGGCAGGGATAAAATTTGGTTGAAAACTGTCAAGAATTGGCCTTAAAATCATTAAAAAAGTGAGTTTTTCTGGCAAATACATAAGATTTTCTTTGATTTCTGTGCACCCTGTATTTACTTACGCTTGCTTAGCGCGGTTATGATTTTAAAACTTATGGCGACACTCAACCAGTAGTAAGTTTATACTGCATTTCATTCATTTGAAGGTAAGCTCATGGTTTTAGGTTGCAATGATATTACAAAGTAATATAAAATGGTGTGATGTTCTGTGATTTTAATCCAAATTCCATAATTTTAAACTGTTTTTTAAACTGTCAATGAGGAAATCCCCCCTCCCCCCAAAAAACAGTAACTTCACCAAAATTCATGACATACACCATCTGGGCAGCCTTCCTCAGCCAATCTCTCCTTCAATAAGGAATTAGTGCATGACTGTATCTAGCTGCAGTTTCACTCAGCCTGGCTGTGAAAGCTGCACCGCCATAGCAGAATTGGTTCTCTTTGGGTCTATTTAATATCAGACAGAATCAAAAAGACTAGTTTGCGTCTGATGTCAATGTCAACTCCCCACGACCCTTGATTGGTTAGTGGTGCTTAAAAGGAAGAAATTTCATCTGGTGCCTTCATCAGAGAAGACCAATCGCAGAAAATGATGAAAAATTATGTTATTTTTACTTGGCAAAAAGCAGCTTTTCTAGGCCTTGTTGATGACATGGTCCCTTCAGGAAAGAAAGTTTCCTATTACTAAGACCTACTGAAATGGTTTGTATGTTTAAAGGTGCAAAATCAACCACAAGGCACACTATTTACCGCCGCATTCAGATGATTCAATCATCACAACAACTTGTAAACAAATCTTTTCTGAGTTCGATTGATAGGTGAAGTTACACACAAACACACATTTTTATCTCTGGCTCTGTATAATTGGTCTCTTTGGTTTGGATTTGAGGTTAGGGTACTTGATAGGAATGGCCTCTTCAAGTTGAAATGCGTAAACGCAACCTTACATGGAAGACATGGGTTTAATCTCCCACACAAGGGGTGCAGATTTCAAATGGACTCACCCAATCAGGTAACCTCATTTGAAATTCACACTCCTTGTGTGGGAGATTAAGGTCATGTCTTCCATAAAGGGTGTATGGATCTCAACTGGAATGGGACAATATGTACGTGATATTTACCAGTAATATGAGCTTTGTGACTGAGCACCAGTACCAGGAGATGAGAGGAAAACTTGATAAGACACTTGTTGGGTAGACATGAGTTGTTCCTGACTAACGCTAGTAGCTTGGCTAAGGCTGTCGGGCCCTTTGCACCAGGATTATCTAGGATCTCTAAATAAATTGGCATCAAAAAGATACAATGTAGCATTATATTAGACATAAAATTATTTAAATGTGTTTGGAAGATTACACAAGAAAATCTTTTACATTTTGTTTATCCACTGAGTTATAAAGAGGTGAAAACCATACGGCCTTAATCTCTCACGCAAGGGGTGTGAATTTCAAATGGAGTCACCCATTCAGGTAGCCCCATTTGTAATTCACATTCCCTGTGTGGGAGATTAAGGTCATGACTTCCATAGGGGGTGTATGGATTTCAACTGGAATAGCCCATTTTGGAGCAGATGACCCTGAATGGGCAACTCCATTTGAAATTCATACTCCCTATGTGGAGGATTAGGTCATGTCTTCCATTGGGATGTATGGATAACTGGAATAGCCCATTTATACATGAGCACTTTCCACCAAGATTAACTGCCATGAAAGACAAAATCCAACTAGTCTTAGTGACCAATAATTACAGAAATAATGTGCAATTTCAATCAAGAATAGATTCTTATTTTGTTTTTCACAAATTTTAATTTAGAGCCAACAAATGAGGTAAAACAAAGAAGAATGCTGTTTCATTCTAGCGCCTATAATTAATGTCAATGCATGTATTATAGTTTGATCAGCTCTTAATTGGTGGGAATTGTTAGGCTTTTACCACTACGCCGTAAAGTAGACCCATGTTAAGAGTGATACAGTTTGTTTATCTGATTTATTTTGTGCGTGTTAAATAAAGTAGAAAGAGTACATGTATAGGACTGATTAATACTTTTTGGTGAGATGTCACAAGACAACTCTCAAAATAATTATATTGCTATTAATCTGCGATGTTATATGGCCCGCCGATTATAAGCTGACCAAACTATAGCTTGACGATCATTATTGAGCAGATGGGACATATAAATAAGAAGTAAGATGAATAGCGATATACACACAGTTTATACGTCAATGTTTCAATGATACACATGCACGAGATGTGTCAACCATCACTCGATCGGTGAACTCGGAATAAAACCTGAGATCTTCAGGTTTATTATTAAGCACTTCAGGCTAAGTATTTTGATCACATGGTATTTTAGTACACCTTTGGGCATTACAATCATTAAGCACTTCAGGCTAAGTATTTTGATCACATGGTATTTTAGTACACCTTTGGGCATTACAATCATGCAAAAGGTAGAAATTCAAGAAAAACTGAGGGCATCGTTGTGGAGCAAATGACACATAGCTTTAATTATATCCTTCATTTATAGATTCTTATTCATTGATTGCTTAAAAGTGTGTCACGTGATCAAAAATAAACACACTATTCTGGAAAGAAGTGGAAAAAGTACTATTTACGTCCGTAAATAGTACCTCCAAGCCGTAAATAGTACTTCTGGATATTACTATTTACAGATAGCAGCATACCTCGCAGTCCATAAAGCATAAAAATAACATTGACTATGAGAATATTTTGTCACTGCCGTAAAACGGCACCACAACCATGGCGAAATATTTAATCAAGCTGGAGTGGCTGGTTCTACTGAAGAAGATTCACGATTTCAGCTGTTTAATTTGAACTTTTTTACCAGTTCTATACTAAAAGGCAGTAAACCTTTGACGGGCGCGTATTGTAGGGATACATCACGTATGTACTGCGTTGCACGCACTTGTCTCTGATTGGCTGCTGAGGCGATCTGTTGTTGCCGAGTGGAAATTTATGAATGAACTGTGCGCCGTACGCGTTGTTAGCGCCGAATTTGCAAAATCACGGTAGTCGCGCTCGTCAAAGGTTTGCTGCATTTGACTATAGCGCAGGAATATTTACTGAATTCAGTATATAGACCAACACAGAGACTCAGATTCAGAGCGACACTGACATGGTAAGCTTAAAAACAAACACTGACAGTGCGAGACCAGTCTCGGCCCGCCTAGGCCATGCATGCTGGCATGAAGGTAGCCGGCCTATAGCTAGTACCATGCATATGGAGGCCTATCGAGTTCGAGTTTTCACATGTAAATCTTTTTACATGTAGGCCTAACAACTTGAACAAATAAACACTGAAAGTGAGTAAGCTTAAAAACCACTAACACATGAACATGACAGTGCGAGTTTTTGAACCGCCTAAACCGGCCTACTGTGCATAGGCCTAGGCCTATCTTGAAGCATGGTGGAGTTTTCATATCATCTTTTAACCAATCAATGAACAAAAAATCTATGAATGAAGGATATAAACAAATATATACTGCCTTCATTCGAGGTTCTCAGTAAAACTATGGTCCTCGCTGAGATCAATAGTACTATTGATCTCACCTCGGGCCCATAGTTTTAACCAGAACCTCTCATGGCAGTATATATTTGTATACTATCCTGACATGACAGAACAGGCCAGTTAAGCTAGCCAAAATGCACCCTCATGAGTTCTTGTTGGATGCAATCTAGCCAAATAAGACAATCCCCATCCCTATATGTGGCATTGGTACTGCCGACAAGGGAAGGGGAGCAAGCTCATGGACCCATTTGCATATGGGGCATCGCAAGGCCTGACAAAATAAAAAGTTACGAGATCAGGGGCTGTTAAAATAAGAAAAAAAACACACTAAAAGAAAAAATGTTCATAATCCCAAAGCCCTACCCTTTTCTGATTTTCTGTGCAAGCGAAATAAATTGAGGGTCAACAATTCAACAAATTATGTAAAAATCTGTCAGATTTTTCAATTTTTATGCACATCAGCTACTTGACTAACAAATTTCACATGGAACACCCTACATCTATATTACAGGGTGTCCCAAAAGTAACTTAACATTGTAAACTTGCCATAACTTGCCTTGGGTTTATAGTGTTGTTACAAAAATTGCACAGTATGTAGATAATCCTTTTAGAAATGTTATGATACCAAACATGCCTATGTGGTCATGACCCTTTGGCATGAAATTAACGGATATCTACCGTGCCGTAAAACCCACTTTTATAAACGCAAAATAAGTCTCATCATTTGAGACGTGATAACACGATATAACGTGTTATCGATTAAAATATGTTTTGTTTAATTTTGCTATGTTTGTTTGATTGATTGTTTGTTTGTTTGTTTGTTTTCAATGCGTAATCTTCATTTCGTGTTTTATCTGGATTTTATATGGAAACTGCTTAAGATCTTTTCTGAGGATTCGATGAACAGTTGTACGCGGTACGTTATTCTCCATTGAAAGTCGACGTACTGATCGTTTTGGGTTTTTTGCCACCGCTCTTCGTATGACATCTATGTTTGTAGCCGATCTTCCTGTTCTTCCACGTCCTGCCTGAGGTAGATCATGAACAGATCCAGTTGATAGGAATTTCTGCACTAGTTGCTGGATCGTATTTCGGCTGGGTGCATAAGTTACATTAAAATGCTCCTTGGACTTTTGAGTAGAGTTTGTCCGACTTTGTCTCGGCAAAGAACCATACGATCTGAATCCGTTGATCTATAGGAAACTCATCTTCACTTCAACTGTTTTAAAGTAAAGTTTAATATTGTCAATATATCCTAATTTTAATCTAAAGCAACTGTCACGCTTACGCTAGGCCATGTAATCCATGAATGTTCATACCTAAATGTAGCATGTGCAGTGAGTGAACCAACTCTATCGTTCAGGGAAGCACATCATTCATGTGCTTGAACAAAGAACATACTTATGAGCTTGCTTTTGTGGGTTTGATACAAACATATGTACAGTCGCACAGTAAGGTCAAGGGGTCATCAATAATGCTGTTTTTGGTATCAGAATAATTCTAAAAGAACAATCTATGTGAATATGTTATCCATTTTGGTATGACGTAGGAAATATTTGAGATATGGCAAATTCACAATGTTAAGTTACTTTTGGGACACGCTGTATATACAAAGAAAGAATTCGCCATTGCATAATCCCCCTTTATGGCTAAATAAAACCAGGAAGATAATGAAACAATAAGGACAACACTTACTTTCACAAATAGTGTCCAACAGAACAACACATGCCTGCAAAGTAATAGTCAACAAGAATTAGATGTATATGTGGCCACAAAAATATTCAAATTAACTCATTAATATTGATTTCAAATATACAGACAACCTGGTGCCAACTTGATCGAGGTTTAGGCCTCGAAATAACGGACCTTTACCTTTGAAATTTCAAGAGAGAGAATTAGCTACGGCGATCACGGTATGTAGATTGTAGAAATTTGAAAAACCCGGGTTGAATTTGAAAACTTGATGGGAAACTAAAATGCAAGTGTACTCAGGGAGCTGGACGTATTATATGAATCAGATTTTCCAGTGGAACAACATGAGAGAGGGCCATTGAAAAAAGTTTACCTCAAACAACTCCCCACCCGGGTTTACAAATGGGTACCGACTTTATTCAGTGCCAATCAGGTAACACGCACTGTGGAAGAGGTGTAGCAATGGCAGTAACATTATATGGAGGGGGAGTCTAGCCCAATCGCTTCCAGCAAGAGACTCTGGCCTGTGAACACAGGTCTGTCCCCTTTACCTACCTTTTGCACTGCTGTAGCAGAAGACGACGATTCATCAACTTCAATTCTAGACCCATATCCATTGGCAATTAAGAGCTGAGAAATATCTGAAAATAAAAAAAAAAAAATACAAATCAAAACAATTAAATATATAAGCGTATGTCTACTCTATGTCTAGTTGTTTTAAGGTTGATATCTAAGAAGACAGTTCATTTTCATTATTTTTACCTCACATTCTCATTATTTTTTCTTCATTTTTATTTTTCTCAAGGAAAAACATCTATCCGCGAAATTCTGTGCTTTCCGTTTTTTTCTTAAATTCCGTGGATTTTTCCGTTTTTCCGGGACATGGAGAACTTGCCACTTTAGATTAAGGTCATGTCTTCTATAGGGGGTGTAACTATGAATTTCAAAATGTAATATCTCAGTTTTGGTAAACAGCGACCTTAACAAAGACAGAGGACGCCACCACCTCCCAATATCATACAACCGGCTCATTGCGTCACATGCTAGTTCATGTGACTCCTCGAACTTCCCAGTAACATCAGTTGGCACCGAAGGTCGATGGATGTCGGCCGCAGGCCACCACAGCTAAACAATTAAGTCGTGAGAAATTGGTTCAACTTTTCATTCATTCAGTTTTGGTCTGTAACCATTACCTTTCATGATGTCAGTACATATTTCTTGTGCCTCTTCCACACACATCAACGAGCAACGTCCAACGTCACTGGTAAATGTTGTGAAGGCTTGAGACTGACCCAAATTAGATGTGATGAATAGGTCAAAGGTCATGATGGATTTGACATGCAATCGCCATAGTAACTCCAGAGGCAATGGTCCCTGTGGAAAACAAGAAAACAGGAATTTTGATATAGCTTTTCATTTGTTTCATAAAAGAAATGTCTCTACTTTCAACAGTTTATTTACTACCCACTCTGTAAAAGTGCTCATTTTCATGTGTATAGGTTTTTGTGCTTTACAGATTTTGAATTATACTTTGCTATACATTTTGGTGTATTCATTATACATTTGGGTGTATTCCTAATACATTTAGGTGTATTCCTAATACATTTGGGTGTATTCCTAATACATTTGGGTGTATTCCTAATACATTTAGGTGTATTCCTAATACATTTGGGTGTATTCCTAATACATTTGGGTGTATTCCTTATACATTTGGGTGTATTCCTTATACATTTGGGTGTATTCCTTATACATTTAGGTGTATTCCTAAAACATCTTAATACTAATTATAGAGAGTTTGTCCGTCTGTCTGCGCGCTACCTCGTGCACACGGTGCGCTATCGCGGAGTATCAACGGGATTGTGCGCGGAGTACAGTGCACGCATCGGAAAGCATTACAGTGTGACTAACAGGTGCATCTCAACGGACCAATAGGCCTATTTTCAATACATATATTTCGATATACGGAACATAGGCCTATTTCAGCAGAACATGGCTATTTCCGGGGTCCTCCAGAATGGTTACCATAAAAATAATCAGTTATGGTAAGGGCTATAACCGCGTTTGCGTACACAATCACGTTTCTCCCGATTGATTTTATTACTTTAGTAACAGCCTCCAATGGACAGGGCTTGGAAGAGGCGAATGGTGGATTTCCAGATTATGGGTAGGCCTACCGAACTACCTAAGTAAGCATCACAGCTACAAAACAAACATATTTGATTAAGTTGTGTCAAGTTGAGTCTTGATCATTGAGAGACGCATTTCAAAGTAGTTTGAAAGGTCATGGCAGGTATATTGGTAACGGGTTTTGGATATTTTGAAATAGGCCTATCACGAGAACCGCCCGACCGAGAACCGCGAAATCTAGTTTAGGTATATTCTTAATTCATTTGGGTGCATTTTTATTACATTTGGGTGTATTTAGGTGTATTCCTTACACATTTAGGTGTATTCTTAATTCATTTGGGTGTATTCCTAATACATTTAGGTGTATTCCTAACACATTCAGGTGTATTCCTAATACATGTGGGTGTATTCCTAATACATTTAGGTGTATTCTTAAAACATTTAGGTATATTCTTAATTCATTTGGGTGCATTTTTATTACATTCCTAATACATTTAAGTATATTTGGATGTAGAAAATTACCTTGGCATTGAGTTCCTTGACAAATTGCATCCTGTCAAAAGAGTGTGTTTCTTTCAATGTGGCAACAATGTCCAGGATAGATTCAACAGCATTCTGAAAGCAAACAAGCACATTTATTTTATTTATGTAAACTTTCTTTAGCCCTTCAAAGACAAAGGACTTAGTTGAAAGGAGGCCCTGCAAGTATATTTAAAACTGGTAAAATGTGAGCTACTGACCTGTACAGTAACAATATAAATTATAACTCATTTACATAACACCTCCATTTACAAATATCAATATTACAATTTTAAATGAGTTTAGAAGTTAGGGGATGATAAGCGAGTGGATTATTGAAAATGTGGGCAAAATATGCAAATAAAATGAAACTATACAGCACATCAGCCCATCATATCCTATCACCATACCAAGTTTGAAGTTGATTTGTTATTGCATTCAAGCTGCACAGTGGATTAAAGGTCGCCCAGATGGACAGCCAACCATCCAACCAACCAGGCAGACAGGCAGCCAACCATGGCTGGCAGCCATCTGGATGAAAACATAAGCCCCCACATATGTGTGGGGGCTAATAAAATTGTGTTTTCTTGTTAAATGCTAGAAATGCACTTACCACCTTCTTGATTCACCAATGTAAGTTAGTTATAAATGGTATACCTTCACTTTACAGTTACACAAGTACAATGTGCTATATTTGAATTAAAATCCATATACCCCCTGTGGAAGTCATAACATGTAATCTCCCACACAGTGAGTGTGAATTTCAAATGGAGTTAATTACCTGAATGGGTGACTTCATTTGAATTCCACACTACCTGTATATGAGATTACGGTCATGTCTTCATTATGGATTTCAACTGGAATAGACCAATGTTTATGACAATGGGCTATTCCATTGAAAATCCACACTACCCCTGTGGAAGAGTCGGTTAAAGTCTTCCACAGAGGGAGTATGAGTTTTGAATAGAATAGAGAATTGGGTAACTAACATTTGAAAAACTCACTCCAGTTGTGGAAGATATAGGTAAAGCCATAATACAGAGGGAGTATGGGTTTCAAAATGATTAATCCTGACCAATTACATTTGAAAAACATACTCCCCATGTGGATTATAAATGGAATAGCCCAATTACCTTTGCCTCTTTATCAAAGTATGGACACTTTGTAGGTTCATACTGCTGAAGAACTTCACTCAATTTGGCAACACACACATTAGCTGCTAGTGTTGCCAGTGGTATGCCAGCTGCTTCCGACTGCGCTTTGAGATAGGATATACAGGAATCAACTGCAATAAGGGAAAATAGCATAAAAAACTTTATTGGAATCCATTGTATCAGTCACACAATAGCCACCCCCCTACAGGTGCACTGAAAAGAGGGTGCTTACACAGTTGCAGGGATGCCAACCTTGCAACTCAAGAAACTGTACTCACAGACCCCAAAACTGTATTTTGCCATACAAAACTGTATTTTTTGAGATTATGTGTAATTTTACTTGTAACTAGCTATAAACATTAAAAACTAACTTCAGCTAAAATGACCCGTTGCATACCTGCCAACTTTTGAAAACTAGAAATGGGGACACTTGTGAAGCATAGCGAGCGTAGCGCTCGCGACTACGGCCGGGGTCCAGGGGCCCGCCTTATGAATTTGCAATCAAATTTGGCAATGCCAAAGAACCATTCCATCAAAGTAATAAATCAATACATAAAGATGCTTCCTTTACGAGTTATCACTCATTGAAAGTGCTACTTTGCTATACTTAACATGGAAAGCGGCCATCTTAAAGTCGTCATATTTCCTTAATCACATGACTGATCAAGCTGATTTTCGGATATGTGATGCACAGTTAAAAATTAATTATTAAATTAATCACTATAGTATCAGTCAATAGGCCCAACATCGGGTTTTGTTCATGTTTTCAAAAAAAAATTGAACAGTGTAATGTCAATGTCAATTAGAAGACTATACTGGGTAGGCCTACAATGTATAGTAATTTGTCTATATGTATGCATGGTTAAAGAAAAATATTAAAAATATTAATGTGCCACTGCGTGCAGTCATTGAGAAAACAAAAGCGGAAAGCATCTTACAGGCTTACTCTTTTGCAGACCTAAATAGTTAACTAAATACCTCCAGAAGACGTAGCATATAGCAGTTAGATGAAGATGCTTTAAAATAAAAAAATATTAATGTGCATGAAAAATTCGGAAGTCAGGAGAAAATTATTTCGGAAACCATCTTGTAGGCCTATTAAATATTTCTTTAATGTGCATGCATCGTGCGAAAGTCGGAAGTAAAAGGAGGTCGGAAAACCTTCTTGTAGGGTTATTCTTTTGCACCAATAGAGCTAAATAGTTAACTAAATAACTTCAGAAGACATAGCATTAGGTGGTTAATAAAAAATATTAATGTGCATGAAAAATCTGCAAGTCAGAAGAAAATTATTTCGGAAACCATCTTGTAGGCTTATTAAATATTTCTTTAATGTGCATGCATGGTGCGAAAGTCGGAAGTAAAAGGAGGTCGGAAACCTTGTTTGCTTATTCTTTTGCACCAATAGATCTAAATAGTTAACTAAATACCTTCAGAAGACATAGCATTAGGTGGTTAATAATTTTTTTTTTTCGATAGGCTAAACAGAAAATCGTATTTTTGTAGGGGAAAACGTAAAATCGTATTTTAAACAAAAAATAGTACAAAATACGGCAAAATCGTACTAGTTGGCATCCCTGCAGTTGTCATTTGAAAAATTTGGTATAGGGGGCTTATGAGGGAGGGGGTAATAACTAGGTTGAATATACAGTCACTCAATCTACCTACATGTACCGTATAATATCAAATAAACGCCCCTGGGTCAAAACATTTTCGAAAGGGGGCGTTAATTGAAAGTCTTTTATATAATGATAATTCCGATTAAAAACAACGCTAGTACCATCTGGCAGTGCAATTATTATATCACTCGTACATAAATTCTAGACAGTTCATTGGTTGATAGCCATTTATCATTTTTACCATCAGCCTCTCCATGTGATAGTTTTTACCATCATAGTGCTGCGCCGTAGTGCACCTGCGCCACGCCAAGCCATGCACTGACTTTTAGATTCGCCGATTTAGTTATGGGGTGGACAGTGGACACCAAAATGTTAAGTATAATGGCAAAACATGGTGTTATGTTGATGAAAAAATGTATTCCCTATCTTAAATAGTATTTTTGAGAAATTTATGTATGAGTGATATAAAAAAAATATTAACTGTCTTAAATTTCCTGCTCGTGGAATGGAACAATCCATCTTTCACCTCATGATTATATTTCGACCCATCACAGTCACACTCAAAGACAGTTAATATTTGTATACTGGTACATTGGGTATATATACAAATGGGGGATGATTGTTCTAAATATTTAAATTCATGCACTAGCCCTTCTCCGGTTATAAGCCCACCCCCATTTTTGAAGTGAAATCTGCCATTTACATTGGGGGGGTGGGCTTATACCCGAGTGGTTACGGTATTTGCAAACATTTTCTTACCCGAAAATTGTCCATGCGTGTGAGATATTGTGTCATCTTTGTTGACTTCTGAAGGGATCACATTTCTTGATGAATTCTGCAAACTGGAGCTCTATAAGGAACAAACCAAAAATAAAAGTCCTTTCGTTAGGGGGAGGGGGTCAAAAATGTTTGTAAAAAACTAGTTAAAATTTCGGTCAGAGTTGGGTTTTTTTTAAGTTAGAATTTTTAATATTTCAGTTCAGACTTACATTATAGGGATGAAGTGAGGGGGTCATCAGAATCCTAACAAAGGCACTTTAGTTTATAAGATGTCATCAAACTTTTGGTTTAGTTCCTGATGGAACATGAAATGTACCGTACTGACGTGAGTATAGTCCCACCCCATTTTCGGGTGAACATTTTTCAAAATTGGGGGTGGGGGGAGGGGGTGGGACTATACTCGAATTTCAATTTTTTTTTTTTTTTTTTTTTTCGGCTTTGGAGTGTCCCAGGACCTAGACCTAAATGCTAGGATCATTCATGGTTGACCTAAAAAAAAATAAAATTCAAGATGTTTTGTATTTTTAATATGAAAATTGATAATTTGTATTCATGTCATACTCTATTTTAATGATTTCAAAATGCATTGAATTTGAATGCATTCTTTTTTTTTAATTTCTGAAATTTTTCGAAAATTTGGGGTGGGACTTTACTCGAAGGTGGGACTATACTCGCGTCAGTACGGTAGTAACAGATAACTAAACACTGTAGCTTGGCAGTATATTAACGCTTTCGCTCTAGGTGCTTTAGGGCTCTGGTATGAATGTTTTGACAGTATATTTTATGTGACATGAGAGCACATCAGACATATCGAATTGAATATGAGGAATGTCCTTCTGATATTATCAAGTAATTTTTAATTTTTGAAATTTGCAATGACAAATGATTAAAATTTGATATTTCTAAAATGTTTGATATTTAACAGTCCTCGAAGTAAACTTTCTAAATCTAATGATATGTAGTGAAAGTGTATGTAGCTGGGAGGAAAAGCCGATGATCAATTGAAAATTTTGACCTTTCATATTGTAGATATATACATTTTTCCCAAAAAGGACCCAATTGATTTCATCCCAGCTACATACACTTTAAGTAAATATCATTAGATTTATAAAGTTTACTTCAAGTACTGTATATTATATATATCGCAAATTTCAAAAAATTCAAATTATTTGATATCATTAGGACATTCTTTTTTTTTCTCTGTTTTTATTGCCCTGTACTTGGAACTGGTGGGTGGAGAAAGATACATCGAGATAACCACCAGTCCCTTCTTTAAGTCAGCTACATGACTACAACAAGTGCAACCATTAATTGCAAAGCATTCAAATAAATTGCTATAAGGGATATTAAAACAAAGGTAATTGATTCCCACCACTCGTAAAAGATGCTGTGATATAGGCCTATAGCTGCAAAAGCTGAAGCCAGGACAGATGAAACAGCAAGCCTATGGCAAAAGGACAACTCAAAAGCTAGACAATGCCTGGCTAAGACAAATGAAAAAGGCTATCATTAGGACATTCTTCGTATTCAGAATACAATTCGATATGTCTGATGTGCTCTCATGTCCCACAAAAAATACTGTCCAAACGTTCAAAGTTAATTTTGGATAGGGCACTTATTAATATGACGAAATGAAAGTGTAGTGGGGATTTACACACAAAATACAGCGCAGAAGATAAAATCATCATAATCCTATAGATGCTGGAAGCTTATGGTTTAGGAGGGAAGAGGTTCCACTACGAACAACTCAATTATATAACAGAGCTTCCTATTGGCTAAATCCTTACCTCTTTAATAAGTAGGTCCAATTGTTGATGATGATCTATAAGTTGTAGAACAGCTTCTCTTAGCAATGTCTTACTGCCTCCTGATAATGGCCTCTTATGGAGCTTCCTATTGGCTAATCAAAAATTAGAAAAATCTTTTTTTTTTTAATCATCCTGATTGGTTGATTTTAAAATAATTAATAATGACGATATATAGCGCCGGTATCCGCCTTCGACACTCAATGGCGCTTGACACAACAAGTTCAAAAGATCTGAGAAAAGTATATCAACATGGTGACACAGTTCATAAGAAAAATAGTCAAATACTAAAAGAGTCACTTTTGAATGCCTCATTGTACAGATGGGTCCTAAGTCCAAATTTGAAAGCTGTGATATTGTCACATGTTCTTAGTACGGTACTACAAGCAGTGTGTTCCATAGTTTAGGTACACCAACTTCGAAGGATCTATCTCCCCATAGGGTTCCTGGGCGAAGCTCCAGCAGGCGTCCATTGTCTGTTGATCTCAATCCAGCTTTTTTCGGAGTGAAAGTAATCATGACAACAAGAGCCAATTGGTTAGCCCAAATAATTCAGTCCCAGAACAAAATATTTACTTTCTGACCATGGAAAGCATGATAGAAAGTTCAAATTTGCCAATGAGTCAAGGGTTTATTCATATATTTCCATGACTAAATGGTTATGGCCCTCGGACATAAACAACTGTTTAGTCATGAAAATAATATGAATGCACCCTGTTCATATTAATTATCAGAACATTTTGTGATTCTAATTTTATCAAATAACAAAAAATAGTAAGTAATATTATTAAAAATGTGATTTTCTTTTATTTCCCCTGCCCCGTGATCGCACATTCAGCTATTGTCCTACCTAATACCCAATGACCCCCTTTTAAAAAAATCAGGTACTCAATGACCCCCCGTTTTCTATTTCCTGCTACCCAATGACCCCCTTTTTATTCCCAAAAGTTAACATCCAGTTGCTTGATTCAAGTTCCCAAGGTGGCCAAGTTTCTTTTTCACAGTTTTGGCACTTAATGTGCTCAATAACACCATTTTGGCAATCTTGTACCCAATGACCCCAATTTTACAGTTTGTTACCCCAAAAATGGCCCACTTTATATAAAGCTTCATACCGAATGACCCCATTTTTATTCAGGTTGTGTACTGAACAACCCCATATTTTTGTAATTGTACATGTATTTGACCTGAAAGCCCCCTACTTTTAACATGGCCTAGGCACATCCCTGTCATTTCAGTTACATGTAGGGAGTGCCTCCCCCAGGGTGTAACTATCGTGTTCTAATTCGAGTATGTAAGTTATTCACCCCTTGCCCTGAGGCTAGGTTTGCCAGGAGCCTACATGGCATCTTCTACACACTCAATGATCATCCCCGCATAAAAAATAAAATGTCGGTGATTTAACATGCACTTCATCTAAGCATGACCTAGTTATCAGCACACTTCAACAATTATTGCTCCGCTGCAATTCATGCATTAGGATATATCAGCAGGCTGCAAAATACCCGAAGGCAAATTGCCCCCTGACAGTTGCCTTGATGCCCTATTAATTGCTGACTATTCTTTAACAACCCGCGGTTTGCCGATGATGTTGTGTTAATGGCAGATTCAGAGGAAGATCTTCAATCACTTGCAACTCTAGTCCACACTCAAAGCAGGAAATTTGGCCTCACTATAAGCAAGGGAAAACTGAAGTACAGATCATCAACATAGTCAGCCACCCAATAACCATCTTCATAGAAAGTGACCAACTGAAGCAAGTCCAAACCTTCACCTACCTGGGAGGAGTTATCACAGAGAATTCAACCAGTACGGAAGACATCAAACGGAGGATTGGACTAGCAATGGGAAGCATGCGGAAGTTAACCACAATATGGAAGTCAAAAGAAATTAGTATTGACACAAAAATGGAACTCTACCAACCAGGTGTTAATCTTGTCAATAGCAATTACATATGGGGCAGAAGCTTGGACGCTCAAGAAAAGAGACGAGAAGAGATTGTTGGTGTTCGAGATGTCTTGTTTTAAAGATGGATAATGGGAGTCTCCAGAAGAGATAGGCTACGGAACACATCAATAAGAGAGGCAACAAGCAGTCAGGTCACAATACTAGACAAAATCAAAGCCAAACAACTGTTCTACTTTGGTCACATCATATGTATGCCAAAGGACAGATACCCTAAACATGCCCTTGAAGGTAGAATACCTGGACACAGGCCTAGAGGTAGACCCCCAAAGCGCTGGCTTGACAACATAAAAAAACAGCTGCCAAGAACTTGGGATTACATCAATCTACAATTCAAGGAGTATGGTCACAAACAAAGGCATATGGACTTCCATGGTGAGTGAAACGGCTGGCTCCAAGGTTCCCAGGATCCGAGGGAGGAAAGCAATAAGTCCAAGTAAGTCCAAAGTCAATTCTTTAACATGTGCCCTTTCAAATTTGCCTTGAAATGGGCACCCTTCAGAATCCTTATTTTATGCCGTATCAGAATCATTTCCCCTTCACCAAGTCCGCAACTGATGCACAGGTACTCTCAGAGAATTAGATTGTGATTACCCCCAACAGCTCCCCATTTTACAACCAGTGGTGGAGTGAAGCAATGGGAATTAAGGGGGTACTACACCCCTGGCCAATTTTGTGCCTATTTTGGCATTTTTCTCAAAAATTATAGCGCATTGGTGACAAGTAAGATATGTATATTATAGGGGCAAGGACTACAACTACTGCACTGAAAATTTATCAACTCAAGGCAAGTAGTTATTGATTTATTGATCAAATATTGGTTTTCCCTCATTTTTGACTGTAATTCCACAACTGTTGTCTGTGCTGAAATAAAATTTCCAGTGTAGTAGTTGTAGTCCTTGCCCCTATAATATACATATCTTACTTGTCACCAATGCGCTTATAATTTTTGAGAAAAATGCAAAATAGGCACAAAATTGGGCAGGTGTAGTACCCCTGCTAAGCTATCTTGCCCAAGGACGCAACACACCGACCGTGGACCTGCAACATTTTGATTATGAAGCTCGTGGTCGCGCCCCAACCATTAGCCAGTCCTCTTAGCCTTATACTCCAGAGTATAGTCATACTGTTTCACTCCCGAGAGTATAGTCGTACTGTGTGCGGTGCAAAGGGTGCGAGCGGAAACACAGATTCGCTGAGTGCAGATGAAATGGTGCCGATGTGCGAGTAAAAAAGTCCTCTTCCATTCTAGTGAAACGATAGTGAATTCAGTCTGCTTTGGAAGGTCTCCAAAGACGGGGCAGATACGACTGAAGCTGGTACCGTAGTGCGTTCCACAGGCAAATTAATGACGCTCAGGAAGAATGAGAACTGGTAGGACTGAATCCTGCAGGTGGCTGCCTCTGGTTTTGTTAGTACTCATAATAGCTGGAATGAATTTAGGTTGAACCACTTAACTTGGAATTAGGCCTGGCATTTTCGGGTAATTTTGTACCGGGTGCCCGCCGCATTTTTCGGGCGGGTAACCGGGTACCCAAAACAAAAAAAAAAAAAAAAAAAAAAAAAAAAAAAAATTATTAAAAAAAAAAAAAAAATTCAAGATACTTTGTATTTTTAATATGAAAATCGATACTTTGTATTCATGTCATACTCTATTAAAGGAGTATTTCGTGATCCTAGCATCCTCTTTTTATGACATTTTTCGGTACATATCCACGAAAAAACCTATTCCCAAAATGTCAGTTGATTCCGATTTTGCGTTTGCGAGTTATGCATGATTTATGTATTACACTGCTCCATAGAACGAAATTCAAATTTCACGATATCTTTGCAAAACGAATTAATCTGCAAGAAATATTTTGTACATAAACATTATGTAGCCAGAGGTTTCCAGTGATATAAAAATATCAACTTTTTTTGAGAAAAGTGGGGGGATGAGGCTGTGGATCACAAAATGCCCCTTTAATGATTTCAAAATGCATTCAAATTCAATGCATTGACACAGCTAAAATAATCGACCGGGAATCGGGGATCGTTAAAACGTCAACAAATTTCAAAACACAGAAAGCAGTAAACTTAAGGGGGTACTACACCCCTGCCAATTTTTTTGCCTATTTTTGCACTTTTCTAAAAAGTTATAGTGCATTGGGGACAAGTAAGATATGTTTATTATAGGGGCAAGGACTACAACTACTGCACTGGAAATTTTATTTCAGCACAGACAATAGTTGTGGAGTTACAGTCAAAAATGAGGGAAAACCAATATTTGATCAATAAATCAATAACTACTTGCTTTGAGTTGCTGAATTTTCAGTACAGTAGTTGTAGTCCTTGCCCCTATAATATACATGTCTTACATGTACTTGTCACCTATGTGCTATAATTTTTGAGAAATATGCAAAAATAGGTACAAAATTGGCCAGGGCCAGGGTGTAGTACCCCCTTAATGGTGAGCGGTCCGAATTTTGAGCCATACAAGTTTACGTGGTGACCTACATTATCTAGGTATCCCAGGCAAACCTTAGTTAACACATTTGCTAGTCAGTCAAATTCGCCGACAATGTCAATGCATTATTTACATAGAAATTTAAAACAACTGGCCGAAGAAGGAAACGTACATAAATATGTTTTCTATACTTCACTTGACCCAAATATATGATTTTTATGGTTATAAGACAATCGACATGGAATTTTAGAGGATTTTGATAGCAGTTCCATTAAAAAAGCTGCTATCATAATGAGACTAAGATCTAGAAACACCCCGAAATGCCGTTTTGGGAAATTTTGCTAGCTGAATCTTTTTGATGAAAGTCAATCTTTGACAAGATGTAACTTTGCTACGGAAAGTGCAATGAAAAAAAGGTTTTCAGTTTTGGCTTTGTTTACTCAAGAGCTTTAATTTGATATATAAAATGATGCAGTTTGATGGCAAATTTGAATTCACCTAGCATACCTACATTATCCTCATGGTGACAGAGACTCACTACTGGTCGCATGTCACAAGTTGGTACCCCCAAAAAGTTGGAGGTGTTACAATTTTTCGAATGTAGACGAATGAAAAATGTCATAGTGAACCAACCCCTTGTCCTATTGACCTACTTTGGGTCTCATTTTAAAGCTAAAGAACAGGGCTAAAACTGTGTAAGCTAGTACTGAAAAGTGAGTCAAACTAAATAAATGGCATCAGCTGGAATTGAAAATTGATGGGGTGGAGGAGCAGGTGGGTCAGGAGCAGGTGGGTCAGGAGTAATGTATTAGCATAGGAAAATGTAAGATTTCCATAGTGTTGGTTTGAATAAATTATTGTATCTTCATAACTCCTTATCATATTGAGCTTTTTAATGTCTCATTTAGAGCCAATTACTCAAAGAAACAAGATTGACTTCAAAATTGATCAATTTCATATTCCATATTAGTTTCTCATTACATTTTGTACCACGGGTTGCCTCTAAATGCACAGAAGTCAATGCAATCACGTGCAAAAACTGCCAAGGTCCATATCTCCTTTAATATTCACTGTATCATGATAAATGTATGTATTTTCTGAAAGGAAATTGCACAAGGAAACTAATTTTTGCATTATAAAAATGGTAGGAAGTAGTGTTGGGAAAATATGAATGATTAATTAAATTTTAATTAAAAAATATCAACTTTTTTTGGCGCACCCTGTATATCGTGAATGCGATTACATAATTTTTTGGAAGGGTGAGACTGATGCATCACTATGTTGTGAACATATCCTAGCACATTGGACAAAATCCAACTTCAGACATTTGTTGTGGGGTATTTTATGTGAATAAGGTCCAATTTGAGAAAAACGCATTTGAAAATTTTGATTTACATTGCGGCCTATGGGCTAATTAGTTATTAATTAGGCAACTACGCCAAAACGATAAACATTTTTGAGGTACAAATGGTATGAGATGTTGCAGTTTTACAATATCTATAACATATTAAAAAATAATTTTTTTGACCATTTTGACCATGTAACACAAAATGGACCACCTCATGACATGCGACCTACTGTAGGGTGCCAGGTCAAAATTTTAAATTGTTAATTGTGTATTTTTTTAAATTTTATCCTAAAGAGTATGTTGAAAGACACTCATTAAAAAAAATTTATCAAAATCGGACCGTCCGTCCCCAGAAACAACCGTTTTAAAGGCGTCAAAAAGCATAATTTTCGTCGTTTTGGTAAAAAGTGCAAAAGAGGCGCTTTTGTAGACAATATGTAAACAAAATTACTGTTTCTTTGACACTGCAATGTTTGTTATTGGAAGTATTCATCCCTTGTCTAACTATATTCTAAGTTTTATTCAAATAGCTATAGCCATTCTTGAGTTATCGCACTTTGAAAAACATCGTTTTGCCTCATATTTGATATTACCCATAATGCATTGCTTTCATGGCTCCACCTGTGAATCAAGCCTGTACAATCTCTATGGGGAATAACAAAAATTGTGCTACATTGAAATACATTTTCTAAAGTACTGTTGTGAAGTTATTTGAAATGCAATTCTTATGTAACTTGGCATGTTGGTAACTAGTACACATGATGTGGATCAAGTTTTATGTTCAATAATTTGATGTTTTGTTAGTTTTAAGGCTTAATTTGCATAAATTAGCATATCTTACAGCGATGGTACAAATGAAGCTCAAGATTTGCTATAATAAATTTGTTTGGTAATGTTTGCAATGTGATCTGTTTACACTTGACAGCAACTGTATAATATTGTTGAGAAGTGAATTAAGTATGAGTGTTCAAATGAACTTTTTAAAATTAAAATAACATACTTAAAATGGGATGTTCCATTTAATTAAAGGGGTAATTTTAATTGTTCTTCAATTTCGACCCTTTGTCTCTTGAGGGAAAACATGATACATGAATGCTCACATTTTCTATTGTAATGTTGCTAATAAAATATACCTGTACTTGAAAGAACACAATTCTAGTCTGTGTCATTTTTATAATGTATAAATATTTTTGTTGAAGATAATAGAGTAGGCCTGCTCAATTCATGGAACAAGTATAGTGAATCAATCCATGTTGAGGATTTTTGTAACTTCAATTTAGGTTCATATGTATTTAAATGTAGGCTTTATGAATTGTTTTGATTATATGTAATGTACATTTGTTTCCTATTTGATGTAAAAATAGGATGATTGAAAAATAAAATAAAAATCATTTAATACAAGTCTCATTCAATTGCTAACTGAGTGGAATATTCCATTTTGTTTATGGGTATTTCAAAGTATAGACCGAGGAGCAATTTAACCCTTGCAAAATGTGAACCAAAAATAAAATTAGAGCTAAGATTAACATCAACAAACAATTCTTTAATTGACTTGATTGAGCATATTCAAAACAAAAAACAAAACAAAACAAACAAACAAAAACCTCAAAGATAAAGTCCCATATCCCCCTAAACTCTCCTGTTTCATGAAATTACCAGTAACTTGAGACCTATTAAAATACGAAAACATTTAAAACACATTTGTGAACAATTAAAGTTAAAAGTCTTAAACTTTTTTTAAGAGATTGATTTGCATGTCTTCCTTTCACATCTCATGTCCCAAACCCCTTCCCATCCCTCTTTCCCGGTCCCCTCCCCCCTCACCACCCAATGTTGGTGTGTATTTTTTTTTTAATTAAATTTTTTTTTTTTTAAACGGGCTTAAATTCGAAAAAAGAAACAACAAAAATGTTGTACCGTATATAAAATAAACATACTAAATAAATAAGTATTATTTAAAAAAAAAGAAAAACTAATCTAAATTTAGGGCTTTGAAAAGTGCCCCTCCAATATCATACACCATGACATCACCCTGCGACATCACCCCTATTCCAAACAATGGAATAGCCCAGCTACACCTCGTGCGCGACTGCAATCCTGCATATACTTGGCCTGTTGGGTGATACCATATTGACCAGCAATCGTAGTAGACAATTAATGAGGGACAACATATTAATGGTTTGCGTGGTTGCATTAAAAACAAATCATTCTATTCACCATCTGCAAGCCTATGATCTTTTTAAACAAAAACCTGTACCACATAACTGCCTGGTTTTTATTGTTTATAAAACTCGGGATAAAACATCTCTAAAATGTACCAGAAGATGAACAGTCATTTTTTTAAATTACAATCACCAACACAGAACCGGCCCCAACCGGCTTCGAAGCGAACCACGTGTTAGTTGAATACGGCAACACATGCAGACTCGACAGCGCGCCGTCATACAGAACAGGCACATGCCTTGGTTTTGCACGTACGCTAGTCATGTGCACTAACAGTGGGGACGATATTGCGTGAGCTAGCTGGCAACACGGCAGCTGATTTTCACCTTGTTTCTCATTGAAACCAACGGGCGGGTATGGTATGACAATGTATGGGAAAGAAAATACACGTGGGCGATTTACAGAGATTTTTTTCAATGGATCTTGTAGCCGACAGAACAAGCTTTATTTTCATATCACATACAGTATATTGGGCCACGGGAACCATATTTCCGTAAGTGATACATTTTTAAAAAAAATATTAAAATACTTTCCTTTCTCAAAAAATCTAGGGATTTCAGTATATAGGGCATTGAAGTCTGTACTTAATATCCAATTAATAAAAATAATCATTTATAGGCGGCGTGTAGTTTCTATTCTGAGATATAAATCACCATTTTGACGAAAAATATTGGAGCCATCAGCAAAAAACCGACCAACATGGCCGCTCGAGTCGGAAAAAAGCTCAACTTTGGAAAATCGTAGATGCAAAAATACTCATCGGATTTCAATATTTTTTGGATTTCTATTTGATTTCATCCCTTTTTAGTTGTATTACGAAGTTGTATAGCTCTATCTTAAATATTAAACCAGAGAAGATGTAATAAAGAGGAGGTTGATCAAGCTATCCTCAAACAAATTATGTGTGAGACCGCTCACTCAAAGTAAATGATGAATCACCCTATTTAGCTGCTTTACAATAGAATACCACAATAGGGTTTGAACCGGGATGGGTGTGATACACAAGTTATGCTAACTGATTTTAGGATAGGTCAGTGTGTGCATGTCATCATGCCATACACACCATGCATGCAGACCCTGTCATCTTGTCAGATTTCAGATAAAATATGACTGAAGTTCCATGGCAAATTATAATTTTTGCTACTTGTTGCCACTTTCAGACTCTATTATTTATGATAAAGAATGTTATCAATTATCAGAATATCTTTATTGGGTTGGCAGGAAATGACAGGAAAATACATAAAATAGTAAAATAGAAATGATCAACAATCATCACCTCTCTAAAAAAATCCTAAAAATTTCTTCTTTAGAAATTTATATATTTACAAAAAACGGTGGATTTGGGGGGAAATTTTACAGCACTCGATTTCTTTCTTGTATTATCCACATGTGGTATCCCATCCAAGCAGCAGGTCCTTAACACACGCGTTTCATACTTTTTAACAAATTCTCTATAGAAACATTGGAAATATTTTCAATTCTGAAGTGAAAAGTGGTCAACCATGGGCGGTCACACACATAACATCATAGGATATTTCAAGTGGATGTCTAACTACTTGAGAATAAAGGACTATGAATAGATGCGACAGGATTACCTACGGGATTATCTCAAGGATATAATTCCGTTGACCCTCCTCTTTATTACATCTTCTCTGATTAAACAAATGAGAGCAATTCTAAAACGTTTGCTTTTTGCGTTCAACAAGCCGTGTGCTTGTGTGTGAACGGAAAACAACGGCACGCCGTGCGCTGCACAGTGGACATGGTGGACACCTACTCAGAGTATTCCTTTTTGGTTGGGTGGGAAATTTCCGTAGGTTCCTCCTGCGTAGCCGTAGAAAGCCCAGGGTGCTATTTGACTTCTTGACCCATTGATCATAAGCTTACAATTACATATATTACATGAAAAATAAATAATAATAAATATACACTACTACAGTCTACACATGTACAGGTATGCATGTATGGGATGCAGAATTCGGAAGGCATGCTTGCAAAATGGCATGCATGTCAATCCAGACTCATTTACCGGTAATATCAAAACTGATGAATAAAAATGAACACAAACCTACCCAAGACATCTTTGAGCTTTTTACTATGATGATGAAGCTTCTGTGTATCCATCTCTGACTAGCTACTAAGTAAATTTCTAGCACGAAAAGGTTTGAACCGCGAGTTCATTCGCCTGAGTTCATTTTTCCCGCTGGTGCGACCTCTTTTGGTTTGTTGATAAACAAACCACCAACAACAAAAATCCCGAGTCGGTAGAGGGCGTTTCGACTGAAAAAATCTGGAAAAAAATGGCTACTTTGGCTACCAGTTTCCTCTCACACTCGCAACGAGTGTTGCGTTTGTACAAGAAAAGCTACCGTCATTTGGAATCATGGATCGGAGCAGATAGGTATGATACAAAATATGTAAATAGGCAATCCAAAGAATTCAATTTTATGAGGCTTCTATGCCACAGACATGACAGAGGCTTTACATGCAAGTTTGGGAGCTTGGAATGGTGCAGAATTTTGCTCCTGTACTACAATCAAATTAAGTAATTCTTGGCCAAACTGGAACACTGTGAACGCTAGTGGCTCCGCGATAAACACACGTGAATATAGCGCGGTACAGAAGAAAGTATACACGCACCTTTATACACTGCGTACACGCTAAAGTTGTTTTTTTAAAACTTCTGTGGTCGTGCCTGTGCGTATCGCGTACACACAAGCGTAAACACAAAAGCATAAAACAATCATGCTGATGGGCAGTGATGGGCTGATCAATGCACTTGATAACAACCCGGCTGACCCATTGGTCTTCTGCGCGGCGCGTAGTAGGCGACCTTGTCACTTCTACGCGATCGTACCCGGACCACGGAAGTTTAAAAAAATTGAGTTAGGATTGAAATAATTACATGAAGGATCGACCGTAACACTAACAGTACATGAACACTGCCTCTTGTGCCTAGATGTAAATTAGTCATTGTGTAAAACTGAGTTTATACTCATGATTGGGTTACTCATCATCAGACTGAATCATTGTCGTTTACAACTGTACAAGTTATGCGTGTAATTTTAGTGAATGTTGACCGACAGAGGTTGTCGTAGTGTAAGGGTATTTAAATACAAAAAAAAATGCCCCTCATTAATATTAGAAATTGCCCCCTGGTTCTTAGCAAAACTTGCCTGTGGTCCCGGTCCCTTATTTCAATCCAGTCGTTGACTTATATTTCTGTAACAATACTTTTAATGTACCATGGTACGGTATAAAATTTTCTGATATATTTCAGGTTGAAGTTTATGTACCAGGCAGCACTTTTGAGGGATCGTTTCGATCAACATAAAAATGAGACTGATATGAGGGTAGCAACTCGGCTCTTACAAGAAGGGGAAGATGAATGGTGGGAATCGCAACATCCACAACCTTACAAATGTAAGAATGATATACACATGTACATGTAGATATATAGACATGTACACCTCACAACATCCACAACCATACAAATGTAAGAATGATTTATGACACCTTGGCTTATATTAAATTAATTTTTTTTTTACCTTGCGACACCGCGTTTCATTCAGCGTAGTGTTTACAATCCTCCAGACACGGCAGATCATTGTAATTGGGGGGGGGGCAGGTCGTAGACTTGTATCTGCCCAGCAAACACAAAACGTTTTTAAAACAAGTTTGGTTTTGGGTAAAAAGGTTTTAGTAACATTAATTGTAGGGTTATATAAAGGTCATGAAAACATTTCAAACACTACAACAACCTTTTTATAATATTTTCAAAATGTTAAATTGTAAAAAAAAAATGGCAAACATTTTTGTCAAATATTTGTCAACACTTCAATACCATTATGTTTGAATATTTGCAGTAAGTGTAAAAAAATGTTTTTGAAATGTTATAAAAGTGTTTAATACCCTATACCCATAATATAACCCAATATTTAAATGTTTTCTGGTAACCTTTTCTAACCTTTTGTGAATATGTCAAAAACATTTCAGATTCATTCACATAAGGCCAAGTAAAATAAATTTATAACATTTACATGTATATCATCCCTGCCCTGCAGGCTGCCCTCACCGATTTTATTGAGATTTTCAAATAATTTTGTTATTTTTCTTATTTGCTCCTTTACTTCGTTTCTGAAATGGCAAAAGCATGTACAGAAGTTCATGGTTATCATAACACATTGCAAACACTTCTTCAAGCTAAGGCGACGAAAAAAGAAAACCCTGTTCTACGGGCCCGACCGACCCAGATTTTGAACAAATTGGGGAAATTTTTTTTCCTGTACAAATGAATGCCGACCCAAATTTTGGAAATTTCAGGAACAAAATTTTTTTTTTCGTATTTTCTCAATTTGCAAATTATTTACCGATTATGGTTATTTTTGGGTCATTTCAAAAAAAAAAAAAAAAAAGCCGACCGACCGACCCTACTTGAAAGGTCCGTCCGCCCGTAGAACAGGGTTTCTTTTTTTCGTCGCCTAAGGGTAGGACTTATGGGGGATAAAACAAATATATTAGGGGCCTCCCACTTTTTATGATATTCTTGTGTTGACAAAGCCTTTGCAATTGCGATTTTACACAGAAATGAATGGCCAATTTATAACACAGTAACAAATAATAAGGGCCTCCCTCAACAAATTTTGAGAAAGTTTGGATGATATACATGTTGTTTATTACTTGGCCTAACATCATTTGGTCATGTTTTTTATACTGGGACCCTAAAAAAGGTGGTGCTGTCACATTTTGCTAAATCATTTTGTCTACTTATTCCTATATTTTTGCTAAAATTCATCATGAACAAATGGTTTTGGTCTTATTTTGAAGATAAATTATTAATCTAATGAATTAATAACAAATACAATTAAACAAATGTATTAATTAATTACAACAGCTTAATTAAGTTAATTAGTCAGGGGTGGTGCGGAAGTGGAGGAGCCGAGGCGGAGGAGCTCTGTGTAATTCCAATGGGAAGTTGATGTTCATTAATAAAATTTATGCACTTTGTTGCCTAGTAGAAGTAAAAATGCATTTTGCATAATGTTAATCTTATTTTTTAACTTTCTATAACTATAATTGCCTAGTTAATCTTAATGAACTTAGTAATTAAGGATTTAACAAGCTTTTAATTAATGCAGTGGAATGTGGGTCATACAATACAATGGGCTGTAATTTTGCATGCATGCATATGAAATAAATTTCAATATTGTTTTATCTTTGAAATATGAAATAAATCTTCTAAAAGGAGATTATTACAGTCAAAGGATTTAATCTGATGACATATTGATCTCTGGTTATTGTTAAATAGTTAATTGATGTAGGCTAATTGTACATGTATTGTACATGTACCTTTGTTACTAATTATTCACTGAATATTGATTTTTGGAACACCCTATATAGGAATTGGATATATTTAAATTTGATATTATAGCAATTCTGTAAACTATTTTGAATATATCTTCCAAATTTAATGGCACTTAGGGAAATTTTACATAAATTAAAAAATTAATTTACAACTTTTTTCACACCCTGTATAACACAATGGGCTTAACAAAAATAGTGCAAACTATACATTTAATGAAAGGACTAACTGTGTACATTCCAAATATCAAGTTCATTTTCCAATTTAATATACTATGTAGAAATATTGGGGCGGTAAAGAAATTTAATTTTTTCGGTATTTTTCAATGGAATCACCCTGTATATTTTTTGGTACACCCTGTATATCCATTCAAACTTTACAGATTTGCAATCATGACAATATATGCTTTCTAAAAATGTACACTTTTACTAGTTTGGGTGAAAACTTTTTGAAATATAATCAGAAATACAAAAAAGGAGTTGATTTTTGACAAATTGCAAGATGTGACACAATTGGGTCCCACCTCAAAAAACATGACCATTTACTTATTAAATTTTATTTTATCATCTATTGTAAATTTCAACTTATTTGATATTTTCTTAACAGTTATTGACTCACCCGGTGGAACCAGATATGAACGTGATATACCATCCCCTGAATTTGTAAGTTATAGTATGTGGCGCTATGTAGTGCTATTTGAGTTAGCATTTTTTCTTGCTACATTAGTGACACCAATTATGTTTGGCATCCTTAACACCTCAAATGATAAAACTAGAATTGGTTCCATGTTTTCTATGCCCCCATGCTTCCCACGAAGGTCATAATGGGGCCAAAGTGAATGTAAAATTTGTTGCATCATGTTGTGATATGCCTCAAATTGTTCTTCCCCATCAATAGAAATTTTAAAAAAGTCAATTGTCATATTGCACAGGGGGTGTAATAGGAATTTAAAAAAGTCAATTGTCATATTGCACATACAGGGTTGTAGATTAGATACTGAATCACCCATTCAGGTAACCTCATTTGAAATTCACACTCCCTGTTAGGAAGATAAGATTGTTTCTTCCAGGGGATGTATGAATTTCAACTAGAATAACCCATTTTGGAACAGACAACCCTGAATGGGAGCACGGTGGCCGAGCGGAACGGGCTAGGACTCATAATCGTAAGGTTGCGGGTTCGAGCCCCGGCGACGCCATCGTGTTGTGCCCTTGAGTAAGGCACTTTATCTCGATTAAGCGTGAGATTACTCCTCTCCACCCAGGTGTGAAATGGGGAGCTGTTATGAATACTGTCCATTGAGCACCGCCTAAAGGTATGAGCATGCCTTGGGCATTGTATGGCAGCTGACATATTCTAATGACGGCGAAATAAATGTAAAGCGCTTTGGTACATGTTCACATGTGAAAGGCGCTGTATAAATACAAACATTTATTATTTATTTATTTTAATGGGCGGCTCCATTTGAAATTCACACTCCCTGTGTGGGAGATTAAGGTTGTGTCTTCTATAGGGGGTGTTACTAAAATGGGTGACCACATTTGAAATCTACACCCTGTGCATGGGAGATTAAGGCTGCCATAGTGGGTGTATGGGTTCTGGAATCTATCCGAGGATAGGATTGTGTCAGTCGGGACCCTTCGTGATTTTCACTGGATTTTGGCCTGCCTGTTTTCCAACGACGTCCGTAACTTTTATATTAATTTCCAAGTAATTAAGGGCTGTGATATGAGCGTTTGGACAGTACTTATTGTGGGACATTAGAGCACATTAGACATATCGAATTGCATTCTGAATACGAAGAATGTCCTTCTGATATCAAATAATTTTGATTTTTGAAATTGCAATGTAATACACATTTTATGGCAAATGATTAAAATTGATATTTTGATATTTAAAACAAGTACTCGAAGTAAACTTTATAAATCTGATATTTATACTTAAAAGTGTATGTAGGTGGAATGAAAAGCCGACGATCAATTGAAAATTTTGACCTTTCGTATTGAAGATGTGAATTTTTTTTCCAAAACATAGGTCTTTTTGGGAAAAAATCCATATTTTCAATATGAAAGGTCAAAATTTTCAATTGATCTTCGGCTTTTCCTCCCAGCTACATACACTTTAAGAATATGTTATTAGATTTATAAAATTTACTTCGAGGACTGTTATATATATCAAAATGTGAAAATATCAAATTTTAATAATTTGTCATAAAATTTGTATTATATCGTGAATTTCAAAAAATGAAAATTATTTGATATCAGAAAGACATTTTTCGTATTCAGAATGCAATTCGATATGTCTGATGTGCTCTCATGTCCCACAAAAAATACTGTCGAAACGCTCAAAACGCTCATTCCAGATCCCTTAATAAGTAAAACCATAATTTTTTTTGGTTATCTGAACTTTCAAATTATGTTCCCACTTGTACTCTTCGATCTGGAAACACATCCAAATTCTTCAAGAAGCAAAATCCAATCATGGGGTGACAGATCATATGCAATCGCAGCTCCACGTCTATGGAATGAACTGCCTATTTATATTAGAACTGCTAAAAATGTTACTGTGTTTAAAAAGTTGTTAAAAACTCATCGTATGTCAGAGACATTCTGTAATTCTGAAGTTATTTTCCTTGATGATTTTGCTTCTAGTTTTTGTTTGTTTTTTGTTTTAGTGCCTTGAGCACTCTTAATTGAGTGGATATGTGCCTTGTCACTATATTATTGTTATCATGACTAAATTGAGGTATGAAGTTACTCCATTTCCGGAGGTTCTGCGCCCGAGCGCAAAACCTCCAAAACCGGAGGTTCTGCGTATAACGTGCGCAGAAACTCCGTTTTTGGAGGTTTTGCGCATGGACGACAGTGACTATTATTATAGTTAACTAGATTTCGCGGTTCTCGGGTTGGGTGGTTCTCATTATAGGCCTATCTCTAATTACCAAACACCCGTTACCCATATACCCGCTCTGACCTTTTAAACTACTATGATATAGGCCTGCGTCTCTTAATAGTGATCAATATAATGGGCTATGCCTTACCTGGTTCTGGTCCGATGAGATGCACCTGTAAATTAGTCACATGCACACTGTAATCTGCGATACCCGCATTGCGCCCTCGGAACTCCGCGCACACGCCCGTTGATAATCCGCGTACGCGCTCGCGAGCACGCGATAGCTCCGCGCGCACGCGATAGCGCGCGGACAGACGGACAAACTCTCTATAATTAGTATTAAGATAAACCACCACAGCGTGCGCAAAACCTCCAAAATCGGAGTTTCTGCGCCCGTCGCAAAACCTCCGATATTGGAGTTTTTGCGTATCAAAACTAACATTATAATAAATGTTTAAACATGCTTAACTTCATTACTTTTAGTATACGCAAAACCTCCAAAATCGGAGTTTTTGCGCCCGTCGCAAAACCTCCGATATTGGAGTTTTTGCGTATCAAAACTAATATTATAATAAATGTTTAAACATGCTTAACTTCATTACTTTTAGTATACGCAAAACCTCCAAAATCGGAGTTTTTGCGCCCGTCGCAAAACCTCCGATATTGGAGTTTTTGCGTATCAAAACTAATACTATAATAAATGTTTAAACATGCTTAACTTCATTACTTTTAGTATACGCAAAACCTCCAAAATCGGAGTTTTTGCGCCCGTCGCAAAACCTCCGATATTGGAGTTTTTGCGTATCAAAACTAATATTATAATAAATGTTTAAACATGCTTAACTTCATTACTTTTAGTATACGCAAAACCTCCAAAATCGGAGTTTTTGCGCCCGTCGCAAAACCTCCGATATTGGAGTTTTTGCGTATCAAAACTAATACTATAATAAATGTTTAAACATGCTTAACTTCATTACTTTTAGATACGCAAAACCTCCAAAATCGGAGTTTTTGCGCCCGTCGCAATACCTCCGATATTGGAGTTTTTGCGTATCAAAACTAATATTATAATAAATGTTTAAACATGCTTAACTTCATTACTTTTAGTATACGCAAAACCTCCAAAATCGGAGTTTTTGCGCCCGTCCTAAAACCTCCGATATTGGAGTTTTTGCGTATCAAAACTAATACTATAATAAATGTTTAAACATGCTTAACTTCATTACTTTTAGTATACGCAAAACCTCCAAAATCGGAGTTTTTGCGCCCGTCGCAAAACCTCCGATATTGGAGTTTTTGCGTATCAAAACTAATCTATATAATAATACGCATCGTCTATCTGTCTATCTGTGTGTCTGTCCGCATATTTTCTCGGAGACTAGGGGTCGCACGTTCCTCAAACTTGGTGGGTGGGTGCAGCTTGGTATGAGAAAGAACGAGTTTATATTTCTTAAGGTCAAAGGTCAAGGCCGGGGTCAAGTTCAATTGAAGTCTGATTTCAAACACTTTAAATGGCAAATCTAGCCATGCCAATGTGTTGACCTTGGACTCTCAAACAAAAGTTTCCACGGTGACCTTTTCGTCAGACCTACGGTTAAGAGGTCAAAGGTCAAGAAAGGTAAACATTTCAAATTGCCCCTATAGAGCTCAAACTTGGTGGGTGGGTGGACCTTGGACAAACAAATAATAGTTTCCACAGTGACCTTTTCGTCAGACCTACGGTTAAGAGGTCATAGGTCAAAAAAAGGTAAAAATTTCAAATTGCCACTAGGCCCTATATAGCTCAAACTTGGTGGGTGGGTGGACCTTGGACTAACAAACAAAAGTTTCCACGGTGACCTTTTCTTTAGACCTACGGTGAAGAGGTCATAGGTCAAAAAAGGTAAAAATTTCAAATTGCCTCTATGGAGCTCAAACTTGGTGGGTGGGTGGACCTTGGACTAACAAACAAAAGTTTCCATGGCGACCTTTTTGTCAGACCTACAGTTGAGAGGTCATAGGTCAAAAAACATAAAAAATTCAAATTGCTCATGAAACTTGGTGGGTGGGTGTAACTTTTGGCCAAGTAAGCTCAGATTTGAGAGCGAAAGTCAGGTCAAATTGCAAAAAGCTGCAATTGAGCTCATCTGTGAGGACAGTGATCCCAGCCAAAGGACACACCCTGATTTTAAGATCTGCAAAAGCCAATAACCATGACAGCCAAGAAATACGGGTAACCGCCTAGTATTATAATAAATGTTTAAACATGCTTAACTTCATTACTTTTAGTATACGCAAAACCTCCAAAATCGGAGTTTTTGCGCCCGTCGCAAAACCTCCGATATTGGAGTTTTTGCGTATCAAAACTAATATTATAATAAATGTTTAAACATGCTTAACTTCATTACTTTTAGTATACGCAAAACCTCCAAAATCAGAGTTTTTGCGCCCGTCGCAAAACCTCCGATATTGGAGTTTTTTTTTTGCGTATCAAAACTAATATTATAATAAATGTTTAAACATGCTTAACTTCATTACTTTTAGTATACGCAAAACCTCCAAAATCGGAGTTTTTGCGCCCGTCGCAAAACCTCCGATATTGGAGAATTTGCGTATCAAGACTAATATTATAATAAATGTTTAAACATGCTTAATCTTAATTACTTTTACTATACGCAAAAACTCCAAAATCGTAGTTTTTGCGGCGGTCGCAAAACATCCGATATTGGGGTTTTTGCGTATCAAAACTAATATTATAATAAATGTTTAAACATGCTTAACTTCATTACTTTTAGTATACGCAAAACCTCCAAAATCTGAGTTTTTGCGCCCGTCGCAAAACCTCCGAGATTGGAGTTTTGCGTATCAAAACTAATATTATAATAAATGTTTAAACATACTTAACTTCATTACTTTTAGTATACGCAAAACCTCCTAAATCGGGAGTTTTTGCGCCCGGCGCACCGCCTCCGATATTGTTGCCTTTGCGTATCAAAACTAATATTATAATAAATGTTTAAACATGCTTAACTTCATTACTTTTAGTATACGCAAAAACTCCAAAATCGGAGTTTTTGCGCCGGTCTAAAACCTCCGATATTGGAGTTTTGCGTATCAAAACTAATATTATAATAAATGTTTAAACATACTTAACTTCATTACTTTTAGTATACGCAAAACCTCAAAAATCGGAGTTTTTGCGCCCGTCCGCAAAACCTCCGATATTGGAGTTTTTGCGTATCAAAACTAATGTTATAAAATTGTTTAAACATGCTTAATCTTAATTACTTTTAGTAATAGTATACGCAAAAACTCCAAAATCGGAAAACCTCCATTTTTTTTAATTGAATATATCGGACCCCTTGAAACGTCGATAATGTATTCAAGTCATTACAATTGAGAAATCTTTTGTCGGTATATGTGATGCAACCTCATTGAAACCTCAATAATATATTATTCAAGTCATGAATTGGGACATCATTTGTCAATATACGTGTGATCTGCCGACAATAAACACCGCTAATGAGTTTCCTATTCACCTTGGCTTATCTTATAGGAGAGTAAGACGCTCTTTATGGGATTAGCTTATAAGACGCTCTTTATGGCAACAATTATTCCTACTTTACCCAAGGTTATTTATGATCATGCAATGTTGATAACATAGCATGACCACAAAGAGCAGAGCAGGCCTATTCATGTAAATATAATTCAGTGGTTTGAGAGGCAAATAGTCCCTTACAGGTATGAGATGTTCATGATGGCAATCTTGACCTACAAAAAGGACATTATGAGATGTTGACAATCTTCCAAAAAGGACATTTCATCCTTTTGAGTTCATCCTTTTGAGTAAATGTTTACTTCATTGATGTGTGACTAATTAGGTGTTCATACAGTCCTATATACTATGTGATTGTATAATAGGTAATTCAATGACCATCCAGACTACAGGCATAGTATCTTCACAAAAATGCCAGGACAGAAGGCCAATTTCGGGCTATTCCGGGCTATGTCAACATTAGTCTATTGTGTTGGCGTGAAAATTTTTAGCATGCAAGTGCCCTGCTAGTGCCTTTGAAACTAATTAACATAATTTGACACCCTTAACGTAAACAAAAACAAAATTGGACGTTTTATTGGGGTGCGGACAACTTTACTCTACGCAACGCAAAAATCCGTTTTCCGAAATAATGTAAAACGTAGAAGTTTTTAGCCTTACCAACTCGAAAAACTCAGTAATTTATTATAGATATTAGTTTTGATGCGCAAAAACTCCAATATCGGAGGTTTTGCGACGGGCGCAAAAACTCCGATTTTGGAGTTTTTGCGTATACTAAAAGTAATTAAGATTAAGCATGTTTAAAAGTACTACATTTCGGAAGTTTAAATATTATTATGCTATTCGTGTGGATACGCAAATCCACCATTTAATTCAACTTGAAATATGTTTTATTATCCTTTATTTTATCATTATTTTTTTGGTGAAATCTTAACAATATTTCCCCTTTCTTTTTATATTTGCCAAAAACTTTCATGAAACTTAAAAGTGCTGCATGAATGACTAGTTCAAAAGAACGTCGATAAACTTTGGCTTATCCTAAACATGGAAGAAAGAGATAAGAAGGAACCACAACGAACGCATTCACTTTGTCCACTCCCTTTACCGACATTTAATTGACATTGTTATTCATGAGGATTTACTTTGATCAATACCCCGCGTTAAATAGGTGATTGGTATTGTACTCCATGTATTTGCATGTCTTCTGGAGCGTGTCTGAAGGATGATTTGAACTAATGACCTTCCGTGCAAGCACTCTATAGGATTTTTTCTGGTGACGTGATCATCGGTCATTGATGGCCTACATCTTTTTCTTCCATTTCGCCCAATTTTCCCGAACTTTGATGACTTTTTTTCTCAGAGTTGGCAGTCTTTGGCACTGAAACGAGTTAGCTAGTTACGATTATACACATATAAACTATTAAATTAAACAGGTTTCATGTACCGGACTCAACCGGAACATTGTACATTATTTAAGAACATTTTGCATCTATTTTTCATCGAAAAAGTTCTTTTAATGCGTCAATAGATAAGCGGATTAAAACTTGGCCGATCGAAGTCGTTGTGGTTCCTTCTCATCTCTTTCTTCCATGTCCTAAATAACCTTGGGTAAAGTAGGAATAATTGTTGCCATAAAGAGCGTCTTATAAGCTAATCCCATAAAGAGCGTCTTACTCTCCATATAAGATAAGCCAAGGTGAATAGGAAACTCATTAGCGGTGTTTATTGTCGGCAGATCACACGTATATTGACAAATGATGTCCCAATTGCAATGACTTGAATATATTATTGAGGTTTCAATGAGGTTGCATCACATATACCGACAAAAGATTTCTCAATTGTAATGACTTGAATACATTATCGACGTTTCAAGGGGTCAATTTAAAAAAATGGAGGTTTTCCGATTTTGGAGTTTTTGCGTATACTACTACTAAAAGTAATGAAATTAAGCAAGTTTAAACAATTTTTATAACGCAAAAACTCCGATTTTGGAGTTTTTGCGTATAGTAAAAGTAATTAAGATTAAGCATGTTTAAACAATTTTATAATATTAGTTTTGATACGCAAAAACTCCAATATCGGAGGTTTTGCGACGGGCGCAAAAACTCCGATTTTGGAGGTTTTGCGTATACTAAAAGTAATGAAGTTAAGCATGTTTAAACATTTATTATAATATTAGTTTTGATACGCAAAAACTCCAATATCGGAGGTTTTGCGACGGGCGCAAAAACTCCGATTTTGGAGGTTTTGCGTATACTAAAAGTAATGAAGTTAAGCATGTTTAAACATTTATTATAATATTAGTTTTGATACGCAAAACTCCAATATCGGAGGTTTTGCGACGGGCGCAAAAACTCCGATTTTGGAGGTTTTGCGTATACTAAAAGTAATTAAGATTAAGCATGTTTAAACAATTTTTATAACATTAGTTTTGATACGCAAAAACTCCAATATCGGAGGTTTTGCGACGGGCACAAAAACTCCGATTTTTGAGGTTTTGCGTATACTAAAAGTAATGAAGTTAAGTATGTTTAAACATTTATTATAATATTAGTTTTGATACGCAAAAACTCCAATATCGGAGGTTTTGCGACCGGCGCAAAAACTCCGATTTTGGAGTTTTTGCGTATAGTAAAAGTAATTAAGATTAAGCATGTTTAAACATTTATTATAATATTAGTTTTGATACGCAAAAACTCCAATATCGGAGGTTTTGCGACGGGCGCAAAAACTCCGATTTTGGAGGTTTTGCGTATACTAAAAGTAATGAAGTTAAGCATGTTTAAACATTTATTATAATATTAGTTTTGATACGCAAAAACTCCAATATCGGAGGTTTTGCGACGGGCGCAAAAACTCCGATTTTGGAGGTTTTGCGTATACTAAAAGTAATGAAGTTAAGCATGTTTAAACATTTATTATAATGTTAGTTTTGATACGCAAAAACTCCAATATCGGAGGTTTTGCGACGGGCGCAAAAACTCCGATTTTTGAGGTTTTGCGTATACTAAAAGTAATGAAGTTAAGTATGTTTAAACATTTATTATAATATTAGTTTTGATACGCAAAAACTCCAATATCGGAGGTTTTGCGACGGGCGCAAAAACTCCGATTTTGGAGGTTTTGCGTATACTAAAAGTAATGAAGTTAAGCATGTTTAAACATTTATTATAATATTAGTTTTGATACGCAAAAACTCCAATATCGGAGGTTTTGCGACGGGCGCAAAAACTCCGATTTTGGAGGTTTTGCGTATACTAAAAGTAATTAAGATTAAGCATGTTTAAACAATTTTTATAACATTAGTTTTGATACGCAAAAACTCCAATATCGGAGGTTTTGCGACGGGCACAAAAACTCCGATTTTTGAGGTTTTGCGTATACTAAAAGTAATGAAGTTAAGTATGTTTAAACATTTATTATAATATTAGTTTTGATACGCAAAAACTCCAATATCGGAGGTTTTACGACCGGCGCAAAAACTCCGATTTTGGAGTTTTTGCGTATAGTAAAAGTAATTAAGATTAAGCATGTTTAAACATTTATTATAATATTAGTTTTGATACGCAAAAACTCCAATATCGGAGGTTTTGCGACGGGCACAAAAACTCCGATTTTGGAGGTTTTGCGTATACTAAAAGTAATGAAGTTAAGCATGTTTAAACATTTATTATAATATTAGTTTTGATACGCAAAAACTCCAATATCGGAGGTTTTGCGACGGGCGCAAAAACTCCGATTTTGGAGGTGTTGCGTATACTAAAAGTAATGAAGTTAAGCATGTTTAAACATTTATTATAATATTAGTTTTGATACGCAAAAACTCCAATATCGGAGGTTTTGCGACGGGCGCAAAAACTCCGATTTTGGAGGTTTTGCGTATACTAAAAGTAATGAAGTTAAGCATGTTTAAACATTTATTATAATGTTAGTTTTGATACGCAAAACTCCAATATCGGAGGTTTTGCGACGGGCGCTAAAAACTCCGATTTTGAGGTTTTGCGTATACTAAAAGTAATGAAGTTAAGTATGTTTAAACATTTATTATAATATTAGTTTTGATACGCAAAAACTCCAATATCGGAGGTTTTGCGACGGGCGCAAAAACTCCGATTTTGGAGGTTTTGCGTATACTAAAAGTAATGAAGTTAAGCATGTTTAAACATTTATTATAATATTAGTTTTGATACGCAAAAACTCCAATATCGGAGGTTTTGCGACCGGCGCAAAAACTCCGATTTTGGAGTTTTTGCGTATAGTAAAAGTAATTAAGATTAAGCATGTTTAAACATTTATTATAATATTAGTTTTGATACGCAAAAACTCCAATATCGGAGGTTTTGCGAAGATCGCAAAAACTCCGAGTTTGGAGGTTTTGCGTATACTAAAAGTAATGAAGTTAAGCATGTTTAAACATTTATTATAATATTAGTTTTGATACGCAAAAACTCCAATATCGGAGGTTTTGCGACGGGCAAAAACTCCGATTTTGGAGGTTTTGCGTATACTAAAAGTAATGAAGTTAAGCATGTTTAAACATTTATTATAATGTTAGTTTTGATACGCAAAAACTCCAATATCGGAGGTTTTGCGACGGGCGCAAAAACTCCGATTTTGGAGGTTTTGCGTATACTAAAAGTAATGAAGTTAAGCATGTTTAAACATTTATTATAATATTAGTTTTGATACGCAAAAACTCCAATATCGGAGGAATTGCGCTGGGTGCAAAAAATCCGATTTTGGAGGATTTGCGTATACTAAAAGTAATGAAGTTAAGTATGTTTAAACATTTATTATAATATTAGTTTTGATACGCAAAAACTCCAATATCGGAGGTTTTGCGACGGGCGCAAAAACTCCGATTTTGGAGGTTTTGCGTATACTAAAAGTAATGAAGTTAAGCATGTTTAAACATTTATTATAATATTAGTTTTGATACGCAAAAACTCCAATATCGGAGGTTTTGCGACCGGCTAAAAACTCCGATTTTGGAGTTTTTGCGTATAGTAAAAGTAATTAAGATTAAGCATGTTTAAACATTTATTATAATATTAGTTTTGATACGCAAAAACTCCAATATCGGAGGTTTTGCGACGGGCTAAAAACTCCGATTTTGGAGGTTTTGCGTATACTAAAAGTAATGAAGTTAAGCATGTTTAAACATTTATTATAATATTAGTTTTGATACGCAAAAACTCCAATATCGGAGGTTTTGCGACGGGCGCAAAAACTCCGATTTTGGAGGTTTTGCGTATACTAAAAGTAATGAAGTTAAGCATGTTTAAACATTTATTATAATGTTAGTTTTGATACGCAAAAACTCCAATATCGGAGGTTTTGCGACGGGCGCAAAAACTCCGATTTTTGAGGTTTTGCGTATACTAAAAGTAATGAAGTTAAGTATGTTTAAACATTTATTATAATATTAGTTTTGATACGCAAAAACTCCAATATCGGAGGTTTTGCGACGGGCGCAAGAACTCCGATTTTGGAGGTTTTGCGTATACTAAAAGTAATGAAGTTAAGCATGTTTAAACATTTATTATAATATTAGTTTTGATACGCAAAAACTCCAATATCGGAGGTTTTGCGACGGGCGCAAAAACTCCGATTTTGGAGGTTTTGCGTATACTAAAAGTAATTAAGTTAAGTATGTTTAAACATTTATTATAATATTAGTTTTGATACGCAAAAACTCCAATATCGGAGGTTTTGCGACGGGCGCAAAAACTCCGATTTTGGAGTTTTTGCGTATAGTAAAAGTAATTAAGATTAAGCATGTTCAAACATTTATTATAATATTAGTTTTGATACGCAAAAACTCCAATATCGGAGGTTTTGCGACGGGCGCTAAAAACTCCGATTTTGGAGGTTTTGCGTATACTAAAAGTAATGAAGTTAAGCATGTTTAAACATTTATTATAATATTAGTTTTGATACGCAAAAACTCCAATATCGGAGGTTTTGCGACGGGCGCAAAAACTCCGATTTTGGAGGTTTTGCGTATACTAAAAGTAATGAAGTTAAGCATGTTTAAACATTTATTATAATGTTAGTTTTGATACGCAAAAACTCCAATATCGGAGGTTTTGCGACGGGCGCAGAAACTCCGATTTTGGAGGTTTTGCGCACGCTGTGGTGGTTTATTAACTATAATAATAGTCACTGTCGTCCATGCGCAAAACCTCCAAAAACGGAGTTTCTGCGCACGTTATACGCAGAACCTCCGGTTTTGGAGGTTTTGCGCTCGGGCGCAGAACCTCCGGAAATGGAGTAACTACATACATGCTAAATTCTTACATTATTTATTTTCTCATCATAACTTTCTTTTTTCACAGGTATTAGACATGTATCATCCGAGAGAAAAGGCCCAATACCCATACTACTTCGCCAGACGAGAGAAACGAGTTGCAGATGAGACTGCAAGGTGGAATGAGCTCGTAGCTGAAGAAAAAGCGTTGCTAGAGGGCGCTGGCAAGAAGCTTGGCTCGTGATGTTGCGTTTGAACTGTATAGTGAATTATTATATTTTATTGCCATATCAAAAGTGTGAGATTGATTTGGATGGCACTGTTGATTTCTTTTTCTATCCTCTATAAACAAGAGTAGAATTGACCCATAGTTCTTTATGTATGGTTTACCTGACTGCGACTGAGAGTAAGAGGTTTATTCTCAAAAGGTTCAATGAGCTATGCCAGTTGAGTTGAAATCCATACACCCCCTATGGAAGACATGACCTTAATCTCCCACACAGGGGGTATAGATATCAAATGGAGTCTCCCATTCAGGTAAACCCATTTGAAATCCATACACCCCCTATGGAAGACATAACCTTAATCTTCCACACAGGGGGTATAGATTTCAAATACAGTCACCCATTCAGGTAACCCCATTTGAAATCCATACACCCCCTGTGGAAGACATGATGTTAATCTCCCACACAGGGAGTGTAGATTTCAAATAGAGTCACCCAATCAGGTAAACCCATTTGAAATCCATACACCCCTATAAGACATGACCTTAATCTTCCACACAGGGTGTGTAGATTTCAAATATTTGGAATTGGATCTGTTTTGGATATGCAGCTCTTTCCATTAAAATAGCCATGTGACATGGCAATGGTTTTGGCACTATTGACAAATTAGTAAAAAAGTAATAGGACTTATTTGCTATTTTAGTTTGAAAAAATTTGAGTGATGAAAAAATATTTTGAGTTGTGGTCTTCCAAAAAGGCTAGTTACTTTCTTGTGTGATTTTCTTACTGAGCCTGATTGGTAGAAAACGATATAATCAAAACAAAATTGAGGTTTTAGATCGCTTAGCCTTTTAAGCTTAATTCCCACATTCCTACTGTCTATTCTTACCATATCTCTGATTGGCTCAATACATGATATAGTCCTCCTTGCAACCAATCAAAATACTTCTTAGAAGATGATAATTTGGTCAGTAGGGCCCATGGGGTTAACAGATTGGAAACATACACTGGACTAGTGCTGGTGAACTGCTGTATGGAAAGAACATCCATTGCTATTGAACTATTTTAATCTGTTATCGGAGGTAGAAAAATATCCACAGTGCCATAAAATCTCAACACTTTTGTTCAACGTGCAAAGAAGACACCTGTCCAGCATGTGTGTAGTCATGTGTTTTCTGCAGTGTGTATTATATTGATTGAATTAAACAAAATGAGATGAAGAAATACACCAATTGTATTAGGCACATGAGCCAAACTTGTTTGATCTTAGGATCGACTGTTGGTGCTGCATTGATAGTCGTTATTAATGAACTATCAACTAATTAATCAGAATTACTGGTTAAATTGTATTGGTCAAGTCAACTTCCATGTTTCACAAGTAACAGCATTCAAGTAATTGATATTTTAAAACTAATAAAGGTCAACAAGTATCGATGCTCAATTGACAGCTATGGATATGATATTTATAAATTATATTACTCGGGATATATAAAGGGCACAGCCACTACATACAATTTGTCCAGCAAAAGTACCTAGATGAAAGCATCCACTCCAGAGAAGCGAATAGGACACATGTCGGTGTGCATGGATTTACTCAAAAATGATTCGTGCAAAGTTATTGGGTTATGCTGCAACTTAAATATGTTATGGAAAACTTTTCTACCAGGAACAAAGCATTTTATAATGATTTTTGTTGAGACAAATACACCAAATTTTGGATGACAAGTTGAAATTGTTCATGTCAATTGTCTTCCCATTTAAAATCACTGGGTACCAACCACTGTGCCAGAGGTCAACTCTCCAGACATACTGCCACCTGGCCATAATGGCAGCATGCAATGGTGTCCAAATGGATGCGGTATTTATAAATATCATATGCATAGCTGATTGAAAGTTCAAACACGTTTGGCTCTTATGCCTTATCACCCTATAGAGAAAGATTAGCATGACTGATATGATGAATATGTATGCAGTGTAACCTTACATTCTGGGGTGTACCTTCAACATTTTTTTTAACCTAACTCGTCAGACTAGTAACCAATACTTAATAGTCATAAGCCCAGGTGTTGCTACCAGCCAGACTTTTTACAGATCGACCAACCCTTACTTTGAAACTTTTAGGGCAGTACAAACTTTTTTAGGCCTAGGTACAATCTGTCATGGCACAACTTACTCGGAGTGACACAAAGTCACTAACGCATATTTATCGTAAAATTTGATGCAGTTGTTTTTGTAGTTTCCATGGGTTGTTGGTAAGAACCTGAATACCTGAAAACCCTGCCAGTTATTGCACCAATAAACACCATTATTATGTTTTGATGGATCCAAGTTGTGATAATATTGGATCCAAAACATAATAATGATAAAATTGGATGCTTTACGCCCAATATTTATTGGTTTCGCTATGAGTTGTAAAATATTGGACTCGACTAAGTCTTGTCCAATATTTTTAAACTCATAGCCCGACCAATAAATATGGGCTCAACCGATCCAATTTTATATCAAACAGGACGACAAAGGGAGTCCAAATAATTATTATCCTTCTCTATAATTGGGATTGGCCATAACTGTAAAAATCTACACATTTTCTGGTCAGAGATGAGTTGATTCTTGGTAGAATTCTTGTAAAACATGACCAAACTAGATGTAATTGCAATCAGACTTATAGCCAGGATTCACTGGGGCTGGAGGGAGATAAAAAGTGAATTTTCCATGCAAAAAAGGGCTCATCTTTAAAAAAAAAAATGAAAAAAAGCAGACCTTTTGTGAATTTGTCCTTTAATAAAATGGCTGATTTTCAATGCTCTTGAAGAAAAAAAGTGGACCTTTTTCCAGATTGGCATGGGGTGCATCTCCCTGGCTACAGCTCTGGTTGCAATTTATACCAAACACAACCAGGTTACCATTATTATCATCCTAGTTTACAAGTAACATAAAAAGTGTGATGAAATAAAAGATTTAAAGTTTAACGAATGAAGTGTACACCTCTGAAGTCTTTATGTGTCTGTCTGTATCCAGGTGGGCTATTCTATTTGAAATCCACACACCCCCTATGGAAGATGTGACTTTAATCTCCCACACAGGGGTGTAGATTTCAAATTGAGTACCCATTTGGGTAACCCTCATGGGGTGTATTAATTTTAAATGGAATAGCCAATTGTTGGAATATTAAAGAGACTTTAATAGATTTTCTGTCCAAAATCAAAGAGATTGTGATAACGCCCAAAGAGAGCCAACTCGACCATGTTTGAGTGTCCCTTGTTGGGGCCAAATAATGTACCTCCGGATTAGGCCAAAAAAATTTGTTTGCTTGCCCTCCACCGACCGACCAAAAATTGGCCAAAATCAGGGTCGCCCCTTTTCAAAAATTTTTTTTTAGATTTTAGTTTCTTGGGTGGGTCACTCACTACTTGACTTGTTATGCACCCGTGTCCAAGAAAAACATCTAAAAGGGTATGTTTTTCACCACACAGCGACGTCGACGTCTTTTTGAAAAAGGGGTACTTTTTCAGAAGGCATTACCATTTAGGGGTCCTTTTTCAGACGTTTAGGGTTAGTAATATTATTACTGATTCTTGTTACTTTTGAGCATATTTTCTTCATTATCTATATGTCTGCAACATCAAAAAGACACCTTGGGTATCAAATTAGTTAATTTCCCTGTTTACGCCATTTAGGGTATCAATATATATATTTCTCAGTTGACGCCATTTAGGGTATGGATTTTGCATGTGCTACGCAATTTAGGGTACTAGGATTTTGCATGTATTTCGCCATTAAGGGGTGCAATTTGGTTATGTGAAAATTCGCCATTAAGGGTGCATTTCAGAGGTGTTCGGACACGGGTGGGAGGCACTTTTGTGTGAGAGTGACCCCCCGGGATAATTTTAATGGGTTTTTTATTACTATCTGTGTGTAAATTTCATTCAAAGCTAAATAGAAGAAAATCTTTGCTGTAAACTCATAAAACATTTCATAACTGTCCATTGCTGCATCCATGTTTCCAATAAACTCAAGCTCAAACAAGGGGTGGTGCAATAATTATGTGTACCCCGGGTGGTGAATTATAGGGGGGGGGGGCAAATATTTTTTGGCAGGTCAAAGGGGGGTTGAGCAATTTTGGCACATCGAAAAGGGGGGCAAGCAATTTTTGGCAGAGATATTTTAGGCACCATTTCTTTATTATGCCTTAAAAGGTGTAGGAAAACAGGAACATGTTCAAATATGCAACATTTCGCTCGCAATGTTTAAGGTTTTAAATAAGGGTTCTTCAAAATCTTACAGGTGTAAAGAGGGGGGGGGGGACAAAGACTTTTGGCATGTCAAAAGGGGGGGCAAAGGTTTTTTGGCATGTCAAAAGGACCTATTCTATATAGGGGGCAAAGATTTTTTGACACAGCCAAAGGGGTGGGGGCAAGCAATTTTGGCAGACCATTTTGAGAATTCACCACCCCAGGGTACACATAATTATTGCACAGCCCCTAAAAGTAGCAGGGATGTGAATCTTCCAAGATTTTTCCTGATATCCTGGATTTTTTGGCCAAAATTTGGCAGCATTTTAGCCCAATTTCACACTGTGTTTCAGTATTTTCTACTACTTATAGGATATTTCACAAGCTTTGAATCACACCCCTGAAATAGCTATCCATAGCATCAAAAGTATAAGTGTGCAGGTGATCAGAGGAAACAATACAAAATAGATAGGAGAGGAGGGCAAAATTATATATTGTAAAATTGGTGGGTAGGGAGAAAAGTAAAAAATATTTCCCGGCTGCCATCACAACGGCGAAAAAAGAGAGGACATTACGTTTTGTTACCTGGAGAGATTTGATCATGTCTCACCCCCTTTTTAACCAAATCGACGATAATAACTCTTGTAGTGAGGGATGAACATTTAACCACAAATTGCCTCAGGCAAAACTCACATCCTGGGAACTAAATACCACACAAGGTCATTTTTATGTAACTCATTGACCCATTTGTGTTATATACTGCCTCTAGCTCTAATGACATCCTTGTAATCTGGTCAACTCATTGACAGATACTGAACCTCAGGAGGGAATTCAATTTTGATCAATTCTCTCCAGGTAGTGAAACGTAATGAGAAAATTGATCGATAATCATGCACGCTGTGTGTAATACGATGAATGGTGATGACATCCACTAACTCAGGTAATTCGCCTGGAAAGTCATTTACATAATGACATCCTTCGCATATATTCCCACCATCCAATCATATTTCTTTTTCACATACCATATAAGGATATAGTGGGCGTATAAATCCAAAATTTATTATTATTTATTTACCTGAAGAAAAAGGTTTTTGGTCAAGGCGTTTTGCTTCTATATACGACCTGATGAATATAGCGGTACTTTGAGGCGAATTTGACATGTAATTTGAACGCTTTTCTGAGAAAGATTGCTCTGACATCGTCTCATACATGTAACCCTTCGCTAATCTGCTGAATAATATTTTTTATGAAAATTACAGGTGTCTTTAAAAAGTAGATTTCCTAGATTATGTGAGAATTCCAGTAATTTGAGCATACCATTTTTCACTGACAACGCTAACTAGTAACTCCCCCATACCTATAACACATGGATCTACGCAGTGTAAATTGGGAGGTCACGATGTACTGTGCGGGCTCTGTATTAAGTATAGGGAAGAGGACAATAACTGCATAATGACAGAATTTATTCAAGCATTACTTTTAGAATTCAGCATATTCCTGTCGTCCCAGGAGCAAACTGCTGCCTAAAATGTCAGGTGGATGGGTGGTTATAGATTTCAAATATACCCCCTGTGGAAGACATGATCTTAATCTCCCACACAAGGGATGTAGATTTCAAATGAAGTCACCCATTCAGGTAACCCCACTTGAAATTCACATTCCCTGTATGGAAGATTAAGGTCATGTCTTCCATGGGGGGGGGGGGTGCATGTTTTTCAACTGGAATAGCCCATTTAGCCGTAATTTGAAAACAAAAGTATACAGGAAGTTATTATGTACAGAATTTATTTTAAGCACAAAATACATCAATAACTAACAAAATAAAACATCAAGAAATGCAGTCTGTCATAATTCTGCTTATCAGCACAACAGCTGGTTTATTTTTGGTACCAATATGGCCCACCTACTGTGAAAATCCAAATATTTGATGTTACAATTATTTTTTTGCACTTTTCCAATTTTAACTGTTTAAAATGTTTTTTAAATTTGTGATTTTATGATGCTAAGCATCCATACATTGAACTATATGAGGGGTTATTAAAAAGTTTTTGAAATCACCCATAAGTGAAGAAGGTATATAAATGACATTTTGTCGGTGTAATCACTGGTCCTTATCGATATCTTACACTTCCCACAATTCATTTCTCCAATTTCAATTTTCGGTATTGATCTATTAGTAGTACAACATGGGTCGATACTCGATAGTGACAATGAATAGAGGTACAGAGCACATCCAGATCTTACAAAATATTTCTTGACTATCAACCCATGTTTAGCCTGTCTATTCTCAAAATAACAACAAAGGGCACCTGTGTACAAAGTATGGGGAGTGTCACTTGATGAAACGAGGTACAAATGTTGCAAAGGATTCTGGGAAGGGCAAGATATCTTCTCTGTGAGGAGATTGTATTATAATTTAAGACAGAATTAAAAAGACTTGTTTGTGTCTGACATCGCTCTCAATCAAACTTGCTACGACCCTTGATTGGTTAATAGTGCACAAAAGGAAGGTTGATTCATCTTGTGTCAATCAGAGAAAAGGAATCACAGAAAATGGCGAAAAATTGTGTACTTTTACAAGGCAAAAAACACCTTTTCTAGGCTCTCCCTCATTTCAAATCATTAGTTTTGGTTTCTCTTTTGTTCAGAAACCAAAAATCAAGGGATTAAAAAGTAGAGCAGATCTGGTCTGCAATCTCTGTTCACTATTATGCTGGGAGGACACAGTATATAGGGTATATAACCAGAAGTTTACAATAGCCTATTGTGCTAACATAATTATTATCATGATTGATATCAGAAATCTATCCCTGCGGATGACAGTTGATGCTCTCTGTTGAAGGTGGCATATTACACCCCGAGTTTTAGGCCTAGAAATCACATACATGCGCGTATATTGAAGGATGGGGTGGGGTGGGGGCTTTGTTTATTTGTATGAAACATAAACGATGCATGGAGATGATTTGATTATGAATTAGTTTATTATCCCTGGTAAGCACAACTCATACCTCTTACCTAGACTCCCCTCTCACCCACCTATATAACCACCTCTTCCCTAAGTGTCTCCTTCTCCCCCCTCCTCCCCTACATTCGATATCTCCTCTATCTTGAGCTCTGCTCCCCCTTCTCTTTTCACTTCCAATGCTCTCTCCCATCTGTTTCTCTTTCTCCCTGCCCTTACCTCCCCCCACACACTCCCCCCCCCCCACACACAATCTGTTCTCCCCTCTATCTTCTACTTTTTCCAGTAAAAATTGCTTCAGTAAAAGTCATTAGCTTATTGGAAGTCATATAATGGCCTTCCATCGATTCAGGTACATGGGATTAAGGACATGAATCGATTTCGTTTATAACACCTGCGTGGGCACTTTTGTAATGTCGAATGCAAATATTTCGATGGTCTATATTTTTTCACAGCTAAAATAGCTAGCCATGGCTTATTCGATTTTGTAAACCACATCTTTCAATGTAGATTGCCATGCTCGATTTCTCTCCTCGTGAATATTGCACTGCGAAATTTAAACATTTCTTTTGTATACTTAGATCAGGTAACTTCAAACCAAATAATTTTCTTCTTCACACCACTCATAAGAAACTGAAACGAAAACCGAATCTGCCTGATACAAATGTTCAGTTTTTAACAAAAGGTAGAAACAAAGAATTTGATATCTTGTGAGGCAAGTGGTTAGGCAGGATAATAGGAAACCATGTGACCAAAACCAAAACCAAAACCAAAACTAAACATTTGAAATGACCGATTGTTGTTGGTGCCTACAGGAAAGAAAGTTTCCTACTAAGACCTAACTTTTGAGACAGTTTGTGTATTTGAAGGTGCAAAATTAACTATAGGTGCCCTGTTTTACAGCCACGTTCAGCAACTCATCATCATAACACTTGTATAATGTAAACAAACCCTACCTCAGTTTGATTGACAGATGATGTCAGACATGGCAGGAAAAAAGTGGGCAATACGGGAAGCTCATTGCCGGGAAATTTTTGGTTTTTGACCAAAAAAATAAAGAAATACATAAGGGAAATATGTCATACTGGAGGGATATTTGGTAAAACTGGAGGGAAATTCTGGATTGCTTGCAGGGAAAAAAACATTTTTTCAGCCTGTGAGTCAGACGCAAACTAGTCTTTTTAATGTTGTCTTTAATTATATTGCTCTCACTACTGATGTTCGAATATTACCCACAATGCACTATTTTAAATGATCCATACCACTTATTGTTGGCATTCTAACTCCACTTTGCCCACAACATTGCCAGTCCTTGTGTGTGACCATCATATATTACTCTTTTTATAAGCCTACCAAAAAATTCACTCTCTTCCTAAGAACATCAATTATGACAACCCACATGAAAGGAGTCAGTCTACGATTCAATAAATATAATCTGGGAAGATTAGAAAAGAAGGAATCGCTCACTACTCCTGATTCCAGAAAAATACAGCACTATCTTTTTTGGATTAAAAAATAACCTGTTTTGCCAAATGAAACATATCCCTAAATCATAAACATTTTTATTTAGTACTAACTACTAACAGTATACAACAGTCCAGGGACTGTCTTTTGGAATTGGCAGAAAAGCATTAAATAGCTCTTCTGGAGCCTTCAAGGACAGCTGTTTAGAATGTAAGGAAAGAATGGTCAACTAAGGAGAGCTAAATATCTCTCTCCTATATCAGATTTAAGGAGAACATTAGAGAGTAATAATTACTCTCACTCTCCTCAAAAGGCAGTCCCTGCAGTCTATAGTCGCCATTGAGCAGGAAAAGTCTCCTAGGTACTTGTGGCCCTTGAACATGTTTAAAAACAAAACTAACAAGATGTTACATAAAAGGTTTTGCTTTAAACATGTTCAAGGGCCAATGACACACAGGAGGTTTTTCTTGCCCAACGACGTAATGTTGAATGGCAGTGATCAAAAGGTCATATTTTGGGATAAAAGCCTCCTATAGGGCAAGTGACCTTTGTCAGCCTTTTCTTATCTTCCCGATATCATCAATCTGGTTTCAAAAAATCAGTTCAAATCAATTTTACTATCAGTGAGAAATGGCCTTTTTCTTTACAATTGAAACCCTTGCAACCAATGGCCGCATCAAGTCCAATTCGGAATCACCGTCACTCTCCGAAGTGTCAGAATCATCACTATTAGCATAATGGCCCAGGCCAGGTAACACAGCTACTACTTGTGCCCTTTTCACCTCTGACCTCTCACCTCCAACCTCTGACACCTGTTGGGCTGTTCCATTTCTTACAGCAGGGGTTTGGATAGTTGATGGTGAAGTACTCTGAGGTGCTGAATTGGATGTGTTGTTTGCTGCTGCTGAATCTGTGTCGACTTTTGTTTTTTTGGAAGCACTTTCATCAGCAGAGTCACTTCTGCAACAAAACAAGAAGATAATTATACAAATTAAAAACAGGATTAAGGTGGTACTACACCCCTTGATAAATTTGTGACTATTTTTGCATTTTTCTCAAAAAATAATAACACACTGGTAACAAAAGTTATGTATATTATAGGCAAAGAATCCAGTTACTACACTAGAATTTCAGTGACTCAAGACAAGCGGTACATTATTTATGATAAGAAAAGAGGTACTGCTAGAATGTTACATCATTTCTTGACATATATATTACGATACGTCAAGAAATTAGTACACCTGAGAACACGTCATTTGCTGTCACGCCGACTTCCAATGCGCAGTAACAATATTCGATAAACGATTTGCGCATTGCCGCAGATTGGTGTGACGTCAAATGACGAGTTCTCAGGTGTACTCACAAAGGCTTATGGGATTTACCAAAAGGTCAATTAATTGATTTTTGAATGATCCTGATCAATACTTGTTAGTGATGTAAATAGAAGATATTGGCTCTTCCATTTAAAATCCACACTACCCCTGTGGAAGATTTTGGAAATATATTCCACAGTAGGAGTATGTTTTTCAAATGTAATTACTCAGAGTTAATCATTTTGAAACCCATACTCCTCCTGTATAATGACTTTCACAACTGGAGTGAGTATTTCAAATGTAAGTTACCTAATTGTCTTATTCTATTTGAAACTTATACTCCCTCTGTAGAATACTTTAGCTAAATCTTCCACAGGGGTAGTGTGGATTTTAAATGGAATAGCCCATTGACTGCTCAGTGCGAAAAGAGGGTAAGTGCGCAATAGTGCCCTGTGAACATTTGGCAATTTACACACAGTACATTGTACTCATCTTCACATGGCAGCTACTGCACTTACCCACTTTTGGCACAGAGCAGTCGATACTCTCCTATAGTCTGTATTATCTACCTCTAGTCACCGGCACTAGCTTTAAAGTTCAGCGTGTTCTGCGTTAGCTTAGCGTTCCTTGGTGTGTGCACATACTTTTACGAGCTCGATCAACGTGCCGCATATGTAGACGCAAGAAACTACGCTAAGCCAACGCAGCACACGCTGAACTTTAAAGCTAGTGCCGGTGACTAGAGATAGATATACAGAATATACCATATTAGGTCTATCTGCGTATTTACACTGAGCACTCTGTATTTTTACCAGGTATTACCTGGTAATCCACAATCCGATTCAGCCAACAGCCAGCACGTTTCTACTGATGCATAAAATAAGGGTTGTGGTGTGTACCGGAAGTACTGAAAATATTTTCCTGACCCCCAAGCTGCTTTTAAGGTCACAATGTGATACATAAAATGTACACAAATGAATTTCAACACCCGGCAACCGTTAACCGTTGTGTTTCCACTGACAGAAATACCGGGTGTCACACCACATGTGCTACCTCATGAGGTGGATCACGGTTGCCGGGTGTCCACACTGCATCACTCTGAACCGATCTGTTTCCACTGAGCACATTAACCGGTAACACTCTAAACTAAACCACATTACCCGCCAACCGTCCCCCAGTAGAAACACACAGACTGTTATCTGTGCTCCTTTTACTTACTTTTTCCTCTTGACTGCGCCAGCCAAGAGTGATGCCTGTGATTTCTTCTTACTGATCCCGCTCTCTGATGGTGACTTTTTCTGCTCCTTAGTGGATGTTGTCGTACCCGTTGATGACGATGATGCAGATAACGAAGAATCTTCAACTGATAATACTCTGTTGTGAGATTGCAGGTTAAGGAAAGAATCTGTCAAGCGGTTAAATACAGTGTTTAATTAGAGAATAAAGGTATTGTTTTTAGCCCCTGGAGTGCATCTATCGTCTCATATAACACGGGCGACATCATTATTTCAAGTAAAACAATGAGGCGAAGCTGAGTTGTTTTACACCAAAAATAATGATGTCGTCCGTGTTATATGAGACGGTAGATGCACAACAGCGGCTAAAAACAATGCCTTTATTCTCATTCTTAAACACTTCAATTCAAATAAAAATATCATACAAATTTTAATCAAATTAAATCTACATTTTGCAAGGAATTACCTGGGGCTTAAATCGATCAGTCTCGTTGTTGCTGTGCGCCTCCGATTGGTCCAAATAGAGAACAGCGTGTATCGCGTTGACCCATTAGCGCTGACCCGTGTGATATCGTGTCATATCACACGGGTAAAGCTGGGTAAGAACCAATAAGATTGCAGGAACGTTCTCAAGTGTTTAAGAATCTACAATAGCTGCCCTATAAAAAAATGTGACAATTTCTGCATTTTATATATTGTACAAAATCTATAAATTTCTTGCCCTAAAGCCTTGATGTATATGTGTATTTCACTGTTGTTCATCCAGGGTTGCCAAAAGATTAAATAATCGAAAAGTCGCTCAATTTTTCTCTTTACCATTGGTTTCTATGGGGCAGGAAACGATCAGAAGTCGCGGGAGCCAATGTTGAAAAGTCGCCCAAATTTTTTCTTAACCATTGGTTTCTATGGGACAGGAAATTGTCAAAAGTCATGAGGAAAATCTTCAAAAGTCGCCCAATTGGGCTACCAAATCGCGGGTTTGGCAACCCTGTGTTCATCATCATTTAACAACAATGCGTCCACACCGTCTGCAGCTATATGAATGAATGAATTAACACATGCAAAAAAATTACTAATTTTGTGAACACATATAAAAACTTTGCTGACAATTTTTCCACTTTTTCTTCATTTATAAACTACGCAAAAAAAGTTTCTTTATGGTTAGGAAATTTACCCACTATTAAAATCTAGCGACCAATTGTGTACGTTTGCTAAATAATCGCATGCGGGAGATTGTCCCTGCGCATTTTGACACCTCAATCACTACTCTCGACACTCCTGAGAAAAGATATGGATGTTTAAGTAACACGAGGTCGAAAAATGAAAATTGCAAAGAAGCCTATTCAATGGTTTTAGAGCTGATTCACTGATCCAAGACGGTTTCATTATTCCCCCTTTTCAATTTTAATTTAAAGCATTTTAATTGATGCATGTTGGATAATCCATTGATTATTGTGCAGATGAATGATCAAAGACAAAGGTGAGTGGGTACTAAGACATTTACCTTTTGAGAGATGGATTTGGAAAAGGGACTCAAAACAGGTCATGATTACAGCTGCATTCCTGGAAGCAGAAGGAATTGAGACACTTGAGTGGCCCTCCAGAAGCCCTGATCTTAACCCCTTGGAGAACCTTTGGGATCAGCACAAGAGGCGAGTCAACAAGAAGATAAAGGCAGATACAACTCTGGTGGGGTTGCGTCGCATCGTTATCAACGAGTGGAGCGGGGTTGAGCAAGGTAACATTCAACGCCTCATTAGGAGCATGAGACGCCGCGTGGCTGCTGTAAGGGAAGCCAACGGAGGACACACAAAGTATTGAAAGACTGATAAAGAAAGAGATTAATTTCAAGTGAAGTTGGAAGCGGCAGTATGATGCCTGAAATGTGCTCAGCAATTAAACAAAAAATGTTATCTGCATGTTTGTTGTTTTTTGTGTTCTTTTATGCTGAAAACTTGAATAGGCCTTTTTGCAATTTTCATTTTTCGACCTCGTGTTACTTAAACATTCATATCTTTTCTCAGAAGTGTCGTAGAGTAATAATTGAGGTGTCAAAATGCGCAGGACAATCACCCTCATGCGATTATTTAGCAAACGTACAAAATTAGTCGCTAGATTTTAATAGTGGGTAAATTTCCTAACCATAAAGAAACTTTTTTTGCGTAGTGTAGTACCAAAAGTAACTACTTACTTCAGTATAAAATTGGTATTATCCTATGATGTTGATATTTGAGGCTGATTTTTTGTGCAAATGAATACATTATATCTTGCATGGCATGCTTAGAGGTGAAATAAAAGAGTACATTTTTGGAATTTGAAAACTTGTTTAGTGCAGTTTTTCAAAACTTATAAAGAGAATCCAAACAGGGGCCATTTTTGACCGAAAACAGGTCAAACTCTGTGTGACTTCTCTCTAGTCCAAAGGGTCGCTAGTCCAAGGTTCTTTGTCCAAAGGGTCACTAGTCCGAAAACCAAATTAAATTCGCTAATCCAAAGGTTCTCTAGTCCAAATATAGAATAAGGGTTAGTGTTAGGGTTGGGTCAGGGTTAGGGTAAGCGACCCTTATTCTATATTCGGACTAGTAAACCCTCGGACTAGAGATATTCGGACTAGCGAACCTTTTTAGAATTCGGACTAGCTAATGTTAAATTACATGTTCGGACTAGCGAACCTTCAGACTAGGGAACCGTAGGACTAAGGAGTCTTCGCACTAGGGAACCTTCGGACAAGAGCGTTGTCACCAAACTTTGACAGAATCTTGGATAAAAAAGGATATTTTATACTCCTCCACCTCCTGCATGATCTCCTTTTCTTCTTTCTTCTTCTGCATATCGATCTCCATCTGTCTTACTGCTACCTCATCCAGAAATTTACTCTCATCATCATCAAGACCTCTCACCATGTTTTCTGTTAAGAAAAAAAGTGCAGTGAATTAGGTTACATGTTGATTGTCTGAAGAGTCATTAGGACTAACAAAAAAAATTGTTTGATTGGTGTAATCCGACCTACCCTAAAAATAGGCCCAACCCTGACTTTTTTTGAAAGAAAAAAAGTAAATTAATAAAAGTAAAAAATTAAAATTAAAAAAAAATCCCTATCTACCCTAATTTTTTTTTATGTTACGCCAATCAAACATTTTTAGGCCTTACTCCAAAAACCCAATAAACCATAACCTTACCTTAACTGTAACCCTAAACTTTGCCCAAACCCTATTCACAACCTCAGCGTATAGCAACATAAGTGTGTCCCAATGAATACGCACATCGGCGAGGAAGTTATTGATATCCAACAAAGACCTCTGTGTGTGTCGTAGAAAAATATAAGTTGTGATTAAAATTGTTTATTTCAACAAATTTCAGAGAATAAAATCTTGAGATTGGGTTGAGTGATGAGTTAAAAATGACGATTATGAATTTGGTTAATAACCTTGCATCAGTTTTATAAGTCAGGCATTGTGAAAAATCCAAACATTTTGTGGACCTCGAAATACCCCTTGGGGCACAGGATATTCCTCGATTCCAAAGACAAAATGATTAGATTTTTCACAATGCCCTTCAAAAAACTAATACAGAGTTATTAACCCTAACTCAAATCCCAACACTAAACCCTAACCTAAACCTATCCCTAACACTAAACCTACAATTTAACCCTAACATTATCGCTAACCATATTCCAACCTAAAATGCCCTTAAACTTTAATTTTAACTCTTTTGGGACTTTTTGGGACTAATTTTAACTCTATTGGGAGCACGGTGGCCTAGCGGAACGGGCACTGACTCATAATCAGAAGGTTGCGGGTTCGAGCCCGGCTGACGGACATCGTGTTGTGCCCTTGAGTAAGGCACTTTATCTCGATTACTCTCTCCACCCAGGTGTCTAAATGGGTACGGCATTCTTAAATGCTGGGAAGGTAACAGACTCGCTGTAGAGGAGGTGTAGCGATCCCCCTATCGCAACATGACATGGAGGAGTCTGGCCCAATCGCCAATGAATGAGAGATGGGCACTCCGATCACTGTTTATACAGGATCGTCTCCTTTACCTTTACCTTTTGGGACTAATGATCCCTTGGATTTAACAGAATCTACAGTAATATCAAATAAGAATATAAATTCCAATTGCCATCGTTAGACTAAGTCTAAAGTTAGACCTGGTCTAACTTGTTTTGTGTATATGTGACACGATCAAGGGAAATGAGTCGGATGTCGCTAACATTGTTTTTGAGATATTGGCAAAAATAGTGTTCCAATTCTTTTGTTTTATATTGTTTTCAGTGATTGATAAATTGATGTAACTTCGCAAAGAAAAGTCGTATCAACATGGGGTTTTCAATTTCTGAAAGCTCTAGATGTCCTCTTTAGAAACTTTTGTAAAAGTCATTTTTGACCAGGGCCGACATGTGGCTCATTCCCCTTGATCATGTCACATATACAAACCTTACCAGGGCCGTAGCAAACAGGTGGACTGGGTGAACAAAGTCAATGGGCCGTGAGGGTTTAGAGGCCCAAGGCAAGGCCTATATGGGTTAGGGTTAGGGATAGGGCTGATAAAGGAGATTTGAAAACGGCCCACACTGCTGAACCCTGTCCCTGAACCTTAGTACATGTATGTAGTATGCACAAGCTATGGGCATGTCTCTTTTCTTAAAATTTTAATTGTCATAACTCTACAAAATCCCCAGCTATTTTTTTGTGTGTGATTCTCTAAATATATACAATTTCTGTGCGATTTCCCTGCAAAATAGTATACGGTACCAATTTCTGTGATATTTGCTATTTTTTCCTGCATGATTTGCCATTTTTCCCCATCGCAATATGAGACCTGAGCTCTTATGATACATCATCCGAGGAGCAGCTTCAGATAATACCTTGGGATTTGGGGCAGAGGTTATCTTTTGAATTCTTTCATGACCACTGAAGCATAGTCAAGGACACTCTCGCAAATTGAAAGACTTGTTGCTCGCAATAAAAGAATGTCAAAGGTCAAAAAACACAAATTTTGTGTAATCCGCTCCCCATAATATTGGTCTTACGAGAAAAGGCTGGTCTCATACATGTATATGCAATTTTGAGCCTCGGCTGGAGTTCTACTTACTAAACTGATGCTGATCATCATACTCTGCTTGCTTTCTGTCTTTCTGTTCTTGAAGTCTGTCGTATAAAAGATCTGTTGTCATATTCTTCTTCAGGACATTCTGGCCGAAAAAGATAAGAAATTTTGTAAAACAATTAGCGAGAAGGAATCTGGCTTGTGATAAAATAGGCTATTTCAGTTGAAAACCAAACACCCCGATGGATATGACTTTAATCTTCCACACGTACAGCGAGTGTGAATTCAAATGAGGTTTGTTTGCTTGTTTGTTTTTAAATGGTCGCTCTGATAGGACCAGGCTCAAACAAAATGCTCAAGCCAGGTTAAAAAGCCTATAAAAGCATGCTGGTCTATATGGAAAGAGAAGAGAGAAACAGCTTTGAAGAGGTTACTTGAATGGCCATTGGGCAATGGCAATTATGACATTTGAAATCTACACCCGCTGTGTGGAAGATTAAGTTTATTATATCTATCTTCCGCAAGGGGTGTATGTGTTTCAACTAGAATAGCCTGGCAACATTACCTTCTGGTTGATCAGCTGTGCGTACTTTCTCCCACTCCTCCTGTCTCTTCTGCCTCTTCTCATTCAGTTCTGTTTCCGACACAAAAGACTTGAATGCCAGCCCGTCTGACATGATGACTACGGTGTATCAATTAGGAAGGATGGTAGGGAGACAGCACTGTCAACTTCCTAAACCAAAACAAAAAACAAAACAATTACTAGTATCATCGGGGCTCAAAAAAGTTTTTTTATGCACCCTAAACCCTATAACCAGTAGTGGAAGATTCGCACTCCATAAATAGCATTCATTAACGATACAGGTGAGGTGACATCATTTTAAGGACGATTATACAGTAAATGTGCTATTGGGAATTTTCTACAGTACGGAAACAGCACGTTACCAGTGTGTTATTATTTTTTGAGAAAAATACAAAAATAGTCACAAATTTACCACAGGGGTGTAGTACCCCCGTAAGACAAAAATAAGGAATTTGTAATTTAGATACATGTACTGTCAATATCTGCATATATTTGAATGGGGCTTCAACTTCATCAATAGGCCTACTGTTGTTTTCTTTGTTTTTTGCCCAATTTTTCATTTCAAAAATCCCAAATGACAATTTGAATGGCTTATCCTTCACTTTTAAATTTAAGCAATTTATGAACAATATTATTTTTTTTACACTTTCGCTGGGATCACTGAATGGGTTTTTAAGCCTGAACCATCTTGTCCATTTTGTCAAAAGTGCAGGTAAATTAACCTAACTCACATCACACACACACGTAACATCTGCTCCGCTTGCAGAAAAGTACAACTACATTACAACAAGTCTAGTTGAACTTCTTGAAGTTCCGAGTATAAGTGTGGAAGTACTGTGATGTATGACAGGGAAACCTCAGTTAACACATTTGCTAGTCAGTCAAAATGGCCTAAACCGGCAATACAAATTTACATTGAAATTTAAAAGAACCGCTTGCTCAAGGAAACCTGAGAGACTCGCACATGGAATTGAGAGGGATTTTGATAGTAGTTCCATTAAAAAAAAGCTGCTATCATCACTCATGAGATTAAGATCTAGAAACACCCCCGTAATGCTGTTTTGGGGAATTTTGCTAGCACGCAGAATCTTTTTGATGAAAGTCAATCTTTGACTAGATGTAACTTTGCTACGGAAAGTGCTATGACAAAAAGGTTTTCAGTGTTGGCTTTCTTTACTCAATGGCTTTAATTTGATATATAAAATGATGCAGATTGATGGCAAATGAAATTTAAATTCACCTGGCATACCTACGTGATGCATCACGCAGTTCAGCGGCAAGTGGCAGAAACTAAAGTATGACTATGAAACCAACATTATACCATTGATACATGAACCTTTGCATCTTAGCAATACATAGTATGTGTGTCATCATTTCAGTCTGAAGTCTGATCTGAAGTAAGCTTAACCCATGAAAACAGCTTCAGCTAGCAACGCCAACGTTGCTCGAGAAACACTAGCCACGAATTTGCTCACGGATGCCCTCGCATTCGTGGCTAGTGTTCCTTTGCCCGGAATATCGGTCGGTAAACAAATTACGTAAGCTTACCGTTACGTAATGTCATTGTAATAACAATAGGCAATTCTGAAATACCCCCTAAATACCTCCTTGTACATAGCTTTACCTACCAATTTGTTACTATGCGAGTTGTTGATGTAATTCTCAGTTCTATGTGTCATTTCAGGTGCATTTAGGTAAATATTTCATTACTATTTCTGGAGAAATTGCTGCAATATTTTCCGGCGATCGGCTGGCATCACCATTTTGTCAGGAAGTAATTCAAGTAAAAGGTCAGAGAGATGCAGGTGGTGAACGCCGTGCAATCTCTAAATTCAGTAAATTTGCTTTGTCAGCCGTGTAATTGAATGGGATTTATATTTTGAAATTTAAAAAGCGTTTTAAAATATCACAAACAAGTAGGCCTATGTTTATAAATATTTACAAGCTGAAACCGTTGGAGTTCGATAATGAGCCCTACAAAAATAACCTTCAAATTAATTAAATACTGTAAAATTTGATTATTTACTGGTTGCGAGTCACTCTGACATAATTCGCCGTGTTGGTTAGGCTCCGATCACTCAGTGTGCAAATTGAATGGCGCGTACCAGTGATCACGGCAGCTGCGAAATTCATCGCACTTGTGTGGAAAGTGCCATCATGTGCATACGGCTTAGCAGTTTTGCCGTCTCTCTCTATCATGCATGTCATCCGCCGCCTGACTGAGGGCAGCAATCTAAGGTCAGGTCACGTCAAGTAAGCTCACGTGGTAATCAGAATAATTAAGATACTCTCATCTATAGAATCTGTTAGCCTATGACCTCCCAGTCATTATTCATGAATATTTACCTGCGTCAAATGCCCGTACAGGTTGAGGCTAAATTTCTGCCATCTTTTTCGTCGGCTGTGCAGTCATCAAAAATCAGCTTATATTTGCTTCAATTTTTAGGATCGTAAGTATCGAAAATGTAAAAAGGTGCGGCGTAATACATGAAATAGAATAAAGCTTATAATGACACGCTTATGAAGTGTGTTTGTGAACTATGAAGCATGTTTACGTCCCGGTACAATTTTATGTATCGGACTCTGCACAAGGATGAAATAGTAGCCATCTCTAACAGTAAATGCTAAAGCATTTACGTGTTAGAGAATAAGCCCAATCGCCATTGTGACTTCCGGTTTTTGAGAGCACTTTTAGGACACTTTGACCTCTGCCATATCGGGGAAATTGCTCTAATTATTATTATTTATTTATCTATTTAGTGTAAAAATGTTATCATTAAAAATATTTAAATAATTAATTTATACAACAAATATATTTTTTTGATTTGTTTTTATTCTAGTAAAACTTTTTAAAATTATTTTTGTATGCACAAAAACCAATATTTCTGATAGGTCAAAGGACAAAGTGTCCTAAAAATGCAAAAACTGTCCCACAATGCATTGCAAACTTCTAATGCCGATTTGGCTTATATGCAGTGATGCCAACGCCGCGCCTTAGGCGCACAATTGGGCTACTTGGCGATCACTTGCCGCTACTCAAAAAAGCATGCCGCTACTTGTCTAAAATTGGGCTACTTTTGCCAGTCTCAGGCATGCACTAATTTGATGTATTTTCCTTTCAATTTAGCCGATTTATAAAGGTTTTGAGTCTTTGAAGCTCCAAATTGAAATTACAATGGGTTTTGTGACCATTTATTGATCGGTCAGTAACTTCCCAGCATGGAAATAGTAGATGAGAAGGAATCACAACGAAATCGATCGCCTGTGACTAATCCCGCTTATCTATTCTTCTTTACAAAGGAAGAGGACTCAACAAATTCCCTTTTGAGGACACTCATATTGCCGCCATCAGCGTGATTTGGTAGCATAACTGGAAATTCATAGCGATAAATCTTTGCGCACAAACAAATTTTGAACCGGTTGATGTGACCTTAGTTGATGCAGCGCACTTTTAACGTTCATTTAGACTGGATTTTATAAACATTTGCAACAGATTTCTGCATTTTCAGATGCAGAGAAGTCAAAACAATATAAATATTGGGAATGTAATCAAAATACGTTGTATTTTCGACTAAAGACACTTTTAACAAAGTTTTACATTTCGTAAGGATAATCGTATTTTAGCTGACCCCAAATTTAATTAAAATGTAAAGGTAAAAAACAAGTTGTTCCGATTGTTTCCGAAAAATGGGAACAGATTCTATCATAAGACAAACGGAAAATCAATTCTATCAAATTGCCTTCACATGTGCCCCAGGCCGCCCACATAGGTAAATTTGCCCCCTAAATGTTTCAAATATATGACTTTCTACTTCCGATTTTGGTAATACACCCTTCCCACAAGGCATTATTTTTGGCTATGTTATCCCATCTGTCCCATAATGCATTCATATTTCCCGCCCTTTCCTGCTCACAAGGCCGCATTCAGTCCATAAGCATTGGTCGCTTGACTGCAGCTTTAGAATTGAAAATGTCATGTCATAGAAATGTTACGTCACCGATGACCATCGTGTTGGGATATAATCCCGAGGATTATGATGTAACTATAGTGTTTGACGTGTATAGAAACGTCAATGTACATGTCGGCAATGTGATTGGAACTTTGATGATGGTTAGTTGTGATTCCTTCTCATCTACTATTTCCATGTTCCCAGTAAGTACCGGAAGTTTCAAAGTCAAGTGCTTTTCCGCCCAATTGGGTGTTTTGCGTTCTAAATTCGGATAAATCCGCCCAAATATCCGGTATTGGGCGCTTTTTTGGAAGCTTAAAAAATTGGGCTACTTGAGACTCCTTTACCGCGGCCTGGCGAGTCAATGTGCCGCGCCTTGACGCTGAAAAGTTTTGGCAACACTGCTTATATGCTCGAACAACGCCAACGTATGTTCATCAACTTCATGTTGCAATGACATTCAGACAACATGGACAATATGACATTCATGACATTGTATTAACGCAAATTTTAATAGACAAACGTACAAGCTAAACATTCAAGTACAAAACAGCGTTATAATATTACCTGGTTGTGAGATTTTTACTGTTAAAATGAAGAAAAACACAAGCACAAAGTCGTTTCTCTAAAATCAATCAATCTAGGTTGACCTTTGACACGGCTACACACAGCCCGTGGTACACATGTGTAAGTGAATGATGAGTGCGTTGCAAGTTGATGTTTTGTGATTTTTAATTTTGCATCAGTTTATAAATCATTGAATTTGCAATATGATTGAAATAATATTTTTATAATTCATATCATCACTCGTGCACGGGCTCACATAGGGAAGAACTGCTGCATCGTTTTCCACTAGATAATTTGATAGTTTGGTAAGCTTAACTTTTAAAAGTTACATGTTGATGATGTTTAAGTTAACCCACTAAACCTGGTCAATAAATGGCATTCAATGGTCATGCCATGCCCATGATGCTGGTTCACAATGATCATGGCATGCATGGACAGGCAATTTGTGCACAATTCACAATGGTGCAAATTCGAAGATAAGATTTAAGAGTTCTCGAAATCGCTGTCGCTGAAGCATGACACTGACACTAGTGTAAAGCAATAAGTAGGTACCCAGGCAAACCTTATACTAAAATGCAGTAAACCTTTGACGAGTGCGTATTGTAAGGATACATCGCGTATTTACTGCATTGCACGATGCACGCACTTGTCTCTGTTGGATGCTGAGGCGATCTGTTGTTGCCGAGTGGAAATTTATGAATGAACTGTGCACCGTACGCGTTGTTAGCGCCGAATTTGCAACATCACGGTAGTCGCGCTCGTCAAAGGTTTGCTGCATTTGCTAGTCAGTGAAATTCGCCGACAATGTCAATGCATATATTTACATAGAAATTTAAAACAACTGGCCGAAGATGGAAACCTACATAAATATGTTTTCTATACTTCACTTGACCCAAATATATGATTTTTTATGGTGATAAGACAATCGCACATGGAATTTTAGAGGATTTTGATAGCAGTTCCATTAAAAAAATTGCTGTCATAATGAGACTAAGATCTAGAAACACCCCCGAAATGCCGTGTTGGGGAATTTTGCTAGCTGAATCTTTTTGATGAAAGTCAATCTTTGACAAGATGTAACTTTGCTACGGAAAGTGCTACATGAAAAAAAGGTTTTCAGTTTTGGCTTTGTTTACTCAAGGGCTTTAATTTGATATATATAAAATGATGCAGTTTGATGGCAAATTTGAATTCATCTAGCATACCTACAATAAGGCGATCTCATTGAAAATTTTATTAAAATTACACTTTAATTTTTGAAACATATAATTTCAATTAATGCTGGTTTCACGCGTCACTTTCCTGCCGCTCTGAAGATGATTTTACTTCACTGCGCAGTGCGCAATCGCACCAAAAACGCAAGCGGTGACCAGGGGCAAGCCGATAGATCGATCACTCCACCGCTTTGCCGCGGCGGTAGAACGCTGGGAGTTGAATTCAAGTCAACTCAGAGCGGTGCCGCTCTGACGTATGAGAACAAAATACGATTTTGGAGCGGTACTGAGCTGCAAGAGTGGTTTTCAGAGTCATGCCGCTGCCGCTCAGCGGTGTGCCGCTCGGCTTGCAGAAAAGTACAAGCGGCATGATGAAGCGGCATGCTCAGTGGCAAGGGGCAGAAAGTATGAAACAGCGTTCGAAATAGGGCCGGTCAGCCGGCCATTGGCCTGTAACTTTTTGGCCTTGCCGGTAACTTTTTTGACTGGCATCTTGTTGCCGGCCCGGCTGGCCGGTAACTTTTTAAGGTCAAGCCCGGCTGGCCTGTGACTGTTGGAGGCCTGCATATTTCGAACACTGGTATGAAACCAGCATTAGACTGTTCAAAATACATAGGTGAACATTGTTGTGTTCAGTCTGCATGGCATGCAGTGGTTGCCGCTTAGTAGTACAATGTAGATCTTTTTTAACGCACTCCACTGTCGGATTTTCTGCGCATGTTCGCTTTTACCCTCCGTTGAGTATTTACTGTTTTTGTGCACAGTCGCAGAGAATTCACTGTCGGACTTTCGGCGCTGAAACTCCCCACCGTTTGCTCGAGAAGTCTAGCCACAAATTTACCAAAAAACCTTTGCCCACTCCCTTGTTTTGATATGTGCCAAAAGATCTTTTTTTGGGGGAACCCAAATTTAAAACCTTAAATTGTCATATGCGACCGCATGAGCATGAAATTTTGCATACATATATATATGGTCATTTTCACGGTAAAGGGTGTAACTTTGGATTTTTAACATTTTGATCCGTTGTGTTTTAATAAAGCCACAGAATTCCATGATTTGTGGCCACATAAGTCATTTAGTTAGCAGCTACCTTGGGTAGCATAATCATCTTCGGGAGTTACTGCGTTCAGTTTTAGCAGGCTTAAATGTACCTAATATTGCCATTTTGAAAAACTATAAAAAACAGTAACATTTTTGTAAAACCCTGTGTTTTCTTCAGTTAGTTCATGGATAATTTTTCTTATCCTGAAAGTACGGTCATATGTTCAGTAAACACTGCCACATTAGATTTAATTGTGAACAGCACTGTATTTTTGAGAACCGGACTTGATATTTGTCGTTTCGGAGGCTTCATTTTCCGTTAACAATTGTTAACAAACTTTGTGGGTATAGCTTTGGTTCATAATTCTTGGTTATTTCTTCACTTCTTCTTGATTCATAACAGTTGATATCTTAACTTGAAATGGGTAACAAAATTAGTCGATTTGCAAGCTTTTAAAATTTTTATAAAATCTTGACTTCAAAGAGCCGATTTTCCGTTAACTTTTTTTTTTTTTTTTAAACAAACTGTTCAGCAAGCTTGGGCAAATATAGATAAAAGAGCTCATCCAATCTATTTATCAAAATGTAGCAAAGTAGATCCTCAAGTCACTTGTTTTTAAATCGTGGAGATATATATCACCGTTTGAAAATGGGACCCAATACAAACTTTCCGTTAACAATTGAAGCCTCCGAAACAAATGAAGCCTCCGAAACAACAATAAGGTTAATTATCATATATGCATATCTAAATTGGTGTGTTCCATATTGATATCTGCATTGTAATTGTTACATACATGATATGTGCAGAATGTCATAAATTTAAAAAAAAATTGATATTGTGGTTAATGTTTGAAAAATATACTGATACCCAAGAAAGCCCGTTTCGGAGGCTTCACATGCAAATAACACCATACTTAACAAATGGGTGAAAAAATTACCATGTTATAAATCTACAATATCTGCCGCATAGAATCATTGATTCAATACACACAAGAAAATAACAGCTTAGATGATCCCAACCAAGGTCTTAGCCAGCCATCGTCCACCAGTCTTTAAGGCGGCCTAATCTAATTTTAGGCGGGTGGATTTAATGGATTTTACAGATGTGATAGCTCTAAAACAGATGATTTTAAGGTTCTATGAACTTGAGACTAATTCAGAGTGACATGTAAAGGTCAAATCAGGACATATTTGACCCTAGTGACCCTTCCATGGGTATAGACAAGTTGTTTTATATTTGAGGGTCAAATTTTGGTGTCTGCTTGGACAGGTGGTTTCTGATTTCTGGCTAAGACTCTGATCCCAACAGTGTTGTTTTCAAAAAAACTACTTCTGCAATGTTTAACCATTGTTAACATGAAGCCTCTGAAACAAAAAAAATGACTTGCTGTGATAATTTAATTTTTGTCACAACTGAAATTCAATACTTACATGTAGAAGCAAAGCATGCAAATTGGTAATTGTGATATTTTTTACCTATTTTTTCATGTCAACTTGCAGTAGTTAGCAAAATATTTTACTTTTATGATCACCTGTGTTGTTAACTGAAGCCTCCGAAACACAAATCGCTTGAATTGCCAATTCTAAAAAATAACTCCAATTTCTGTGAAACTTGTCTGGGAGGTTCCTTTCAACAAGTAGTATTTGTACATGAAGTTAGACATTCAAATTATTTTAGGAACCCAATTAAAACTTAAAAAATATGTTTAAGGTTGGGAAATTTCCATTGCAAATGACCCTTGATGTTAAATTTTTCAAAATTGCAATTACAAACATAGCAAAACATGGTATAAAATTTAACTTATATCTGTTGACTTACTTTGGAATGGGATTTCACATGTATTCCAGCTTTCATGTCATAATTTTCTGAGCTTATGTAAAATACATTTTTTCTTAAATTTTAACCAAAATGTTATGGAAATGTCAAATTTTTTATCAGAAATCAAAAGGTTTAAGCCTTGAAACATTATTTTACTGGAATTTAAGTTGCTTCTATGCATGATTACAGTAAACAGAAACATATTTAAGTGGTTTGAAATTTTGACCCTAAAAATCAAAAGTTACACCCTTTACTGTGAAAATGACCATATTTGAATGTGTTCCTAATGTTTTCCTACACCTTTTTAGGGTGTACAATGTAATAGAAAGGGTGCCTAAAAATTGCTTGCTCCCCCTTTTGACCTGCCAAAAATCGCTTGACCCCCCTTTCGACCAACCAATTTTGCTCCCCCCTTCCTATAATCAACACCGTGGGGGCTCACCCCCCGGCTCACATTATAATTATTGCACCACCCCAGGCCCTTAGAGGTCGCCAGGATTCATGTTGTTGCCAGGGCACATATTATTGCATACATACCCAGAAAATGTCAATATGCACAATTTTTTCATTTAATTTTTTTTATATTTACTACGGTATTTTGTTTATATCACGGATTTGTTTGCAGAGTTCTAATCATGGCTGCCGGATCAAGTCAGAATGCTAAACCCAAACTCTCTAAACATCTCAAGCAGATGAAGGTAAGGCTGAAACGATTATCCCAACCGTTAATCACATAGCTACCAATATGTGCATGCGTCATCGGTAAAAATAGCGGATCAGTAAAAAAAATGAGATTAATAAATTTAATATTGGATTGGATATCGGCCAATTTTAGGAACTTCAATATCGGATTGGTGAGCTTACCCCCATTATATAGATGGGGATTGTTGTGAAAAGCAGGCCCTGATAAGAGCAACACATCCTGTATTCTTTATGGGGAGGAACACTTATCTTCAAATTCTGAGGCAAAATGAGTAGTTTGGCACGGGTTTAGGTGAACTACACCCCTGGCCAATTTTGTGCCTTTTTTTGCATTTTTCTCAAAAATTATAGCGCATTGGTGACAAGTAAGATATGTATATTATAGGGGCAAAGACTACAATTACTGCACTGGAAATTTATTTCAGCACAGACAACAGTTGTGGAGTTACAGTCAAAAATGAGGGAAAACCAATATTTGATCAATAAATCAATAACTACTTGTCTCGAGTCACTGAAATTCCAGAGTAGTAACCGGATTTCTTGCCCCTATAATATACATACCTTTTGTTACAAGTGCTTTATTGGTTTCTGAGAAAAATGCAAAAATAGTCATAAATATATCAAGGGGTGTAGTACGATCTAAGTGATATACGCACTGCCGTATAATAAGTACAAGTGTCATAATTATCTCCGCCAAACAAAGTTAGCTATTAGGGCACCAGAGACAAGTTTCTTTGATCTTTGTATCGACCATCGATGCTGCTTCAATGCTTGTTATTTTAATGAACTATCAACTAATTAATCAGAATTAATGCTAAATTTATATTGGTCAATATCACTACAGGCACAAATGACTATTTTATCCCAATTTTAAACAATGGTCAATTAATTGATTTCATAAATTGATTTCTTAAATTCCGAAGATCAAACTAATTTGTTTATATCGCCTAAATGAGCTCAGGTGTACAAAGCACATTTGTGATGCGATCAAGCAAAATGAGTCTGATGTCGATCAAAATCAAATTTCAGTTTTCAATCTCATTATATGAGCCATTCTCAGAGCTTTATTTTGCTGAAAACCCCCATTATAATTAGACTTATGGTTCCAGAGATATAACCATTTTAGTGTTGCTCAGAACAATAAAATGCAAAGGAAGCTGAATACTATTATTGATTATATCTCAAAATCAATATTCCCGACATCCGACTCATTTTGCTTGATCGCATCACATTTTACGATTGGTGTAATTTGCTAATCTTTTTGTTCTATTCTGTTGTCTCAATGTAGTTTATGCAAAGGACACAGGAAAAGGAGGAGGAAGATGAGCTAGAGAAAGAGAGACAACAGAGGATAGATGAGGCACATTGGGCGTTAGATCTGCCAGAATTACAAGTCAAAGAGTAAGTCATTCAACATGTTTCCTAACTTGACTAAATATTTTGAGAAATTGGCAAAGTGCTAAAAACCCTTCCCTAGTAATGCAGTGGGATTTTGAGATGACAAAAAATTGCGTAAGTCAAAAACAATTTTTTGGAAAAAATTAAAAAGTAAGGTTTTCTCATCAATACACACATCATATATCATTTTCAAGGATAAAGCCACCTTAATACCATAGCCCCAACCTGTGCCTCATATTATTTGGGCGTAAAGGACACTGCATTACATGTACCTTTTATTTGTTAAATAATTAAAGTACACAAGTTAATTTATGATGCGATCAATCTAGATGAGTCATTTTTTGCGATTATTGATTTTTAGATAGCTAAATAATAGAATTCCACTTTCTTTGTATTTTATTGTTTTTAACAACATAAAATGGCTATATCTCTAGAATTGTTAGTCCAATTGTCATGGGATTTTCAGTACAATAAAGCTCTGATAAGGTCACATACAATGAAATAGAAAATAAACACAGCCAAATTAAAAAGTCTCCAGTAGTTCCATCCCCATTTAATCAGATTCGGATGAGTTTATGGCAAAATAATTTATATAATAATTTTCTATACACTTTCCTTCGAAGGTTGATACCAAATTTGATATCAAAAGTTTAATCATCGTGAACATACGAGCTGTTGTTTGGAAATTTGTGCAATTTTAAAAATGACAAATTACGAATTTACCATGCAAAAGCCAATGCATGGTATCGGTTTATTATGTGGCCTGAAGCAACCCGTACAGGAATCATTGTGCACTTGCCTGCGCACAATTGAAAGAGCGGGGTATTTGTTTTGCATTTTGACATGTATGGGTAAACCTTTAACCTGCCGGCCTATTCAGGCAACGTAATTATTGGCACTCACGCTAGCTCTGCTACATGATACGATTCCCTATGTCATTTTTTAAAATTGCACGACTTTCCAAACAACGGTTCCTATGCTCACGATGATTAAACTTTTGATATCAAATTTGGTATCAACCTTCGAAGGAAAGTGTATATAAAATTATTATATGAATTATTTTGCCATTAACTCATCAGACTCTGATTAAATGGGGATGGAACTAGTGGAGACTTTTTAATTTAGCTGTGTTTACATTATTGTATTGTCCGACTCATTTTGTTTGATCATATCACAGATTTATGCTATGAAAAGGTGTAAATTGTTTTAATTAGAAGGAGCAAAAAATATTCACTTCTGGTTTTGATAAATCTGTATATGGAGAGCTTTGTTGCAAAACCCCTTACATCCACTTGAGCAATTTTGAGAAAACATCAAAAACGCATCAAAAAAATTACTGATATATGGGGATTTGCAACAAAAGCAGTTTTTGATGTGATGCTTGGGTAGGATGAGCATTCATATACAAAGCGCTTCATATATGCATATCATAATTATTTTGAGAAAAGTAGCTTAAACATGTGAGTAACTTTATAATATAAATAATTTGATTTTAACTTTTTGATTTTTTTTTTCATTTCAGGAGCAAATATGAAATGGAACCTAGCTTTGTTATATGTGAAGACCTGCATCAATTTGGTAGGATGTCCTTCAAAGGCATTAATCCCACTATTGAGGTAAGTACTGAGGTCTGCATTCAATCAATCAATCAATCAATCAATCAATCAGTCTTTATTTCATTCAAAATACAACAATACAATAACAGCAAGACAACACATTTGAATGAGGAGATGCTCAGAAGGCCAAAAAGGCCTGAACAAGCACCCCCTTAACCTTAGCCTAAGTTTCTTAATTTGTCTAGTAAAATACAAATACATACATACAAACACCCCCCCACCCTCTTTCATACATTCATGTAGAAACGAACTAAGCAGGAAAAAAATGACGAATAAAGAACATGCATAATATAAGTGTACGACAAATTAGGATTTCATAACATATGCTCACGTATATCGCAAAAGAAAGCTGAACATTTTGTGAATATAATATAAATGCTAAGAGATCAGTTAATTTTAATTTTTTGTTTTAAAAGGAGAAAAATAAAATAAGTAAATCAAAGTAAATCAAAGAGATATTAAGTGTACATTTCATAAGGTTTGTTTTAATTTGGGATCTAAAGAGTTTTACTGATGTAGCCGTTTTGGCGCATCTGTCAATCGAATGCCATTTTCTTGGCCCGGCGGTTCTTATTGTTTTGTTAGCAAACTCTGTTTTTGTAAGACAGATCTTGTAATCTTCAGCGTTTCTTGTGTGATACCTGAGGTGATTCCTCTGCTCAACGAAATAACTATTGAAGGCCTTTGGTAACAGATTGGTATTATACTTGTACATGAAAGTGCTTAGTTCGAGATCATAACTATCATAAACATTAAGCAAATTGTAATTCTTGAAAATAGGGGCTGAGTGACTTAAAAAGTGACTATTCGATATCATTCTAAGGGCTTTTTTTTGAAGTTTGAAAATCTTTTCCAAATATTTTTGACAAGTATTTCCCCATGCTAAGATACCGTAGTTTATGTAAGGAAGTATTAAAGTACAATATAGTGAATACATTATTAGTTCGGGAACAAAATGTTTCAGTTGGTTTATTACACCAACACCTCTAGATATATTCTTTGAGATGTTGGTAATATGAAATTTCCAAGTTAGATTCTCATCAATTGTCACTCCAAGAAATTTGGTCTTATTCAACCTTTCCAGGATTACATTATCTAATATAATATTATTAGTAGCATTGTACAATACGCGTGATGTTTTGTGATTTGTACCAAGCACCATATAATTAGTCTTGCTTGCATTCACTGATAGCTTATTAGCCTTAAACCAATTATTAACTTCTTTTAATTCATTGTTGATAAGATCGTATTTGGACACAATGTCCTTATGTGAATAAGTTATAGTAGTATCATCGGCAAACAAGACAAATTTTAGAATGGTGGAAGTATTTATGATATCATTAACATACAAAATGAACAATAATGGGCCTAGGATGGAGCCTTGAGGTACTCCACATATTATATCTTTATATTCAGATTTACAAGAATTGTAATACACATACTGTTTTCTATTATGTAAGTAATCTTTAAACCATTTTAAAACGTTTCCTCTAAAACCATAATGTTCCAGTTTATGTAATAAAATACTATGGTCGATAGTGTCAAAGGCTTTTGACAAATCTAAGAAAATCCCAACAGTTGTCTCATTGTTTTCGACAGCATTACTAATTTTGTCAATAAATTCCAAGATAGCCATATAGGTAGAATGTTTAGATCTAAAGCCAAATTGCTTATCATTTAGAATTTCATATTTATCAATGTAATGTATGCATCTGTTGAATACAAGCCTTTCAAGTATTTTTGAAAAGCATGGCAGGACAGAAACTGGACGATAGTTGGAGAAAACTTCTGGATTTTCTTTCTTATAAATGGGAATTACCTTTGCGATCTTTAACTCATTTGGTACTACACCAGCAGTAATAGACAGGTTGAATATGATAGTTAACGGAATCGATATTTCCTTTGCAATCTTTTTTACCACGTAATTACCAATAGTATCGTGACCAGCACTCTTGTTTTGATTAAATTTATGTATTATTTTTATAACGTCTTCATTAACAATTGGTTTCATGTACATGCTACTGCTTAATGGGCTCTTTAAATAATCATAGTACTTCTTGCCATTTGTTGTAATCTTGGAAGCTAATTTAGGTCCGATGTTAACAAAATATTCATTAAATTCATTTGAAATTTTCTGGGGATCTGACACCGTTTCGCCTTCATCATTTTTGAATTTAGCTTGCATATTTCTTTTGTTGTTACGTCCAATAATACTATTTATTGTTTTCCAAGTTTTTTGTAGATTGTGTTTAACAGATTCAAATTTCTTTTTATAATACTCTCTTTTTGATTTTCGAATTATAACGTGTTTAACTTATTTCTATATGTTTTGAATGACTCAAGCGTTTCATCACATGGCTTTTGTATATACCTCTTATACATCTTATTCTTAGTTTTATACTTTTGAGAAGACCTCTACTTATCCAAGGAAATTTTGGTTCTTTTTTATTATTACTCTTGCATTTTGTCAAAGGCACACATTCATCATATACATTATTGAAAATATGTATAAACTTATTGTAACTATCATTTACATCTTCATTATCCAGTTCAGCATGCCAATTCACATTGGAAAGTTTTTGCTTCAAATTATTTATATTACAAGTATTATGATTCCTCTTATAGAAGTAATTTCTTTCATCAGGCGATGTTTTTCTTACTGCCCGATTTTTGAGTACTATAGTTAATAGATGATCACTGACATCAGTAACTATTATTTCTGAGTTTACATCGTTGTGATTATTTGTAAGTATATTATCAATAATGGTTGCACTATGTTCAGTTATTCTAGTTGGTTTGTAAATTGTTGGCATGAGCGAATATGAATAAACAAGATTAAGATACTCATGAGTTTGTTTGTGACAGTCATCCTTTAACAAGTCTATATTAAAATCCCCCATTAGATAGCATTCCTTATTTTCTTTAGTTATTTGATCAAAAATAGGACCAATATCTTTGATGAAATGCTCGATTTTCGTATGTACGATAAATGGCACCTACTAACATATTTCGTGTATTTTCTCTTTCTATTTCTACAAAACAAGATTCAAAATTAGAGTTTGAAATACAAAGATCAGATCTCAGTTTATATTTGATTGAAGTGGAAATATATAAACAAACACCCCCTTTTTCTCTTTCTGTTCTGTTTGTATATTCCATATTATAACCATTTAAGTTGAAGTATTCGGATGGCGATTCTTTTAAGTGAGTTTCAGATAGGCCAATGATGTTAAATTCATGATTTAAGGTCTTAATGTTTTCTTTCAATTTTTCAAAATTTTTCTTGATACTTCTAATGTTAACATTCAGTATGGAGAGTTCACTATTGGTATCAATATATTTTTGGCTGAATTCTTCGGTGTTAAATAATTGCATTCTGGTATTTTGTTCATTTCAATAAATTCGTCATTTTTGTTATTATTTTGAAATCTAATTGGATTAAACATCATTTTATCATTGTCTCTGATTGGTTGAATACATGATATAATCATCTGAGTAACCAATCAAAATAGAGCTTTTATATCTCTCTGCAATTTTAAGCTTAAGATGGTACTACACCCCTTGATAAATTTGTGACTATTTTTGCATTTTTCTCAAAAATAACTACACACTGGTAACAAAAGTTATGTATATTGTAGGGCAAGGAATCCAGTTACTACACTGGAATTTCAGTGACTCAAGACAAGCGGTATGTTATTTATGATAAGAAAAGAGGAACCGCTAGAATGTACCTCATTTCTTAACCTATAATGATTCACTTGTCTTGAATCACCACAATTTCAGTGAAGTAATTGGATTCCTTGCCCCTATAATATACATAACTTTTGTTACCAGTGTGTAGTACTTTTTGAGAAAAATGCAAAATTAGTCGCAAAATTTTTCAGGGGGTGTAGTACCACCTTAATTGGACCATCCACTTTCATTTGGGAACAGTGGTGCATGTAACAAACTTTTTTTCAGTTCTGAAAGTTTCTTGGCGAATATTCAAAAAACCTCTTACCATGAAATGTATGGAATAACTCATATAATTTGGCTAATTTAAATTTAAAATATTTGTAAATAGCACCTTCAATTTGCACACCAATGTACAATTTATAGAATAAAAATTACCACAAAAAGCAGAAAAAGATAACTAATTTGATATAGAAACGAAAGTCTATGTTAAAAACAGCTAAAAAATAAAATATATGTGTTTATTTAGAGTGATATCTGTTGGTATTGTCCATGTCTAGAATTGAACAAATTATATAATAAACACCTCAAATAAAGAAAGTCCGCAGTCATGTAATCCGTCCTACACCAAAAACCTGATCTTGTTATGACAATTTGATTGAAAAGGTCGTGTGCAGAATCTTGTTAGCTCCAATTTGATACCAAATTTGCTACCGAAAACTCTAAATTCATAGAGATTGATACCAGTATATGAAATTTGGTGCATTTTCAAAAGTTGCAAATTAAAAACGGACCACGCGGACATGTAGAGGTGAATGGCAGAGCACGACCATTGACATAGCCCGAACAACCGCTAGCTCATATCGATCGCATCGTGCCCTAGTATTCATCAGTAAAGCACTGTAGCAATCCATGCGTTTTAAATTAACAGTTGAATAAAGCGCGCACTTGGGATAGTCGACAGGGGCCATCGTGGGCAAGCAAGCTTGACCATATTGCCATGCTAAGCAATTTCGACCGCGTGCTTCGTTTTAATTTGCAACTTTTGAAAATGCACCAAATGCCATAAACTGGTATCATTCTTTGTCACCTTAGAGTTTTCGGTAGCAAATTTGGTATCAAATTGGAGCTAACAAGATTATGCACACGACCGTATCAATCAAATTGTCATAACAAGATCAGATTTTGGTGTAGGACGGGTTACATGACTGCGGACTTTCTTTATTTGAGCAGTTTATTATTTTGTCAGAAAATTTAATATGTGATTACATCAAACAAGCGTGTAAAAGGCCTTTAATTAATAATCAAAGCACTACCAATATTTGATGCACATCATTTGGTCATTTTACAGAGAATTATGAAAAATATTGAAGCAGAAAAGTCTGAAAAGGCGTGTGAAGAGAGGGAGAAAGACCTAATGGTAACAGATAAAGAGATGGCTGATAGGTGGGTACAAAGATTTCACCATTGTTCATCACCGTCGTTTAAATAGTTTACCATCACAAATACGGACTAACCCTGACGCAAATTTGTAGTTTTTTATGCCTCCACCAGAGGTATTATGTTTCCTGGTTGTCTGTCATTCCGTATGTCCGATGTTGCAAGTGCAATTTATCAGCAGTGGTAATAAGGCATATAGAGATGTGATTTTGTGTAGGGGTAGCAATTAGCGAGCTTCAAATTCAAAATATATGCTAATTTGGTAGCTCATTCAATTAAATTTGCATGTATTTCATTTTGTCCAATTTCTCTAAATTCCAGCAGGGTTTCATCTCAAAATATGCTAATTTGCAAGCTCATTGACATAAATTTGCATGCATTTTATTCTGTGAAATTCTCAAACCTGGTGAGGCATATATAGACTATAGTGATGTGACTTGGTGGAGAGGTGGCAAATAGCGATCTTCAAATTCCAGCAGGTTTTCATAAAATATGCTAATTTGGTAGCTCATTTGCATAAATTTAATTATTTATTTTTTTATTTTATTTTTTATTGTTATTTTTTTTTTTCTCTATTCATTCCAGGTATAACACACTTGTGGGTACTATCGGAAAAAAGTTTGTGAAAAAGAGAGACAGAATGGAGAGTGACATAGACACAGCAGAACCAGTCATGAAGAAACACAGAAAACAATTTATGAAACCATCTGATGATGATATATGAACCTTGACCTTTGTTAGCAAGCGGCCATTTTGTTTTTCAAAGGGATGCTGATTAGTGAATGTGTGGCTGAAAAATACTGTGTGCATTTTATGAAATAATTTGGTGCATTTTTTAGTTGTGTTAAGTTGATGGAGATGAGGTTACCAAGTTAATTTGGTAAGAATCACTCTCGCATATTTTAGACAGTAAAAACAAAAAAGCCGCAGATTTCATATAGCACAATTATGTAAGATCATTGCACTTTGCAGAAAGTTGCTGACCATTCTGCCCAAACACACATTATAGCATTGTTCAGGGAGAACCCTGGTCAGCCTACATATAAAATAATCATCGCAGCCATGATCAGCTCCCCGAGTTTTGTATGGGGAAAACCGGGAAAATTAGCAGTAAGTTCCTCACCCAGGGGAATTTCATGTAAAAACAAAAAAGCTGCAGATTTCATAGAGCACAATTAATTACGTAAGATCATTGCACTTTGCAGAAAGTTGCTGCCCACTTTGGCCCAAACACACATTATGATCTTATTAATACCCTCCTTGATTGGTTCAAAATTGGACACAATAGTCATTTTGACCAATTGGCAGGTAGTTCTCATCAATCTCATGGGGTTAATTGTTTTGCGATCTGTATACTACAGATAGCGATTCATGCCTGTGTGCACACATATTGTTTATAAATTTGGTCAATTTCAATGTTGTACAAGAATCCTGGCATGCAAGTGATCCAAAGTTCACACCAGACTTTACAGACATGTTTCAACTCTCAGTGTAATTTTAATTTTATGGAACACACCCGGGGGGGTACTCGGTACATATGACGTGTCGGGGACGTGGGTAGCATTTTCGGCCTTTTGATATATCAATGACCCCTTTTTCTTAGCCTCTTTTGGTATATGAATGGGTCCTTTTTTCAAAATTTTCTCAATTTTGTCAGAAAATAGCCCAATTTTTCCTTAATCTTGCCAAAATTTTTAAAATTTTGGGAAAATTTTTAAAAACTAAGACAATTTGGGTTCAATTCGGCCGAAATTTTAGACTTTTGGTATATCAATGGGTCCAAATTTCTTGAATAATTGTATACTGGGTCCACTTTCAAATTCTCAGCGACACATCCCTACCAAAACCAAACTTGAGTACCCCCCCCCCCCCCGGGATCACACAACCTGGAATTCTCATAATACAACATTGAAATTTACCGCCTATGTGATACTATATAGTTTGATAACTATTGGTCATTCAATTTCAAGGTGGGGAGGGGGGAAATCAATGTAGCCAGAGAAGATATCTTACATTCTTGAAGAAATTCATCAGGTTTGTTTGATACAATTAACAGAATGTTCTTCTTGTCAAAACCAATTAATTTTGCTGACCTGACCGTTTCGGCCATCTTGGTCGAAGGCCATCATCGGAGTGATGGTACTTGATCCTTCCTTCTGGTTGATTGGTCACCAACAGAGGGCGCACTAGCGCCCAGAAGTGGATCGTATACTGTCAGGTCAGCAAAATTAATTGGTTTTGACAAGAAGAACATTCTGTTAATTAAAGATATCTTACACTTCCCATAATGCATTTCTTCCATTTCAATTTTCTATACTGATTTGTTATCTAGTGCATCATGGGTTGATAGTGACAAAAATTTCCCCATTGAGTAGAGCACATGCAGATCTTGCAAAATGTTTATTTCATCACTATTGACCCATGTTTAGCCAGCCTATTCTCAACATGAAAACACAGGGAAGCTGTACAAAGTAATAAGCATGTCCTTTGCTATAATGAGGTGATGTATCATGTTGCAAAGGATTCTGGGAAGGGTAAAATATCTTCTCTGGCTTTGAGTCTTCTTGGAGGATTTGTTATGGAGAAGGAATTGTCTGGGAGCAACAAGGGGCTCCCAACCAAAAAAAAAAAGACCAAAACCCATGAAAATACAAAGATAAACATGTCACAACTCCCTGTCGAGGTTGGAATTCAGTTGGCTGATAATGCCCCCAATTCATAGAGATTATCATAGGTGTAAATCCCAAGGGATATATCCCCCCCCACACACACACAATATTTTGATAAGGTTGATGGGCCATACAATCATCCCCAATGTTGATGCCTGTATCTTGATTTCTTACCAAATTAACCTCATATTTTGGCTATTTTAGCCTAAAAGTGGCAATTTTTGCACACTTCACATGAATTTGGTCTTGCACCATATTTCACCATTGTAGCTTCAATAGTGCAAAAAATTATTCTGTCACCAAAAGGTGCTGCATTCACTATAGCATACTTCCAGAAATTTCTTGTCAACATGCAATGAAACAGGGCCTCTGCATCGTTTGTGAATCGTAACTAAACAATTATTTTCCCACAGCCTTAGGACACACCAATGTGATCAATTCTATTGAAAAATCCTGTATTTTCAAAGAATGGTATATATTTAAGTTACCAATTACAAATTCTTACAAGTTTACAATAAATTATTTTTAATTGCTGAATTGAATTTTTTGAATAAATTGACCAAATTTATTAAAATAGTTTAAACAAGTCAATATTTCTTGTAATTCTTTGCAGTGATTTGATTTCTCATGTATCCATGGTTGTAGGTGGAAACGGGCTATTCCAGTTGAAATTCATATACCCCATGGAAGACATGACCTTAATCTCCTAACAGGGGGTGTAGATTTCAAATGGAGTTACCCATTCAGGTAACCCCATTTAAAATTCACACCCCCTGTGTGGATGATTAAGGTCATGTCTTACATACACTAGTAACTCCAAACATCTGACTAAAGCAGTATTAAAACTTTTTATTGTACGTAAAATATTGTATGTAACATATCTACATTGTTTAATCTATTGCCATTCTATTTCCAGTAATGTTTAAGGGCTGGGGTATGAACGTTTGGACAGTATTTATTTTGGGACATTAGAGCACTTCAGACATATCGAATTGCATTCTGAATGCGAAGAATGTCATTCTGATATCAAATAATTTTGATTTTTTGATATTCGCAATTTAATACACATTTTATGGCAAATCATTAAAATTGATATTTTTGATATTTAACAGTACTTGAAGTAAACTTTATAAATCTGATGATTTATACTTAAAGTGTATGTAGGTGGGATGAAAAGCCGACGATCAATTGAAAATTTTGACCTTTCAGTATTGAAGATATGGATTTTTTCCCCAAAACACCAAAACAAATTAGGTCTTTTTGGGAACAAAATCCATATCTTCAATATAAAAGGTCAAAATTTTCAATTGACCGTCGGCTTTTCCTCCCTGCTACATACACTTTAAGAATATATCATTCGATTTATATAATTTACTTCGAGGACTGTTATATATCAAAAATTTGAAAAATATCAAATTTTATCATTTGTCATAAAATTTGTATTATATTGTGATTTTAAAAAATGAAAATTATTTGATATCAGAAAGACATGCTTCGTATTCAGAATGCAATTCGATATAGGTCTGAGGTGCTCTCATGACCCACAAAAAATACTGTCGAAACGCAATAAACGCTCATTTTGGATCCCGTAAGTTCTAACAAATGTTTGATGACGTAAAATCGATAATATATTTCTGCTACATATTATATGTAACATATTAGCAATAGATTAAATAACATAGATATGTTACATACCGTACAATATTGTACGTCTAATACTCGGAGTGTTTGACTAAGGAATCCAATTCAGACCCTTCTTCAGACGGTAATAGGATTAACGATTTTAAATCTCTTGTAACCACTTGAAAACCTTTGTTAAACTCACTCAACTTCTGTCCCACACCTATGATGACTCTCCAGATATGTCTAGCCTGCATGCAGCTCCGGATTTCGGATTTCGAGTGTTAAACACTTGTAAGCAATCAACTGTCTAAATAAGTGTCTTAAAGATAGTAACTATTTTCAAATGTTGAGATTTGGTCATTCACAGCATCCTGTGAATGGTATTGAGCTTTGGCAAAATTGCATTGATCATTTCATAGCGAGCATGTGGAAGGATTCAAATATCTCAGATATACTTTTGTAGGTCCTGTGGTTCTTAAGTTGTAAAGAGGGCTGAAACGACATCACCTTTGTAAAAATGTACGTAAATCATTAAGGATAGACGCAGTATTATTGGTCGAAGTGTCCAAAATATGAATTTTTATTTTCTTAATATATTATTGAAAATTAGTGACACTTTGACGTTTTGCAAAAGTTCATTCTACAAATCATATACTTTGAAAACTTGCTTGATTTATTGTTGTTAATGAGTTATATACGCTTTACAAAAGTGTTGTTTCAGCCCTCTTTACAACATAACTCAAGAACCACAGGACCTACAAAAGTATATCTATGTTTGAATTCTGCTACATACACTTTGAAATGATGAATGCAATTTTTGTCAAAGCTCACTACCATTCTCAAGATGCTGTGAACTACCAAATCGCAACAGTTTAAAGTAGTTGCTAACCTTAAGGGATGGGGTATGAACCTTTGGACAGTATTTATTGTGGGACATTAGAGCACATCAGAAATGTCAAATTGCATTCTGAATACAAATGTCTTCTGATATCAAATAATTTTTATTTTTTAAATTCGCAATGTAATACACATTTTATGGCAAATAATTAAAAGTTGATATTTAACTAGTACTCAAAGTTAACTTTATAAATCTGATGATTTATACTTAAAAGTGTATGTAGGTGGGATAAGCCCGACGGTCAATTGAAAATTGTGACCTTTCTTATTGAAGATGTGGATTTTTTCCCAAAAAAAAAATAGGTCTTGGGGGAAAAAAATCCATATCCATATAAAAGGTCAAAATTTTCAATTGATCAAAAATGTGAAAAATATCAAATAATTTGTCATAAAATTTGTATTATATCGTGAATTTCAAAAAATAAAAATTATTTGATATCAGAGAAACATTCTTCGTATTCAGAATGCAATTCGATATATCTGATGTGCTCTCATGTCCCACAAAAATACTGTCAAAACGCTCATTCCAAATCCCTTAACAATAAATTAAGCAAATTTAAGCAAAAGTATATTAAGGGTCTGAATTAATAGGGCAAAGGCTATTGCCCATTCATCTTGGATTCCTTATTCAGACGTTTGGATTTACTAGCTAGTGATAGGGTGCATTTATTTAACTATTTGGGATTTATTACAACCTTGCCTGTACTACAACAGACAAGACTTCTACTCAACTCATAAAGAAAACACAACAAATTGTTTTATATATAGTTACTTTTATTTTATTTTAGGTATTGCAGAAAAAAATAAAGTTATATCAAACAATACTGAACACACAACACAACACAAAATATTCTAAAAATAGTAATGTACTATCAAGTACCCCCCCAATCCTGAGGAATGTGGGGAAAATGATGGGACTTAAAGGCCTATTCAGTGATTTGCTCATTTCGGAAAATCATCAAAATTCATTTGTTGCACCTTTGTTAGAAGCATAAGGTGTGCTAACATAAGATTCAAGACAAAATAGTATATTTTAAATGAAATACTAATATCTCTAGCCACATGTTTTTGAATGGGGCTTTGCCACTACTGCTGTTTTCCACATTTTTTGTTAAATGTTTCATTTCAAAAATACCCAATGGCAATTTATAGACATTTTTTTAACACTAACTTTTAACACTGAATAGGCCTTTAAAGAACACACTCCAACCCGTGGGATCCCTATAGGCATTACATGCCCCACATTCTTGTTGTTTCTACGTACCACACTAATCCCGGGTTGCAGGGCCGGGGAAATTACATGTTACAAAACGCTGCAAGCCCACCTGTACCCATGCCAAAAGCGCAGCAATCAAATAATCCGTATGTAATCCAAGCGCATACATTCCCCACCAGTGCCGCCCACATTTCCTGGGATATGGGTGGGGGAAGTACTTGAATAGCACTGATAGCTTCTTGCTAGACCTTCCCCACCCTTTGGCAATTCCAGTTAGAATCCACACACCCCCTATGGAAGACACAACCTTAATCTCCTACACAGGGAGTGTGAATTTCAAAATGGGTTACCTGAATGGGTGATTCCATTTGAAATCTACACCCTGTGTATGGGCCGATTAAAGTCATGTCTTTCAAAGGGGGGTATGAATTTCAACTGGAATAGTCCAATATGTTATGGCAGACATTACTGGCTCCTTGCTGGACCTTCCCCATTCTAAAATCTCAAATGAGGATTGGGTGTCCAAAATACACAAAATTATTCAAATTCTGGATAAAATTACAGTCCAATTGACCTTTTCGGTAAATCCCATAAGCCTTTGCGAGTACACCTGAGATGTTGTCATTTGACGTCACAACGACTTGCAATGAGCAGTAACGATGTTCGCTAAACGATGTGCGCATTGACACAGATCGGTGTGACGTCAAATGCGATGATGACGACATCTCAGTTGTACTCGCAAAGGCTTATGGGATTACTGAAAAGATCAGTTTGTAATTATTTAAGACTCGTAAGACGAAGACCCGCAGAAGCGCCACATTATCTTGTATATCCTTATAATAAATAGGTTTTTTCTTGTCAATAGTCTGCCATAAGTGGGCTATTCCAATTGAAATCCATACTCCCCCTATGGAAGACATGACAATAAGGGGAGGCGATCTTTTGTGCGTAATAATAGAGGGCCAGGGGATTCACTCTATCATTATAAAAAAATATTTGAAGAAATCAAAGAACCCTAGGAATAAAAATTGTAGTGTAATTCACGCCAGACACAATTTCTTTTAATCACAAAAATGAATTTTTGTAATCGATCAAAAACCAAACGTTTTATACGAATTTTGAATTTGGCCTGAATCCGTAAGTATGGCACCTCTCGCTCTTTTTCAGGTCAAGGCTGTTTTTACCATTATGCAGCGAACCATTGTTGAAGCTATTTCACATACATGTTCAAAACACTCTAGAGAAAGAATGTGGCCATATGCTGCTGAAATATCTTTTGTTGATTTTGAATGATGTCTTAACGTCTTAAATTTAAAGGTCAAATTTCTAAAATCAAAGCAAAACATGACAACGCAGATATTCCCCGACATATGCAATTTCATCATCGTATCAGTGTCTTTATTATTTGTTTGAGGCCTTTTCCAAATGTTTGTGCTATTTATGCATAAAATGGCCAATCTATCTTTACTAAATGCATCATTTTTATGTAAACAAAAGGCTAAAGATAGCATTATGAGATTTATGTTTTATTATTACACTCCTCTGATCATCTGCCTCTGTGGCCGAGCGGTAAAGACCGGGACTGATAATCAATGATGCTTGGAATCGTTGGTTTGAGTCCCATCGAAGCCTGTGGAAACTCTTTTTTCTTCAAAATTCACGATGGTATTCCGAAATGAGTAACTTGTCGGTAAATCGTGTATCGTATCCTTAACATGGAGTGTGAATTTTAAATGGAGTTAACCGAATGGATGACTGCGTTTGAAATTTATACCCATGTGTGTGAGATTAGTTAAGGTAATGATTTCCATAGGGGGTGTAAGGATTTCAACTGGCATAGCCATTTCAAGACTTACTGGATATATCAGTAAATAAATTCATAATACAATATTTGTTGTTAGTACTATTTTTTCACATGCATATTTTTGGTACAGATTTAAAAAGAACAATTCATCAAATATTTTGATTTTCTCATAAATACTTCGGTCACATTAAAGATAATTTATTTAGCTATGTATGGAAATGCAATAATTTCATAAAATCATAAATAAATTCATATAAATTGGTACAAATCTTGTACTTCTTATATAGCAATTATTCCCAATCAAGCATGATGAGAACAAAGGACTTAAATTTTAAGCACTTTATTGAACTAACAAAGGTGTTTACAGCCATAATGTAAATTTTTTTTTGTAGGTCAACAGAGCAAGTTTGAAGTTAAAGTCCCCTATAGCTAGCCACAGTTAAGCTGTTAAGATATAATTGAAGACTGAATTACAAAAAGACTAGTTTGCGTATGATGTCCTGTACTGCGCAGGTCAGCAACCAATTACACAATCACATAAGGCGTCCTGTTTTTCACTTGTAAGCTCTTGTAAACAAACCATGCCCAAGTTTGATTGACAGCTGATGGCAGACGCAAACATATAGTCATTTAATTCTGTCTTCAATTATATATATTTCTAGCATTTAATTTTAACCCCTGAGCACTACCTGCCGATCTAACATTGCCTCTGATTGGACAATTACATGATATCTTCACTTTAATCACCAATCAGAATGGAGCTTTGCAAATATTTAACCCCAATTTTTTTGCATGGTGAAATTATTCTAACAATGTTGCTGATTGGTCCAATTGATAATGAAAATGTCTTTTTGGCCAATCAACAGCTAGTTCTCATGTGGTTTAAAAGCCCTGGTTCTCATTTTGCTTGATTAGGTTACATATCAAGGGTTTGGTGCAAGAAAGCCCTATCTCAATGAGCTGCCTTGTGTTAATGTGTTCTACTCATTAGATGTGTACAATATAGAATGCAGAAATTGTCAATAAGGCAGCTATTAAAGACAGGGCTTCTTGGATTTAACCCTTATTTATATAAACTCAACCAATAAAGTATCGAAACGATTGTAGATGGTTAGATATATCGGGAACTGAAATATATAGCAAAAACTTATTTAATGTATATAAAGCGCGGTTTTCTCCTGCGCATTTTGATACCTCTTTTGTTGCTCTACGATAGCATTTAGTCGAGTTATGGGCGCTTGAGTGGCTTCAAGTCGGATTTTGAAAGTTGCACTTAGCTCCTATTCAAGCCTAATGCGTTCGACGACGTTTCCAGGCAGTGGTAGACATTGATGGTGGGCACACCAAGTATTGAGAAACTTTGAGAGAGTTCATGAGATAAGTCAGAAATAAGTAAAGGGTAGCAAGTATTGAAGTTGGAAGTCGAAGGAGTAAAATCAAGTAAAGTTCATGGTTAAGTAAACAGAGCACATCAGTGTCCTTTGTCTTGATTTTGTGCGTGTGTGTGTGTACACGACAAAAGCATTTGGCTTGAATAGGAACTAAGTGCAACTTTCAAAATCTGACTTGAAGCCACTCAAGCGCCCATAACTCGACTAAATGCTATCGTAGAGCAACAAAAGAGGTATCAAAATGCGCAGGAGAAAACTGCGCTTTATAATAAAGAAGTTTTTGCTATATATTTCAGTTCCCGATATATCTAACCATCTATAATCGTTTCGATACTTTATTGGTTGAGTTTAATATCTCTTCATTACCACACTGAGGTGAAAATTCTGTTCAAATGAAACTGAATAAATTAATTAATATGTATGTAAATTCCAAAAATAGTGTATTGTATACAACTGCACATAGGCATACAGGAAAATGAAAGTTCTACATCATTATATCACTGCACACATATTATTACTGAAAACTTCCTACAAACATATTGTAACTATCGACTTACTATCATCAACTCCTTAACTATTTGGCCCCGGTCTTGCATTCTATGTATTCGTGTGTTAGGCATGCATGTGGGCAAACTTTGAAAAAAAACCATCTTGCATTATGATTTCAGGTAAAAACACAAATTTCTAAGCAATTTCGCAAATAACCCTTTTCTTGCTAAAATGCAAATGACATTTCAGAGATACACCTTTTTGACAGCAAGGCGAGTCTCGGAAACCGACTAAGAGTATTCTTGTTTCCCAAAATAGGAATTTAGAGCAATTATGCATAAATAGTTTGCTTGATTCATATTTGAAGAACGTCCCATTTTTATAATTTCAAGAATATATGTGTTTTGAAAAAGACCCATTTTTTGTGTTTTTCGCAAATCACGTTTTACATTAGAAATCACCCCAAAATTTGAGACAAGCATGCAGACACATGAATACACAGGAATGGATGGACCGGGCTATTTGGCACAGTAGTACAATATGAAACTTACATATATTATGTCCTTCTTTGGATGGTCTATCCTGCATGTAAGCGTATACTGTAAAACCACTTAATTTCGCTAGGGATTTAATTTCACTAGAGACCTTAATTCCCGAAATTAAATACCCGCGAATTTGGCAGATTAACATTGAACTGTAAACATTAATTCCTTGATTAGTGAAATTAAATTCCCATGAAAATGGTGGTCATTGGGAATTAGCAAAATTAAGTGCTAGCAAAATTAAATAGCTTTACAGTACTGTATAAGTGGTAATTTTCGCGAATTTCGCGATTAGAGCTCCAACCGCGAAAATAACACCTCGCGAATGTATGCAATAATGTATTACAAGTATAGGGAAGGACTGGACAATCGCGAAAATAACATTAGCGAAAATGTGTCTCTCACTCCAAATCGCGAAAATAACTGTACGCGAAAATTACCACTTATACAGTATTTCTTCTTGACCTTGCTGCATTAAGTTTTTAAATATTCAGTACCTATTCAGGGCTATTACAATTGAAATCCTTACACCCCATATGGTAGACATAACCTTAATCTCCCACACAGGGAGTGTGAATTTCAATTGGAGTCACGCATACAGGTAACCCCATTTGAAATTCACACTCCCAAAGTGGGAGATTAAGGTCATATCTTCCAGGGAGTGAATAGATTTCAAATGGAATAGCCCAAAACTCATACTGCAGATAAACCCTCTGTATCACAGAGAGACACAAAAAGTGACGCATATCATGAACAACTTAACGAGGGGTCATTGACACGAAGATGCAACTCCATTTTGGCCATTCGGAGAAAAATGAGTTTAAAGATAATGGGATGCAAAATGGAGTTACTTCTATGTGTTTTTTGGAAAGTGCTCATGTTTCTGAACATTTTGATATCAAAATCTCATTTTGCAAAAAATGGAGTTACGTCTTTGTGTCACTGACCCTCGATAATAATAAATATATTCATTGCACAGAATAATAAGAACACACAAAGACAGATGCACACAATTGATGGCAGGGATTGACTGAACTTGAGTCTTAAATATTAGATAATTTTTCATGACGTCACGGTTAATCAAAATTATGTCCAAGACACAGCATGTAGTATATTAGGTCTAGATGTAAACAATCAAGACAAATAATGTGAAAAACACACATCATCGCTTATTTTCTCATTTAAGTTTTTACTTATTTTCCCCTCAATTTTCACAAAATAGTTTATTCAAACTGTTTTTGAGCTAACAAAATGGAAAATATTTTAATGTTATATTCCTTTGATGCTTCATGTTCATCACTTGTTTATTTACATTGTGGCATAACAGAGTGTATCACATGATGATCCCACACACAGGTTGCAGCATGTCACACAAACGGATCTTTCACGGTGGCTCTGTGTTTTGCATTTGTACCCGGATCATTCCAAATGCCATGGTTTCACACAGGCTGTCTCTTGGACCCAATTTTAACTGATGACTTCACAAGAAAAAGGTCTTTACCCTGTCTACACTGGCCAACGGTCGCAATTTACATGTCAACTTGAAATGGATTCAATTATTGTGTTATTAATGTAAGCAATTATCATAATCAAACCATAGAAATAATTTTGCCTGTCTGCAAATAACATTTTGAGGAAATTTCTGAAATTTCATGTGAGTTAGAACTGCTTGTCTAACATTACATGGGGTGGCTTAAGCTTTCAGGCTACAAAAAAGTCCTTGCATCAACCAATTTGTGCATTAAACAAACACAAAATGTCAAATTAGCAATGATAAAAATTGCTTGCATTCAGAAAGCGGACTTCGCCCTCCCCCCCCCACCCCCCCCCCCCCACCCCAATTAACTTTGTGGGGTTATTTTGAACAGTTTAACAAGAAAAGGTTATCCCTTTGTAAATTGTTCTTTCGCATTAGGACCTTGGGACATAAAATGTGGACTTTTGGGGGTGCGACCACAACTGGCTTAATTAGAACTACTATGAAATTTGGCATAATTCAGGTAGATAAAAATTCACATAACTACTAAGTTTCATTGTATGCACAAATATACAGTCTAGAGTAAACAAATATTTTACAATTAGTAAAAAGATCTTTATACTTGTGAATAATTATACAGTGTTAGATTCAATGGACAGAATAGTTTATTTTACATCATTATCGTATAATTTAATTCAGTTCCGAGTCATTATGTAAAATGGGACACATGTGGCAGCCGACAAGTGCATCCTTTTGATATGGATGTATTAGGCAGTTAAAATTCCACTGGCCTTGCAAATTATTAAAACCGAACTTGATATTGGATTTTGTTGTGTATTACTCAAGTCTTAGAAAAATATATTTAGTTTTAACTTCTTAAATTAAAAATATTTAGTATTTGACTTGCACAATTAATTGTATTTTTCTTACTCAAAATATGTGTTTGCTGGTGCAATGGGAAAAGTCTAACATTATTTTATTATACTATTAAAATCCCACTAACATTATTAAAATCAAATTGATGATCAAGTTGTAACATGTATTACTCAAGTCTTAGAAAAATATATTGAGTTCTAAATTTAAAATCTTTAGTATTGACTGCACCATTAAATGTATTTGACTTCTTCAAAAACATAATTCTTTTTTATTAATATAATATTTCGTCAATTTATAAGCAATAATTTATTGGATGCATTTAATACTGGCCTTCCAAGGAATACATCCTAGCTATTCCAGTTGAAATCCATACACCCCCCTAATGTAGACATGATTTTAATATCCCACACAGGGAGTGTGAATTTCAAATGGAGTTACCTGAATGGGTGACTCCATTTGAAATCTACACCCCCTGTTTGGGTGATTAAGGTCATGTCTTCCATAGGGGGTGTGTTGATTTCAAATGGAAGAGCCCCTTCCCAATATGAAGTCATTATTTTATTAATACAAGCTACCAATTTCCAGCACCATTGTTATTCATGTGGGGCTAAATTAGTTAGGGAATACAAGTATTGTCATAATGGAATTTGTGCATAATTTTAGCACCAAAGTTTATAGCGTGTCATCAAAAACTCTACTGGGGCTCTTTTAATATTTAAGCATAATATTGAATTCTATATCATCCATCACCCAACCCTGCTACGATAATTGCCCAACTCGCTTTTCAGCTGAATTGAGCATTTTGCCTAAATCATGTTTCTATTATTAGCATGTGCACCTGCTGTAATAATTCCATTGACATTGACTAATTATAAAGGAGACTTTGGAGTGACTTAGGTAATTTTGACACAAGTACAGCCTACATTAGCAATTTAAAAGTGAAATTGTCACCTTAATTTCCAAGGTATATCAAAATATTATGAAAAATATTTTGCGGTGGGCTTCAGCACAAATACATTGGCTTAATTCAATTGATGCCGATCCTTCATTTGACTCCAACTTGGCAAATATTTTTACTACCTTATAGCTATTAGTTAAGGAACCAAACAAAAAGATCGACGAAGGCCTATAGGAATGAAACTAGTTTTGTTACATAACACTGATTTTACTTTGACCCACTGGTATTGTTACAGTAAGAATGAGGGGTCAGCTATGAAATGGGCTATTCCAACTGAAATCCATACACCCCCTGTGGAAGACATATATCCTTAACCTTCCACAGAGGGAGTGTGAATTTAAAATGGGGTTACCTGAATGGGTGATTCTATTTGAAATCTACACATCCTGTATGCTTCATTAAATTAATGTCTTCTATAGGGGGTGTATGTAATTCAAGTGGAATAGCACAATGACTTCAACGATCTTTTGGTTTGTTCCCTAAGACATTTTTTAACATCTAAATTACTGTCAATCAAATATGACTACTAATAGCTAGTCTCACAGAAATTGCACTTCAATCTCTAAAAAATAATTTGAATGCTTAAAAATGCTTCATTACATCTGCAGAGAGGGTGAGTTGTGGGAACTTCCTTAATTTTATTGTTCAAACATGCAGTAGTATATAGGTTAGGAATTGAATTATAATTATGAGTAAAAAAATTTGAGAGCAACTTTTATTATTTACATTGGACTATTCCATTTGAGTCCATACACCCCCTATGGAAGACATGACCTTAATCTTCCACACAGGGGTGTGAATTTCAAATGGGGTTACCTGAATGGATGACTCCCATTTGAAATATACTGTCATGTATGGGAGTTTAAGGTCATGTCTTCCATAGGTGTATGGATTTCAATTAGACTAGCACACTGAGTTGAGGGTAGACTAATCTAGATCTTTTAGCAGTGAGACAAGAGGCAGTTTACTTCATCAGCTCTTTTCAGAGCCACCAAATTCACAAGAAGAAAGGGGCACCTACTATTATATTATATAAATATATGACTCTTTTCAGAGCTACCAATGGACTCTTCTAGTTGAAATATATTGCAAGACATGACCTTAATTCCCACACAGGGGGTGTAGATTTCAAATGGATTCACCTATTCAGGTTACCCCATTTGAGTTTCACACTCCCAGTGTGGAAGATCAAGGTCATGTCTTCTATAGAGGGTGTATGGATTTCAACAGCCCATCTCATAAGGGGCAATATACTTCCATATCATTATGTGAGGATACTCCGTAAAGTTTGTTTGCCTAAAAAATTGGCGAAAATTATTTAGTTTTTGTTACTGCGCACTTCAGTTAAGTCCCAAAACATGCTCCTGTAAATTCGCATTAGCGTTCCAACTAGTTAGTGCTGCACCCAAACTGTGCACACCAGTTTCATTTTTTTCCGTCAATTTATAAGCTGAACAAACTTTAGACTGGGAGCAGACTACATGCAGAATTCTGAGTACTGGGGCAAATGTAACAACATTTTGAAGTGCACACTTCTGTACTCTTGTCAGACCATAATTTATCCTGATTTTGGTCCATTTTAGTATTAAAATTGCACATTTGTTTCGGCCCCAGTAAAGCAATTTTGAAAGTGGGCTGGTCTGTGGAACCATTTCATTTGCAACTTCCCCTCCCCTTTGGAATTTTGCCCTTTGAACACCATATAAGCACTACCCCTCCGTGTAGCAAATATAATATATAGAAACCCATTTCACTGAATGGTAGTATACTTCTTGTACAATACATGTATAGTATATAGTAAGTATTCATCAGTCACAACACATAATAACATACATGAAGGACAAAATTATTTTTCCGAGAAAAACATGTTTTAAGGATATGTTACTAATAACGAAGTCGATACTTCTCCACTGTTATCTCTCAGTAGCCTGATTGCACTTGAAACTTAAAGGTTCAAACTATTAAACTGTATCTTTAATAGCTTAATAGGAATAACTATAGGACTTGGCTAAATCTGAACCTTTACGTCATTATGTGAAACGGAAAATTTAGAAAATTCACTCTATGTCACTATCACTATGTGTTGTGACCAACGTATTGTATGGTATATGATGAATTTAATTCACTATCATGATTCATAAATAGTAATAATAAATATATCTAATAGAGGTATCCATAATTATATGCAAATTTATGCACACTATGTAGCATAAGTAATTAATTCAAATTCATTATAGCTTCAGCGGAAGTGTACTGTATTATTCTTTAGTATCTATATTTGGCTATTCCTGTTGAAATACATACACCCCCTATGGAAAACATGACCTTAATCTTCCACATAGGGAGTGTGAATTTCAAATGGGGCTACATATACCTGAATGAGTGGCTCTATTTAATATCTACACTCCCTACGTGGGAGATTATGGCCATGCCTTCCACAGGGGTGTATGTATTTCAACTGACATAGCCCATTTTCAAGGAATGTAATTGAATGAGTACTACAGTATATACAAAAAGTTATGTTCACATGCCATGCATAACTCATTATGGAAAAATATTCATTAGCAATATCTTTAATTAGCAACATCTTTAATATTTTTTTACCGAGATGTTACTAAGGTGGTAGTACACCCCTTGATAAATTTGTGTATATTATAGGGGCAAGGAATCCAGTTACTACACTGGAATTTCAGTGACTGAAGACAAGCGGTACGTTATTTATGATAAGAAAATAGGTACCGCTAGAATATACCTCATTTCTTAACATATATAATGAACCACTTATCTTGAATCACTAATTTCATTGAAGTAATTGGATTCCTTGCCACTATAATATACATAACTTTTGCTACCAGTGTGTAGTTATTTTTTGAGAAAAATGCAAAATTAGTCACAGAATTTATCAGGGGGTGTAGTACCACCTTAAGCAATATAAATATTGAATATATCATATGCATTAATTATTCAGATATGTAGATATATCATTCCTCCATTGCCAAGTAGAATCATCGCTAATTTTAGAATCACTACGTTCTCACTGCTGAATTTGGAAGCCAAATCATCACACCATTGTTGATAGGTTATGACTATTTTTTTTCTACCCTACTTTGGTTATTCAAATCCACTCTAAAAAAACAACTTTGTTATTTGTGGAAAGTTGCATATAGTCATCACAATTCATCTTCAGAATTGAATTTGTTTGTGATTAGGCCTACTCAAGTATATCAGGCATAATATCAGGCAACCATAAAAAAAAACAATAATTACTTTCCCATGTTTCATAGAGAAAAAAAGCTTGACAATCCTAGCCTTTATAAGTACAAAAATATTGTTTCTTTTAATCATTTTATATTTTAGTTTTCAAATAGGCCTAAATCTTGCCCATATGCCACTTTCCACAGTCAGTTAGTACTGTTAAAAAATACACAAACCAAAGCTGCTGCAAACTACATTTTCATCATGATAATACCCTGTATATAGTAGTACACTTCGGCCATCTTGAAAATCACCATGGTGACATACCCTGCTTAGCAACCAGCAGAAATCTTAACTGATCTTCTTCCTAGTCTCTGCTACACATCTTTCTTGGCACACTCCTTGCATACACCTTTCTTTTGGGTGTACCTCTGTTATGACTAGGAGATGAGTAAGAGACTGTTGATTTACTGCTTCCTAATCTCTGTATCACAACTTTCTTGAATTTGGGGTGCTCCTTGCATACCCATTTCTCTTAGGGGTACTCTTATTCTGACTAGGTGATGAGTAAGAGGCTGATGATGGCGAATCCTATTGGAGAAGAATTAAGATGTTACCATAGTTACTTGTATATGAGCTCATTTTCATTGAAATGATCGAGATCCTGTTTATATATACATACACCATAACTCAGCAATTAAGAATTGAACAAATGATGTCCAAGTATTTTGGCACTAGAATGACGAAACAAAGAAAACCATATCAATCTGTTTTCTAAATATTGATGACGTCAGGAGGTTAGGATTCTAGATTTAGAATCTTCAAAACTACATCTAGACAAATTTTGTAAACATAAAAACATGTATACTCAGTCTAAGTCTGAGACCATGACCTCGGGTCTAAGTCTTCTTGCTTATTTCCAATAAATAACAAAATTATATTTAAGCAGATTCCAAAAATTTTATGACGTTTATCCTTGCGTCACATATGTCAATCAATGGCAGTAGAAGCATCCGAAAGAGTTGTAGAATGTAGAATTATCTTACAAAAAGTATTGCACTGAAAAATACTGGCCAATATTGATTTAAGGATTCTAAATTCAATGGAAAGCTTTATCAGATGAATGAAAATCTCAACAGAGTTGTATGATGTCAAAAAGATTCCGTAAAATTGATTTTTATCACAAAAGTGGTTAACGGCAGTGACAAATCAGTTGTATGTAGAGCTAAAAAACTCTCGCAACCTACAAAATGACATAAGATCATGTATCATTGTCTCATATATTGTAAGCAGTACTCAACATAGTTTGGGTAATTGAGTATATTTATACTGCATGATACAATGGTGACACAATTATTGCTCTAGACCTGTCTAGATATCCCAACAAATCACAGATGACACAGATGACTTGTATCGTTGGCTCACAGAGCATAAAAAATAATCAAAATAGTTTGTAGTAATTGAGTATATCCATACTGCATGATGTGACGACAAAATCATTGCTAAAGATCTAGAATTCTCCTCAAACTAACATGATGACAAACAACTTATGTCGTTGACTCACAGAGCATAGAAAATACTCTTATAGTTTGTGGTATTTTACTTAGTATCTATACTGCATAATGTGACGATGACAAAATCATTGCTGTTGATCAAGAATTCACTAGCAAACTACACAATGTATGTAAGATCATAATGTCATGGTTGATCAGGGAGCATAAAAAAATACTCAAAATAGTTTGTGGTATTTGAGTAAATCCATACTGCATGATGCAACGATGACAAAATCAATGCTGTTTATCTAGAATTCTCCTCAAACTAACATGATGACAGACTTAATGTCATTGGCTCACATCGAGCAATACTCAACATAATTTGTGTAAGCTGCGTATTTTCATACTGCATGACGCCACGATGACAAAATCAACGTTGTAAATCTAGAATTCTCCTCATACTACATGATGTCTATAAGAACATAATTACGTCGGATAACAAAGCGTAAAGTTACATGATACTTGTCGTTGACCCAGTACTTTGCATATTTCGGTTCATACTGCCTCTGGTGGTGGCGGTGGAGGCATGGACTGCCCACATCCGCACATAGGGTTCACTTGAAGCAGGGTCCTGACAACGGCTGGACCAATGCCGGTATTGCAGCTTTTGCTTTTCCTCTGCATTTAATGAATGAAAAGTTTGGACCATTTTAATAATTGGCAATAACTATACTTTGTCACATTCATTTAATGAGTGTTAAGTATGGACCATTTAAATAATTGGGCTATTCCAGTTAAAATCTATACACCCCCTATGGAAGACATGACCAACACCTCCCTCACAGGGGCGTAGATTTCAAAAGAAGTCACCCATTCAGGTAACCCAACTTGAAATTCACACTTGTGTGTGGAAGATTAAGGTTGTGTCTTCCATAGGGTGTATGGATTTCAACTGGAATAGCACATTGGCAATAACTATACTTTGTCCCATTGTGAGTCAAATGTGGTGTCAAAACTATTTCAGAATTTGCAGTTGTATGTATTGTGCCTAGGAACAGTACATGTGAAATCTTCATCAATCGAGTGGTGGCTAAAAACATTGCGTGCATGTGTGTTATTGAATTATTCATTGAATCAGTGACACATAAACTGTGTGTATATCGCCATTCGTCTTACGTCTTGATGTATAAACTGTTTGAATATCGCTATTTGTCTTTATATGTGACCCCTCGGCACAACTGAGCCCGGATGTCGCCAGTGCCACTATGGAGATATGCTCCATCGAACTTAACAATAAACAATAGGAAACAAAGGATTTATTGACTGTTTTATTGATTTTTCATTACTTAAATGTCAAGTACTATAGACATGATATACATCATTTTAAAGCTAATTTCAAGCAGAATATTTTGGTTGAATATCTCAAAAATGATGATTTGGCGACTTCAGGGCTCAGTTGTGCCGCGGGGTCACATATGTGAACGCTCATTTCATTTTGCTGCTCCAACTGTATGGAACTCGCTTCCAAACAACCTTCGTAACATCCCCACACTTTCTCAAATTTAAACACCAGCTTAAAACCCCATCTCTTTCATCAAGCTTTTCCAGATTCACAGAATTAATTGCTTCTTTGTTTGTTTGTCTTTTTCATGTGTTTGCACGCTCTGAGTTCCACGGAAGATTTTGCGGCTTAAAAGAACCATTCAATTTTACTATTATTATTATATGTCTTGTTTGTTCGTCCTAGCTGTGTGAAACTATGCCAATATTATTATTATTCATGATAATAATATGATTGGCGAGCTAATACACACATTGTAGGCACTCGAATGAAATAGCAATTTTCTTTCTTTTACCTCATTTGTTTAGCTCAAAATTAAAAGGGCTTTAAATGTCCTTGCCCTGATCAACAGCGTCAGCCCTATATTCTTCATCAAAACTGAGATTTTAGTATCAGCTCATATTTTTCTCATTATCCAAGTGAAATTTCACGCCTGTGATATTGTTTTTTTGAACAGTTTTTATTTCTCATATCAAAACCGGTGGAGCAATACAACTCATAATTTGGAAACATATTGTTTAAATTGTAGGCTTCAATCTAAGATAGAAAACCGAACATGAATAATTGGACCATGCCTCTTTCATTAGGTTATGCAATCACACACCTCCTTCATAGAAACCTTTCTTTATTGAAGGCAAAATAATTTTTTAGAGCTGTTCATTTCCTTGTAAATATTTTGATGGAAAAAATAACTTTGAATTGAAACCAAATTATGTTGACACCAGACTTAATTTACCCAATGAGACAAAGTTTATAATTATTGAATGAGATAATTATATAATGAGACAAAATTATAGTGACAATTATAAAAAGGTCTACAGTATATAACCAAATGTTGTGATGATATTAATATCAACATCAAATACACCCAGTGTCCATCCATGCAGTCATGCAGTACGAGAGAGGAAAATTCTAGATCTAGCACCGATAGTCACCACAGTATATTATACGTATCAACAAGAACTGATCAAATTTTGGAACGACCTTTGACCCTTTGTAAAGAATATCATATTATAAAAATTTATATTCTTAGCAAGAGTCAATAAATATTTCCAAAATTGTTCAGTTTATCGACATATACCTCTAGATATCTCTAACAACAAAAAACAAAAATACAAAAGGTACAAAACAAAGCACAGTGTAACAAATCCCTATACTGACTGTAATAAAGTCAAGAGGCTCGTACACTTGTATTTATAATAATTATTACAAAACAATTCTCAATTTTGCATGAGTGTTTAAATAATATTTTAAATAAGATTTAAATAAACTCAAATTATTTTTAATATACTGTCAAAGCACTTAAATAAAACTAAATAAATATTTATTACATTATTATAAATGTTAAAATATAAATGTAGTGAACAGTAGGTCACGACCTTGCAGCGGTTGAGTCAAATCAATAGCTCTACACGTTTATGACCATGACTTAATCCACTTAGTCAATAAAGTTATATTGTTGTGAATGAAAATTTGCATAAATCAATACTGTCAGAGATGCAGTTGATGGTCTCATGTGATATTTTTAACTTTTCTACATGCACAATTTTAACAAGAAAGTCGACGATTTGAGGTAACAGTCGACCTATATGATTGGTACTGTTAGAAAGATAAGATATAAAGCTTGAATCTAATTTGAAAAATTTGAAAAACTAATGGACAGAAGTTTCATACCAGTTGAATGAAAATTGGGGTCATTCGAGGTCAGAAGCAATCAGACAAAAGAACCAATGTAGGTGTGTCTACTCTCCTGTGTGCCAATTGGCTGAAAAATTTTGTGTGTAAAGTTACTTTTTTATTGAGTAGTTACAGTGTGCAAAGTGATTTTTACATCTGAATTAGTGTTAACATTTAGGTCATATGACCCAAATATGGCTCGTGATACATTATTGGCCAAATTAGGTCATGTGATGTGAGTAGGAACAATGATCGGGATAACAATATTGGCTGAGAGGTATGGGCTATTCCAGTTGAAATCCATACACCCCCTATGGAAGACATGAGCTAAATCTCCCAAACAGAGGGTGTAGATTTCAAATGGTGTCACCCATTCAGGTAACCCTATTTGAAATTCACACTCCATGTATGTGTAAAAGATTAAGGTCACATCTTCCATAATGAGCATGTAGATCTCAACTGGAATAGCTCATTTTAGGTACAATAGCCCAATTCCTGAGCAAAACTTAGAAAAAGTTGACAAAATCTGAGAGTATGGTCCATGTAATGTAACAAACATGACATAAGTACATTAGCAGACCTGCCAATCTACCGAAGTCAGAAAGAGGGATATTGAAACCAAAACCTTGTACATGTACACAAATCAGGTGCAAATTCAATGACTTGAGGTGTGCAATACTTTCAGAATTCAGAGGTTTTGCAGGTCTGAATTTATCACAATAGACTAAAGAGAATGCTATAGCAAAATTTTAAAGTGAAATTTGCATCATTTTCTGCTGTTCTAACATTAAAATTTGCCATCACTGAAATTTTCAGAAAGCAGGACTGTCCCTCCTTTTCACTTTGGTAAACCCCAAATGAAGGACAGTCCCTCAAAATAAGGGACAGTTGGCAGGTCTGTATTAGTACAATTCACATCAAAGAGAGAGAATGAGTCTTAGTAAGACACCAAAATAATGGTGGATCACGCAAACAAGGCTTTTTGAAATGCTCATTCTCCCTTAAAAGGTCTATGATTTGTTCTCATAATACGTACCTCATACTGTGCTAGTCTCTCTTTAAGTGCAGCAACCTCGGCCGTTTCTGTCTTCTTTGATGCGGCGCCTAACTCAACCGCCCTCACACGTTGCGCAAAGCTTAAGCTGCACTGGGATTCACCGACGTTCTTTGCTACTGGTGATACTTGTACCATCATTAACGTCTTACTGTCACCACCTGCAGGGGAGTAAATTGAAAGAAACATTTAAACTAGAGCGGTTCTCGACTTGCGCGGTTCTCGACGCAAAGCGTCGGCCGCAATGCCTCCACCTTGACGCGTATCATTTTAACTGGTGCAATTTCACTAGGAACTGGCCATCTCTAGATGACAGTGTAGGTTTTTAGAAAAAGTGTAACAAATGAAAGATCCTTGACCCATTTTGTCTCAAAATGGTTTGATTTTGGTACCAGAAGCAAGGAAGTATTTTGATACAATTCGAGTGGAATGTAAGGCCAAAAATGACCTTCCAAAAAATTTAACTTTATATGTTGACTATACCCACCAAGTTTCATGCCCATACGACAGTTTTAAGTTATTTGACCTCAGATGACCCCTGGGTGACCCCTGATGACCCAAAAAAGACCGTCCAAAAATTTGTCTCTAAATGTTGACTGTACCCACCAAGTTTCATGCCCATATGACAGTTTTAAGTTATTTGACCTCAGATGACCCCTGGGTGACCCTGGGTGACCCCGGATGACCCCCAAAAGACTGGTCCAAAAATTTGACTCTAAATGTTGACTGTACCCACCAAGTTTCATGCCCATACAACAGTTTTAAGTTATTTGACCTCAGATGACCCCTGGGTGACCCCAGATGACCCAAAAATGACCCTCAAAAATTTGGTTCTACATGTTTACAGTACCCACCAAGGTTCATGCCCATACAACAGTTTTAAGTTATTTGACCTCAGATGACCCCTGGGTGACCCCGGATGACCCCAAAATGACCCTCAAAAAATTTGGTTCTAAATGTTTACAGTACCCACCAAGGTTCATGCCCATACGACGTTTTTTGCTAATTTGACCTCAGATGACCCCTAGATGACCTTGGGTGACCTTGACCCACTAACCAAATCTACTGGAATTTGAAGACCGCCAATGACCATCCCTCCACCAAATTGCATCACTGTATATCTTATCAGTTCCGAGATATTGCACCCGCAAGCTCGGACGGATGGACGGACGGACAGATGGGCGGATGGATGGATGGACGGACAACCAGGAAACATAATACCTCCGGTGGAGGCATAAAAATGGTGAGGTGAAATATCGGTCAAAGTTCATCATTTGGGTTAGAATTTTCATCATTTCAAACTTACGTTAGCGGGAGGGAGGAAGGGAGGGAGGTTGCCGGCCTCCTATAAATGAAAGTGCTTTAATGTCATTGAACTTTTGGTTTGTTCCCTTACTGATTTACTTATTAGTCAATATATTCCTACAAATGATCTTCATTCCTCCACTCAATTAAAGGCCCATTCAGTGATTAGCTCATCCAGACGATCGTAAAAATCATCAAAATTCAGATTTTTGTGCCTTTGTCATTGTCATAGATGTGCTAACATAGCTAGCTAGTGATTCAGCCGAAAGCTGTATATTTAAGACAAAATAAGGCATTTACATGAAATCTGTAATTTATATACTGACAGTATATAAATTTGCTACATGAATTGAATGGGGCATCAGCTTTGTCAATACTGCTGTTTTCCTCAATTTTTGCCATTTTTTTTTCATTTCAAAAACACCTAATGACAATTTTAATGACTTATCCTTCACTTTTAGGCAATTTATAAACAATTTTTATTTTTTTGCACTTTCGCTGGCATCACTAAAAGGGCCTTTAAGGGGGTACTACACCCCCTGGCCAATTTTGTGCTTATTTTTGCATTTTTCTCCAAAATTATAGCACATTGGTGACAAGTAAGATATGTATATTATAGGGGCAAGGACTACAACTACTGCACTGTAAATTTTATTTCAGCACAGATACCATTTCTGGAATTACAATCAAAAATGAGGGAAAACCACTATTTGATCAATAAATCAATAACTACTTGCCTTGAGTTGGTGAATTTTCAGTGCAGTAGTTGTAGTCCATGCCCCTATAATATTCATATCTTACTTGTCACCAATGCACTTTGATTTTTGAGAAAAATGCAAAAATAGGCACAAAATTGGCCAGGGGTGTAGTACCCCCTTAATACCTAACCAGCTCATCACCATCTCAGTATGACCACCGTTCATTTCCCATTGCTGGTGCAGAACTCCTGAACAGCTCACCATATGAAGAACTCTCAGACTGTTAATCATTTTAAAACGACACATTTAGTTTCTATTGCTTACTAATGTACTGATGTTGTTGTTGTTAAATTTTTTGTTCTTTGTAAAAGTGCTTAGGGACTCCGGTGTAAAGAGCTATATCAGCATGTTTTGTTGTTGTTGTTACTGATATGAGTACAAACAAGCCTAGTACTTACCAAGTGATTCTTGCAGTAGATATGTCAACTTGGAATTCCTGTATGGTATATGATTCTGCTTGGCTCATGGAACATGAATGACATCATCTAGACTGACATGAGTACAAACAAGCCTAGTACTTACCAAGTGATTCTTGCAGTAGATACGTCAACTTGGAATTCCTGTATGGTATATGATTCTGCTTGGCTCATGGAACATGCATGACATCATCTAGACTGACTTGAGAACAAACAAGCCTAGTACTTACCAAGTGATTCTTGCAGTAGATATGTCAACTTGGAATTCCTGTATGGTATATGATTCTGCTTGGCTCGTAGCGCATGAATGACATCACCTAGACAGGACAGTGATTTGTTGATACTCTGTGCCTCCTTCAGCCTTGTATTGTCCATATTTGTACCAGATTTTCCAACCCTTTCAGAACCTGCCAAGTCTACCAAGTTGAGTTTGCCTGAGGAGAAAAACAAATGAAAATGGCCTATTCCAGTTGAAAGGATAGAGGGCTCTCATGGTTTAATTACCTAATATTAAATACACCATGGAGAGTGGACTTGTTTTCCTTCCAAGCCAATACCAAAGTTGCCACTTTGGGAAACTCAGGACCTCATACACCAAATACAATTCCATGTGACAACACTATCCCCTAATCCCAACCTTATCCCTACTCCTAAAGGATTGGAGGAAATTATCTTAACCCATTTAACTGAACAATTGTCCTTTTCTTAGTCTCCTGGCTGTGATGGTAATTACAAGATGTAGGATGTTAGGGTACTGAACCTATATAGAGCTGCATCCATGAATTATACTCAATGATTTAACCTCCTGGACACTACTGATCATCTAACAGCATTTCTGATTGGTTGATAACTTGAAATACTCATTTCAATTGCCAATTATGAATAGGCTAGCTTTAAACTATTTTAACCCCTTCAAAATTGGACACAATATTAATTTTGGCCAATCGGCAGGTAGTTCTAATGGGTTAATATGGTCACCCTTGGGTCAGTGATTTTCTGTAAAGTGTGGTGGCTTTGGTGTAGCCACATACTACTACAGACCATGTATCAACAGGCAAAGTCCTTGTGCTTTGTATGCTATGAATTCTCACATGTTCATGGAGGGTGGATTGTTCGATTGTGCTGTGTCTAACAATCACGCCAGCCTTACGTGCCTTCACCTATATGCGATAGAGCATTACATGCCTTTGCCATTACGTGATTGACCATAAAAATATGCAGTAAGAACGTAGCAGTTTTGCCTGTCGCATTTCATGGAACAATCAGCCCTCATTATCTGGTGATGCTGACTACTTGTACGCTGTCTGTTATCTTTTTCATCCATGGGTGTAGCACTCTATACATCAACTTTGTTTGTTTGTTTGTTTATCTTACCATTTGTTCTTTTCTTAGACTGCCTATTGGTGCCTATTATCTTGACACATAATAGTGCATGTGACCTTGAGCTGTGTTCATTCATATCCGTACAGGCTGTAGCCCTGTTTGATTTACCCATCTTGAAAACCTGAAACAAATAACAGACATGCCAATTGTGATCATTCACTTATTATTGTTGTTACAGTATTGTCTGGGGATAACCATTTACATCAGTAATAAATTTGTAAGGCTAAAATGCTCAACAAACTTGTGATTTCCCTCGCTAACATATTCAATATGGCCGCCATGGGCTTGCATCATCGCCACATTTATGTGCTGTAGGCAAGCAATGTGATTTTCTGTTGGCGCATATATGGGCAGTAAGGACTGTCGATATATTGACAATAATCCGTAAATCGACTATCCAATAATATCAATATCGTCGATATCATCAATTTCTAAATAAAATCAATATATTATGGAAAAAGGACTGCAATTGAGCAATTGTCTTAGGTCATATCATACCATCCCAGGAGAAAGGCTTTCCATGCCAGCAACAAATGAAAAAACTGAGGGATGAACTAATAGCAGATGGTTATCATGCATGGATGAATGTAGAAGATATCAGTAAAATTGGGAGGAAAAACAATTTATTGATTTGTATCGATATTGAGTGGCCAATATATAGATGAGTTGGCCTCAATGTTTATCAACAAAGGCAAAGGACTGGTATCTCGATATGCTTGAGCGAACTGCCTACAACCACTAAACTGTTCTATAGCCTTGTTGAGATGTGGCGGGAGTTTTAAAAGCATGGGCCCTGAACAAAATATGATGCGCGTGCATACTCCCAGGCAAAACACGATGGAAATTGTAATGATGCGTGTGCATACTGCCAGGCAATGACGTCAGAAGTCAACTCATCTATAGAGCATGTTGTTGATGGGTCTGAGTGCGCTGTGAGCAAGGGAAGTGTTAATCACTCATTACTTACCTCATTTACATCGTCCACTGAGGTGACAATGATTTCATTTAGACCAGGTACATGATACCCACCCTCAGGGTTCATCTTAACATCTAGCTTATATGACGGGTCATCGCTAAGAAGATCCCTGAATAACAAAACAGAAACATGTTATTCTAAGAAAATCACCACATGCCTGATGCATTTAATGATAATTCCCGTTAAAATCATTAGGTAAGCTTAAAACGCACGCTGAAATGAACTAGAAACACTGATTTCTGGTAATCACTTCCAGGTTTCCTACCAATTTTTGCTGATTATCGACGCTATTAAGCTTACTACACAAGATAGCATGGAAATATCGGCATTTTTTTAAACATCTTGGTTGAAAAAAGTGGTGTGGGCATTTATTTGAGGGGGCGACTATTAGAGGAAATACAGTATTTCAGTTGAAATCCATGATGCACCCCCCTATGGAAGTCATGATCTTAATCTTCCACACAGGGAGTGTGAATTTCATCATGAATGGGGGTGACTCAATTTGATATCTGCATCTCCTGGGTGGAATATTAAGGTCATGTTTTCCACAGGGGTGTGTTGGTTTTAACTGGAATGGCCCGATATGGGGGCAGGGCACCTGACCTTTATAATTGTATATGGGTGTGCATTGCTTTGTGTCAAAACTGGGGGTTTTGGAAACTGAAGAAGATGTTAAACAGGGTTCTTAGGAACTGATTGGGTCTTGGAAATTTGCTCAAATTGGGGCTGAATTTCAATTTTCCAAGGGTTTTTAAAACAGACATGTTTTGGTTTTAGTCAAAACATTTAAATAACAGCTTATATAAGGATCATCAAACGTTTTTACAATTCTTTATATGAACAAACACTACAACATTTTACAAAATTTTGTCAAAATGTTATTGCAAAATATTTGGGACCAATATAAGAAATCTGAATTGTTTTGTAACTCAAAATGTTCACAAATAATTGCTACACAGGACCAATACACCTGTCCCTGATAAGATTGCGAGCATATGAGACACAATTTAACATTGGTAAACCCTGCAGAATTACGCTATTCCAGTTGAATAACGCATCCGAGAATTGACAAAAATCAACGCAAGAAACACACTTTTAAAATATCCGCTACCATTGGTTCATTGTTTAATCAATATTAATACCGTTTAGGCAAAAAAAAAATTGGTTGCTTGTCCATGGATCACTTACAGAACTTTGGTCGGTCGGTCGGTTAGAAAAAGTTTTTTTTTTTCAAGTACAGAAAGTATAATGTGAAGTACTTATTTGTACATGTATGTCAAACAATCACTAACCGCAGAATTTCCACCAAAGACAAATTCAAAACTAAATCCAATTTTATTTGCATGATATATCTGGCAGATTGAAAATACTGCATTTTTAAGTTCAACAATGTTTTACTTGCGTAGACGCTGAGGATGATAATACAAAATATCAGAAACCTTAGCCAGTACAACTAGACAGGGGGAACATGCAGGAAATGGTCTTTTACAACATTTCTTTTATATATCTTCAGTTTTTAGACGAAAAGTTCATGACTTTTGGAGGGAAATTGTACAAAAAGTCTTACGGTCGTAACTGCCGAGACGGTCGGTCGGACGAGGACAAGCAACCAACTTTTTTTTCAGGGATGAAAGTCCACTTTTGAAAAAAAGCCTGAAAACAGTAAGAAAATGACCAGGATGGCCTAAAATGGGCTGAAAATAAAAGAAATTGCGTAATTCTGGACTACAAATATGCCTGAATTCAGGCAAAAGCCTGAAAACTTTCATCCCTGTTTTTTTTTTTCGGGGCCTTATGAACAATGGTGATGTCCTTACCTGATCTGCTCGTTGTAAATCTCCATGACAGCGACTGTAATAACAAAACTCCACTCTGCCGACCTGTGTTTTGTCTCCTCAAATAGCAGCTGCAGGGCTCTCTGATTGATGCCTGGGTTCTTTACTGAACCCTACACATGTAAACAAACAAACAAACAAACAATTATCAGCTGTAGGGGTGAAGATATGATAAAAGTCACAGATAAAAAAAATAGTTTCCGTCCAACGTCACCAGTCAATCAAAGTCAGATACAGAGTTGTAGAGAGAGTGGAAAAAACCATGCCCTATGATTAGTTTTGCATGTTCAAACATACAAACCATCTCAAAAGTTAGGTCTTAGTAATAGGAAACTTTCTTTCTGAAGGCACCATGTCAACAATGCCTAGAAAAGGTACTTTTTGCTTGTATAAGTATCAACATTGTTCGGCATTTTTTCTTCCAAGAAGGCGCTAGATGAACACCTCTCATTTTGCTTGCTTTGCTTACTTGCTTATGTCAACTTGTCTAGTCGGACTCCGCTGATGGCTCTCCACACAACTCTGTTCTGCATGCAGTTCCTAATGTCTTGTCTCTCTAGCCCAGTATCCTCGATTAGTTGCTTAATGTAGTCCTTCCGTTGTTGTCCTCTTGATCTTTTACCACGCATAGGCTGCCACAGCAAAACTCTGGAAGCTGCCTCGGTTTCACTTCTGGCGCAGTGTCCAGCAAATCTCAGCCTTTTAGTTTTTAGCCTTTCGGAAATTGGGGAGAGATTGCCGTACAGCTCCTTATTTGTGGTGTGCGACTGCCAGGTAACATTAAGTGCTTTTCTCAGTAGTCTTGTGTAACAACCATCAGGCGCCTTCCTAAACTTTGATGTAATTATCCAGGTTTGTGCACCATACGTCAGAACTGATTCGACTGTGGAAAAGCTTGGTTTTAAGATTTCTAGGCAGGCTGATCTTCCATATCTTGTTCATGATGTTGCAGGCCCTCCATGCCTGGGCTTTCCTGATGTTAAAATCCTTTTCAATGCTGCCAATTCAAGCCCCAAGGTATTTGAAATCGTCAACTACCGTACATGTACTTCAAGCTACTACTCCCATTTTACGCGCTATTATTATTAATCAATACTTATGTGGCGCTCTAAACAATGAGCACAGCGCCTACTAACCAATCACAGGCCGTGGGGAGTTTGATTGACAGATCGTCAGACGTAAACTAGTTTCTTTATCTCTGACTTTTCTTTTAGCTAAATCAATAAGGTGTTAAACTCTGGTGTGTTAGAGTATGAGTTCCTGAACAAAGAACTTACTGGTATCAATCACCATAGTATTAATATGTCACCTGTCAGTGTCTTCCTGTTTTAGTGATCGCTCCCATTTACTCAGCTAGTAAGGGCCAAGTGCGGAGCGTGGGCATCCCGCTAGTTTTTATAAATTACAAAACTTGATTTAATATTCAATGCTGAATACAAAGCACTTATTCATGAAGATTTTTAACACACAATTTGCACAACATTCAGCTCAAACTCACCTCCATGGTAAATGTCTTTCCTGACCCTGTTTGCCCATAGGCAAATATACACACATTGTAACCATCAATACTGGAGATGATAATAGGCTCCACTTCTTTGAAAACCTAAACCAGTAAGATAAAGAGAAGAATCAGATTAAATATAGACCATTATGCAATACTGTTATGCATAACCTCCGCGTATCACACCATACATGTATGTGCATCACAATCAAATTGCTTGCTAAATGACATACGCGCACATGGTAAAGGAGTCGAACCTGCATTTTGTACAGGACGGAATGCTCATCTCTCTTTCGTTTGCGATTAGGCCAGACTACACCGTTAAATGTTGCTGTGGGGGATCACCATACCTCCTTCACAGCTAGTCTGTTACCTTCCCAGCATTTAAAAATGCCAGTACCCATTTAAACAGCTGGGTGGAGAGGAGTGATCGAGATAAAGTGCCTTACTCAAGGGCACAACACGATAGCATCGCTGGGCTCGAACCTGCAACCTTCCAATTATGAGTTACAAGAGCCTGTTTCGCTAGGCCACCGTGCTCCCCTTGGTTCACACATGAACAGACGTTATTGATTAGAGGTTGATAAGTGCGCATTGGTTATTTCAAGAGCATTGTAACAAATCTAAACATTTTGCCTTTGGAACCAAGGAATATACCGAGGGGCGCAGCCCCACAGGATATTTCGAGGTCCAAAGCAAAATGTTCAGATTTTCCACAATGCCTGACATAGAACTGATGCAAAGTTATTAATCGAATTCATTCGTCGGTTCCAAAGGCAAAGTCTGTTTTGCAGTTATTAACCTCGATATGGATGCCATCTAATACTTTGGATTTGATTTCATTTGTTCGGTTTTGACAACAGTGGATGACCCAAGAAAATTTCTTATGAAGCTTATTTCTGCTGGGCTCCATTTGAAATGGGAAATGTCAGGGGTTAACACCCTACTCTTCATGAAACTGACTGTAAGCTACATATAATAGCGCTTCAACTGGAATACCCAATGAACCTGCACCTTACCTGTTCCTGTGTTGAGTCAGCAGTAAATACCCTATCTGCCTCATACATCGTAGTGCGCCCTTTGTTATTGTTGACAAATAATATCCCATCATCCGCAGTGTCGAATGATATAACACTTTTTGCCAAGATGCCTGTCCCGTCCTCCTTAATGATAGGTCTCACTCTGCAGAACACCCGGATGTTGCCTTTGAGGTCGATGAGTTCATTGTGGTATTTCTTGCGCAGAGTCATCTCTCTGTGATATCGTTCTGTTAATTCTCTGTTATGTTCTGTCACGCCTGCTAAGGCTTCACCGATCTATAAAAAAAGAAATGCTGCTCAGTTCCACTCCAAAAACCTGAAATCGGAGTCTTAGCTAGCCACCCGTCCACCTGTGTCTATTTGGATGGACAGTTTGCTCCTGGGACAGGCAAAATGAATGCCCGAGACATATGCTTATTTAAAAAAAATAATGCTTGAATAAGTTCTTAAACTCAAAACAAGACCAGACTAGGCGTAAGACTGCACTTTTCTATAAAAAAAAGTGAAATTGGGCAAAAAGTATCAAAAACAGCCTGAAATTCAATAAAGTTCGAGAAATTTTGACTAAAAAAACCTGACTTCAGTTTTAAAACTGAAAATTCTCATGCCTGTAAAAACCAGCCTGTCTTCTTCCAAACACAACAAATTTGGCTGGTTAAGTGTAACTTGGAACAACTGCAAACATTATGCCAAAAAATCAGCTTTCAATTAAACTTGATATAGTATAGTTCTAAACTTACTTCATATTTGGTTTGTTGTATTGCATTCTTCACTAAAGTCAGGAACACACAGATGACATCCAAGTTATACCGGAAATTAATAATTAAAAACCCACAAATCCCCCAAGATCCATCCAGCCAGCCCACACCGACCAATTGTGGTTGGCCCTTGGGGTGAAATACCACATATTAGAGATAGGCAAAGTTTGAAAAAAAGAGACCAGTGTGTTTCTCTCAGGTCCCAAAAACAGAGGGCGCACTATAAATTTGGGGTCTTTACACTTCAGTACCACAAAAAAAAGTCTCAGCTCATCAAATGGCCCAAATGGTTCCCAAATAGCTCACAGATACCCCCCCAAACAGCCCCAATACACCCAAAAGATTCCCAAACATCTCCCAAATGCACCCAAATGGCCCCAAATACACCGAAATGGTTTCCAAATAGCTCTCAAATACACCCAATGGCTCTCAAATACACCCAAATATAACATAGACCCTTACCTCATCTTTGGTTTGTTGTATTGCATTCTTAAGTAAAGTTGGGAATTGTGCGCACAGACTCCGCAGTTGTTTGTACTCATTGCCAATATGGAGTATGCCAGGTTTAAGGGTTGAAAACTTGGACCTGATATTATGATAGCGTGTTTTCAGCTCCTGTGTCTCCTGCTCTGCTGCCTGTCTTGTCTCTTCTATAGCCTCCAATTTTGACTGTTCAAGCTCCATGACTTTATCGTCCATCTCTGTCTTCATGATGTCCATTATATGCTCCTGGTCGGTCATCTACACCAAGAAAACAAAAATGTTTTCTTTTTAGGTTCGCAATTATCTAGACAATATCACATATTTAGAGAAAAATGCTCAAAATGCTCAAAAAAAGCTGAAAACAGCGTAAAATTGGGGTAAAGTGGCTCAAATTGGGTTGAAAATAAAATAAAACGTGTTAATTTGATCAACATAAAAAGCTGAAATCCGCTAAAAAGAGGACAAGTTTCAGGTCTGTATTTATATCTGCCAACACTGGGATTTCAAAAATTATATGAACAATGTGCCACACCTCTGACTGAGGGTAACCGTGGTGGAGCTTCACAGAACTGAACATTCACACATATGAGTATTTTATCTTAGCATGTCCATGTCAGCTGAAATGGCAAATTCATTTTTTATTTTCCTTCTTTTGTTTTTTTAGGGTTTTTTGCCGTAAATTCATGAAATTCTGCAACAAATTTGGAAGAAAAGTTACTTGATTCAATACTCTCATTGAGGTATAAACAATTGATATTTGAACTTCAATTGTGTAAATCAACTTTGTCAAACCCAGTGTAAAGTTGCAACCGCATTGGTTTTTGAAACTGCCATGGGCTTTGAGACATAACAATTTTTTTATAATTTTAACCTAACAAGAATTTTTTCACTTGAAATATAATATGTTCGATCACTTTTAAAGGTGAGCTTCCAATTTACTCACCTTCTTTTGTATTTCCTTCATTTCTATCATCTTGATTTTGGATTTCTCCTCATGATCTGCGCAGAGTTTCTTGAGAGTTGCCAGTTGTGTTTTCAGCTTGATATTAGTGCCTTGAGCTGCTGCTAAATTCTTCAATGTTTCCTTGGATTCCACCGAGACTGTTTTGGTCACTTCAACCACCTGAAAACATGAAATAGTTTGTAGACTTCATCTGTTAGATTTGGTTATTCCATTTAAAATCCACAATCCCCCTGTGGAAGATTACCGAAATATCTTCCACAGGGGGAGTATGAATTTATAATGGAATAAACACATTAGGCATCACCATTTGAGTATCATACACCAGCTGAGAGAGATTTAACATGAATCTTCCACAGAAGGAGGGTGAATTTCAAATGGAGCTGAAAATGTGTGAATTCCATTTGAAATTCATACTCCCCCAGTGGAAGATATTTCCAAAATCTTCCACAGGGGGATTGTGGATATTAAATGGAATAACCCATTATGAGGTGGCACAATGAATTTTGCTAGTTTGACAATCTCTGCTGTTAATTAAGGTGGGTCGGAGGGGACCATAACCTTGCGGCATTTGCTCTCAAATATTGAGACAAATAAAGCTGACACACAAGAAGAACGGTATATGGGTTCTATAAAGGATATCCCAAGGCTTGATGTAAGGGGTGTCATTTCTTCCCAGTGTGCATGATTTCAAGTTCTCTCTGGAGGGGGAAAATGCCCAAAACTTTTGTTTTGATATATTATTGGCTTCAACTCAACAACTACAAGAGCTAAGGATTTAAAGGTGATTATTGGCTTCTATGACTCATTTCTTATAAGATCAATGTATTGATATTAAGAAATACACTGCAGTTTTTAGTTAAATAGCAAAACTGGACACACCTAACTCATACAACTGCGGTAAATTCTAGATGATTAAATTTTATATCATTAAAATCATTCTTTGTTCATATGTGACCCGATCCAGTCCACTCAGACTGTTATTTGTTTTTTCACAATTGAGTTATGGCAGCTTTATATAAAGTAAAAAAAATCCCTTTCTATCAATCCAAACCTCATGTTTATATAACTGATTTGGTTGCAAAGTTACAACATTTTTACAAGTTCATAGGCTAACTATGACTTACATATGTACTACAATCCCAATCTATTTTTCTGGCTATATCTCGGTTTATTAGTATTTGCCAACATTAGCCAGAGTGGACTAAATCGGGTCACACCACAGAATTAGAGAAGGAGAACCGGATTCCCTATACAGCCACATACAATCGCGGCATCAGCTATGCGGAGAAAATTGGGGGTATTCGGGTCCTTTCCGACGGTGCGCGGAGACAAACGAAAACAATTATGCGTTTCAGCTTAAGCGTCTTGGTACTCGCGTGCAGGTTGCATCAAGTGCGACTCTCAAATGCGCCCTTCATTCCTGTCACGCTTGCATGACAACGAATGCATTCCGAGGGAAACCGAATACACCCAATTTTTGCTCCATGCCTGAATCAAGATGGCGGCTGTGTCCCGTTCTCAGTCTTTAATTCTGTGGGTCACATAATATACCTGTGGATTGTCCTTGAGCTGTGAAAATGCTTCTTCAATCTCCTTCAACCTAGCTGCCTGTTCTGATATCTCTCCTTCAAGTTGAGCCTGAGATGTCTTGTGATTGGTCTCGGATTCTGACAGGATCTTGGACTTTGTGGCAAGGTCTGCCTCCATCTCCAGGATGCGGTCCTTCAAGTTGGTGTTTTCCGATTGTATTTTCTGTAATTTATGAAATCATCTTTATTAATCAAAAGAAGAAAGACATACAAACCCCCAAAACAACTGAGATCTATACCGATCTCAGGCAAGGGAAAACCTGGGAGAGGGGCACTTCAATATGAAATGGATATAGGTGTAGGGCTGACACTTTCACAAGGGGCATTCGGTGAGAGCAATTTAACATAAAAAAATGGGGTCATTAGGTGAGAGCATGATTTTTGGCATTCGGTGAGAGCAAAATGCAAAAAAATATGGGGTCATTGGGTGAGAACATGACCTTTCTTTAAAAAATGGAACCTTTGGGTGAGAGCCAAAATAGTGCCATAGAAACCTCGAACATTGAATTTCTAGTTCTAAATGGCTTCAAATTGCTTTGTTTTCAAAATAAGTAACAAAATCAGTGATAAATGAAAGTTGCTGTTCAAATTAAACAAGGCGGTTCTCGAACCACGAGTCTCGCCTGCTTTCGCGACCACCTGCTTTTGCGATTACTTTTGGTAGAGGTAAATGAATTTGGCGGTTATCGGCTGGGCACGATTATCTGGCTGATGGTGACTGTACCCACCAAGTTTCATGCCCATGCAACAGTTTTTACTAATTTGACCTCAGATGACCCCTGGTGACCCTGAAATGACCTTCCAAAAATTTGGCTCTAAATGTTGACTGTACCCACCAAATTTCATGCCTATCTGAAATTTTTACTAATTTGACCTCAGATGACCCCTGGTGGCCTCGAAATGACCTTCCAAAATTTGGCTTTAAAATGTTGACTGTACCCACCAAGTTTTCATGCCCATACAACAGTTTTACTAATTTGACCTCAGATGACCCCTGGTGACCTCGAAATGACCTTCCAAAAATTTGGCTTTAAATGTTGACTGTACCCACCAAGATTCATGCCCGTACAACAGTTTTTACTAATTTGACCTCAGATGACCCCTGGTGACCTCGAAATGACCTTCCAAAAATTTGGCTTTAAATGTTGACTGTACCCACAAGTTTCATGCCCATACAACAGTTTGTACTAAATTTGACCTCAGATGACCCCTGGTGACCTTGAAATGACCTTCCAAAAATTTGGCTTTGAAGGTTGACTGTACCCACCAAGTTTCATGCCCATTACAACAGTTTTTACTAAATTTGACCTCAGATGACCCCTGGTGACCTTGAAATGACCTTCCAAAAATTTGGCTTTAAATGTTGACTGTACCCACCAAGTTTCATGCCCGCATACAACAGTTTTTACTAATTTGACCTCAGATGACCCCTGGTGACCTCGAAATGACCTTCCAAAAATTTGGCTTTAAATGTTGACTGTACCCACCAAGTTTCATGCCCATACAACAGTTTTTACTAATTTGACCTCAGATGACCCCTGGTGACCTTGAAATGACCTTCCAAAAATTTGGCTTTAAATGTTGACTGTACCAACCAAGTTTCATGCCCATACGACAGTTTTACTCATTTGACCTCAGATGACCCCTACATGACCTCAGTGACCTTGACCCACTAACCAATACAAACCGGTTCTGTCTTGGGTCAAGATGCACCCACCCATCAAGTTTGAGGAACGTGCGACTCCTAGTGTGCGAGAAAATAGGCGGAAAGCAAACTTTAACCAAAACTTTAACCAAATTTGTCACATACACACACACATACACCCCTACATACGGAAAAGTGATTATATAGTCTCCTGCCTTATCAGGCGAGACAAAAATAAGGGGCAGATCAAATGGGAAAAATAAGGGGTCTTCGGATGACAGCATATGTTTGTTTAAAACAAATATGGGGTCTTTGGGTGACAACGACACTGAAAAGGGGGGTCTTAACAGCCCTACGTACACGTCACCTCCAAAGTGGGAGTGCCCCCCCCCCCCCCGGGCAGGAAAACACAATTACAAACAGCCAAAACAATGAGGAAATACATCATGTTGGGAAGAAAACAGTTAAATGACTCTTTGAACATTCTATTTTGGCTCATGTATAGGATGACATGACAATAGATTTGGATACGTGATCTTTCAGTTTCTTGAACTTTAGGCATGTTTAGTTGTTTTGACAAACAGGTCAGCCTAACTTTGTTGTCAGTATCAATCAAACCTATGTTTGTTGTGTTAACCTCAAAGTTCCATGCTTTCCTTTCTAAAACAAATCCAACATTTCAGCCTAAAATACAACATGGACTCAACACCTACAGGGTTCCCGCATAAATTCAAGGACTTTTCAAGGTCCAAAAGCATGATTTTCAAGGATTTACCACAATACAAAAAGCTGCGTATTAACAAAAGTGACAGCTCCTTTCCACTCCCCAAATTTTGTCAAAATTATACTTTCTGTAAATTTCTAATTTTCAAGGACTTTCAAGGACTTTGTGCAAATTTCCAGGACTTTCAAGGCCTTGAAAAGGTGTTTTCAAATTTAAGGACTTTCAAGGACCATAGGAACCCTGTTCCACCAAACCCCAACCAGACAGACACCCAGACAAATAGACTATACCTTGAGTTTGTCTCTGTCCTCCTTGGCCACCTTTTCATCATGAGCTTGTGCCTTTCTGAGTTGCTCTTCTTGTAATCTACTGATTTGTGATTTCAGGTTTTCAATCTCTTTCTCGTTGTCTGTGCTACCTGCCAAGATCTGTCAAAAAGGAATAAAGTAAACAATTGTTGGTAATATCCATAAAAATTGACAAAAATAAACTATTTTGTGATTTTCTCCATAATTGTTGTTTTTACCCCAAATCTGTATTTATATTAAGATTCCTTTTTATAAAACATTCTACCTATTATAAAATTTACAAGCGACTAATTTCAACTTACTTTACAGTTTATAGAGTATTGGTCTGAAAGGTATTGAAAAACTAAACATTCAAACAGAAATTCCATCATGAGCTTGTTTCACCATATGTACACCTTTGATTGACGAAGTTGGTAAAGTACAGTCATTATCGGGCAATATCCACTCAACTATTACTAGAATGTTTACACATAAAATCCACTTGAAATTTGACGTGAACAGATAGCATAGTATGCATTTGGGTAATCATATTTTGACTTCTTCAATTGTGAAATTTGGAATAAAAATAAAGCCAATTTACCACACTAAAATCAATAAAATTACCGGAACAAGGGGATAATTTCCACAGATGTTCTGTAATATACCACATAAAATGTAATTTTTGGTTCTCATCAGAGGATTTTGGTGTTTTTGGTTTTTTTTCCCTGGATGTAAAATTAGTATTGTTAGTTGTTGGCCTTTTCCAACAGTGCTCAAAGGAAAAGGAGGAGGCCTTTTTTTTTAATGCGGAATAAACCCCGTAGCTATGGTAACTAGAGTATCACAAAAAGACTTGTTCTCTAATAATCTTATACTTATCGGTATGAAGTTTTCCTACAGCATTTCAAAGTAACAAAAATCTTTAAAAAAATTGACTTAATCCCATAAATTGAGGCAGGAAGGGAAGATAACCAAAAAATTAACTTTATATGGCCAAAAGCCTGCAATTTCATAGCAACATGTGGAGACAGGAAGTTACCATCTGTTACAGAATGAAATGGGGGACACACTATATCCAACGATATAGTTCTTATATGGAAACTCTGTACCACAAACTTGATCTTTGAAAATAAAATTTTCAAAATGAACCTTTGACAGATTAATTAATAATATAAATATATGACCTTCATAATCAGTAAGAACTCACTTCTCCAATTTTCTAATCATCTCTTGAGCTTCTTTCAGTTTTTACTTCAGCTCATTAATATTTAATGAGTTGATGACCTCTGACATGCAGATTAATCAAACATAATAGTCCAAACAGAAATGTTTTGTAGACTCCTAAAGTCCTAATGTTGATGAAGATACTTGAGATGCGGAAAAAAGCATCTCAGGATCGATGTAAGAAGTATCTTAATCAACATCGGAAACGGTAAGATTGTCCGGTGTACGGAGTCTTTGACCTCTGACCTTCAGTACTCACTTCTCCATTTTGTAGTTTTCTAATCATCTTTTGAGTTTCTGCCCATCTTCCTTCAGCTCGTTAATATTTTACTGAATTAATGACCTCTGCCATGCAAACACATATTATTTGACCTTTAACCTTCAGTACTCACTTCACCACTTTGCAATTTTCTAATCATCTTGTGAGCTTCTTCTAATTCTTCCTTCAGCTCATTGACTTCTTCCATCAAGTCCTTTTTCTCCCGTTCGTCATCCTCCTTCCTGGATTCCAGCTCTCCTTCTGCAGTCATCTGTTTTTCTTGTAGTCCTGCCATTTCTGCTTGGAGTCTGTCTAAAGATGCCGTCAGTTTCTGAATGTTGGAGGAGAGACTTGGGGATTGTTTGCTGGGACTAACTGGACCTACAAGGGATGTGAGAAAGAACAGTGTGTGTTATTCAATGTAATGTCATATGACTTGTAAAATATTAAAAGTGTGTAGCAGTACATTTTTTGGTCTTCCATACTCTGCGACCATCTCTCAATTGTTAAGAACTCCAAAAAAGTGCCCAATATTGGATATTCGGGCATTTTACTCGAATTTAAAACATAAACCAAATCACACAATTGGGTAAAAAGGCACTTGATAATATTCCGGTCCTTACTAGGAAGTTAATAACTGATCAATAAATGGTCAGAAAACCCATTGTTGTTTCAATTTGGAGCTTTAGAGACTTAAAATATTAAAATCCAATTTTAGGCAAGTAGCGGTATGGTTTTCTGAGTTTGGGAGACATTTGGATGTATTTGGGAGACATTTAGATGTATTTGGGAGACATTTGGATGTATTTGGGAGACATTTGGATGTCTTTGGGAGACATTTGGGTGTATTTGGAAGACATTTGGGTGTATTTGGGAGACATTTGAATGTATTGGAAGACATTTGGGTGTGTTTGGGAGACAAAAGACAAACCAACATTTTAATTCTCCTAATTCACAGATCCTAGTCTCCTGCTCTTCTATGATATCTTTGGGTGTATTTGGAAGACATTTGGGTGTATTTGTTAGACATTTGGATGTATTTATTAGACATTTGGGTGTATTTGAGAGACATTTGAATGTATTGGAAGACATTTGGGTGTGTTTGGGAGACATATGGGTGTATTTGGGAGATATTTGGGTGTAATTACTAGATATGTGGGTGTATTTGGGAGACATTTGGGTGTATTTGGGAGACAAAAGACAAACCAACCTTTTAATTCTCCTTCTAATTCAAATATTCTAGTCTCCTGTTCTTCTATAATATCTTGTAAGTTGCGTATTAGCTGTCGTTTTTCTTCGAGATGCGACTCATGCGTCTTGCGCATAATCTTGATCTGCTGTGCTTTACTCCTCTGCTCTTTTTCACAGCGAGATCGGTATTTGCGAGCATTTTCACGGTAGGTCTGCAAATAAGAAATTCAATTATTAAAATCATATTGAATCCTGATGAATGTATTCTATTTTTTTTCTTTACAGTGGTACAAAATACAAATACACATAATATATGTGACCAGCTGCAACAAAACCGGGAACAAGTCGCCAGATATGTTTTTGAATTATAGCCCTTTAAAGATGACATTCCCATAAAAAAAGCGAAATTTTGGGATTCTTAATTTCATGGTATTTGACTGTGGGACTAAGTAGACTTTCAAATCCTTAAAAGTACTTATTAAAAAGAGGTTTATTTAATCAATAAATTACAGTTGAACTATGATAATCCCTATTCAGTCCTGTGTAAGGCAGGAAACTAATTGGCCCATTACTCAGAATAGCAATTTGGCAAAAATATCAAGGTATCAAAAATTTACAAAATTATCCATATCTTGAAAAGTATTGATGCTATTTATATAATTTTTATATCATTTTAAAGCTTATTATCTAGTGCTTTAAATTGTTATTCAAATCATGAAATGCCCAAAATGTGACTTGTTCCTGGTTTTGTTAGAACAATGTTTAAACAATTTAAAATGACACATGGACTACATTATGCACTGCGTCTAAAATATTTCTTTGAAAATAAGTGATTTTGTTAAAAATCTCTGAAAATATCTTCTTGTCAATGTTTCCAAGCAAAATCTACTTATTATCACTAGGAAAAGTGGAACGGCGTCATTTTCCTATTTTTGGCATCAAATGGCTTCAAATGGCATCAAATAGCTTCAAATGGCATCAAATGGCTTCAAATGGCATCAAGACGGAATCAGTGATGCCAATTTGGAATCAGTGATGCCAATTTGGAATCACTGATGCTAATTTGGAATCACTGATGCCAATTTGGAATCAGTGATGCTAATTTGGAATCACTGATGCCAAAATGGAATCAGTGATGCCAAAATGGAATCAGTGATTCCAAATTGGCATCAGTGATGCTATCTTATCATCAGTTTGGGTGTCAAGTACTTTTTAAGCTGTCAATCAATCTCATCTTTTCTTGTTAGTTTATGTCTGTTTGTTTAGCACCAGTGTTGTGCTGAAACCAATGGGCTGTGAATATAAACAAGCAGCAGCTTCATGTTTGAGTTTTTATGGCTCAGGGTCATGCAAGCCTATTTATCCTACATGTAGAGGCCTGATATATTGATTTTTCCACATAATGTAAAGACAAGTACATTTTTAAAACCACAGGAAATCTATTAATAGTATTACTGAAAAATAAAGTGGAGTAGAACTGAGAAATAAGCCAGAGACTTGTCAAGTATGTCACAGACTCCATTATTGTTACTCTGAACTTTTTGTATCTAAAATGAGAGAGTCTGCATATATTTATAAGACTAAGGAGCTTTTAAAAGTTCATATTTCTGGAGTTTTTAACAAGATTTGGGATATTGTTCCTAATCTTTACACCCTTGTATTGCCAAATTATTCAAAGTCAGAAGCAAATTTAGTGTTACAATTATGATTTGCTGCATTAGTTGAAAACATATCGTTAAATGCTGGGGGGGGAACACATTCTTGCAGTATTTTTACATGAATGTGCCAATATTCAGTTTACATTATATTTGATAAACAGTGGATTTGAATGACTTCTGCACTCACTATTTACTGATTGCCCGGAAAGCAAGTTTTTGCAACATGTGAAGCTTATTTTTAATGCCTGCACTCAGTCGATCCTGGAAATCTTTCCAGGATATGTGCTGCACTACTCCAGGCAGTATGCCATAATTACAGTAATAATATGTTTTTATTATAAAAGTGCTGTTATAGGAAGATATATTTTGACCTTTAATATACAAAATTCTAATGCTATTTGAATATTTTATTCGCAAGTTCATCAATATGATTTTCCTAGTCAGATTTTGATCAACAGTAACACCCAAGAATTTAAATTTATCACATGATTTATTTCTGTGTTATCAAGTGAAGGTTTAAATTTGTCTTTAACTTCATTAGTTTTAATATGATTTCCAAATAGCATATATATTGTTTTAAAGAAAATAATACATGTAGCACAACAGACTCATGTTTATTTTAAGGTTTCGATTATTTTTTCTTAATTTATTTATTTTTTAAATTCTTGTTCAGTTATTTTTAAGCTTTACAATAATACAACCAATTTTTAAATCTATCTGATTTTGTTCCATTATTGGTCCACACCAGTCTTAAATTTGGTTCAAAGCAAAAATATATACTTGATTGCACTTTAAAGTATTTATATTTTAACAGTTAAAATTCACATCCAATGAACTTCTGTATTAACTTATTGATTTGCATTGATGACAAAGCAACTAAGTGGAAGCTTTCATTGGTATGGAGCTGAATGAGATATAGGCCCTACATCATGTAGTGGTAGGCGCTGACAGGAGTAGTGGCAGTGTGAAAGATGGTCAGCGTAAGTTCCGCCAGGCGTGCGTCTTGGTGTATGTAGCGAGCTAGCTGTAATATCCGCAAGGCATATGTTGCAATGTGAACGCTGCTATATGCCTGGCACCCGGTGTAAGTTTGACCTTTTTTTGATTGGAATGACATTTCACATGGTTGCAAAAGGTCACGGAAACACCGGAAGTGGTAGCCGATATACGCCAACCAGAAGTTAATGCTTGGTGGAACTGGTCGGTGTAGTACTAGGAGTAGGTTAGGTGTAGACACGTGGTAGGAGTAGGGAAAATATTTGTGAATTTTTATCAATGTTAGCGCAAGTTTACGCCGGGTGGATCTTAAAATAGTTACACTATTAGCATGTGTAGTATCAACAATATTTATTTAAATTATATGTTAATTCAAAATGGTATTGGTTAAGTATAGACGAATCCAACGGTCAGGATCTGGTCGGACATCTTTGGCCTTGGGTAGCCGCTAGCACCAACCTGGTGTTTTGAGCGTCCAATTGTGCAAATAAAAGCCGCCTAACACCAAGAGAAGATGCAAGGACGAGGAGGGTTAATAGAATAATAGCTAATAATATATATAATGGAGATAATTCCGAGGTAATCCCGTCGCATCTATTCATACATATAGTCCTTTTGTTCGCAAGTACATCAATGTATAGATACCGCGCTGTAGTTTAATCCCGATTATTATGTCACTTCAACAGCGAATAGACCACGTAGAAGCTGTGTGTTTTGTCGAAGGGAACTGTATTGTGTTTTTAATCATTCATTGTCTACCTGTGTTTTCGCGGAAGGTGTAAAAGCGGGTGATGGAATGCAGTTTAAAATTTCCGCCAAGGCGAATCATTTCACATTTTGGGTGCATTGTGGAGGAGCCTAACCAAATTGGAGTCGTAGGAGACTATGATTTACGATCGTTCAGACATATTATCATAATCTGAAAAATCATGATAATATATGACGGAACCAACAGAAAATCATTCCGTTTTACTACAAATAGGGCGAATTTGACAGTTTGCTCATAGATTTAAGTTGGATCATGTGTAAGTATTACAAATATTACAAAAAATCGGTTTTGAAAAAAATAAAAGGTATATTCTGAAAAAAGATCGTACATAGGCTTTAAATATCAGAAATTAAAAAATATATCAAATGTTAATAATTTGTCATTAATTTAAATTTGTATTATATCGCAAATTAAAAAAAACAACAGAATTATTTGATATCGGGAGCACATTCTTCGTATTCAGAATGCAATTCTATATGTCTGATGTCCTCTCAGGTCCCACAACAAATACTGTGCAAACGTTGCTATCCGTGTCCTTAAACATTCGAAACATTACATTACTCACTTTTGACTCACAAACATGGGTACATTGTATTGCCACCATGGGGCTTATGTTATGTGTATGACATCCTTTTTGTATAATTTCTGACAAATTCTTACAAGTTCTTTATAAATTCTAAGTAGAAGTACTGATAAAGTTGATGAACCTAAAATGTTAAGTGACGGTAGAGCTGTCATCCTTTACATAATCCCACAATCATCCACCATAAAGATTGTGAATTTGCTAGGAGTTTCCTGTTATAAAGCACTATTATAAAGCATTGTCCATGGGTGTGTGCAATTGGTTTCAATTTTGTTTCCTCACACCAAATGACCCTTAGAATAAAATGACATGAACAAATATTAGAATTTGACCCATTCCAGGAAAATAAACCTTCAATGCATTAAAAAAATGTTTCCCCTCCTTTTTTCTAGCTTAGTTTGTCTATTTCTCATATATAAATATCAAATTAAAATGATTTAAACATTGTTATCAGCCAAACAATCAAACACACTAAATATCTAGAGGAAATTTCACCTCTACAGCCTCATCCTGGGAGTTTTCATCATCCTTTTGTACATTTTCTGACAAATTCTTACAAGTTCTTTATGAATTCTGAATAGAAGTACTGATAAAGTTGATAAACCTAAAATGTAAAGTGATGGTAGAGCTGTCATCCCTTACATAATCCCACAATCATCCACCATAAAGATTATGAATTTGCTAGGAGTTTCCTCTTTTTTTAGGGAGCACTATTATAAAGCACTGTCCATGTGTGTCATGGGTGTGTGCAATTGGTTTCAATTTTGTTTCCTCACACCAAATGACCCTTAGAATAAAATGACATGAACAAATATTAGAATTTATGACCCATTCCTGCAAAATAAACCTTCAATGCATTAAAGAAAAATTTTCCCTCCTTTTTCTAGCTTAGTTTGTCTATTTCTCATATATAAGTATCAAATTTAAACATTGTTATCAGCCAAACACACTAACTTGATCTGATGAGTCAAGATTAAAGAGGAAATTTCAGCTGTACAGCTTCATCCTGGGAGTTTTCATCATTCTTTTGTGTTTTCTGACAAATTCTCACTTTTGACTCCAGGAATCCATGGTATCACAAATGGGGCTTATGTTATGTGTACAACCATGGGGCTTATGTTATGTGTATGACATCCTTTTGTATCATTTCTGACAAATTCTTACAAGTTCTTTATAAATTCTGAGTAGAAGTACTGATAAGCAGGGGTAGCATTAAGGCCCGAAGGGCTGGTTGTTTTCCCGTGTTTTTCACTCCCGAGCTTGCAGAAAATCCAAATAATAGTGATGGTAGAGCTGTCATCCTTTACATAAGGGTTCATACCACTAAATCGGCCTGTGAAGCGGTTTCCTGCAAAAGTTTATCATGACTATAGTCCCAACTTTGCATAAAAATTGTAGAAAATCGGTACAATATTAACAATTTTAGTGTTGAAAATTGTGTTTTACTAGAACTTGTGAATGTGATCTCTACCAATTTGAAAAGAAAATGCAAAAATTTGAGTGATGTATATGATTATGTGCGCATGAAAACACAAGGTCAAAACTCGGTTAGCAGTCTGATGAATACACAGGAAAATCTGGCATCTGGCCTTTTTATATGGCGCTAATTTTCTCAAAAAGTAGACCTAAAATGTTGTATAATTTTCAGATATTAAGCAGAATTTTGTTTTGATTAAGATGATATCAAATATATGTTTCAAAGTTGGAGGTAACTCGACTTATGGCCTGAAACACAACCCTTTTTTGGCACGTAAAGTCTATGGAAAGCTATTTTGCGGTCTGTACCCATAATCCCTTAATCATCCACCATAAAGATTAGGAATTTGATCTGAGTTTCCTCTTTTTAGGGAGCACTGTTATAAAGCATTGTCCATGTGTGTCATGCTGAGACGAATATACCTATAGGTATTCGTCTCAGGTGTCATGGGTGTTTCAATTTTGTTTCCTCACACCAAATGACCCTTAGAATAAAATGACATGAACAAATATTAAACTTTGTGACCCATTCCAGCAAAATAAACCTTCAATGCACTTAAAAAATGGTTTCTTTCCTATTTTCTATCTTAGTTTGTCTATTTATCATAATCTTTTATGTATGGGTGATCAAATTAAAATGATTTAAAAACATTGTTATCAGCCAAATAGTCAAATATGCTAAATATCTAGCTTAAGTCAAGTTTAAAAGAGGAAATTTCACCTAGAGCTTCATGAGTTTTCATCATCCTTTTGTGTGTTTTCTGACAAATTCTTACAAGTTTTTTATATTAATTCTGAGTAGAAGTACTGATAAAGTTGATAAACCTAAAATGTAAAGTGATGGTAGAGCTGTCATCCTTTACATAATCCCACAATCATCCACCATAAAGATTAGGAATTTGCTAGGAGTTTCCTCTTTTTTAGGGAGCACTGTTATAAAGCATTGTGGATATGTGTGATGGGTGGGTGCAATTGGCTTCAATTTCATTTTCACACACAAAATGACATGAACAAAATAATATTAAAATTTATGACCCATTCCAGCAAAATAAAAGTATATTTGTTTTTTTACAATGAGACTTACAAATTTAGCCAATTGTTATATTTATTTTCTTAGTTTGTCTATTTCTCATGGCTTGTATAGTAATCAAGTAAAAGTATTTTGTGATCCTAGAATCCTCTTTTATGACGTTTTCAGTAGATATCCACAAAAAACCTTTTCCCAAAAATTTCAGTAGAGATTCGATTTTGCATTTAGAAGTTATGCATGATTATGTGTATTACACTGCTCCATAGACAATGTGTTGTAATTTTGTTCTAGTGTACCAGAATGAAATTCAAACTACACGATATTTATTCTAAACGAATTAACCATAACTGAACCAGGTCTCACTAAATCTCTGAAGTTGGAGCACTAGCAGTCTTGATGTTGATCATGGTAAATCATATGGAAGACTAAACCTAATGTAATGTTCAAAATAAATCAAACCAGACTCAATGCTGGATGATGGTGATTTCAAGTGGGATTATAATTCCTGGATGGCATCATAATGTAGATTGTCACCACTCGACTTGTCGTTAATCAATAGTTATCAATTGATCATCTCTGTCAATGTTCATGATAAATAGGCCCTTAATAAAAAATTTTTAAACAGCATTTTTTTTCCTTTTAATTTTTTATTATAATACTTGTTTAATTCAAGTGCACTCAATTATTTTTTTCACTTACCATTAAATCCTACTGGAAGTGATTTATTGTACATATATAATATAATTCATTTTTCGTTAGGGGCCTACTTACATCTTGCGAATGGTAGTGAGCTTTGACAAAAATTGCTTTGATCATTTCATAGTGAGCGTGTAGAAGAATTCAAATATCACAGCTATACTTTTGTAGGTTCTGTGGTTCTTGAGTTATGTTGTAAAGAAAGCTGAAACAACAACACTAAGCTTAATCGACTTAACTTGAGAATCATTTTATACTTAAGGCCAAATAAAAAAATAAACATGTTTCACGTCCCCTCCCGCTTCCTTTTTTGAGGTTTCCTCAAATATATTTTTATTTTTTGAAATTCAGCTATAACTTTTTAAAAAAATATGTCTAGGAAGTTGGGATGCTTTCTATAGCCTTGTTAAGATACAAGAAACATTATAGGAAGGTTTTGTGATCATTAGAGGGGGTGTAACTCCCAGAACAACAAATAAAAAAGTGCCTCCTCCTTTTTCTAGCCCGTTCTAGCCATTACTGTATACGCTAAAACAGCTCTAAGTATGGGTATTTACACCAATTTTCCGATAAAAATAGAAAATAAAAAGCCCCTCTTCCTCCTTTTTTTTGAAAACCGGACGTGAAACATGTTTTATTTTTTACTTGGCCTAATGTATTAAAGGAGGATTTTGTGATCCTAGCATCCTCTATTTGTAAACATTTTCAGTAGATATCCACGAAAAAAGCTTATTCCCAAAATTTCAGTTGATTCCGATTTTGCATTTGGGAGTTATGCATGATTATGTGTATTACACTGCTCCATAGGACACTGTTGTAATTTCGTTTAGCCAGAGGTTTCCAGTGGTATAAAAATCTAAATTGTTTTTGAGAAAAGTGGGGGAATGAGGCTGTGGATCAAGAAATGCCCTTTTTAAGTAAAGATATAATGGGCAATTCCACGGTAACTCGTGCTACACTTTATGGCGTCCTTTTACATACTTTGTGCTCCAGCTTTTAAATTGATTTGATTGGAATCTGTATTTTTTGTATTTTAATACCCAACATTCAAGGCTAGATCCTCATAGTATTGCTAATTCAGGATATCAACTTTTGTATGTATGGGACAGCTGTAAAAATCGGTAACTCGTGCTACGAGCAGAGGACATGCTTAAAAATCACTCATTTTTATTTTGATGGTGTGCTAAAACAAAAAACACTAAAGCCTTATTGATTTTATGATAAGTAATTGCTATAATAAGGTTTGTTTTGGTATACCTTAAAAAGTTGTGCCCCTCATAGTTTTACATTGACTGGCAAAAAACATGGTAACTCGTGCTACGGTAACTCGTGCTACAGTTTGTCCAGCCATATATAAAATGGTATTGTTCATCTAAATGTCAATTTTTTTGATAACAATTCCTCAACAACTGGTGTAATGATCAAATAACTCAATCTATGTACAAATAACCCCCAAATAACCCATCTATGTACAAATAACACTATTCAGTGTATGTACCAGCATACAATGTACCACACACATTACATACAAACATCCCAGCCTTACATACGCCTTGCTTGATCCTGTTTGGATATTTTATTCTAGGGCTTAAATTTAAACAGTTAAATTGAACAGTCAACAATTGATAAAACTTTTACTTCCATGTTATTTGACTCTAAATTCCCTCACAAAACTTGTAATGTTCATGGTTATTTGCTCTGTAAGTTTTTAAAATTGCTTTCTGAGTTATAGAATGTTTGGTCATCTTTTGGTTGAGACCATTTCCTGCTTGGTGCAAATACTCTACAGTTTGCCCGATTTCAATCACTTCACTAAGCTGGAAAATGAGCCTCATTACACTCAACAACAAACCAATTTCCAATACAAATCTCAGAACTATACAAATCTCAGTACAACAATGTCACTGTGGCTGTTAATCTCAGGATTTCGGTATCTATTTTGTTTGTTTTATTTCTTCTTTTGCCTCGGTTACTCATTCAGTGGATGTTTTAAGGTATCCTCTGTTCTTCCATGAGGCCCATATTAATTGATTGGTTCTTAGGCTAAACATTTTGGTTGCATCATTTTGACCAGGTATTGATAGTGGGATATATGCTAAATAGCATGTTTTTTTAGAGAGACTGTACAATGTAAAGTCTTTGAGCTTTTTTAAAAAAAAGGACTTTATTGGTGTGTGCAAAAATTTGGTATAAATAAATTTACACTATTTTGGCACATGATCGGGGTGGAAACTGGCTCCTTGAATCTTATCTCTATCTTTGCCTTCCATATTTTTTACTTTAATTTTCCTGCGACAGGAGGTCACTTTTCTCTTTAATTTTTGGCCCCCACACATGTGTGGTTGCCTGGTTGTTTGTTTCTTTCTTTCTTTGTTTGGCTGTCCAGGCGGAAGCAAATTCATTAATCCACTGTACAGCTCCAACACAATAACTACAAACTTGGTACCGGTATGGTTATAGAATAATGGTGGCTTGATGTGCTGTGTAGTTTTGTGTTATGTTATTTGCATATTTATGAATATTAATGAGCTTATTTACTAATTTTGCCTACATTTTCATTAATCCACTTTGCAGCATTATAAACACAATAACCAATCAACTTCAAACTTGGTTTGGTTGGATATGGTGGCCTGATGTGCTGTATAATTTTGTGTCATGTTATTTGCATATTTATGAATATTAATGAGCCTATTTGCATATTGCATATTATTTTTTATTTACAAACCTTTGTTATTTACACACTTTTGTGTGTGTGTGTGTATGGGCACCTTAATTACTGAACTGCATAATTCTAGTTTGTCATGGGGCAGGCTGCCCCTCCCCCCACACGTGCTACACTGCTGCTAGAAAGCTGTTACCAATATCATGGTCACATATAAATGCATATTCATGTAGTTGGGAGATCCTCTATTGCTGCCAAGTGGTAGATTTTGCATTACCTTTGCTGGTACAGGGGAAGTGGGCTATGGTAACTTCGTACTACATCGGTAACTCGTGCTACTGGTAACTCGTGCTACAGTTTTAAATGGGTCATTATTATGTGATGGATAGTGTTTTGTATATAATTTCTTATTTTTACTCAAGGCACTACTAGTAGAAGGAAAATAATAAGTGGCATCAATTAAATTGCCAGCATTTTGAAAATATATAAAAAAAAGCATCTAAAGGAAAAAAAAGAAAAAAAATAATAAGTGAAAAAAAAAAAAAAAAAAAAAAAAAAAATAGTTACCAATACCATGGTCACATATAAATGCATATTCATGTAGTTGGGAGATCCTCTATTGCTGCCAAGTGGTAGATTTTGCATTACCTTTGCTGGTACATGGGGAAGTGGGCTATGGTAACTCGTGCTACATCGGTAACTCGTGCTACTGGTAACTCGTGCTACAGTTTTTAATGGGTCATTATTATGTGATGGATAGTGTTTTGTATATTAATTTCTTATTTTTACTCAAGGCACTACTAGTAGAAGGAAAATAATAAGTGGCATCAATTACATTGCCAACATTTTGAAAATACATAAAAAAATGAATCTTTCGGTAACTCGTGCTACGCAATATTTAGTGCTATGAAAACGAAAAAAAAGAAAAAAAATAGTGGGGGATTATTTAAAATGTGTTGGATGTTTCTTGAAGACCATATTTCAGAGATATAAAATGTATCAAATTTAAAAGAAAAGTCCCCATGTTTAATAAAATAGGCCCACTTGGAAAATATCTAAGTTGAACAGGAGTTTTTCACTTAAAATACACTCTCCAAAGAAACTTTAAAAAAAAACCCAAAATGTTAGAAAATGCGAAAAAGTTTATAACTTGAACCTTACATCTGTTTGGAATAATATAAAAGTTAAAAGAAATATATATTGGCAATTTCATTTTTTTGAGTCATGTCCACTTTTGCTTGGAATTGCCCAATACCTTCAATGGGGGGGCTTTTTATGTAATTTTGCACAAAATTTGTTGATTTGCCCCCCTGAAATTCACTTTTCCCCCAATACCCCCCCCCCCCCCAATAAAAGCGCCGCCACTGAATACCTTTTGAAACTAACAAAACACCACCCCACATTGTAGCTCTTATTTCGAACTATATGACCATCTAATTTTGTTCACACCAGCCTTTTGCCATATAATTTCATTTAAATTAAGACAAAAAAAAATAGCTTCAAAATTGCTAATGTTAATATTTTTGTATGATGACCTCTTTGGAAATCAGTTCTACTACTATGTAATTTTTGTCACTGAAGTATTTTAAATCCTGAATAAAAAAAAGCACAAACAAATATTAAAGAATATAATACCCTGAGTCTGGGCCCTGACCAATGATTTGTTGTGCTATTAACTTACACACAAAGCTACTGACCTTTAAGAGCACAACACTCATGCTTAACAAATAGACACTTTACTTAAACAAAAGATGAGATTGATTGACAGCTTAAAAAGTACTTGACACCCAAACTAATGATAAGATAGCATCACTGATGCCAATTTGGAATCGCTGATTCCGTTTTAGCATCACTGATTCCATTTTAGCATCAGTGATTCCAAATTAGCATCACTGATTCCAAATTGGCATCAGTGATTCCAAATTAGCATCAGTGATTCCAAATTGGCATCACTGATTCCAAATTGGCATCACTGATTCCATTTGATGCCATTTGAAGCCATTTGATGCCATTTGAAGCTATTTGATGCCAAAAATAGGAAAATGACGCCGTTCCACTTTTCCTAGTGTATGCAGAGCATATAAAGACAGGGCATGTTCAGAGCATTATTCACTTAGAATGCAAGACGGTAAATGCATAAACAGATCAGAACTGTACTTAAGTTCTAATTAACACACAAAATGTCCTCTGGGTCTCTTGACGTGCAGACAATGACGCCTAATGATGCTTGTTGTTTACCATGAATTTATGAAACAAGTCGCCAGACATGTTTTTGAGTTACAGGCCTTTAAAGATGAATTCCCATTAAAAAAATATCAAATTTTGGAATTTTTTCATTTCATGGTATTTGACTCTGGTACTAAGTAAACTTTCAAATCCTTGAAAGAATTATTTATAAAGAGGTTCATTTAATCAATAATTAACAGTTGAACTACAATAATCCCTATTCAATATTATGTAAGGCAGGGAACTAATTGGCCCATTACTCAGAATAGCAATTTGGCAAATATATCAAGGTATCATTGACAAATTATCCATATTTTGAAAGGTATTGACGCTATTTAAATAATTGTGTTATCATTTTAAAGCTTATTGTCTAGTGCTTACATTTCTATTCAAATCATAAGATGTCAAAAATGTGTTCCTTGTTTTGTCAGAGCGGGTTGCATGTGGCTTCTGCCATGTATAAACACTCACCTTAACCTTGAGCAGAAGGTCCTCTCTCTGTCGATCTTTCTCTTCAAGTTCTTTCTGCAAGACTTCAAGATCTGCACTAGAAGTGGTACTGTAGTCTGAAAAGAAAATACACAAATTGATTATTTTTGATTAATCAATATATTGTGCTAGCCTGCCTCTAACAAATGTAACATTTACAATGTGATTGTGAAAGTTATGTGGAAAAACATCCCAATTGAATACATAATTACAAAAAAACTCACAAGTTTACACCGTCAAACATATACCCCAACAAAGACTGCTATAAATTCTCACTTTAGCCGCAGACCATACCCAAATGGAACTCACTTCCATCTACCACCAAAACAGCTCCTGATGTGGCCCCTTTCAAGAACTTAATCAGCAGTTACAAGGAAATTGAAAAGAAAATTTACGTAATCAAGCGATGCATGATCTGTACGTTGATAGCCACACCAGGCATTTTGTGCAGTAGCAGACAAGACAAGACAAGAATATATCAACATTTGACTATAGTTCTGACAGTCCCTGACACATCGTTGTATCATATCTAAGTGTTTGTGTGTGTATGCAGTGGCAGCACCATGGGTGGCATGTGGTGAAATGCCCACCCCCAGTCAGAACTCTTGCCCTCCCCCCAGTAAAAACCTAAAATTATGACAATTTTAATTTTTTGCAGCAATTTTGCGCAAAATTGGTTGATTTACCACCACCCCCAAATTAACTTTGCCCATCCCCCATGCCAAAAATATTCCTGGTGCCGCCACTGTGTATATAAAACATGTGTCTAAGCATAGATAACGAAGGTATGGTTTAAGTATAATTAATATATAGCACTATAGCACGCAGCAAAGTTAAATGTCAATTGGGATAGATGATTGCACATATTATTATAATTACACAGACAACATCTGGTATTATTATTATGAAAAGCTATATGCTCAAATGTTACGGGGGTACTACACCCCTGCCCAATTTTGAGCCTATTTTGGCATTTTTCTCAAAAATTATAGCGCATTGGTGACAAGTAAGATGTGGGGGTATTTTAGTCTTTTTATGTTTTTTCTAAATTAAAAATCTATAGAATTTGGGCCTTTATTTGCTTTTTATTTGATTCAAATCGGACATTTGGTTCAGAAGTTGCAAGTAATCAAAGGGAACAATGTGACGCGAAAAAGTCGCGAATTGAATTCTGTCCTATACTAATACACGTAATGTTTGTATTTCTTATGTATTGTATTGTTTTCAAGGGCTTATATTTAAGGAATTTCCAGCTAAAAATTAATTTCTGAATAATGTAATATGTTTATTGTCTATAAAGAGTGCTAATAATTAGTATAAATGTTATTGTTGTCAGAAACATGATGTTATAATATTTGATATGCATAATTGCTGCTTAATTAACATATTAAGTGTTTCTAGACTTTAAATGCCATTTTCTGCCAGATGTTGTTTCGCTGCGTCATTTTTACCTTATGCGTCACTTTTCTTTGGTAATGGTGTATCTGTTTGAGCTTATTTTTGGCAAGTATGTTGGACATACCTGTATCTAAATATTTTCTAAGGAAATTTTGAAAAACATCTGGTAACCATGGAACGACCCGCTTTTTGTAAATTTTCCGCCAAAATGCATAAATTTACCAATTTTAATGCACCATAGCGTAACCAGTACAACCTTTTTTGAAAATTCCTCTGTAAATTTTTTAATTAGACCTAAATTTGTCAAATAAAACAAATTTCAGAAAAAAATACCAAAGAACGACCGAGAAAAATGACGCGCAACGACATCATGTGAAAATCCAACATGGCCGCCGTTACCATGGCAACCGTTATAACGACGATCATTTTTTTGGCTGGAATCGCTAAGTTTGATCAGCAGTATTCAGCACACACATTCCCACCAATTTACAAGTGCACAGGTCAAATACTTTAGAAAATCACTTTTTTCAGTGCAGCTTCCCCTTGGGGCAAGGACTACAACTACTGCACTGGAAATTTTATTTCAGCACAGACAACAGTTGTGAAGTTACAGTCGAAAATGAGGGAAAACCAGTATTTGATCAATAAATCAATAACTACTTGCCTTGAGTTGCTGAATTTAGTGTTACATTTTAAATATTCTAGCACTACCCCTTATGTTTGACATTTACAGGATGAATTACCATGTTTTATGAACACACATCCATGGGCTAAAAAAAATTTAATATGACAGCATTCACCTCTTTACGATCGTTTAAAGGTCCAAGGTTGCACCTTAAAAAAGCCATAATGTATGATTTTTTTTAAACAAGTTTGGTTTTTTTTTTTTTAAACCTGATTTTTTTTGGCCCAAAATCCAAATTTGATATGCTTTTAGGAAAACGGAGCAATTAATATCTGAATTCGGCAGGACATTAACAGGACAAAAACACCACAGTTAAGCAGCCAAGATAGTAAGTCAGGTTTTCTTTCATTTTTAGCTCGTTAGTTTAGCTTAAAATGACCAGAAAACTTTCCTGACAGATATTACTAATAACATATTATAATATCTGGCAAAAAATAATAACATTAAAACTTGCCCAAAATCGTATAATTAAGGCTTTAATTGGTCGGTGGAATAACAAGGCAATGTATTTTATACAGAAATTTGCATTGTCCCTTTAATCTAATTCCGATAAATGTCACTTAGTCATTTACACCTGCTTCAAGCATTTCCCCTACACAATCCATCAAAATATAATGGAATGTCATCCCCATCAACCAACCTCATCGTTTTGTTCCAACTATCTTATAAACATGCAAATATTTTCATGCATGACAATCATCATGATAAAAAGAGTCATGTCAATTTGGATGACAAAATACATGTATTTCAGAATGTAACATATTTTTGCCCAAATTTAAAGTAAAAATGAACAAATGTCTCAAATTAAACATCCACCCTGATATAGCTCACTATTATAAAAGCTTTTCTTTTAATTTTATACAAAAATTTTACAAATTACAATTTTAACTTGTAAAGCTGTGCAGTCGTGGATGCAAACACAGAGAGCCTTACTGCGTAGATGTGTTTATGACTCATCGGCCATTAGCACACACACATCCTCCGTCCAGCACTCACAAACATATGCCAGAAAATCCTAATTTTCAAGCTCAAACTGACATCAAATTCCCCTTTGCTATACTCACATTTATCTGTGCACTATCAGGTGCAAGACTCCAGGAAGATGATTTCACTACATTATGGAATCTAGGTTTATTTCCGCTTATTTCCGATGGTAAATTTTATTTTTTGGATCTTGTCGATCCACCATGACGATATCTCCCACGTGATCCGGCAAGAGTTTTATCATAACTAGATGCGTGGAGCTAGTAAGCATTTTATTATTATTGCCTGCTGCATGCAGTCTCCATAACAGCTCATAACCAATTCACAATTATTATTTTCTGCTAGGCAATCTAAAAGAACCACTGAACCAATACTAGGCAGGTTTGTACTCATTTGAATGCATTTCCAACCGTCATGCCAAATATGGGCATAATTGTTTTTAACAAATTAAAAATTATCAAAATTTCATAAAAATTTTAGTCTGATAGTGTGCATTTAGATGGAATAATATAATTGGGCTATTCCATTTAAAAACCACACTACCCCCATGGAAGATTTTGGAAATATCTTCAACAGGGGGAGTATGAATTTTAAATGGAATGAACATATTAGGCAGCTCCATTTGAATTTCATATGACCTCTGAGAAAGATTCACCACAAATCTTCCACAGAGGGAGGGTGAATTTCAAATGGAGCTGGCTAAAGGGTTCATTCCATATAAAATTCATACTCCCCCTGTGGAAGGTATTTCCAAAATCTTCCACAGGGGTAGTGCAGTTTTCATGGAATATCCCAGTATGTCATGATGTAGTTTGTCTTGTAAAATCAAATATTTTTCTTTATAATATTCTTATTCATTTTTCTGGCTACAATGTATGTGCTAAAATGTTATCAAAGTTGGACTTAACATTCCTGAAATGTGATATTTTTAAGTTCCCTAAAAACAGTAAATTTCTTTTGGTCATATCTCCAAACACATTTTAGTGACAACCTCACATTTTGCATGCCCATTTGATAATCGCATGGTTAGGGTTAGTAGCAAGTGCTCTAGTAATTCCTGCGGGTTTTATTGGAAATGGTAGAGTGCATGAGTGACGCAGGTACACAGCCTGTGTATTGAGGTTAATTAAATTCAATGTTGAAATTGAGGATGTTATTATTTGATTGCTATGAAAGCAATTTAAAGCTACCCGTACATAATATTGGTCAATAAAAAATGTATATAATTGTGTGAATCTAATTTGGAATTAATTTATGGATAAATCTATTATCATTTCAAAACTTCCAAATTATTTGCATACATGGAGCCTGTGTTATTATGTAATTATCAATTTTTAAAGCAATTTGAACCCATATATAGCCTGTCCAATTCTTCTTTATATTTTGGACTGTCATTTTTCAAATTGGTGCTAATTGGTTATTAAAAAAAAACAATTATAGTGCACACCAAGCATTCAACCAGAATACAATTCAAATCTTTGTATGTTACAAAACTGAAACTTAACATTATTTTTAACCAAATCAATTACTGTAAGCATGATACTTTTGCTGCATTAAAATTTCACAATTTGGAGAGAACATAGGTTTTTGCGACATTAATTTTCTAAATTTGTACATAAAGGTCGAAATTAAAGAAAAGAAGAAGAAATATATTTGTGCATCAAAATTTGGTGAACTGTGCTTAAGGGGTGGGGTATGAACGTTTGGACAGTATTTATTGTGAGACATTAGAGCACATCAGACATATCGAATTGCATTCTGAATACTGAAGAATGTCCTTCTGATATCAAATAATTTTGATTTTTGAAATTAGCAATGTAATACACATTTTATGGCAAATCATTAAAATTGATATTTTTGATATTTAACAGTACTTGAAGTAAACTTTATAAATCTGATGATTTATACTTAAAGTGTATGTAGGTGGGATGAAAAGCCGACGATCAATTGAAAATTTTGACCTTTCATATTGAAGATATGGATTTTTTTCCCAAAACACCAAAAAAAATAGGTCTTTTTGGGAAAAAAATCCATATCTTCAATATAAAAGGTCAAAATGTTCAATTGATCGTCGGGCTTTTCCTCCCAGCTACATACACTTTAAGAATATATCATTAGATTTATAAAATTTATTTCGAGGACTGTTATATATCAAAATTTGGAAAATATCAAATTTTAATAATTTGTCATAAAATTTGTATTATATCGTGAATTTCAAAAAATGAAAATTATTTTAAAGCCATTCTTCGTATTCAGAATGCCATTCGATACGTCTGAGGTGCTCTCATGTCCCACAAAAAATACTGTTGAAACGCCATAAACGCTCATACACACAAACATTTCATGCTTACGAATTTTGCTACCAGCTGTATTATTTAGAGTTCACATCACTATTGTTTCTTATTACTATGAGCTAACTGTTACGCATGAAATCAAAATTGATTATAAATGTACTTGTACAAAGTCAAAATGTACATTTATCAATGCTATGCTGATGCAAGTGGGGAGATTGATGATGTCCTAGAAACCAAAGTCCTTACCAGAGTTGGAGAGCTTTGAGACAAACCTTTTTTTAATTTGGCCTAATTTGGAGTGTTTTGCCTCAAAACTTGGGAGGGGGGTAGCAAACTGGGGGAGAAAAGAAAAACATATTTGGGCATTTGTAATTTGCCCCACTTGCCTTGCACCAATGCTGTACATCCTGGAAAGTTTTGTTAGGGAGGTAGGTTAAAAATGTTGATTACATTCCTTATGCTCTTAAAAAACATAAAATTTATTTTGACCCCCTTCTAGTTTCATTACAGACTTGAGGGGGTCAGCTATGAAAGATACTAGTTATGTTTATAGGCTATCATTCTATCTTTTAGGTTGCTCCAGAGGATTGCTCCCTTATGGGCCCCACATTCAATTATTTTTCTTATGGTAAAGATGTATAAATAATATCAAAACTTAATCCTTTTTTTTTCCAAGTGGTAAAACCATTGCAGCTAAATTGATTTCTTGTGAATAGGACATGTAAATATGCTTTGCTCTTGGATAATTAGCTCATCTGAGCATGCTCAATTCAATTATTACATAGTGTACGGTACAGCATCAGTAGATATGAGTATGATGGCAGCATTACCCTATTGCCTTGGATCAGGCTGGTAATCATAAAATAACAAAAAACAGTGGGGGTGGCAGCAATTTTTTTCCAGGGGGGAATTGAGGAGGCAAAGTGAATTTCAGGGGGGCAAAATCAACAAATTTTGCGCAAAATAAATGCAAAAAGGTGAAATTTTCGTAATTTTGGGTTTTTACTGGGGAGCAGGGACAACAAATTATTTTGATGATGCGTGAGATTGTACTCATTTTCCAGGTTTTTGCGTGAGATTTACTATCTAGGCGTGAGATTATACAGTACTACCTTGGCGTGAGGCCGTGAGAAAGTGACCCAATGCGTGAAATTTAAACTACACTGCAAGAACTGAAAATAATCCCTTCAACCAGGGTTGCCAACAAATTCCAGCCCAAATCCAGGGTTGCCAAAAGATTTCAGCCGAATCATGGGTCAAATAATCGAAAAAGGTCGCCCTAATTTTTCTCTTTACCATTGGTTTCTATGGGGCAGGAAACTATCGGAAGTCGCGGGAGCCAATGTAGAAAAGTCGCCCAAATTTTTTCTTAACCATTGGTTTCTATGGGACAGGAAATTGTCCAAAGTCACGGCGAAAATCTTCAAAAGTCGCCCAATTGGGCTACTAAATCGCGGATTTGGCAACCCTGCCCAAATCTTGTGTCAAATGATCAAAACGCTGCCCAATTTTTCTCTTAATACCACTGAGCTCCATGGGACAGGAAATGATCAGCCGCCAATTGGGCTACAAAATATGGGATTTGGCAACCTTGCCTTCACCACAAATCACTTTACACCCTTGAAACTGTTTGTCTTGTGTTTAAAAATGCACCACTCAGAATTCCCTTACTTCATCTTGATATAATTGAATACCTGAGTGGAAGAAGGCCCAACTCCATCAAAACTGTTTTTGAGATATTAAGAAAAAACTGAATATTTGGAAAAGTTTTATAGACAGAATGTTTTCATCTTCAGGGGACCTTTAATACATGAACATACAATAGTACATACATTCGAAATTATATACGATGTCTCCATGGCAACGGTACAAGGCTTAATACGAGCTGGAGTTGGGCCCTTCTTCCACTAATATACTGCAAATGTCAGTTCCGTAAGCAGATTTCATGGATGAACAAAATTCCTCTTTAACCCAATATTTGTGGAAGAAGGACCCAACTCCATGGATTTGGGCCTTTCTTCCATGAAAACCATGATTAAGGTTGGTCTGAACCCTGGAATTATGGAAACTTTCGGGCCTCATAACTTCTAAATTGTTTGTCTAAAGTATATAAAAGTATACATATTTAGAATGGCAAAGACTGGATAAGTTCATCTGTGAGGTCAAATTTGGGCCAAAATGGCACTTTTGGCCCAAAATCCCAAAAATAACGGTTTTGGCCCACTTTTTTTGTGCACGTAACAAAAAATTCTTGGGCCAAAATTTAATTTTATTAATTTTAAAAACTAGATCAAAATATCTAGGACCCGTTTTTCATTTTTTAAATTTTGACCAATTTCACCAAAATATTTGAAATTTGTGCCAAAATCGGGCTTTTTATGATTTTTTGAAAAATCAACACTTTTTGACAATTTTTGGCTAAATTTCTCAAAGTTAGTCGAAATTCAAAAAATGAAAAAACGGGTCCTAGATATTTTGATCTAGTTTTTAAAATTAATAACAAAAAATTTTGGCCCAAGAATTTTTTTGTTATGGTGCACAAAAAGAAGTGGGCCAAAACCGTTATTTTTGGGATTTTTGGGCCAAAAGTGCCATTTTGGCCCAAATTTGACCTCACAGATGAACTTATCAAGTCTTTGCCATTCTAAATATGTATACTTTTATATACTTTAGACCAACAATTTAGAAGTTATGAGGTCCAAAGTTTCCATAATTCCAGGGTTCAGACCAACCTTAAGTGTATGTGGAAGACTATTTAGAGAGTGGATTTTGGCTCATCTTTCACATACAAGGAAGAACAGTCTGCTGGCAATAAAATGCTGGGTCTAACTCATTTTTGTAAAAAATTGGAGTTGGGCCCTTCTTCCACTCAGGTATTCAATTGCATTGTATGGAGGTAACATACCATACTTAATGCACAATAACTTAACCAGACTATAATGAGTATTACAAACACTTGTTCCTTTGTATGTCTGACTGCATGGGTCTAACCATTTTTAACCATTCATCTGTTCATGTTGGTCTCTACAATTCGTCTCAAAATATCCAATTTTTAAAAACCACCAAACAAAATGTTTGTTTGTACCCAGGGTTTGCACTCATTTCAATGCATGAAGATATTTAAGTAATACTTATGTGTTTGAAATCTTTTAAAATTTTCAAAAATCTAAATAAATTAAACAATTGATTTTATTTAATGATGGTGACCCGATTATTGACAGCCTCATCCGGCCATCCCCCGCTTTACCACATCAAAATGCAGATTTTAGTATCAGGTTAAAGCTCATATTTTTCTGATTAACATACTGAAATTAGGCATTTCAAATTGGTGTATTTCCCAAGAAATCATCACAAAGAGCTTCAAATTGGTATCAAGGCCGCTAAATTTATAGTCTAGACTGTGGCCATTGTATTGAGATAAAAGGGTCTATCATTTGATATCAATATATTTTTAAATACATGATCATCATGATTAATATCATTAATAAGAACAGAGACTACCAGTATCACACTGTATAAATGTCAGTAATTCCAAATGGAATCAGTCACATTTACAAGAAACATTTACAAGTTCTTTTTGCTTGAATGGGACAACATTATTATATGTTATACAAAAGTTTTTAAAAATGTGATTTTCCAAATATATCGGGTCACCTCCCTTTAACTATAAAGCACCATACAGAGGGTTAACAGAATCTTAAGCTGACCACAAACTGTAATGTAAATAGCTACTGGACATGGTCACAGCCCTACTGTTATAAACCCACAAAACCTGTCTCATTTATTTGCCATTTGTACACAAATGCACATGCACAGACTGAGGTTGGATTATAGCTCAAATGACATTTACCATGTAATTATATAGAATGAACTTTGCATACAAGGGGGGGGTGTAATGGGGTAATTTTAGGGCACTAATTCGGTGCAATTCATTTGTAACTCATTCTTACAGGGCTGTCATTTGATTCAGAAGGGGACATGAATAAACTGGGGGTCATAGAATTTTATACCAAAAATAGGGGTCATAATTTTCACACCAAAAATAGAGGGATAAAATCCCGGTGGGGTCACTCAACTTGCAATACTGACCGCACGATCGTTACCAAAATCACGGAAAAAGGGGTCATTTTTAGGGCTTGTCCGCGGACAAAATTGTCTGTGAAATTGGAAAATAGGGGTGTTTTATCGCACAAACTAATGTCCACGAAATTGAAAAAAAAGGGGTTCTTATTGCTTTCTCACGTGGATAGCTGGCCAGATAAATAAGGAATAAATTTGGTTTCCTACTTCGTACTCACCCCAAATTTTGCAATAGCCAATTTATATGCGAGGGGTACTACATGTACTTGAATTTTGTGATGAAAAAAAACTATTCATAAAATCCTGGTCCTTGAAATGTTGAAATAGGGTCAAAATAGCAAATGTGTCCTCGGAATCTAAAAAATAGGGGTGTTTCAGAGTACCATTTTGTCCTTGTTTTAGAGTAAAAAAGGGGGTAAAACTTCATGATTTGTCCTTGAAATCGACTGCAAAAGGGGGTAATTTGTACTTGTGGTAACGGTCCTATGTGTCCCCCCTGCCAGGGCTAGTAACTATCAAAATTTCTGTCCTCTACACGCATATCCTTTACACTTACAATCATAATTTGTGCGCCCTCAATGCACACTTCCTTTCTGACAAGAGGATGCATTTCTTTACTTTTTTAAAATAATTTCTTTCAGGTACGTTTGTGTGATGGGGGGGGTATAAAATTGTTCAACCGAGATAGGGGGTGAAGGACATTGATTCCAGTCACCGAAATATTCATCAGACCTGCCAAGCTTGGAGGTTACAAAACTGTATTTTGAAACCCCCAAAGTCGTATTTTTTCATTAAAAAAATGTGTTTTCAAAAAATATCAAGCGTTGATGAGCTTACAATACCGGTACAATGTTATACAATCCACTGTAACTTTAGTGGAAGTGTGAGCGATGCTGAAAATCCACTCTACAAGTTACACATCGTGCATGATTTTCTCCTTTCCAAGATGACTGTATGAATTTCCATTTCACCCTTATACCCTGGTTTGAAGGATTGCTTCCTTTGATCTTTGGCGGAACATTGAGTTGACAAAGTCCAAGCCATTTACAAATTCCATGCTCAAACTGATCATGAAACTATCGTCTTCGCTGATGGCACTCATTGCTCAGAAGGGGGCCATATGGAAAAGTTGAGTGCATTTGCTCAGCTATTGTCATGCACGCCGCTTAACCACAGGAAATCATGGGTGAATTCCCTCTCTGCTGTTCTATCTACCCGCATGCTGCTCATGTGTTGATAAAATTTACACAAACACGCCCGGAATTAGCATGTTAAAAGTATCTTTATCAATAAAAACCTTACTTCAAAAATTTCTGATGATGAGAACAGGGTGACTTTTTAACTTTAAAACTTATTATTTCGCTCAAAATTCCATGCCGTCAATGGAAAATGTGCTAATTTTTCACTTTTTTCGGGGGCTACTCGCGTTAAATGTAACAGCCAATTAAAGTGACGGGACTTTTTCTAAGAACACGGCTGGTTTATTGACCTACTTGAGCTAAGGATTCTTGTGATATAAAACTTGTTTTGATTGGATAAGGGGAACAGGGTGACATTTTGCCCTAAAATACATCCGACGAATCAGCCGATAGCTACTATCAAGCATGGCGAACCCGGATGTCTATTGACCGGGGTCATCGATCGTCAATAAACTCCCTATGCATGACGTATGTGCATGCATCCATGACGAAAGGTCATTATTGTGCATGCTCATAGCACAGCTGACTGGTCAAATCTTTTCTGCACGAAAGTGGGCCCAACTTTTCTATATGAGGAGGGGCAACACAATTTTCATGGGGGGGAGGCAAAAAAGGCCTAAAATCTTAAATATCAGGGCGGCCAGCATCCCACAGGGGGGGGGGGGCAAGACTTCTCACAGGGGAGCTTCCCCCTTTGACCCCTGGCTAGGCTACGCCACTGTTGTACACATTTCTAAGTCAGTTTTAATCCTACATTCACCCTGAGGAAGGTACTGGAATGCCCTATTCAACTAGTATCCACTGGTGGTTATGTGGTCACAAAAATATCTCAGTCAAACACAATTAGTACTGAAAAAAATGACATTATTCTTCTTGTAAAAGTCTCTTTTTAACATGTACTTGTGAAATGTGACTACGTTTTTGTTCAATATTTTTATGAAAATTTAATGAACTTCACACTTACAGCCCTTAACAAAGTTTATGTTACTTTCTTAATTACCAATAACAAAGCCTGTTTTCAGGCTATACTTGGTTTGGATTTCATTGTTGAACAATACTTGGACTGTTTTTGTTTCTACTAAGAGATCCTTTTATTATTCTTTCAACTCCTGACCTGTATACTGTACTTGATCAGCTAGAATCGGCAAGAACATTTATAACCAGTACATTTTCTCTGCAAAAAAATGTAAAATCCTAACTTGAGTTCACTACTGTCCCACTGAGCTAAAATCATCACTGAGTCAAAGTCAACCATTAATGTGTTGCCACAGAAGAAACGCCATTGCATACTTTTTTAATCTGCTATCTTTTGGTACGGAATTGCCAAAAACCTTTATCCTTCATGTTTCCACTGAGAGCAAAAAGTGTGTGTTTTCTTCAATGCACACTGCTTTTTACTGAAGATCCAGTAATTTGGAAAGCAATTTCTGTGACATGCAAAGCATAGCAAGGACATTGTTACCCGGCTCATCATATCCAAAGCGAACATCCTCCTCAGTCTATAATATCGAATTGATTAATTCGAATTAAACAATTCATCGAGTGGCCATGGGCAGCGCCATTAGACATGTTACAAGACTACCAAGTGACAGGTGATGGACCGTACCCACACAATTGAATAGCCACTTTTTTGATAATTTTCATCAAGGTTACTCAAAACTTACCTAGCTAATTTATTATACATCAGGGGTCTCTGTCTTTTTGTTATGAAAAACTTAATTTTAAAAATATCTACCGACGGAAATAAAAATCCATCGACGGATAGTCTTGTTATGCTCTCACAAACTTAGAAAAAAATCTGAAAAATCCAAAAATGCCCAAGGTTACTGCTGTCCCATTCAAAAGTACAGGAAGACCACCTACAGCGTTGAAGTCAACTTTCTAGACTTCCTGTCTACTGGCAGTAATGGCTACTACCCAGTGCTAACATCAATGAATTGTTTAATTCGAATTAATCAATTCGATATTATAGACTGTTTGATACAGCATGATTGATCCATCTCAGAAGGTGGATCATGCCGGACAACAGAAAAGCATACAGCAATGGCATCACCCGCTATATTTCCACAGAGCTTGTTACCCGCCATCGTACGGCATGGTACGCTATGATCCGTAAAAAAAAGTATATATCTACTTACCATTAGTCCTTTCATCACCTGAGTTGTCACTATCACTGAGTCCACCATACTGTTTGCCTACATCATCTAAGATAAAAAGAAGAAGAAATGAAACATAACATAATTATAGGGTGTATGTACATGTTGGGTTAGTATGCACTCAGTGATTGTGTAGCCAGGGCCAAGGGGCAGCTGCCCCAACCCCCACCCCTGTGAGAAGCTTTGCTGCCCCCTGACACAAAACTATAACAGCACATGAGGCTACAATGCACGCAACCATCTGGGCTATAACATAAATTAAACTATTAGTCTTCAGTGGAATTAGGGAAAGAAATGCGAGAGTGTGTGTATATAAAAAAAGCCTAGACATTGATCCACAAGCCTCAGCACACTTTACAGATTACCATTTGTTTTAGGTGTGTGTCAGGGTTGGTACTACATGTACATGTAACTTACATGGAGGTCTAGGACCCCATAGGTGTGTGTCAGGGTTGGTGCTACATGTAACTTGCATGGTCACACATGGAGGTCTAGGACCCCATAATTTGTCAATTTTAGCTAGCCTTAATGGAAAAAGTGCACAAATAAAAACCTAGCTAAAATTTTCCTACTATACATTATAGGGTGTCAGTACATTTCTTGTCAAATTTGTACTGCACTTGATGTTCACTTTATGATGATATCCATCTTAACCCCATAGACACTACTGGTCATCTAACAGCACTTCTAATTTAATTGGTTGATAACTTGAAATGCTCATTTCAGCTAGGCTTTAAACTATTAATGGTCAAACTTGCATTTGCAGATGATCTTATTAAATACCTCCCCTCCTTGATTGGTTCAAAATTGGACACATTATTCATTTTGGCCAATCGGCAGGTAGCTCTCATATGGGGTTAAGTTCAAATGTTATTTTGGTCCACTTTATGTGACATTTTTCATATCGCAATAGCAAATCAGATCACTAGTACCGTATACACTGTTTTTTTCGTGAACTTTTATTTTCGCAAATTTTGCGAGTGGACATGCAGATGCAAAAAATAACAACACACGAAAATACAGTGTTAAAAAAATAAAATAACTTTACATTTACATAAATTTAAATAAACAATCAATCACGAAAAAATTCCAAAAATCCCAAAATCGCAAAAAATTCTGTACACAAAAATAAGTGTATACAGTAACACTGTAGAAATGAAAATGTTGTGAAACATTAAATTTTACGCTTAACACGGCTTCCACGAAAATAAAATCACACAAACATTTTATTCTGTATAGGCCAAGAGGTCAATACATGTAAGAATCTCGAAATTAAATAAAAAATAACCATAATAACCAAAGTAATTGAAAATCGGTATAAAAAGTGCCCAAAAAAATTTAACAGTATAGGCTAGGCCATTAAACTGGGCTGTTCCAGTTGAAACTCTAGTACACTCCCTATGGAAGACATGACCTCTATCTCCCACACAGGGAGTCACTCCAGAATCTGTGATTCGGGTAACCCAAGTTCACACTCCCTGTATGGATGATTAAGGTCATGTCTTAGGGGGTGTACATCAGTGGTATGGTCCCAGGGTGGGGCCACTCAAGTATGATAGTGTACACCTGCATCAGCAAATTTAGCCCCTTAATAAGGTAATTTGATATAGAATTTACCCCCTAATGAGTTTTTGGCTAGTAAAAATGCAACAAATGTACCCTTTTTGGACTCATTTACCAAAAATTTGAAAAGGTACCCTAAACAAGTTGTTCAGTTTCAGAAAACTACCCTTATTCTTGAAAATCAAGTGTTTTTTAGACCCTAAATGCGTCACACGTGTAACTTCCCTTGCCTAATAGTAATAAAACACCACTTTTTACTTGTTTTGTTGGTCACGCATGCATGCGTATAGACCATTTATGTGAGTGGCCCCCGCGCAGGGGTCGAAATAAGCCAACATTTTCAAGGGCCATTTGGGCCCTTGATCTCAAAATTTTGAGGGCCCTCACAATTTGTTAAGGGCCCTACGCTATCAATGTGATGGACTGATCTAAAAAATCTGCAGGCCCTGCGGGCACGCCAGGTGACAAAATTACGGACCCGCACCAATTTTTGTAGGCCATTGGCCCGAGGGCCTGCCTAGTGGTCAATTTTGCACTGAGTCAAATTCACATTTGATTTCACAATTTCTTCTTTCTTTAACATTCTCTGGATCTGAATCTTAGAGGAAAATTCACTCATGAGAAGTAAGCGATAAGATGGCGCTGTTTTTTATATGAGGACTACAAGTTTTAACTTTTTCAACAAACATGCATTTTACACAGAAATCTAAGCGATTTTTGACTGAAAATACAAAGCTCATCCCAAGATATCCAGACCTAAACAAGTTTGGAGGATATTTATTTTGGTAAAAATCAAGACATCACAGTTTTAGCTCCATTTAAATGCGCATGCAGTTCATATCACTACAAATTACGTTTCGGTGACAAGAGATGTAAAAAAGACCTGATTTTAGGCCGTGTTTCCATAGGAGTTCAAGCGTGAAACAGCTCCGAAAATCTTAGTTCCCCAAACGATTCAATATGTAAAAAAGCTTAAATCTCATTCCAAACATATGCAACACATGCCATTTGGCAGTACATTAGGAGTAACACATGATTGGATAGTGAAATCAGTCTACAAAAAGGTTATAGTCAAACCAAAAAACCATTTCAATCTATTTTTCAATCTATTTAGATTGATTCCTATCATCAATCGTCAAAAGATTGAAATATTTCAATCGGCCAATTAAAGAGAGTGCTTCTTCCAAATTCAACATTTAGATCAGCTTGATACAACTAGGTTTATGACCCTGCTGCATGCTCATTGAATATTGCCAATCATTTTGATACACCCTGTATAGGAAGAGTTCAAGAGATAGGAAAAGATGTCTACCACTGTAACAATATACAATGATGATAGCAGATAAGACAGGGTTGTATACACAAGGTTGAAGCCTACATTTCAATCATGTCCATATGCCTCATCATAGTTTTAGTTCAGCAGTTTAGTAAAAATAAATTTATTCATCTCTCACACAGGGGGTGTAGACTTCAAATGGAGTCGCCCATAAGGTAACTCCGTTTGAAATACACACTCCCTATGTGGGATATTAAATGTCTTACAAACAGGGTGTATGGATTTCAGCTGATATAGCCTATTCAGAATTGAAGGACAAGTAAACCGTGCCTTTCACAAATAAAAAGTTAACAAACTTTGGACAGACCTAATTACAATTATTTTATATCATCAATGGAGCCCAAACATGAGTGTCAATTCTGTCAATAAAACTCATATCCTATAAAGTATCTTTGACTAAATGAATACTAATTTAGTTTGCTTATTTGAAGTGGACAGTGGTAGTCAAGTTGCTTTCCAAACAAATAGCCACAAACAGTCTGTTTGCTAAATTGATGATTTTATACATGACAGACCTTTTGACCTTACCTGCAGTAGGCCTACATGTTTTCAAAACTGTTTTAATTTTGATGCTTAAAATTGTATACAATTTGCTTTTAAAAATTTAATTTTCATTGTTAAAATGGTTTGTTCTTGAATCTAGGCCTACATAACAAATTTTAGCATTTTTATCAAATTTTTCTAATTTAATTCTGCTCCAATTCATAACAAAAAAGCTGAAAAACAGGCCAATTGCGACAGAACAATTAATGCCTTCCGGTAGTTTATTTTTTACAGATTGCAAAAGGCAGAGATTTAAATTTGGTAAAATGGTCAGAGCTAAAATACTAAGTAAAATACCATGCAAATACAAATTACTTTTCATAACTTCCTGTCTGTTAATTGGATTCAAATCACAAGTTATTTTTTAACATATCTATTTAATAGCTACTGTGCAAATGTCATTGAATACAAGCCTGCAGGTGGATTTCAAAGGAGTTTGTTTATGCTACCATGACAACCAGTAGTTAAGGCATGTGCTTTATAGTACTTGGTTATTATGGTTAACTATTTATTTGTTATGTCTAAACAGGTTTGTTATAAATCCCATAGCTTACTGGATTGACCAAGGACAGTGCCATAAAACTTTCAAAGGTTACAGTGTACTCAACATCTGGGCCCTACCTACATGTAGCACTGCATTGGATTTACCTGGATTCATAGCAAAATGTTACACAATTTTTTTTTTTTTTAAATAACAGTTTGCTAATCCAGGTTCAGAATTTCAGCGAGAATCAGAGAATCGAAGCAATCGATTCTCCCAAAGATTCTTGTAAACAGATATCCCAGTTGATTCTCGCAAACTTTTGTAGTATACAGAAGTTGATTTGCAAGAATTAAATGATTTTCGCAAATTTATTCTGCAAGAATCAAGATTGATTCTCACACTGCGAAGTCTGATCCTGAAAAATCATTCATGGATAAAGTTCATCTGTGTTGGTAATGGAATGGTTAAAGTTTAAAACTTTTGATCCAAACCCAAGAAATCAATTTTGCTATTGCATAAAATTAAAATGCAAAAAAAAGCCATGTTTCAATACAAAATCATGATCACAGTTTTTTTATGAGGTATGGCATAATAAACAGTAATTATGCATGCATAATCCTATGTCATTACATATCTCTAATATTTCCCCTCCATTAGGTCGAATAAAAAAAATAAATGTTTAGGGATGCAATCAAGGCGGCAAGTTTTTTTTTTTTTTTTTAATTTTCATGCATTTATACACTGTGAGTTAGGTGGTGAAAGTTTTTTTTTTTTTAGTGTTGGTGGGGAAGGGTTTTGGTCATGTAGTGGGTGAAGTTTTTTTTTTCAAATTCTTCCTACCCCCTTCCTTGAAGTATAATGGTACGTCCCTTAGCGTCCAGGTTTTTGAAAAATAAGGAGAGAGTGGCTGCCAATGGGAATTTTTTGGAAATAAAATAAAAATTGTGAAATTAAATTTTATTTTCATGGATTTCAACCGGAATAGCCCTGGAATTAAAGATTACACTGGCACCAGATGGAGCAAACATGAATGTATTAATTAACTAATTACCTAATTATTTTAATTTCATTATTCATAATGCAATTGTTATCGAGGACATAATTAAAACACAATTTGTTGCAAATTATGAATAATGAAACTCAACATAATTTTAAGATACAAGCTCAGAAAAAAATTGTTTAGAACACTTGAAAGGCCTAATTGGAAATAGTCTCCCTTCTGCCACCTATGTAATCATCTTCATCATACATGTGAAGCTTCTCCTTACAAAATGTTGCATAATTTTGGTTTTCAGGCCTCCTGCAGAAAACATTTTAGCCTATTTTAATTTAAAAATACGGTTAAATACCACTCTACTCACATGACTCATGGATACATTACACTAAGGGAAGACGAGGTGTTGTAGGTCCAAGCAGCCAAAAAAAAATTTTCATTTTCTAAATCAATATATTATTGACAAATAAATACTTTGATGTTTTGCAAAAGTTCATTCCACAAATCATATCCTTTAAAAACTTGCTTGATTTATTGTTGTTAATGAGTTCTGTACATTTTACAAAAGTGTTGTTGGTTTAATCAGCCTTCTTTACAAAATAACTCAAGAACCACAGGACCTACAAAAGTATGTCTGTGATATTTGAATTCTTCTACACACTCGGTTTTAAATGATCAATGCAATTTTTGCCAAAGCTCACTACCATTCGCAAGATGATGTGAACTACCAAATCGCAACACTTTAAAAAAGTTGCTAACCTTAGGGGCTGTGCAATAATTATGAAAACGGCTCGCCAAAAATTGCTTGCCCCTCTTGGCCTGCCAAAATTGCCCCCCCCCCTTCTCGCCCGCCAAAAATTCTTTTTGCCCCCCCCTTACACATGCCAAATTTTGGGGATCCAAATTTGGAAAATTTGCATATCAAAGCGTTTCCGTACTGTTTTCCTAAGCCCCGTTTTATTTAAAAGGTGCCCCATGAATGTGTGCCAAAAATCACTTGCCCCCCCCTCTCGGCTGGCCAAAAATTGCTTGTCCCCCCCTTTCAGCTCGCCAAAAATTTCTTGCCCCCCACTTTTACCCTCCACCAGGGCTCATAATTATTGCACAGCCCCTTAACAGTGCACCTCCAGGGACACACATACACATTTTTGTACATTACAAAATATTATGATTCTTGAAACAAGTTAGTTAGACTCTTACCCTGAGTTAATCCAAGTTCTTCCATAAAGTCCTCCCATTTTGATGGTGTTGGTGTGCGTGGGGGTAATGGTGAGGGCCCTGATCTCCTGGTGTTCCCCTGATCAGGTTGAAATGTCTTGGGAGTGTGGAAACCATGGTTGCTAGATGATGTCTGTACATAAAAATATGATAATCAAAGGCGTTCTATAAAAAGTGGCTATATTTATTTTTTTATCAAAACAAAGACTCAAAATGCACAATCAAAGAAAAACAGTTAAATTTAAATGAAATCATGTTACTGCTTTTCAGGGAATATATTTTTACAGAAGGGATTATCCTTCTCATCAAGAGATGTTTATGAAATTCTGTGCTTTGATGGTAATTTTAAGGGCTTTTTTCTTCCATAACTTCATTAATGTTTTTTTGTAAACCCATAGGGAATTATCAAGTTATTATGCCCCTGCTGGCATGGGCCTAAATCATGTTCTGCCTTCTTCATTTTGAAGGAAAAAACTTGTTCTGTAGACCGTATGCATGCATGCAAACATGCTGTTGAGATTGGGAAGAAAACAGTTTCTGTAAATTAGCCCCATTCAACACTGTAGGCCTACTGAAAGTACATGTACACAAACTGCTTGAAATCTCACATCTCCCCACCTGCCCCCTCCCCACCAGCCCCCTCCTCCACCATCACATATCAGTCATGTATACAAAACAGCATGACATGCTCTTCAGTAATTCCCACTAGCAGCAGAAATTGAATGACTGGAGCAAGGCTCCCGCTGGACGCGAATTCTTGCGTCCAGACGCATTTTTGTATTACTGGACGCAATGTTCAACAAATTTCATCAACCTGTTGCGTCCAGTCGGACGCAAGTTGGTTCAGCCCAAAAATGAGTGATTATAAGCTTACCAACTTCATCATCAAAAAAATCGCGAAAATTATGTTGACTGATCACTCCTAATTCTCCTAATAAAGCTTAATTAATATTCATAACCAATGGACCAATCAGTAAGTGAGTTATTGACCTTTCACATTTAACCACTCCCATTTTGCAACACTTCCGGGTCACAGTCAATGTCTGAATGAAAATTGGAAAATTCTTACGGAGCGAGACGTGATAAGCTTTCAAACACAAGAGCAAAAATACAACTTTCTAAACTATCGTACATTGTCAGCAAGTTTGCATTCACGTAATTTGTTATTGACAATAATATTTACATAAATCCTTAAAATCTCATCAGGAATCTGAAAGGAAATAGTCAAATATTTGCATCAAACTGCGATGCAATACCGGCAATCGGGGCTTTGTAAAATTGTATTCCCTGTTGTCCAACACATTTAAACATACATGTACGGACGCACAAAAATTTGTGGGACGCACATTTCCCGACCAGGTTTTACAGTTGTGCGTCCGATCGGACGCAGAGTTTTTGAAGGCTAGCGGGAGCCTTGGACTGGAGAAGGCTGAAGTACACTTATTGCAATCAATACTTTTAGCACACTTAAAACATCTTAAAATTCTTCAGTATTTTGATTTAAAAAAATATCAATGGATTTCATTGACTTCTATTGGGTATATTGATTTGTCATGATTGATTCCATTGATAAACTATGTAGGCCTACATGTTATGTGTTATTTATGTAGGCAATAATTATACATCATTTGATCACACAGGCCACCAGGAATGTCTAGTTATTTTGAGAAAGGAAAATTTAACCTGCAAAAGGTGCAACACCAAAAGCTTCAGGGGCAGGGTATTCAGGTATTGCAAACAATACCAGTAACACATTTAAAAACTAATGACACATTATTTGTAACCAAAGATTTAATTAAATTATAAATTAAGTACCTATTAATTAAACCTCCTTTTTCTATTTACATAGGGCTTATTTTTATGCAGGTGAGGGATGCCTCCTTTTTTGTTATTAAAAAATACTTCAAAGAAAAAATAATACGCACTTACCCTATAATAAGACATCGCTCAATGCCGCAGTTTCAGATTAATACTGTATATTTCACACAAAATATGGTACTAGTCTTTATTTCCGCATGTGGCAACTTTTCCTGCAATTAAAAATAGAAAAAGAAATCAAATGTAAATTATGTAACTTACTTTATTATGTCAGGAAATATTTGATCAATAAATTTGGAAGCAAGCACAGCCAGTCACAACAAATTTTAAATGATCGCACCAAAATGTTGCTGAAGTGGACTTCAACTATATAGACTTTGAAGGTAGGTAGTCAGATTTTTTGTTTGTAAATATTGTGGATTGTACCTCACATAAAAACGTGTTTCATAATGGCCCATAGAACGGTTAGTTCCAGTAACTGTAACTCGTCATACCTAGAGTTACAGTTCCCTCTATTACCATCTTTTTCACAAATAAGAAACATCACAATATGTGGGCTCATTTTGGGCTCTAAGGATGTAGCTGAGGAACTCTCTCAAGGACAGTTTGGCATGCACTGATGATTTTAATCCCATTGTACCAGAGTTTGGGCGTGCACTGATGATTTTAATCCCACTGTACTAGTCTGTACTCACAAAGTTGAGATAATTGATCTACATTGATCTCATCTTTTGGGTGGGTTCAAAATTCCTTGAGTTGGCAAAACCTGCAATCTGCATGGGAGTAATTTACTTAGTGCAAAAGTGGTCAAAATATTGCTCTACAAATTGTCTTAATTTTCATGATTTGGATTTATCATATTGAGCAGCATTCTACTTGTGATGTTTCTACACTGTGTAGAGAGGGTCTACAGCATCTCTGAGGTAAAACTGACAAATACAAGGTATATTTCTTGATGCTTGAAGTTTGGATTTCTTAAACGTACAGTGCATCCCTATATACCGCTGCATGACTTCAGGTCCGTAGATGTCATTATGATAAAGACTGAAGTCTTGCTGGCAGGACTAATAGAACGGTATGTGTGGACAGTAAAGTACCGTATACCATTTGGGGATAAGGCTATCATTTTTTCATTCATAACATCTAACCAGAATAATATTTTAGTCCTAAAATTTCACTGGGATTAGAAAACTATGAGCTTTCTTCTGATGCCAAATCTCCATTTTGATTTAGTGACAGGGATGTGTGGCCACATTGACCCCCATTTTTCCACCCAATGACCTTTGTTTTCCTGTCACCCAAAGATCCCCTTTATTCAAAAATTCAGGAAAAATTTCTGATAAGGCCAAGTAAAATATATAACATGTTTATTGTCCCTGCCCTCATCGATTTTTGGAGATTTTCAAATATTTTTGCTACCGGTACTTTTCTTCTTTGTTCACTTTGTTTCTAAAATTGTTGTTAATGTTAGGAAAAGACTTAGGAAGATCTTGGTTATCAAAATAAACACGTCATTGCAAACACTCTCGCTTCTGGGTAGGGCTTTGGGGAAATAACAAAAACATTAGGAGCCTGTGAGTCCAGGGCTGTGAGCCTCCCTGTTTTTATGATGTGTTGACAAAGACTTACAGAATAAATGGTAAACACAATAGGGCCTCCCTCAGCGATTTCTGGACGATATACCAGTACATGACCGTTTAAATAAATAATAAATAAAATAATAAATAAATTTCGGAATTTATATAGCGCTTTTTCTAGAGGATTCAAAGCGCTGTAATTTCGCTGCGTGGTGAATCATCACAATCAGATCGCATCAACTAGGCTAGTTGCAGCCAAACCTGGCGCAAACCTATCCGCACTTAGATTGTAACATCCACCCATTTTCTGCAGCTCCCCAAATTCCATTGGGTGAAGGAAGTTTTTGATAACGAAACAACTAATCACCGATTTTGAAAGCAGGAGGAAACCGGAGATCCCGGAGAAAACCTGCGAGAGCGAGCATGGATCGGGATAAACCAAGTGCACATGAGTCCTTGGGCGCGCCGGGCTTGAACCGGGACCTCAGTGGTGCAAAGCGAGGGAACTACCGCTGCGCTAACTCGCCCTCCTTCAGGAGTGTTGGCCAGTATTCGAACAAGAACAAGAACAAGAACATGGTTTTTTTTTTTGCAACATCCTAATGATAAATGAAGATACAGAGTTACAGGATCTAGTGCCCCCCTCCCACCCGCACAAGACCACATCATGGAGTGTCCGTCACACGGTCATCGGCACAGCCGCAGCGAAAATACAGCTATACTAGACCATGATCTCGATGGCTAGACTGAACCTGCCGACTCAAACAAGACAAGACAATAATATAATCCAGTCTATTTCATTATGTACAATTTACATACATGTAGTCTACTATCACCCTGCAGCCTGCACTCAACCCCCGGGCACTCAACCCTGCAGAGGGTAGCATCGGGGGTAGCATCAGCATGAACTATGATAACGTATCCCGGAAGTTAAGCTTACCGAACTTCTCAACTGATGGAATGTCGAGTTACAATACAAACTCAGTTCGACAGTACTGATCCAGCTATAAAAGTCCACTGAAGACCACACAAGTGATGTCAACACATCATCAACATCGATATAAACAGAAGAAATTCACATAATTTCACAAATCCAGCATCGCAGTAAATCACACCGGTTTCTTTGTCATTTTCTACTGCTGTCAGTCCTGCACTGATCGACTTCCGATAAGCTCCGATGATTCCACCTGTTCACGTTTTGAAAAAAGACCGGTCTACGATACAGCGCCACCTAACCGCAAACCAGTGTTGCCAAATTTGATTGCACCGGGGTGCGTTGATTAAAGTTGATAAAAGGCACACAATTTCAAAAATTAGCTATATTTTGAAAATTCCAAACATTAATCTTTGAATAAAATAGAATGAAGAGGTATTTATGTCATGTTTTACATTTAAAATTATACTCTATAGGACTGAATGTGTCTTGTAAAGAAGTTTCATAAAAGTCAAATGTAGCCCAAACAGGATTTATTATTACAAAGTTGGCAACAAGTTATACCATACGCAAATGTAAACAAACTTTTTTGTTTGAACACCGAACATACACTACTCAGCATTTACAGGTAAGTGTACGTTGGTAAACAAGCTATATCTCCGATCAATCAATTATGTAAGGTATGTGACCCACGTGCATGACCTTGTATCGCTAAGCAACGTTATACAACCAAGTTACACTGACGTATATTTGCAATTGGGCAATTGGCAAGATTAGTAAAGAACATTTTAAAAGGTAGTAAATTGATGGGAACGATTTGAATATTTACATATGTTCATTGAAGATTAGTTAGAGCAATGCAGAAGTGAGCCCCGTGGCCGTGAGCCTACCAGTACTGTCTGTAGTTCATCGCCCAATACCACAAATAATGTAGATCAGAAATAACAGAATGCATGAATGTCGAATCTATTGTGTTGATTGATGCCTGGTTGACTTGAAAATCACTGCTTCGTCATTCACAGTAGATAGCCATGATCATGGATGATCGAATCCTGGTTTTGAGGTACATGTAAATCTGTAGAATTCGGCGGAGTGTGTGTAACAGTGTACGAGATTTAGTACTGAAAGGCACTGCAATCATGAAAATGATGTAGGGCCTACTGATCGACTACTGAGTGTTAGTGTGACAGACACAGACAGTGAATGTGAACTTTTTGTACAACTCTGCTGACAGTGTTGCTGTTTGGTGATCATAATGGCTTGGTGGCATTTCAGTGTAGCAGCTCTTCTGATTACCGTCTTGAAGAAATCAGAATCATTGGATGTTGGTAAGTGTGATATGTGCAATAATTATGAGCCCTGGGCCTGGGAGGGTAAAATTGGGGCGGCAAGACATTTTTGGCGAGCCGAAAGGGGGGCAGGCAATTTTGGCCAGTCGAGAGGGGGGGCACGCGATTTTTGGCACACATTCATTGGGCGCCTTTTAAATAAAACGCTCTAAAAAGGAAAACAGTACGGAAACGTTTTAATAATAATTATTATGCAAATTTTCCTGCTCGCTCATAGGGCCTATAAAACCATTTAAGGTTTGAAAATTGGGATCCCAAAAATTTGGCATGTGTAAAGGGGGGGGGCAAAGATTTTTGGCGGGCCGGGAGGGGGGCAAGCGATTTTTGGTGGGCCGTTCGGAAATTTTACATCACATTTACTGGGCACACAATATTTGGACGGCCAAGAGGGGGGGGGGGCAAGAATTTTTTTGGCATGCCATTTGGGAAATTTTACTGGGGGCTCATATTAAATTATTGCACAGCCCATATGATTACAAAATTGACTGTTCCAGAAAACCTCATAAAGGACACTGGATAAGTTTTATAAGATTATACAATAAATAATATTTTTTTGCAGTATACCTGTCCAACAACTGCAATGCCACAATCACAGCAAGTACATCAGGAGCTGGACTCCTGGAACCTGACAGCAGCCTCTACTACAAGAACAATCAAGATTGCCAGATGATCCTGGCAACAGACTCATCAGAGAAAAGACTCCTCTTTCAATTTGTCCGATTTAATCTTGAGGAAGCCATCGATGGTCAATGTCTTGATAGTTTGAGGATATACGACGGGCCAAATACGACAAGCAGCGCCCTCACATCCACACTTTGCGGTAGGATACAGGTTCCGGATGTAGAGTCAAGCAGTAATCAGGTGCTGTTTGATTTCAAATCAGATGAGGACGGGAGGACAAGTGGTTTTGGGATATATTACACTGTGTTTACTGATGGTAAGTTTGCTGATCAGCAGGTAGGGACCTAAATTTGACATGGTTGATGCATCCATGGGGAAACCAGGATGCAAAAAGGGCTGACTTTAATGTTTATTCTTTCTGTCATGAGTAGGCCTACTTTTAAGTTTTTATCCTGAATCTCTCAAGTGCCCAGATCTGTCTTTTTTGTGAGAGGGTCCTTTGGTGAGAACGTCTTTTGGTGAGACTGAGAGGTGCTTTGGTGAGAGGGTTTTTTTTTTTCTGTGAGAGGGTCTTTGGTGAGAGGGTCTTTTGGTGAGAGGGTCTTTTTGTGAGAGGGTCTTTTGGTGAGAGGGTCTTTTGGTGAGAGAGTCTTTTGGTGAGAGGGATTTTTGGTGAGAGGGTCTTTTGGTGAGAGGGTCTTTTGGTGAGAGGGATTTTTGGTGAGAGGGTCTTTTGGTGAGAGAGTCTCTTTTGTTGAGAGGGTCTTTTGGTGAGAGGGACTTTTGGTGAGAGGGTCTTTTTTTACTGTGAGAGGATCTTTTGGTGAGAGGGTCTTTTGGTGAGAGGGTCTTTTGGTGAGAGGGTCTCTTTGTGAGACAATCTTTTGATTTGATGCCAAAAAATGAGATCATTGGGTGAGAAGTCCCTAAAATTGCACCATGAAGCCTCATCGAAATGGGTATCATTCAGTAGGACCAGGGCAATTTTGACCCATGGCCATAACCGTGTCAAAATACAAAAAATTCAATTTGGAACATTTCAAAATGTTGGTCATTGTAGAGATAAAGGGAGGCCATTCGTTGAGAGCTTTTAAGAGCTTTTAAAAATCTAAAATCTGTTTAGAACTATTTAATAAGGGGGTTTGTTAACAGGGAGTTGAAAAATGGGGGTAAATTTGGCCACACATACGAGGGGGTATCAAAAAGTTTTAGAAATCGCCCAGAAGTGAAAGAGCTATATCAATGAAATTTTGTCAGTGTAATCATTAGTCCTTATGTACATTATGGTCCAAAAATGGTCTCATAGGTATGTTTACTTTTTTTACAGGTGGCACTAGATGCCAATAACCTGCTGCCCCAGTTACTGCGCATAAACTGCAAGATTGAGAAAATTCAGGCAAGCAGCATTATTAAGATCCTGCTTTTGAAGGGTTGCAGTGCCTAGAAAATTGATGATGAAATGAAAGTTATCTTCGGTGGTGATTGTGATATGTCACTGTCGCTTTTTGGAAAAGGAATTTTTATTTCATCGCAGATTTTCTGGGCACTGTAACCCTTAAAATGGAACTTAATCATGCTGCATGCCTCAATTTTCTCCATTTTGCTGGTTATGCGGTTACATAGGCAGGTAGTGACATCTAGCTCCTGTAAAAAAAGTAAACATACTTACATAATGAGACCATTTTGGCACCATAGTGTACATAAGGACCAGTGATTGCACTGACAAAATTTAATTGACATAGCTCTTTCACTTCTGGGGCATTTCTAAAACTTTTTGATACCCCCGCATATATCACTGTCATCCATTTTCAGTGAAAGGCCCCTCCCCCCTGCTCTCAAGTTGTATTCTTGTAGACTATACTGCAGCAACCAGCAGACCTAATAAGTTGAGTATACAGGGCTCAAAATAAAGCAGGTCATTAGGCCAGATGCAGCCTTATAATATGTAAGGGCCCGGATCTCTAGGAGGCCTCGAGGGCCCTCAACGTTTTGTACACACCGTGCCTTGATCAGACCTGAAGAGACAGCAATGAAATGAAATTGGAACCTAAAATTAATGCGAGTGCTCAGAAAAGTGAAGGCTCCAGCAAGTGCCACATCAATACTTTGTATGATACAGGTGGGGATTTTAGACAGTTGTGGATATTCTGTACCTTTCGAATTGTCTCTTACCCAATTTATCTTGTGTTTATTTTTCCTTTCTCAGGTCCATGTGGATCCAACCAATTCAACTGTAGTAATGGCAAATGTATAACTGGTGCATTAGAATGTGATAGTTATGATATGTGTGGGGATGGCAGTGATGAGGCTAACTGTGAAGGTAAGAGGGTGATGGCAATGCCAGGGGGTGGGGGACATGGGGAATCTCCCTCACATTATTGTATAACTGGTGCATTAGAATGTGATAGTTATGATATGTGTGGGGATGGCAGTGATGAGGCTAACTGTGAAGGTAAGAGGGTGATGGCAATGCCAGAGGGTGGGGGACATGGGGAATCTCCCTCATATTATTGTATAACTGGTGCGTTAGAATGTGATAGGTATGATATGTGTGGGGATGGTAGTGATGAGGCTAACTGTGAAAGCTTGTGAAGGTAAGAGGGTGATGGCAATGCCAGGGGGTGGGGGACATGGGGAATCTCCCTCACATTATTGTATAACTGGTGCATTAGAATGTGATAGTTATGATATGTGTGGGGACGGCAGTGATGAGGCTAACTGTGAAGGTAAGAGGGTGATGGCAATGCCAGAGGGTGGGGGACATGGGGAATCTCCCTCATATTATTGTATAACTGGTGCGTTAGAATGTGATAGTTATGATATGTGTGGGGATAGCAGCGATGAGGCTAACTGTGAAGGTAAGAGGGTGATGGCAATGCCAGAGGGTGGGGGACATGGGGAATCTCCCTCATATTATTGTATAACTGGTGCGTTAGAATGTGATAGGTATGATATGTGTGGGGATGGCAGTGATGAGGCTAACTGTGAAAGCTTGTGAAGGTAAGAGGGTGATGGCAATGCCAGGGGTGGGGGACATGGGGAATCTCCCTCACATTATTGTATAACTGGATTAGAATGTGATAGTTATGATATGTGTGGGGATGGCAGTGATGAGGCTAACTGTGAAGGTAAGAGGGTGATGACAATGCCAGGGGGTGGGGGACATGGGGAATCTCCCTCATATTATTATATAACTGGTGCATTAGAATGTGATAGTTATGATATGTGTGGGGATGGCAGTGATGAGGCTAACTGTGAAGGTAAGAGGGTGATGGCAATGCCAGGGGGTGGGGGACATGGGGAATCTCCCTCATATTATTGTATAACTGGTGCATTAGAATGTGATAGTTATGATATGTGTGGGGATGACAGTGATGAGGCTAACTGTGAAGGTAAGAGGGTGATGACAATGCCAGGGGGTGGGGGACATGGGGAATCTCCCTCATATTATTGTATAACTGGTGCATTAGAATGTGATAGTTATGATATGTGTGGGGATGGCAGTGATGAGGCTAACTGTGAAGGTAAGAGGGTGATGTCAATGTCAGGGGGTGGGGGACATGGGGAATCTCCCTCATATTATTATATAACTGGTGCATTAGAATGTGATAGTTATGATATGTGTGGGGATGGTAGTGATGAGGCTAACTGTGAAGGTAAGAGGGTGATGACAATGCCAGGGGGGGGGGAGAGGGGGGATCTCGCTCACATTATTGTATAACTGGTGCATTAGAATGTGATAGTTATGATATGTGTGGGGATGGCAGTGATGAGGCTAACTGTGAAGGTAAGAGGGTGATGTCAATGTCAGGGGTGGGGACATGGGGAATCTCCCTCATATTATTATATAACTGGTGCATTAGAATGTGATAGTTATGATATGTGTGGGGATGGCAGTGATGAGGCTAACTGTGAAGGTAAGAGGGTGATGACAATGCCAGGGGGTGGGGGACATGGGGAATCTTCCTCACATTATTGTATAACTGGTGCATTAGAATGTGATAGTTATGATATGTGTGGGGATGGCAGTGATGAGGCTAACTGTGAAGGTAAGAGGGTGATGACAATGCCAGGGGGTGGGGGACATGGGGAATCTCCCTCATATTATTGTATAACTGGTGCATTAGAATGTGATAGTTATGATATGTGTGGGGACGGCAGTGATGAGGCTAACTGTGAAGGTATGAGGGTGATGACAATGCCAGGGGGTGGGGGACATGGGGAATCTCCCTCACATTATTGTATAACTGGTGCATTAGAATGTGATAGTTATGATATGTGTGGGGATGGCAGTGATGAGGCTAACTGTGAAGGTAAGAGGGTGATGGCAATGCCAGGGGGTGGGGGACATGGGGAATCTCCCTCATATTATTGTATAACTGGTGCATTAGAATGTGATAGTTATGATATGTGTGGGGATGGCAGTGATGAGGCTAACTGTGAAGGTAAGAGGGTGATGACAATGCCAGGGGGTGGGGGACATGGGGAATCTCCCTCACATTATTGTATAACTGGTGCATTAAAATGTGATAGTTATGATATGTGTGGAGATGGCAGTGATGAGGCTAAAGGCTAACTGTGAAGGTAAGAGGGTGATGACAATGTCAACCCAGGGAGAATTTCCCCCACAATCGTTAGCCTTTAACCCCCCCCCCACACACACACACACACCCCTACACACACTATACTTTTCCCCTGGCAAAATAAGAAGTCTGTATTGGGGAATGCCAAATTCTGGCACATTTTTTGATATCTGCCCCCTCCATATCCCCTTGAAAAACAATTGAGATACGTAACTGGCTGATGATCAACTCTTCTTGTCAAAAGTGATGAAGACTACAATTTGGTGGGTTTTTCACCAAAAGACCTGTTGAACCCAATGTGTTTGAAATCTCAAGTGATATTTGGTGACATGACCATTGGATTTGTACAGTGACTTGACTCGACTTGAGCTAAGATTTAGGCCAAAGGACTTCACTAGCTAAATCATGTTCATATGAAATTATGTGGCCTTGGGACTTTCATGTTTGAGTCCACACTCAAAACTAGTGGGGACTTTCATGTTTGAGTATACTCAAAGTAGTGGGGACTTTTTTGTTTGAGTCTATACTCAAACTAGTGGGGACTTTCATGTTTGAGTCCATACTCAAAACTAATGGGGACTTTCATGTTTGAGTCCACATTCAAAACTAGTGGGGACTTTCGTTTTTTGAGGAGTTTAACATATTATCTGTATCGTTGTTTTGCATTCACAGTTGAAGCCATTGTTGATGATGGTGGTCTCAGCCCAGCTGCCATTGCTGGTATCATCGCTGGTAGCATCTGCCTCATCCTGCTCATCATTGGTATAGTTAGAGTTGGTATTAACAAGTATAAATCACATAAACTTATCAAGGAACTTGTGGAGGAGATGAAGAAGAATCAAGCGGGTGAACATACCGGGGAAGACTTTTGGGGGAATGGGGATGATGAGGATGACTAAACAGGAGGGTGTGGTTCTACCGGTATGAGATGAAATGACAGAATAGCATGATTGGGGTTGGTATCAACAAGTATACATCACACAAGCTTTGTCAACTTGCAGGAACACATTGAGATGAGAATGGGCCAATTGGGGAACATGCTGGGGTAGACTAGGAGATGATAATGATTATTAGCAGGCTTCTTTTATTTGTACACTTATAGTGGAAATGCAGGATGATGATGATGTTTATGATGATGATGACATTGACAATGAGGATGACAAAGATTAAGACAAGCAGTTTGCTTATACAAGATATATTCAAAGGCATAGCCAAAGGGGTGTGAGGAAAGGCCAAAAAGAGAGCATTGCGGGTGAAAAAAAAAAGTTTTTTATGCTTTTTCTGTTAAAAAAAGGTCAAAATCTGGCTATTTGCAAGCGTAGGGAGTGAAATAATTAGGTTTGTTAAAAAATCCAAAATATTTGGAAAATGTCCACTTTTTAATTGGGGGGGGTACACTTTTTCAAAATGCTTCTACCCCCCAAAATAAATGCTGGCTACACCCATGGATGTATCATATTTCTTGTCATCCATGAGTTTCCATCAATAAAAGTATCAAAACCAGAAGCAGGTTAAAATAACATAAAGGTGTATTTTGTAATCCTAGCATCCCCTTTTTATGACACTTTTCTGTAGATATCAACGAAAAAAGAATATTCCCAAAATTTCAGTTGATTCCAATTTTGCATTAGCATGATTATGTGTATTCCACTGCTCTATAGACAATGTGTTTAATTCAAATTTCACGATATTTTTGCCAAATGAATTAATCTGGAAAAATTGTTTGTACATAAACATTCTGTAGCCATAGTTTTCCAATGGTATAAAAGTCTCATCTATTTTTGTGAAAAGTTAGGTGATTATGCTGTGGATCATCACAAAATGCCCTTTTAACATCGATCTTTTAAGAGAGCATAGGAGAAACGTAAGCCCAATTGACATTTGACTCCCTAACGAAAACTATGTGCAGCTACAATCATAACACATCAATCTTTTGGTTACTCCCCTCAAAAGGCAGTGGTGGCAACGGCAGATCCAAGGGTCTGTGGGTTCCCCACCCCACCCTAGTCTAAAAAAAGAGGGAGGAAATATTGACAAATTTCATAGGCGATTTTGACAAAATAAAATCTAGTCCAAGAGGGAGAAGTAACCCCTTGGACTCCTTCAAAATTGCCATTTGAGTTGTATTTGCCACAAACTTGGATCAGGCACCATGGTGGGTAACCTTCTTCCCCCATTATTATGTTTTGATGGATCCAAGTTGTGATAATATTGTATCCTACACATAATAATAATAAAATTGGATGCTTTACGCCAATATTTATTGGTCTCGCTATGAGTTTTAAAATATTGGACGAGACGTCGAGTCCAATATTTTAAAACTCATAGCTCGACCAATAAATATGGGCTCAATCGATCCAATTTTTATATCAAACTTGGGTTGCCCATCCCCGTCATTTAAAAAAAAGAAAATTTATATTTTGAACAAAATATGCCAAATGTTTGATGAAGTTAACGCTATTACCCCAATGTCACTTTCCCCTGTGTAAAAAAAAAACCCAACAAAACTGATGCCGCCAATGTCTAAAGGGGGGGTAAATATATCAAACTAGTCGTCAGCCTGCTACGCTAATTGCCTAAGTCATTTTTGTAATTTTGAGAACAAAGTACAAAATGTGGTTCAAGCATGCATCAGTTACGTAACCACCCTTACTATTTCGGCTTATCCCTTTCATTTGTATCATCATTTGTTCTTGTGCAAAGATTGGTGAATAAATATGTGTAAATGCATGTTTGAACCATTTTGTACTTTGTTCTCCAAATTACAAAAAATGACTTAGACAATTAGCGTAGCAGGCTGACGTAGTGTGTGTCTTTATTTTTCAGTGATTGTGAACCAAAAATGTATACTATTTTTGTACACAAAAATAAATGTATATATTTGTTAATAAAAGGAAACCTGTTTATGAGCTATCCGTCCAAAATAAAAAAAGAGTTATGGATAATAATGTTGTCAAATCTGGGTTCTTACATTATTCCCGTTTTTACAGGTTTTTAACATGTTTTTGTGACTGTTTTTAGATAGTTACTTTTCCTTATTTTTTACATAATTTTGTTACATAGTTGTCCTCTTGCAAAACGGGAGAAACTGAGAACGTGGCCAAAAGAAATGTCCAATGCTGGCAACTTTACTGCCACCGAGCTGGCATCGAACAAGTTGCCGTCTCATTTAAAAAAAATTAATACCACCTATAAAGCAGTTAACCAATCGACTCGAATACCAATTCAGCCCACGCCGTTGACATAATCCTATCTATACTTCTCCCACAAAGCATGTAAAGTCCCGGGTGTAAAGTATACCTATTTTATAAAACTTTTCTCCTTGTCTACTGCACATCATTTAACAAGCTATCTACTGCTGATAGCAATGTATGCACATCATTTAACAAGCTACTGCTGATAGCAATATATGTATATCTTTCAACAAGCTATCTAATGCTGATAGCAATGTATGCACATTATTCAACAAGCTATCTACTGCTAGCAATGTATGCACATTATTCAACAAGCTATCTACTGCTGGTAGCAATGTATGCACATTATTTAACAAGCTTTCTACTGCTGGTAGCAATGGCCTGCACATTATTTAAACAAGCTATCTACTGCTGGTAGCAATGTATGCACATTATTCAACAAGCTATCTACTGCTGATAGCAACTGTATGCACATTATTCAACAAGCTATCTACTGCTGATAGCAATGTATGCACATTATTCAACTAGCTATCTACTGCTGATAGCAATGTATGCACATTCAACAAGCTATCTACTGCTGGTAGCAATGTATGCACATTATTCAACAAGCTATCTACTGCTGATAGCAATGTATGCACATTCAACAAGCTATCTACTGCTGATAGCAATGTATGCACATTATTCAACTAGCTATCTACTGCTGATAGCAATGTATGCACATTATTCAACTAGCTATCTACTGCTGATAGCAATGTATGCACATTATTCAACTAGCTATCAACTGCTGATAGCAATGTATGCACATTATTCAACAAGCTATCTACTGCTGATAGCAATGTATGCACATTATTCAACAACCTATCTACTGCTGATAGCAATGTATGCACATTATTCAACAAGCTATCTACTGCTGATAGCAATGTATGCACATTATTCAACTAGCTATCTACTGCTGATAGCAATGTATACACATTCAACAAGCTATCTACTGCTGGTAGCAATGTATGCACATTATTCAACACGCTATCTACTGCTGATAGCAATGTATGCACATTCAACAAGCTATCTACTGCTGATAGCAATGTATGCACATTATTCAACTAGCTATCTACTGCTGATAGCAATGTATGCACATTATTCAACTAGCTATCTACTGCTGATAGCGATGTATGCACATTATTCAACTAGCTATCTACTGCTGATAGCAATGTATGCACATTATTCAACAAGCTATCTACTGCTGATAGCAATGTATGCACATTATTCAACAACCTATCTACTGCTGATAGCAATGTATGCACATTATTCAACAAGCTATCTACTGCTGATAACAATGTATGCACATTATTTAACCAGCTATCTACTGCTGATAGCAACGGCATGCACATTATTCAACAAGCTATCTACTGCTGATAGCAATGTATGCACATTATTCAACTAGCTATCTACTGCTGATAGCAACGTATGCACATTATTCAACAAGCTATCTACTGCTGATAGCAATGTATGCACATTATTCAACAAGATATCTACTGCTGATAGCAATGTATGCACATTCAACTAGCTATCTACTGCTGATAGCAACGTATGCACATTATTCGACAAGCTATCTACTGCTGATAGCAATGTATGCATATTATTCAACTAGTTATCTACTGCTGATAGCAATGTATGCACATTATTCAACAAGCTATCTACTGCTGATAACAATGTATGCACATTATTTAACCAGCTATCTACTGCTGATAGCAATGTATGCACATTCAACAACCTATCTACTGCTGATAGCAATGTATGCACATTATTCAACAAGATATCTACTGCTGATAGCAATGTATGCACATTCAACTAGCTATCTACTGCTGATAGCAACGTATGCACATTATTCGACAAGCTATCTACTGCTGATAGCAATGTATGCACATTATTCAACTAGTTATCTACTGCTGATAGCATTGTATTCACATTATTCAACAAGCTATCTACTGCTGATAGCAATGTATGCACATCATTTAACAAGCTATCTACTGCTGATAGCAATGTATGCACATCATTTAACAAGCTACTGCTGATAGCAATATATGTATATCTTTCAACAAGCTATCTAATGCTGATAGCAATGTATGCACATTATTCAACTAGCTATCTACTGCTGATAGCAATGTATGCACATTATTCAACAAGCTATCTACTGCTAGCAATGTATGCACATTATTCAACAAGCTATCTACTGCTGGTAGCAATGTATGCACATTATTCAACAAGCTATCTACTGCTGATAGCAACGGTATGCACATTATTCAACAGGCTATCTACTGCTGATAGCAATGTATGCACATTATTCAACTAGCTATCTACTGCTGATAGCAATGTATGCACATTCAACAAGCTATCTACTGCTGGTAGCAATGTATGCACATTATTCAACAAGCTATCTACTGCTGATAGCAATGTATGCACATTATTCAACAAGCTATCTACTGCTGATAGCAATGTATGCACATTATTCAACTAGTTATCTACTGCTGATAGCAATGTATGCACATTCAACAAGCTATCTAAGCAATGTATGTACATTCAACTAGCTATCTACTGCTGATAGCAATGTATGCACATTATTCAACTAGCTATCTACTGCTGATAGCAATGTATGCACATTATTCAACAAGCTATCTACTGCTGGTAGCAATGTATGCACATTATTCAACAAGCTATCTACTGCTGATAGCAACGGTATGCACATTATTCAACAAGCTATCTACTGCTGATAGCAATGTATGCACATTATTCAACTAGCTATCTACTGCTGATAGCAATGTATGCACATTCAACAAGCTATCTACTGCTGGTAGCAATGTATGCACATTATTCAACAAGCTATCTACTGCTGATAGCAATGTATGCACATTATTCAACAAGCTATCTACTGCTGATAGCAATGTATGTACATTATTCAACTAGCTATCTACTGCTGATAGCAATGTATGCACATTATTCAACTAGCTATCTACTGCTGATAGCAATGTATGTACATTATTCAACAACCTATCTACTGCTGATAGCAATGTATGCACATTATTCAACAAGCTATCTACTGCTGATAGCAATGTATGTACATTATTCAACTAGCTATCTACTGCTGATAGCAACGGTATGCACATTATTCAACAAGCTATCTACTGATGATAGCAATGTATTCACATTATTCAACTAGCTATCTACTGCTGATAGCAATGTATGCACATTCAACAAGCTATCTACTGCTGGTAGCAATGTATGCACATTATTCAACAAGCTATCTACTGCTGATAGCAATGTATGCACATTATTCAACTAGCTATCTACTGCTGATAGCAATGTATGCACATTATTCAACTAGCTATCTACTGCTGATAGCAATGTATGCACATTATTCAACTAGCTATCTACTGCTGATAGCAATGTATGCACATTCAACAAGCTATCTACTGCTGGTAGCAATGTATGCACATTCAACAAGCTATCTACTGCTGATAGCAATGTATGCACATTATTCAACAACCTATCTACTGCTGATCGCAATGTATGCACATTATTCGACAAGCTATCTACTGCTGATAGCAATGTATGCACATTATTCAACTAGTTATCTACTGCTGATAGCAATGTATGCACATTATTCAACAAGCTATCTACTGCTGAAAACAATGTATGCACATTATTTAACCAGCTATCTACTGCTGATAGCATTGTATTCACATTATTCAACAAGCTATCTACTGCTGATAGCAATGTATGCACATCATTTAACAAGCTATCTACTACTGAAGCAATGTATGCACATTATTCAACAAGCTATCTACTGCTGATAGCAATGTATGCACATTCAACTAGCTATCTACTGCTGATAGCAATGTATGCACATTATTCAACTAGCTATCTACTGCTGATAGCAATGTATGCACATTATTCAACAAGCTATCTACTGCTGATAGCAATGTATGCACATTATTCAATTAGCTATCTACTGCTTATAGCAATGTATGCACATCATTTAACAAGCTATCTACTACTGAAGCAATGTATGCACATTATTCAACAAGCTATCTACTGCTGATAGCAATGTATGCACATTCAACTAGCTATCTACTGCTGATAGCAATGTATGCACATTATTCAACTAGCTATCTACTACTGATAGCAATGTATGCACATTATTCAACTAGCTATCTACTGCTGATAGCAATGTATGCACATTATTCAACAAGCTATCTACTGTTGATAGCAATGTATGCACATTATTCAACAAGCTATCTACTGCTGATAGCAATGTATGCACATTATTCAACAAGCTATCTACTGCTGATAGCAATGTATGCACATTCAACTAGCTATCAACTGCTGATAGCAATGTATGCACATTATTCAACAAGCTATCTACTGCTGATAACAATGTATGCACATTATTTAACCAGCTATCTACTGCTGATAGCATTGTATTTACATTATTCAACAAGCTATCTACTGCTGATAGCAATGTATGCACATTATTTAACCAGCTATCTGCTGCTGATAGCAATGTATGCACATCATTTAACAAGCTATCTACTACTGATAGCAATGTATGCACATTATTCAACAATCCATGCACTGGGCACACAATTTGGATCTACTGCTGATGCACATTATTCAACAAGCTATCTACTGCTGATAGCAATGTATGCACATTCAACTAGCTATCTACTGCTGATAGCAATGTATGCACATTATTCAACTAGCTATCTACTGCTGATAGCAATGTATGCACATTATTCAACTAGCTATCTACTGCTGATAGCAATGTATGCACATTATTCAACAAGCTATCTACTGTTGATAGCAATGTATGCACATTATTCAACAAGCTATCTACTGCTGATAGCAATGTATGCACATTATTCAACAAGCTATCTACTGCTGATAGCAATGTATGCACATTCAACTAGCTATCAACTGCTGATAGCAATGTATGCACATTATTCAACAAGCTATCTACTGCTGATAACAATGTATGCACATTATTTAACCAGCTATCTACTGCTGATAGCATTGTATTTACATTATTCAACAAGCTATCTACTGCTGATAGCAATGTATGCACATTATTTAACCAGCTATCTGCTGCTGATAGCAATGTATGCACATCATTTAACAAGCTATCTACTACTGATAGCAATGTATGCACATTATTCAACAAGCTATCTACTGTTGATAGCAATGTATGCACATTATTCAACAAGCTATCTACTGCTGATAGCCATGTATGCACATTATTCAACAAGCTATCTACTGCTGATAGCAATGTATGCACATTCAACTAGCTATCAACTGCTGATAGCAATGTATGCACATTATTCAACTAGCTATCTACTGCTGATAGCAATGTATGCACATTCAACAAGCTATCTACTGCTGGTAGCAATGTATGCACATTATTCAACAAGCTATCTACTGCTGATAGCAATGTATGCACATTCAACAAGCTATCTACTGCTGATAGCAATGTATGCACATTATTCAACTAGCTATCTACTGCTGATAGCAATGTATGCACATTATTCAACTAGCTATCTACTGCTGATAGCAATGTATGCACATTATTCAACTAGCTATCTACTGCTGATAGCAATGTATGCACATTATTCAACTAGCTATCTACTGCTGATAGCAATGTATGCACATTATTCAACAAGCTATCTACTGCTGATAGCAATGTATGCACATTATTCAACTAGCTATATATCTACTGCTGATAACAATGTATGCACATTATTTAATAAGCTATCTACTGCTGATAGCAGTGTGTGCACATGATTTGACAAGCTATCTACTGTTGGTAGCAATGTATGCACATTATTCAACAAGCTAGCTATCTACTGTTGATACTAGCAATGTATTCATTCATTCATTCATTCGTTCGTTCGTTCGTTCGTTCATTTAATCCCACAATTCACATAAAATAACAAACTATGCACCAGGGATGCAAATTGTGATTTCTTCCTCAGGAGCAAGGTTTTAGGCTCAAGATTTCCTCAATCATACCAGACATAAAATAGCTTTATTCTGCACTTCGAAAGATGAGAATATTAACATAGCATGTTGTTTAGAGAGACTCTATTTTAAGTCTTTGAACTTCCAAAAAAAGCTTTATTGTGAAAATTGTGCGCGCGTAGCGCGCAAAATTTGGTATTTTACACTATAGTTTGGCCCATGATTCGGGTGAATTTTGATGGGACACAGGCTCCTTTTCCAGTTTTCCTTTGCCCCTCAATTTTCTCTTTTATTTTTTTATCATGCCCACCCCCTGCAGGGCATTGCTTCAAGTACTCTTTCAAACTTCTTCCCAAATCTGATGTCAGAAACCACATCTGATATTAATTTGATAAACTTGTTGACAAAGTCATGGTATATTGGGTATATAGTATTGTGTTTTGTCACCACTCTTCAGTCCAGGTCGGCCTCCCCTCACTGGCGCTTCTGATTTCTCAGTATTGATACACTGAATTTCCTTTTATATGACTTTTCCATTAATCCTCATTGTCACCTCTGTACATGTCCTCAGATATGTGTTGTATTTCCACCTGCATTCACCCAACTCCTTTTTTCTTGTTAAATTATACACATTGAATACCTCCTCTGGAGATGAATTGTAAATTTCCTCAAATATGCATTGTTACCCATTTCCATATTATAACACAAACACCTTCCTCTTTTAAGGTTCTTATTTCCCGGGCTTATTTCTTGAACAATCATATGAATTCCTCACAATTTTACACAACCAGTGTCTTGAGATTTCCTCTCTTCCATTCAGTAGCTTCACTGCCTCACAACCCTCACCTATATATTAACTTGTTATCTTTGCTGAGATATGTTTCCCTCTTCGTCTTCTTCTGCCTCACTCCTACGCCGCCTCATCTTCTTCTTTCCTCTTTTTCTTCTTCCTCTCTTCTTCTTCACCCTTCCTCTTTTCCCTTCCCTTTCTTTTGTCTTCTCAAGGTATCATTTCCTCAATTTTGGCTGTCATTTCCTAGGAGCGGTGCTCCCCGCTCCCGCACAATTTGCATCCCTGTTATGCACCACAATATCAATGCATCATTAATACCATCAAAATAATCATAGGGGATTCCTGAAAGCCAAGAAATTAAGGCCAGAGGCATACAAAAAACAAACAAAAAACAACCAAATATGTTTTGTACACGTTTCGAAAATGTTTCTCATACGGACAGCGAATGTTCCACTATAATTTTGTTTAGGTTAGAGTGAAATGTTTCTTGGTTGGTAATCATGAATGTTAGATCGCAGTGTAAACAGTTAAATAAGCTCAGTAATTGTACTTGTACATAAATAAAATCGCCCAATTCTAATTGTTTGGTGTCATTGTTTGCTAAAAATTATATTTTGCCAACAAGGGGGCGGTATGACCCCGGTATGACTTTTGTGGGGACTGGTTCTTTAGCACGCATGTTAACGGTACAGAACACAAAATACCGCGGTAGCTTTAACGTGCAAAATTGGATTCGCGCTTTAGGCCATAAGTCGCGTTACCTTGAACTTTGAAATATAGAATTCTACATAACATATCTGAAAATGACATCTTCCGTTTTACTATACGTTTTGAGAAAAAAACCCGATAAGACCAGATATATTCCCATGTTTACATCCGACTGGGAATTTTAAAAAATTGGGGAATTATATGAAGAGCTGAGTTGCAAAAGGGCTTACATCCACTTTTTCTGGTTCTGAGAAAAACAAAAAAAACTGTTTTGAATTTTTTTTTTAATGTAATAAATTTATTATGGGTATGGTAAGATAAAGCATGTAAATACTAATATAAAAACACGTTTTGGCAAATCAGTGATATGTTTTTGTAATTAATTTGGGTAATTAAAAATTTCAGAAATGTGGATGTAAGCCTTTTGCTACACAAATCGATGGAAATCATGGATGTAAGCCTTTTTTTGCAACACAAGTCACCCAAAAATTACATAATAAAGCAATTTATTGACTCAAGTTGGTTTTATTTTTTCAAACACATGACATAATTAATACATAAAGTAAATAAAAACATATTTTGTTTCTTAATCTCATCCTTGGTCAAAAATAGGGGGGGGGTGCACATTTTTTTTGGATTATTACAATGTAGGCCTATAATATTTGAGGTAATACGAGCATGTTTTACACAACTTTGAGTAACTGGTGTTAGTAATAGTTACAACTAGTCCCTAGACAATATTACCAAACTATTTTGGTCAAACTCTTCCCACTCTGGATTGGGGGGTAGGGGTGGGGAGGGGGCTGCCATAGTTTGATGATTTAAGTTGATGGAACCAATATGACATGCATGTACTTGACCTGTTATAACCAGGCATACAAGTAGGCCTATGCTTGAAGGAATCACCATTTTGACTATGATAGAAGGAATCAAAAGCCCCCCCCCCCCCCCCCCCAACCCACCCACCAACAGTGTTAACCATGAGAACAAGCAGTTTAAATAACACAACATGACATTTTGGTCATATCTTTCCCACTTGATTGGTTGTATTTTTTTTGGGGGGGGGGGGGGCGATAGATTAATGTTATTAATGATAATAATTATTAGTAAAATTAAAAAATAATAGTAATAGCCATGACATTTCATAAACGCACATATCCATCAAAACCAAATGCCGATTAAGGTTAGTCACATTGGCATTCTACACTTTTGTATAAATTAATAACAATTATTTTAAATCATTAATATTATTTTTCAAGCTTGAACAAGAATCCATTCTAATCTTAACGGGATACCTGGATGAAAATTAGAACTATAGGTCCTTAAACTTGATCACCTACATCCTTGATGAACATGAAGTGGGTATAGCATAGCAACAAGGAAACAAAAGGACATTGAAACACAACATTGTTATACTTCCACCTTTAATTTACATAACAATACCAGTAATGTGTATAATGTGGTGTATGGTTGTCATACATTATTTAATTATTTAAAGTGAATCTTGTTATTACAATGTTACTTAAAGGCATACAAAATTGGTTTCTTATTATTTAGTTATACAAAAGTTATAAAATAAAACCTAAAGAATAGTCTTTTGATATTATAGGAAACATTAAAATTGTATTATTTTAATTTTATGGTTAAAAATAAAGTTTTAAAAGACCTACAACTTGGTTTCTTATTATTTAGTTATACAACATACAAAGGTTAAAAAGTTTTAACAGACCTCTATACTAGTTTTTTGATATAATATAGGAAATATAATATTAAAATGTTGTTGCTTTATTTTTATAGGCCTACAACATGGTTTCTTATTAATATTAGTTAGACAAACAATATAGAATAGTTATAAAGTTTAAGACCTACAAAATAGTATTTTGATATTATAGGAAACATTAAAATTGTTCTTTTTTAATTTTATAGGCCTACAGCTTGGTTTCTTAATATTAGTTATCATACAGAAGTCTTTTGATATTCATAGGAAACATTAAAATCTTGTTATTTTAATTTTATAGGCATGCAACTTGATTTTTTTTTTATTTTTATACAGCAAACAAAAGTTATTAAGTTTTAAAAGACCTGCAGAATAGTTTTGTGAAGGTTATGGCCTAACTGATAATGTATTAATTAATACTTTTTAATTAGAAAAGTTGTAAAATCTAAGTAAACAAACACCACACACGCACAGGGCAATAGCTGGTGGGTGGGGGTGTGTGTGTAATGGACATAAACAATCAATACAATGACCAGCTGACCAGTCATATGATATCAAACTCGATCTCTAATTGGTTAATAGGTCACTTATTCAATAGGGGGCAGTGTTCATGGATACAAGCCTTTTTGCAACTCAAGTGGATTGGATGTAAGCCCTTTTGCAAAACAAGAGGTATGTGAGATTGCATTTATGGCCAATTGGACGTGGCGAATGGACGCGCGTCCGTTTTGAAACCGACGCCAAAAATGTCCAAATGGACGTGAGAAATGATCAAATGGATGCAGTGTCCATTTTCAAAACGGACGCGAGAAGAGGACGAACAGACGTGCGTCCATTTCCAAAACGGATATAGAAGAAAAAAAAAAAAAAAGCCAAACAGACTCGAATTGAGAACTCAATTAAACACCCAGATCAAACACTGCTGTCACTGACACTGCACCGTACTGTCGTAACATCAAGTTCACCGTCATATTTTAGTATTAGAAAATTAGTATAGTAGGCCTATTATAAAAAAAAGTAACATTGTAAAACTTACGGTAATTTGTTTATTTCTTCTCATTCTTCCTGTTATTTATGTATTTATTATGTATTGCATATTTATTTATAGGTTGTTTATTTATTTATTATTATTTATTTATTATCAATCATTTATTGTCATTTAGGGGCCTACTTAAAGTGTTAGGTACTTTTTTGTGGAACTGTTTATATGTTCATTGCATATTGATAGCTAATATTGAAAATAATAATAAAATAATGATAAAGGATTAATAGCTTGAAATAGAAGGTGAGGATTGCATAGGAAATGATAAGGTGATTAGCGCAATTAAATGCCACGTTATACAATAGGAACAATGGCCGAATAATGGTTAAGATATTGAATTTTTTGGTACTAATCAGAGTGCTTTAAATAATCAATGGTATATGTTATGGTATCGAGTACGATGTTTATGATATCGCCCATGCCTATATTGTATATTCATGTAAGGTCAGAGTTCACGTAATAAAAGGGCTCTTTACGTTACCACAACATGGAGGCACGCGGTGGTTAATTTTCCTCGAAAAAAGCAGCAAATTTTTGAGGAAATTTCGGTATTTAGCAGCACAAAATGCCGGACGCGAATGAAGCTGGCGATGGGGCAGCTGCCGGTGATGCAGTGAAGATGATCGGTGGTGTCAAACCGCCAGCGCAGCCCACTATTTCCAACGGGATCATAGACGATTGGAAACTGTGGAAGCAAGCTTGGGACAATTATGTTATCGTCTCGCGACTAAACAAACAGCCAGCGGACTATCAAACAGCCATGTTTCTAAATGTAATTGGTCCACAAGGGCTTAAGATCTATAATAGCTTTGAACTTAAGGAAAATTCTAGGGATCTGGCAAGCATCCTTCAGCATTTCCATGCATACGCCATAGGCGAAGTGAATGAAACCTATGAGCGTTATATTTTCAATCAGCGTGTGCAGAAAGCTGATGAAAATTTTGAGACATATTTAGCTTCCTTACGAGTTTTGGCCAAGACTTGTAGTTTTGAACCTCTTACAGATTCGCTAATACGCGACAGAATTGTGTTAGGAATTCTGAAGGATGATGCCAGGAAATTATTATTGCAAGAACGCGGTCTCACCCTGGCCAAAGCCATTAGCATTTGCAAATCGTGTGAAGCAGCAGAAACTCAAGCAAAAGCTTTTAAAGAATCCGTAGCACCCACAGCCATCAACAAAGTTGCCAGAAATTTCAGAAAATCTTCTGGCACAAAGCCAAAACCTAGAAATCAAGCAACAGCTAAAAGGCTAGGCCCAGAGCGAGACTGCTGGTATTGCGGTAACAAACACATTAGAGACAAAAGTGTGTGCCCCGCCCTTGGTAAAACATGTAAAAAGTGTGGCTTAAAAGATCACTTTGCCAAAATGTGCAAACAAGCCTTGGATAAGCCCTATGCAGCAGGTACTACTAGTAAGAAAAAAGTAAATGCAATTAACGAGTATAGTTATGAATATGATAGTGATTCTAGTAGTACAGAATACATCTCCATGGTTAATGTACATGTAAATAGTGTCAAATCTAACATGGATCTGGCTGACATGTTAATTAATGACAAAACCACAGTCGCATTCCAGTTAGATAATGGTGCGGAGTGCAATATCCTCCCACGACAGCATATTGACAATGAAACAGCGCAAATGATTGTCAATCAAGAGACTACGCTACGCATGTGGAATAAGACCACGCTGACCGCAACAGGCAAATGCAGACTAAAATTACGCAATCCAAAAAACCAACGCAAATACTCTGTAGAGTTTAAGGTGGTTGACACACCTGGGCTGCAGCCATTGCTCGGGCGCGTATCGTGTCAACAAATGGGTTTGATAACTGTGAACCATGATCAGTTTGACAGTACAGTCTCAGCAGTACAAGCACCAGTACTGAAACCTGAAGACAATTATGCAAGCGTCTTTGATGGTCAGCTTGGTAGTATTCCCGGTGAAGTGCATCTCGAGACTGATGCCAGCGTAGAGTCGTCTATTTTGCCGCCTCGTCGTTTACCGCACGCAATGAAAGCAAGAGTTAAGAAAGAACTTAATGATCTCGTGGAAAAGCAAGTAATCGCGCCAGTTCCGCCTGAAGAGCCAGCACAGTGGGTTAGTCAGCTTGTAGTTGCGGAAAAGAAGAATGGTAGCTTACGCGTGTGCATTGACCCGCGACCCCTGAATGAAGCACTTAAACGTGTGCACTACCAGCTACCTACTCTGGATGATATACTCCCTGACCTAGCACAAGCAAAACTTTTCTCCAAGCTGGACCTCAGCAACGCATTCTGGCAGTTAAGTTTGGATGACGAGTCGTCACTGTTGACATGCTTCAACACACCCTTCGGCAGGTATAGATGGCGCCGTCTCCCATTTGGTCTCTGCATATCATCAGAAATCTTTCAAAGTCGCCTACATGCTGCACTGGAAGGATTACCCGGTGTAATCTGTGTGGCAGATGACATTGTCGTATATGGTACAGGTGACGATGATGTAACCGCACTCAAGAACCACGATGCAAATCTTAAGAGCCTTCTGGAACGCTGCACAGCGCTAGACATCAAGATGAACAAAAGCAAGTCAGTGTTCAGAACCACAGACATTCCATTTCTGGGACACAGAGTGACAAACCACGGACTGCGAGCTGACCCAGATAAAGTTGAAGCAGTTCTGAACATGCCGACACCCACAGACGCACAGGGTGTGCAGCGCTTAGTTGGATTTGTCAACTATTTGAGCAGATATTTACCAAGTCTGTCAGACACGCTGGAGCCAATACGCCAACTAGCTAGACCTGATGTCCCATGGCACTGGACACACGCACAGCAGGAAGCACTGGATCGCGTAAAGACTCTTGTAACTGCTGCACCAGTGTTAGCCTATTATGACCCAGCCAAAGAACTAACAATTCAGTGTGACGCGAGCGGCAAAGGCCTCGGGGCCGCATTGCTGCAAAACGAACGCCCCATAGCGTACGCCAGCCGCGCAATTACGGACACTGAATCCAGATATGCCTCCATCGAGAAGGAAATGCTAGCCGTCGTTTTCTCTCTCGAACACTTTCACCAGTATACTTTTGGTCGCCATACCAGAGTCATCAGTGACCATAAGCCTTTGGAAGTCATCGTCAAAAAGCCCCTCGTAAAAGCCCCAAGAGACTACAGGGCATGATGCTTCGCTTACAGAAATATGACTTTGACATTACCCACCAAGCAGGCAAATTCATGTACCTCGCTGACACTCTCTCCAGAGCGTTCATCAGCAACACACCCCAAGATAGCCACGACTTCGAAGAAGTGAATGTCGTAAGCTACTTGCCGATACGCGAGGATCGTCTTGAGCAAATCCGCAAAGAAACGGAACAAGATGAGTCGCTGCAACTCCTCAAAGAAACAATCATGAACGGATGGCCAGAGAACCGCGAGACTTCAATGCCAGAACAATTGACACCATACTTCAGCTTCAGAGAAGAGCTTGTTGTGCAAGATGGATTGGTGCTTAAGGGAAACAGAGTGGTCATTCCACAGAAACTACGGAGTGACATGAAGCTGAAACTACACTCTTCGCATCTGGGTGTTGACGGTTGTCTGCGTCGCGCACGCGAATGTATCTTCTGGCCGGGAATGTCTAGCGAAATCAAGCAGTACATCGCAACTTGCGATATTTGTCGCACTTATGAGAGCAGCCAGCAGAAAGAGACTCTCATGAATCATGAAACACCATCCAGACCATGGGAACGTGTTGGTACTGATCTGTTTTCATGGAATGGAAATGACTTTCTGGTAACTGAAATAATAATATTTGGTTGAATTTGATACTTTAAGGTTATCGCCTGGTATGAGCATTTCGACTGTTTTTGTGGGCCATTAGAGCACATCAGACACTGATATCGAATTGCATTCTGAATACGAAAAATGTCCTTCTGATATCAAATAATTTAGATTTTTTGAAATTCGCGATATAATACAAATTTTATGGCAAATTATTAAAATTTGATATTTCTTTAAATTTTTGATTTATAACAGTCCTCGAAGTGAACTTTATAAATCTAATGATATGTACTTTAAGTGTATGTAGCTGGGAGGAAAAGCCGACCTGTCGATGATCAAAATTTTGACCTTTCATATTTAAGATATACATTTTTCCCCAAAAGACCTAATTTTTTTTGGTGTGGGGGGGGGGGAATCCATACCTTCGTTACGAAAGGTCAACTTGAAAATATTCAATTGGTCGTCGGCTGTATACATTTTAAGTATATATCATCATTTATTTATAAAGTGTACTTCGAGGACTGTTAAATATCAAAAATATCAATTTTTTATCATTTGCCATAAAATGTGTATTGCATTGTGAATTTAAAAAAAAATCAAAATTATTTTATATCAGAAGGACATTCTTCGTATTCAGAATGCAATTCGATATGTCTGATGTGCTCTCATGTCCCACAAAAATACTGTCCAAGCGTAGTCCTGGTTGAATGATCAGTGAATACTTTGTTTCTTGTTTGATTATACTTATTACTTTTTCTTGTATGATAGCCAGCTATGAATATCGTAATGAATACCTGTAAGAGGTTTGAACAAGTTCTTTAGCTATAGTTGTTTTTACAATGAAGTTTCCTATTGTAACGCGGCTGGGCCGCGGTGGTGAATACTGAGAATCCGGAACCTGGAACGACTGGACAAAAAGACAAACTGTACGAAATGCCATCTAAAATGGTGAACTACTCTTATTGCTAATTTCACTGGTTCTTAAAAATATTACTCATGGCGGGAGCTTTCGACTGATGCCAGCTTGTCTATCAGTTTGGCAATTGAGCAATTTAGGCCAATCAGAAGTCAAATTTCTTTGTGATATAAAAATCAATAAATAAATTCAGAAAATAATAGGCTTCAGCCTATTTAATTAATTTTGAAGTCACTGGCAGATTTTCCACGTACTTTCCTTGATTCTGCTTAAGATAGAACTGCACAATTGATAGAATAAACAGGAAGTTCCTTTTTAATTCATAAAACGACGAGTGTGCCTTTAATCCATAACACCTAAATTCAGAGCCACCATCTGCATGGCATGCATGCACATCATAATGCAAGGCTAAGCTTAGCCTTTCTTGAAGACTAGGAACTTCCCCTTTTATATTCTATCGTAATTAAATTAAGATGATTAAACCATTGTTTAACAGTCACGATGAACCAAGATGTCCAAGAGAAGCAGAAGGCCCAAGAGCCTAAGTAAGCTTAAACTTTCCAGGCCACCTACAGGCGCTAAAAGTCGCAAGGCAGCAGCCTAGGCCACCTAAGCTTACCGATTTATGACGATTTGTGACTGTAAAGATGCTAAAAATGGTGCAGTTCTATAGGCCTATCTTCGAGGGAGACAATTAAGCCTTCATGGGAACCAAAAATTATTAAACTACGAAGTGGAGAAAGCTAGGCTAGCCTTGAAAAAGGCTCGATGATGACAACCCACTTTACACTGCTGACAATGACATGGCTGCATGTCGTCTGCTACATTTTGACCATCATTTTTGGCTGAAAGTTCCCATAAATTGCGTTAAATGTCTTCCACATCGAAGCTGAAATTTAGTGAACCAATGTCAAGGAAAGCGAGGCTACGGCAGTGAGTGGCAATCACTTCCAATGCCCGATGAGTCTCATTTCAAATCTGCTATGACAGAGCTGACCAGGGGCGTGACTGCCCCTGGCAGCGTCAAACCAAAAAGTGAGCAATTTTAGCGAGCAGCCGCTTTTATAGTGAGCAATTTATCGCGAAAACACGCACAAAACGAGAGTTGAGTGAGCAGAAAAATCACTTTCCTTGCTCGCGAGCAATTTATCGTCTTTTCTCGTGAGCAAGAAAACAGCACATTCTGCTCACGAGAACTCACTCACCGAAAAGGTTTCTGATTGACTGAAAAACATGAAAAACGAACGCGGCGCAAACCCAGACAAGCGAGAATCCGACCATAGACATCCCCAGACGGGGTCGATCTCCAGAATAAAAAGCGAGTTGCCAGGGCCGCAAATTTGACAGAATCTTTACTAGATTCAGAGAATTACACCACAAATCGACAAAGAACTGGCAACTAGTAAACAAATCAAAACTTTCCCAGATCGAAAATATGCACGAAACAAATCATTTTAAATCAATTAATTTGAGCTGAAATTCAATTCAGATTTCAATAAAAGTAATTTTGATAGTATTTCCACCTGTGCTTTACTGTAAAGTTTTATTAATTTGCACAATAAAAGAATTTGGATCATGAAAATCTGGCGACAAAATCAGTGACTGGTGAGTAATACAATACTCTTCATTCAGTAAGCTTATAAAAATGCATGACCAGAACATCGAAATCGAGGACTCATCAAAATTGATCAAATTTGGTTATAAAATCATGATAACTAGTCCAACAGAGATAGGTACGTGTAACAATACAAAAATAAGACCATAAGCCTCACACGAGCTCAAATAACCAATTTTTAGAGAATGAGCGAAAATCCATTTTCGTTACACTACCCCCACCTCTGAAAAGAATTTCGTCCTCGAAATTTAATTTGATTTCTGAATTAAGTGAACAATCTAAATTGTGAACTATTATTAAAATTCAAAACATTCAAAGGAGAATCAAATTTGCAAAAAAAAATTTGAATAAAAGCCAAAATTTCATTAAAAAAAATGCACAGGATTTAAACTGGTTAGATCGACCAATTCCATACCCAAGTCATTTTAGTGCACTCATCATTGCCAAAAATTATTCGTCTTGTGACACGTGAACATTTCCACCACTGAGGTCTCCAGCGCTTGCTTTATGAAACATTTTAAAGAAGACATAACACCGTACTAGGAAGACCTTTGCAAGACAATCCCTGTCAACATTGAGCACACAATACATATTATAAAATCTTACTCTACAATTTCAATTTAGTTTAATTTTGTTTTGATTTTTCAAGAAAATTTTATTATTATTATTTTTATCATTTAAATTTTGCAAATTTATTTCAAATTTAACTGAAGTTGAGTATAAAAGGTTATTCCAGAAATATAATCAAAAGTTTTCAAAACATATGCAATTCAAAAACTATTTTCCGAAATCTATTTCAAAATCATTAAATGTATACAAAGATAATATTTTTATCTTCCAAAATTTCAAGTTTCAAAATTTCAATCAATTTTCGAATTTCCAATTATCCAGAATGAACTAAAATCTTTACATGTTTCCATTCATCACCAAATTCTAATATCAGAAATAATAGTATTTCACTTTCTGAGCTTTTCAAAATAACCAAAATTCATATAAATTTCATTTTCCAAAAATCCAATTTTCAAAATTCTAAGATAAATTATTTCTCAATTAAAAATTGTGCTCAAAATTATTTGCTAGATTTTTGATGTGTGAATTTACAAATTTTACATGCTGAATTAACTGAATTTTCGTATAGTCTTCTTCTGCAGGTTATCAGTCTCTCAGATGATCATCAGCTTGTACACCATCACACAGGTAGCCTGTCATCTGACATCATGCTGAACCAGGTTCCAGATGGCAGTGAGAGTCACCTTGTCAAGACTCAAGTGGGAAATGTTGCTTTGAAAAGATTTAACACTGGTATTGTTGGAAGAACCATCAAAGTTTTATGGTACACACTCGGTAGCGCAGTCATCCCATCACACCAGGTAGCTAGCACAGGGCTCTCATCAGAATAGGTTCAGACCATCACTCACATGACATCCCACATAGAGCCCAAGGTAGAGAATTAATAATACCAGTGTCAAACTTCTCATTGCAACATGTCCCAGGTGCGTGCCATCTCCAGGTTGAATACAAGAACCATCGAAGACTGAAGAACCACCGTCACCACATGCTGACTGATGAACCATTGCTGAAAAGATACAACTAGTAAAGATGGTTGTTTACACAAGCAAAGCAATGATACCATTCATAAATTCACATAAACACAGTCAAGTTGATAGCATCATACATGTATTGTACACGTACAATGTGTAGTACCAAATCATCAGAATTAATAAAGTTGGTTGAACAATAAAATATCATAAAACATGACATTTTTTTTTTTTTTTTTTTTTTGCAGTTATTTTGTAAAGTTGAAGGTATATGTTAGACTTTTCTTCTCCATCAAATAAAGTTGATCATCAAGGTTGGCAAGGTTGATTGTAGCCAAGCCATCTCTCCCTGAAAGGTAGGTGGAATATTGAAAATGAATTTTACAGTGTGATCAGTACTGCAAGCATCAATGTCAACATCCCAGAACACATTGTAGGACCCTATATGCAGCAAGCCCGGGCAGCAAGTTGACGAGTCATACATGTGAAAGGTGGGTATTATTCATCACCCCAGGTGAGATCTATAATTTGAAGAAATTAGATGCCAAATGTCAAAATTGGCGTAAACAGTTGTTGGTTGGTAGCCAATCAATTCTTAATTTCCAGTCAGCAGCACTGTACAATTAGTACAGCACAGCTGATACAGCCACATCTTACCTCTCTCAGTTTATGTAAATTAAGTAGAATGATAAGAGTCTCACACACTCTCACTGTCTCCCTGCAATCATCCTAAGGTTCCACCCATTTTGTAGTAGTCGTCTCAAGGCGTAGTACCAGATCAAAACAATGGCGCTTACTCAACCATTGCGATCAAAAAACACATCTCCGTTAGCTGCTGAGCTTACCCTGCTCGTCCTGGCTACAACGGAGGTATCAACAAAAAGCGGACCGGTCCTTTCCAACAAATTCCCATGTAAAAATACATCTTCCAGGCATGGCGCTATATCTCCCTCTTCCTCACTCCTTTAATCGAGCACCTTCTCTGGGAACCCCGGGTGGTTACTACGTGGCCTTGCGACTACTACCAGTTCAATGGGCAGTGGCGCCTATTACTGTATTTATCCATTGCTGCAACCCCTGCTACAGCGTCTGCAGCCCCTGCTACTGCAGCCCCTGCTACAGCGCCTTGAGCCCCTGCTGCTGCGCCTGTAGTCCCTGCTACAGCGCCTAGATCACCATCCACAGTATTTTCTATCTAATTTCGGAGTTGGGTTGTCTACCAACCTTAGGATTGCTATACCACCAGATAATGTAAGATGAGGCTGTGACTGTAGGCCATCTGGCAACACTAAAAGTATAAAAACTTTGATAAAAGTTAACATGAAGAACATTTATGCAGTTGTAAATACTTGCAATTACATTGCATATTAAAGATGATAGACTGGTAATTTGGTACTACTCAATTCTGAAGCTGCATTTTCAAGCCATAATTACATCAAGGAATACAGGCACTCACATGCTCAAAAGGCTTTGAAGCATTTCAGACTCAGGTTCTGACATCACAAACACACAAACATCACCATAGCATTGGTAGCGTAGACTTGGCATGGGTAGCGTAGAACCGTAGCGGCGAAGAAACAGTATACACACAACACCATAGGCTAAATAGAGCTGCGAAGCCACAGGTAGGCTTACCATGGAATGTCGAAATTCATGTCCAGGCTGTTCCGGACGTTCTCAGTATAGTAGGCCTACTCAGTAGGACTATCATCGATGAAGAAGGTCAACTCTCCTAAGAAGCAAAGTTCATCCACACAAGCTGCCACCAAAAATTTGTAACGCGGCTGGGCCGCGGTGGTGAATACTGAGAATCCGGAACCTGGAACGACTGGACAAAAAGACAAACTGTACGAAATGCCATCTAAAATGGTGAACTACTCTTATTGCTAATTTCACTGGTTCTTAAAAATATTACTCATGGCGGGAGCTTTCGACTGATGCCAGCTTGTCTATCAGTTTGGCAATTGAGCAATTTAGGCCAATCAGAAGTCAAATTTCTTTGTGATATAAAAATCAATAAATAAATTCAGAAAATAATAGGCTTCAGCCTATTTAATTAATTTTGAAGTCACTGGCAGATTTTCCACGTACTTTCCTTGATTCTGCTTAAGATAGAACTGCACAATTGATAGAATAAACAGGAAGTTCCTTTTAATTCATAAAACGACGAGTGTGCCTTTAATCCATAACACCTAAATTCAGAGCCACCATCTGCATGGCATGCATGCACATCATAATGCAAGGCTAAGCTTAGCCTTTCTTGAAGACTAGGAACTTCCCCTTTTATATTCTATCGTAATTAAATTAAGATGATTAAACCATTGTTTAACAGTCACGATGAACCAAGATGTCCAAGAGAAGCAGAAGGCCCAAGAGCCTAAGTAAGCTTAAACTTTCCAGGCCACCTACAGGCGCTAAAAGTCGCAAGGCAGCAGCCTAGGCCACCTAAGCTTACCGATTTATGACGATTTGTGACTGTAAAGATGCTAAAAATGGTGCAGTTCTATAGGCTTATCTTCGAGGGAGACAATTAAGCCTTCATGGGAACCAAAAATTATTAAACTACGAAGTGGAGAAAGCTAGGCTAGCCTTGAAAAAGGCTCGATGATGACAACCCACTTTACACTGCTGACAATGACATGGCTGCATGTCGTCTGCTACATTTTGACCATCATTTTGGCTGAAAGTTCCCATAAATTGCGTTAAATGTCTTCCACATCGAAGCTGAAATTTAGTGAACCAATGTCAAGGAAAGCGAGGCTACGGCAGTGAGTGGCAATCACTTCCAATGCCCGATGAGTCTCATTTCAAATCTGCTGTGACAGAGCTGACCAGGGGCGTGACTGCCCCTGGCAGCGTCAAACCAAAAAGTGAGCAATTTTAGCGAGCAGCCGCTTTTATAGTGAGCAATTTATCGCGAAAACACGCACAAAACGAGAGTTGAGTGAGCAGAAAAATCACTTTCCTTGCTCGCGAGCAATTTATCGTCTTTTCTCGTGAGCAAGAAAACAGCACATTCTGCTCACGAGAACTCACTCACCGAAAAGGTTTCTGATTGACTGAAAAACATGAAAAACGAACGCGGCGCAAACCCAGACAAGCGAGAATCCGACCATAGACATCCCCAGACGGGGTCGATCTCCAGAATAAAAAGCGAGTTGCCAGGGCCGCAAATTTGACAGAATCTTTACTAGATTCAGAGAATTACACCACAAATCGACAAAGAACTGGCAACTAGTAAACAAATCAAAACTTTCCCAGATCGAAAATATGCACGAAACAAATCATTTTAAATCAATTAATTTGAGCTGTGAAATTCAATTCAGATTTCAATAAAAGTAATTTTGATAGTATTTCCACCTGTGCTTTACTGTAAAGTTTTATTAATTTGCACAATAAAAGAATTTGGATCATGAAAATCTGGCGACAAAATCAGTGACTGGTGAGTAATACAATACTCTTCATTCAGTAAGCTTAAAAATGCATGACCAGAACATCGAAATCGAGGACTCATCAAAATTGATCAAATTTGGTTATAAAAATCATGATAACTAGTCCAACAGAGATAGGTACGTGTAACAATACAAAAATAAGACCATAAGCCTCACACGAGCTCAAATAACCAATTTTTAGAGAATGAGCGAAAATCCATTTTCGTTACACTATGTCATAGCTTTTATTCTGATCAAATTTGTTGATTATCTTCAAGATCTCTGAAATTTGTTTTTTTGGCATTCTGCGTTCAAAATCTTTCAAAGTCTATCAATGATATGGGGTGCGTGTTTAGTGTTTGTTTATGTGTGTGGTGAATATAAAAAACATGGATCAGCTTAGTGGGTAAATATATTATATAGGCCCTGTAGTTGATATGGTGAGGCGATTGTGATGCCATTTATATGGGGAGCTCAAAAGGTATTTTTTCGCATTTTGCGCTCATCATCTATCATGGTCCATAAAATGTATCGAGGTGGGTTGTATTAGTCCGCGTGATTTGGGTTTTACTCTTTTTTGTGTTCCTTGGTGGTTACTTATTTAATGTAATAGGGCCTACACATAATTATGCATAACTAGCAAACGCAAAATCGGAATCAAGTGAAACTTTGGGAAAAAGCTTTTTTCGCGGATATCTAGGCCTACTGTCATAAAAAGAGAATGCTAGGATCACGAAATACTCCTTTAAATCCAATTTAATTTAGATTTAAGTGAACTCTAAATCTTTATCATTTGGCATTATTATAAAGTCCCAAATTTATTTGCGACATTCTGCTTATGTGCGTGTTTAATGTTTGTTTGGGGTGTGTGCAACAGGAGGTGTGCTGGTTTGTTGATGTGATAAGGCGCTTTTGTGATGCTATTTTATATGGTGAGCTCAAAACGCATTTTTCCGAATTCTGCGCTCAGCATCTATAATACCGCGTGTATGTTTGTAGGATGGGGCTGTGTAAGTCGGATGGGTGTGTATTTTGTATTGCAGTTTTGACATGATGAGTCTTGGAATTTGGTGGTATGGCCTATATGCCAGAAATAACCATTTATACATGAAAAAGGTTTTGTAAAGGTCAGAAAGAACCATTTTCTGATTTAAAAGGATATAGATGTGTGAACATGTTGAATGAATGCCGTTTTTTATATAGAAACGAGAACATGCCCATGCCCATGGAGGAAGTTTGTAATTATGTAGGTCTATAAGTATTTATAAATGTGTACCTCCCGGGGACACTCATATGAAATTGGTACCGGTATATGTATACGGCCGCATGAAGGCATGATCATGGCATTCGGTAAGAGCAAAAATTTCAATTTGGGTCATTGGGTGAGAGACGGACCGTTTGGACCTAAGGCGGGCATGGGTGAAAACATGATTTTTTTCTTCAAATAGGGCCTATGGTCTTTGGGTGAGAGCCAAAACAAACCCACAGTAGGCCTAAGCTCTATAGTTTTCGCTAAATTGCTTTGTTATTCAAAAGAAGTTCCTAAGATTAAAATTTTGTTCCTATGATGATAATGATGAATTTGCTGTTTAAAATAAGGGCCCTTGGGGCGATGAAAGAATAAATGGCAAATTAAGGGGTCTTTGGGTGTAGCCTATGGTATAGAACATGAAAAAAGTGGTAGGGTGTGTGTGTGTGTGGGGGGGTGGTGACAGCGATGCTGAAAAGGGGCGTCCTCACAACCTATAGGCTTATAGGCATAGCGTCACCTCCAAAGTTAAACACGTTCATGCATACTATTCAATTCAATTTAAATGTTACCTATAGGCCTAGACCACACACCCAGCCTTTGAGCTGGTCGGTTTGAACATTCCGTCTCTACATAATAAAGCTTAATAAATATTTATAGTACTGAATTGACTTTTATTCAATTAATAGGTATTGGCCGTAAACGGCTGGAGATAAAGACTATCACGTCCATTTCCCACGTCCATTTGGGCATTTTTGCCGCGTCCATTTGCCACGTCCATTTGGCCATTTTCCACGTCCATTTGGCCTTTATTGCAGACTGGACGCGCGTCCATTTCCCACGTCTGTTTCGTGCTTTTTGCTCTGTTACATACCAGAAAACAACTTACATTTCAATGGGCTATTACTGTAGGATGTAAGCCTTTTTGCAACAAAAGAATGGTATCATTGGGTAGCTCTAGTTACACTGTATGCAAAACTGGTGCTATCTCAATTTTTGTCAGGGGTGGACGTAAGCCCTTTTGCATTTCAGCTCTTCATATATAAAAAGGGGGAATTAAAAAAGGGGAATTGGCGGAGATGGTACACCGTAGTTTTGACCACATCATCGTAAATAGGCCTATCACCAAAAATTTCCCGTTTCAGAGATCACATTCACAAGTTCTAGTAAAACACGATTTTCAACACTAAAATTGTTAATATTACACCGATTTTGCACAATTTTTATGCAAAGTTGGGGCTATTATCATCGGGCGTGATAAACTTTTGCCAAAAAACGCTTCACAGGCGGTAGTAGTCTCGCGGCCAGACTGTATGTGGCTATCACGAACATAAATTTGTTAATAGGAGGATCGACGAGTGTCATACCGATGCAAACTGGCTGTGTAGGAGACTAAGGCGGTAGTCTTGTGAACCCTTAGTTGAGTCTTATTATTTAAGATGGCTGATCCAAAACGCTGACTGCTGTCTCTTCTTGTCTTTTCATTTGTTTTATTTATTTATTTTCTCCTGCCTGTCATTTTTGTCTCCAGGTGGATCTACCCCTAAATAGTGCTCCAGGAGCGCTATTGAATGACGAAATTTCAAATAGTAGTTTTCTATCAGTACAGTCAATTACCGATCAGCTGTTCCTGCATCCGATGCGAGTGAAACGTAGTCATGACAACGGCCCCACACCTCGCTACTCAAAGATGATGTCATCAGGGGAAATGGGTCACATGTCGGCAATATCAATGTTGGTAACTTGTCTAATAATGCCCCCTTTTAATTGTATATTTTATATGCTTTCATCACAATAAGCAAAAATATATACGTCAGAATTAACGTTACACTTTCAAAGATAGGCTAATGGTATGTTCCCGAAAACCAATAAATGAGCAAATTAATACAACCTGTTTTGATTTGATCTCAAAACAACATCATCATCTTACATTCGACATGCGAGTTCTATAATTGGACATTTCAATATTTACTTTTCTGCCAAATACATTTGCATTTACTAACTGTGTAAACTGGCTTACGACAATTATTTACATAATCATTTTGTGACTTGACTTATAATATTTATAAGGGCAACCACTGGGCAGATTGCGCTATTTCAGTTGAAATCCATATTCCCCCATATGGAAGGCATGACCTTAATCTCCCACACAGGGGGTGTGTATTTCTAATGAAGTCACCATTCAGGTAACCCCATTTGGAAATCCACACTCCATGTGTGGACATTTAAGCCTTATAAGTGGTCCTGTCTTCCGCAGGGGGTGTATGGATTTCAACTGGAATACCCCATTGCTATGGACATAAGATGATTTTAAGATTCTGTTCAAAGCTAGCTATTATCCAAAGAACCGCTGTACTGATACTTTGGATCACTGCTAATTATGTACGCATGCTCTTTAGGCATTTTGAATGATTCCAATTATAAAGAAATGAATAAGTTTTTATTTAATTTGTACATTTTTTCTTTTTATGAAGTCTCAAGTCTTTAGCACTTTTTAACCCACTCCACGCAGGTATCGACAAAGCTAACCTGCAGAGTAGTTTCAAATTTTGTTTTAACGTTCAAATATTTCAGAAATGCAAATTTTTATGACTAGGTATATTTTTGGAATCAGCATGAATGCATTAAAATGAGTACAAACAAGCCTAGTTGGTTCAGTGATATTTTGAGACAATACCTCCAAACTTGGGCTTTTAATGTTGAAGCCTATTTAGCACGCAGAGTATTAATTAACAACACTGGTTTGAGATGTAGTCAAGTCAACATAGTCTCGAGATGGTAGCGTCCCTTGCTTACATCATCATAAGGTAGACATGCTCTAAATGTAGACCGACATTTCCGCATCAATGCACCATAATTCTACCATCTTTATATACGAGTTTTTTTCATTCAGTATTAATGAAGTGATCGATGGTGAACTCGATACATTTGTTTTGATCAACCGAGGATACGTAGTTTAGATTCAAGGATTTTTATTACGTTTCAGTCGTATTACTTGTTTTACTTGTGAATTACAACGGGCTTTGTCGCTATAGACGAATCCAACGAGCCAAGTCATGGTCAGGATTTGGTCGGACATCTTTGGGTAGCCGCTAGCACCAACCTAGTGTTTTGAGCGTCCAATTGTGCAAATAAAAGCCGCCTAACACCTAGAGAAGATGCAAGGACGAGACGTACATCAAAGCATAGATACCGCGTGTAGTTAATCCGATTATTATGTATTAAGGTGTAACACGGGTGATGGAATGCAGTTTAAAATTCCCGCCAAGGCTGAATCATTTCACATTTTGAGTGCATTGTAGCCGACGGCTACCCAACTAAAGGCTGCTAGTCAGGTGTAGGAATGCGTGAATTTAGATTCGTCTATACCAGGAAGACCATGCAACTGCAATGCTTGAAGGTAGGTAGGCCTACATGTTTCTTGTAATCTCTATTTGGAATTATTTCATCTGACGTCAAAATCTTGGTTGGAAGATCGCTGGTCGAAGTAGACCATGCAAATAAGTATTAAATGTGCACTCTAAAAATAATAATTTGTATTTTTGTTTTCGGTATTGACAATCCGCTGCATTATAAACCATTTTATAAAGCTTATTTTCGCTGTGGCCCATTAGAGCACGGTGGGGGCAGTCATGGGTTAACACCCTACTCTTCTCAAAACTGACTGCGACATACATGTATTATAATGGCTCTTTTGTACACGGGGCCTACGCTTAGCGACGGCTTAAAAATGTCCCCTCCTAAAGACGAAATTCTCCCATGGTTCATATAGCCTACCCAAGAGATTTTAATATATTAGACTTTATTTCAACACGGAAAGCCCAATTCAACAAAAGTTGTTCTTCCTTGGGGCCGTGCATAAACAAACATACATGTACAAAATAACAAACAATTACAAAAGCTTATTATCTAGGCTTAAACATATTACAATCACAAAATTATTAATTGTCAAAAGCCATTATGATACTCTTATGGTTACTTACCATGCTTACAGGCATGTCATTATGTTTTTTTTAGATTATTTTTAAAAGTATATAGGCCTAATGTTGGAGAATTTTGGATATTATTTTCTAGTTCATTCCAGCTTACAGCACCTCTATAAGACAGACTGCGCTTTTTGTACTCTGTTCTTGGCAGGGGTATAGTTACATTACTTTGGCTTTGACGGAAATTATAACTGTTGTTTACATGACTGAAAATATGACCCAAATAAGGAGGTGCAAGATGATTTAAGATTTTGTAGGTTAAAATTAAACAATTTGAGTTTTGTCTGTCAATTAAAGGTTTCCAGTTAAGTTCAGCACGAACATCTCTGCTAGGTGTGTCCCATTTTGCACCACAGATAGTTCTTGCAGCCCTGTTTTGAATAACTTGAAGTTTCTTTGAAACAGTAACACCACAATTTCCCCATACAACATTACAATAATCTAAGTGTGGCAGAACAATAGCATTATACACAGTACATAAAATATCCTTAGGGAGACAATTTGCCCTGCATTGTTTTAGCATGAACATACCTTTTAGGCTCTTTTTACGTACATTATTGATTTGCTCATTCCAAGTTAATGTGTCATCAATAATTACACCCAGATGTTTACATTTATTAACTTTCCTAATAGTTATGTCATTTATGCTGATAGATAATTCTTTAACACTGTCCTTAATTGTATTGAGTCTTTGTCTAGATCCTATTAGCATAAATTCAGTTTTATCAGTATTAAGACTAAGTTTATTACTTTGTAACCAATTATTTATAATTTTTAAATCATTATTAATACATTCCATGATATCATTTGGCGAGTTAGAGGCATAGTACAGCACGGTATCATCAGCATACATATTAACTTTACAATGAGAAACACAATTTGGTAAATCATTTATATAAATAAGAAAAGCGAGTGGTCCGTCAATTGAGCCCTGGGGCATTCCACAAACAGTTTCTTTAAAATCTGAAAGTATCCCATTTACAGATGTACATTGGGTGCGACCAGAAAGATAACTAGTAAACCACTTAATACAATATTCACCTACTTTATACATTTTAAGCTTACTCAAGAAGATATTATGGTTTACGGTGTCAAATGCTTTCTTCAGATCCAGCAGACATAATCCAATTAAATTACCTTTATCAATTTCATTATACCAATCCTCCGTGATGTTTACGAGAGAAGAAGAAGTGGAGTGAGATGGCCGGAAACCAGATTGGTTTATATTAATTAAACAATTTACATTTAAGTACTCGTACAGTTGGTCGAACACAGCCCTTTCAATAATTTTAGAGATAACAACTAGAATTGAAATAGGTCTATAATTGCTAGGATCATTGGGATCACCAGCTTTAAATACAGGAATCACCTTTGCACGTTTCCAGCATGTAGGAAAAGTACATGATGCAAAAGAATTATTTATTAAATAAGTTACAATTGGTGTGATTACTGGTGATGCTATTTTCAGCAGTCGAGATGGGATGTTATCTAAACCAGTAGCTTTATCATTTGCTAACTTATTGAGTTGATTGAATACATAGTCATTAGTTACATTTACAAATTCAAAGTCTGACTGATCAGTTGGCTGCTTTTCATTGACTTCATAATTACAAAAGTTATTTTTAGGAATCTTACTTGCAAGTTTAGGGCCTATATTAGCAAAAAAATTGTTCAATTCATTTGCTTTATCCTTAGGTTCAGTTAGTGCCAGGCCGTTTTCAGAATTAATAACAGAGATTTTTGTATTTTTACCTTTGGATGGAACAATATGCCGTAGATGTTCCCAGCTTTTTTTAATATTATTCTTGTGTGCATCAAAACCTTGTTTAAGAAACTCTTTCCTTTTATCTTTTATAAGTTTGTTAGTTTCATTTCTAATTTTACGGAAATTTTCCCAGCATTTGTTATCATTACTTGATTTAATAGCAATTTGTTTAAGTTTGTCACGTTTACGCATCATATTTAGCACATCATCGTTAATCCATGGAGAACACTTTTTACGAATTCTATGCTTTTTGAAAGGTGCATGCCTGTCAATTACTTCAAGAAATAACTTTTCAAATAATTCAGCTGAAATGTTAACATTACCAGTATTAAATACACTATCCCAGTTTGTTTGACACAAATCATTTAAGAAGTCAGTTTCATTGAATTTCTTGTAAGAACGAGATGTTCTGAAGTTATGTTTATCTGCATGCATTTTATCATCATCATCATTTTCATTTGTTGGTTCATTACATATCCTGTGTTTTTTTCCCCATATTGCATATGATATTGAATGGTCACTTAAACCAACATGAATTACTCCAGAATCACATATCTTGGAAGGATTTGTACAATATATAACATCAATGAGTGTTTCACTATTCTTAGTTATCCTTGTTGGTTCCTTAATTAGCTGTACAAGGTTCATATTACCACAAATTTCTTTAAGTCTATTTGTGTAACAATGAGGAGTGCTTGTTAATAGATCACAATTTAGATCACCCATAAGTATATAATCTTTACCTTCTGACTCAACTACTTGAAGAAGATGATTAAGATGATTGAATAGATCAATAGAAGACCCAGCATGCAAAGATAAAACATTATACTTTTTTTTGGCTGCTTCGACCAACAATACCTCCTCTACTCTAAGCTCATATGCTCAAATATAAACATTAGAATAACACCATTCTTTTCTTAACGTCAAAATAAATACATTTGAGGAGCATTAACACGTTCTATCTCGCGGTATGTGCTGATGTACAATTTTGTATAGTTGTAGGCCTATGTTATATTTTCTGAAAAAACAATACCCACAACATTGTATATGCCCCCTATTGTATCAACGCAAACTCACTACCAGCTCAACCACGTGTGCATTGATGTCAGTATAATCATACCAACCATGCATCTTACTTCCCTGGTATTATAACCACTGTTACTTCCAGATATAAGCACGAGCTGAATCGGAGCGACAATCGCGTCAATATACACCTCGTTCATTTGCTAAGGCTGCTACAACATCCTTGGATTTACTATTATTATGACGACAACATGTCTGAGGTTAGCAAGACTAAACAAGACCAATCTACATCTAAACCAGACCAATATGCATCGAAACCAGATAAATGTAAGTGAATTGGTTCTATTGTTTCTTTCCTATTTTGTAAAATATAATTATTGCACGACGGTGTGCCGGTATTTGGTAAAACTACATTGATATGGACTTTGCAGCATATGAGACAGATTCACGGAACAGATTTATAGAGGTGGCTATCCAGTGGAGCCACGGGTTGGGGTTGGGAACGGCTGGAACATCCAGTGGCGGCGCCACGGGTGGGGCTGGACATGGACCCGTAAGAGATCTTACCCCGTCCAGTCCCCAATAAAAACAAAAGAATCTAAAATTTACCACTAAGTTAGAAAATAAACTTGGTTTACTTTATTCTGACTTTGATATATTGGCAGCAAAATGAAACCTAAAACTGTTTTGCGATAAGGAGAGAACAGTCAGTTTTACAAAAATCTTTGTTTTTAAAAGTGTGCATATTTTGAGAATTGGCAAAGTGCCAAAAATCTTTCCCTGTAGTAATTCAATGGGATTTTGAGATGACAAACAATCGTGTACGTGAAAAACGCATTTTTTTTTTTTTTTTTTTTTTGTTTTTTCATTTACAAGGAATTCTGTGTATATGACACCGTAGCCGCTAACATCTGTAGTGTACTGCCTACTTCTTAAGGTTATTAATTATTTTAAACTGTTGTGATTTGGTAGTTCACAGCATCTTATGAATGGTAGTGAGCTTAGGCAAAAACGGCATTGCTCAATTCATAGCGAGCGTGTAGAAGAATTAAAATATCACAGATATACTTTAATAGGGGCTGCGGTTCTTGAGTTACGATGTAAAGAGGGCTGAAACAACAACACTTTTGTAAAATGTACATAACGTTTTAACAACAATAAATTAAGCAAGTTTGCAAAGTATACGATTTGCAGAATGAACTTTTGCAAAACATCAAGGTGTTAATTTTCAATAATATATTGATCTAGATAATGAAAATCGATTTTTAGGTTGCTTCGACCAACAATACCTCGTCTACCCTTAATGGTTTTATAAAGGAGGTCACGAGGCTTGATAAACTGTGTCATTTCGGCCCATGTGCATGATTTTTCTTGGCAGGACGAAAACGCCAAAACTTTCGTTCTGATATATAGGCCTAATTGGCCTTAACTCAGGAACCGCAAGATATCTGGAAATATAAATGCAATTATTGTCTTCTTGGCTCATTTCCTATAAAATCAATGTTAAAATTAACATTAAAACGTACACCGTAGTATTTCATTTAAGTGGCTAAAACTGGAAAATTATGGAAGGAGTGAAGAAGATAAGGTGGAGCAGGTGGTGCTGGTAGTGCTGGATGATGTAGAGGATATAAGGAGAGGATAAATGCATATCAACACTGCCCTGCTAAACTACATAGTAGACTCTACATTGACAGAGTAATCTACATTAGCAGAGTAAACTCTACATTAGCAGAGTAAACTCTACATTGGCAGAGTAAAGTCTACATTGGCAGAGTAAAGTCTACATTGGCAGAGTAAACTCTACACTGGCAGAGTACACTATACATTAGCAGAGTAAACTCTACATTGGCAGAGTAAACTCTATACATTGGCAGAGTAAACTCGACATACATTGGCAGAGTAAACTCGACATTAAACTCGACATTAGCAGAGTAAACTCTACATTAGCAGAGTAAACTCTGCATTGGCAGAATAAACTCTATACATTGGCAGAGTAAACTCTACATTAGCAGAGTAAATTTGACATTAGAAGAGTAAACTCTACATTGGCAGAGTAAACTCTACATTGGCAGAGTAAACTCTATACATTGGCAGAGTAAACTCTACATTAAACTCGACATTAGCAGAGTAAACTCTACATTAGCAGAGTAAACTCTGCATTGACAGAATAAACTCTATATATTGGCAGAGTAAACTCTACATTAGCAGAGTAAACTCTATACATTGGCAGAGTAAACTCTACATTAAACTCGACATTAGCAGAGTAAACTCTACATTAGCAGAGTAAACTCTGCATTGGCAGAATAAACTCTATACATTAGCAGAGTAAACTCTACATTGGCAGAGTAAACTCTATACATTGGCAGAGTAAACTCTACATTAAACTCGACATTAGCAGAGTAAGCTCTGCATTAGCAGAGTAAACTCTGCATTGGCAGAATAAACTCTATACATTGGCAGAGTAAACTCTACATTAGCAGAGTAAACTTGACATTAGAAGAGTAAACTCTACATTGGCAGAGTAAACTCTACATTAGCAGAGTAAACTCTATACATGGCAGAGTAAACTCTATACATTGGCAGAGTAAACTCGACATTAGCAGAGTAAACTCGACATTAGCAGAGTAAACTCTACATTGACATATATACTCGAGACCTGCAGAGTAAACTCTACATTGGCAGAGTAAACTCTACATTGGCAGAGTAAACTCTACATTTGCAGAGTAAACTCTATAATGGCAGAGTAAACTCTACATTGGCAGAGTAGAGGTGGTAAAACGACGTCAGTGTAGGCTTGTATTAGCAGGGAGGGCCCATTTGGGGTGATGCCCCTTAGGCCACAGTGCCATGTCGCCGCCCTAAGATCCTTGTAGATAATAGAGAACTAGAGATTTAATGGGATGGAAAGACTACGATGCAGACGCGAGACGAAAAGGAGGAATATCTTGCACTTGTGCATAAAATGACATAGGGGCCTATTACACTCTAGCGTAAACTATTATTAATTACTACTTGGATATTAAACACAGCGTTGACCTATATACATGCAGTTGATATTGCTATATAATTTTTGAGCCGAAGGGGAGGACGGAATCCCCGGATAACGTTTGTTTGTTTGTTTGTTTGTTTTATTTCTTCTTTTGCCTTAGACTATGCCATAGTCGAATTTTATTAAAAATATGTTATTATTAGTCATGATGAACCCATTTCGTTGAACTCAAAATTATACTGATGTTTATTAAAATTAAAGTATTCAATAGTAAAATGGTCATAAAAAGTTAAAAATATCAGACGATTAGTGACAATAAAAGTAATTGAATGCAACATTATCTTGCATAATTATAACGGCTCACTTTAATACTGAACAATTCTGATTTTGGAATCTACCAGTTTATTGATAGCGAACCCCGAATGTGACTGATCAGATGTGAAAATCTATCAATTGTGCACACATTAATTAAATCAGAGTTTTAAGCTTAAATATAATATCCAGAGTATGCACAATGGGCAAGTGGACTACGGGGTAGTCTACTTTTGCCTGGGTTACTCATTCAGTGGATTTTTTTGGCTCTATTGTGTATTACTGGTATATGCCTACATTGTTGCAGTGGTTGGTAGTTAAAATGAACATGTATTCAAATTTGATCATAAAACGAGGCTAGTAATAGAGTAGAGGAAGCAATAAAGTACATATTTACGATGGTTTAAATGTCGTATTTGAATACTATATTGCGACAATTCAATAAAGTAATATTGATATTTTTGAACAATATACTGTCAAGTGGGCATCTGAACGCCTATATTGTTCTTTAATAAAATGTTGGCTTGGTTATGTTTTCAATAAGTAAGTAAATCGCTTACAGAATACATGCTTTCTCACAGGCGTAACCAGCTAGAGGACGAAAACGACGAATACCTTCGGAGATGAGTAAAAAAAAGCCAAAAAGACGCATAAAATGCACCGCAATCGTGACGTGAAGATTGCTTTCTTGATAATGTGTACACGACAGTACAGGTTATAGACTATGCAGGTGTTTTCTAAAATAATATCCATAATAATCATGGCGACATAATTGGTTGTAATACATTCAGTGAAAGTCACGTATCTAATCATGCTAATTATGATATTCAAATTTACAATCAAAATGGCAATGTTTTGCTTTCAAAATTCATTCTTCCGTACAAATTTGCACTCTATATAAAGACAGACATTCGATCTACTAATAAAAATTAATTGAAACCAGCTTTAAGTATGTATGATCAGTGGCGTACCGTGGCCGGCCCAACCCCGGGGGGCTGAAGAAGAAACAATTTTGCCGCCCCATCCTTAACAGCCCGAAAAGGTTGACCCAATTTTTTTCACGGTCGTTTGAAAAAGTGAAGAGCAAAAAAAAAAAAAAAAAAAGGATTTTACGCGCTTACCGTCCCAAAAGCAACCTTTTTTTAAATAAATTTTTATGCTTTTTCAATTTTTAGCGCCCTTTTTTCTTTGCTAATTCGTTTTGCCGCCCTTTGTTTTTGACGCCCCTGTATTTAAAAGTATACATATTTAGAATGGCAAAGACTTGATAAGTTCATCTGTGAGGTCAAATTTGACTTAATCCCAAAAATCCCAAAAATTAACGGTTTTTGGCCCACTTCTTTTTCGTGCAAAAAAAAAAAAAAAAAATCTTGGGCCAAAATTGTTTATTATTTTTAAATTTTTAAAAACTAGATCAAAATATCTAGGACCCGTTTTTTCATTTTTTTGAATTTCGACCAACTTTGAGAAATTTGCACCAAAAATGGTCAAAAAATGCTGATTTTAAAAAAAAAATCATAAAAAAGCCCGATTTTGGCCCAAATTTCAAATATTTTTGGTGAAATTGGTCAAAATTCAAAAAATTGAAAAAACGGGTCCTAGATATTTTGATCTAGTTTTTAAAATTAATTTAAAAAAATTGGCCCAAGAATTTTTTTGTTAGGATGCACGAAAAAGAAGTGGGCCAAAAACCGCTATTTTTGGGCAATTTGGGCCAAAAATGGCATTTTGGCCCAAATTTGACCTCACAGATGAACTTATCAAGTCTTTGCCATTCTAAATATGTATACTTTTATATACTTTGGACCAACAATTTAGAAGTTATGAGGCCTGAAAGTTTCCATAATTCCAGGGTTCAGACCAACCTTAAGTCAATTTTAAGTCAATTTTAACAATTTTGAACGGTTTTTGTAGGAAGAATAACACACTAAAATTTGTTGTTATATGTTATTTCTCTTCCTACCATGCCTACTTCATCTTTATTGCTGCATTTAATCTTATCGTCTGATGTAAGAACGTTATACTGCACATTTCACGCATGTTAACCTAAGTAATGAACAGTAGTAATATAGCTTGTAGAGACGTCGCCACTTCCGGTTCCAGGTCAAAGGTCAACCGGAAGTTATCAAAGGTCAGCCGGAAGTTGTCAAAGGTCAACGCATGTCAAAGGTTAAAGGTCATTTCCGGGTCATGGGTCAAAGGTCAACCGGAAGTGGTCAAAGGTCAACCGGAAATACCGCCATTTTGAAAGGTCAACCGGAAATACCGCCATGTTGAAAAGGTCAACCGGAAATAACGTCATTTTGAATCGACGTTAATATTTCGGGACGTTAATATTTAGGGACGTTAGTATTTAGGAACGTTTGACAAACGATGGAAAAACAAACGAGAGAGAATTGTCTTTTATTCTTTCACCTTTATTAAGAACAGATGGCGACTTACCGAATCAGCTCCATATAACGTGAATCTATAAAGGTGCAATGCACATTATAAAACACATAATATAATTCCAAAAGCGTAATATGATTCATGAGCGAGTATAATCCACGGTTATATATTCCAGGGTAAAACATATTTCCAGACTACACGGTACAAAAGCTAAAGCTGCGTATTCATATTTATATAGTTATCGTGATCGTAAACTCGATATAAAGCACGGCGCATAGTGCACGTTCCACATAAGAGCTGAAAATGTCCCGTAACGAGGAGTTATTACTACGTGTTGATCCATCTCGGTTCGTTATTTTCCCTATTCAGTACAACGACATATGGCAAATGTACAAGCGAGCGGAGGCGTCATTCTGGACGGTGACTGAAGTAGATCTCGCTAAAGATAAACCGCATTGGGAAAGTCTCAACGACGGAGAGAAGTATTTCATTCTCACATCCTCGCTTCCTTCGCGGGTAGCGATGGAATAGTCGTCGAGAATCTAGCGACTCGATTTTGTAGCGAAGTACAAATTCCCGAAGCGAGGTTCTTCTACGGATTTCAGATCATGATGGAAAACATTCACTCGGAAATGTATAGTTTGCTCATAAATACCTACATCGAAGACAAACGCGAAAAAATATACTTACTCAACGCCGTGGAAACTATACCGGTCGTGAAAAAGAAAGCCGAATGGGCTCTACGTTGGATCAACGACGGCGAGGCCACTTTCGCCACGAGACTCGTTGCGTTCGCCGTCGTCGAAGGGATTTTCTTCTCCGGATCGTTCGCCGCAATATTCTGGTTGAAAAAAAGAGGTTTGATGCCCGGTCTGACTTTTTCCAACGAGCTCATCAGTCGTGACGAGGCGTTGCACTGTGATTTCGCTTGTTTATTATTCTCGTACATCGACCAAAAACCATCGGTCGAAACCACGCTGAAAATCGTACGAGAAGCGGTGGCGATTGAACGTGAATTTATGACGGAGGCTTTAAAATGTTCACTGATAGGAATGAACGAACGTCTAATGGTTCAATACATAGAATTCATCGCCGATCGTTTAATGGTCGAACTGGGTTACGAAAAATTCTATCGCGTGAACAACCCTTTCGATTTTATGGAAAATATTTCTCTCGAAGGTAAGACGAATTTCTTCGAAAAACGCGTCGGTGAATACCAAAAGGCAGGCGTTATGGCGACGGAAGAGGAGCAACGGTTTACTCTCACGGCTGAATTTTAACGAGTTACGTTCCGATTAACGCCGATATTATTTGCGAGGCAAGTTTTTTAACTACGTTAAAAACGCGATTAATGTATCGGATGAAATATCCAACAAATTGAGAGCATTCAACAAACATTTACGGGCGTTAAAAACATTTGCGAACGTGGCGTCATTACAAAACATGATCGGAGAAAAATATCTAACAAAGCGAGAGTATTCAACAAACATTTGTGGCCGTTTCGCCGCTAAAAACACGTTAAAAAGCGCTGATTGTAAGGTCACGCTGTGGATAATTTAAACAATCAACAAATCGAGACTAATTGTAATTTCTGCGTACCGAATAAAATCAAATCAAATCAAATCAAACCGTTAAAAAAACACGACTCATTAATCGGTGGATAATTTGGAGAGTCAAGAAACAACCAACAAATCAAGACTGTTCAACACATTACGGTCGTTAAAAACTTTTGCGGGCGTGGCGTTGTTACAAAACACGATAGGTGGATAATGTTTTTTTAAACAACGAGTCTCGCTCCAATTTAACGTCGCTAGTATTTGTGACTAGGCGTTGCAACAAGTTTTCTCTCGTTAAAAACACGATCGGTGACTGGTTTGGCGTGTCAATTAGCCACGCGTCTCGCTCTAATTTACCGCCGCTAATATTTGTGACTAGGTGTTGCAACGTGTTTTTTCTCGTTAAAAACACGATCGGTGGCTGGTTTGGCGTGTCAATTAGCCACGCGTCTCGCTCGTTAAAACAGGTTCGGTGGATAATAAATAACCAACTAATCTCATCGTAACGACGTTCAAATTGACCGTTTTATTCTCGTACATCGCGCAAATTTACGGACGCCAGCGATCGTTTAAAACATTTTTACGTGCTTTTCGTTTCAATCGCCGGGAAAAAAAATTGTTGTACATTTACGACGTATCGCCGTTTAAAAAAGAAAAAGGGGACAGAGTGTATAAATAGAGGAGTGAGCAGCATTAACTTCATTCCTTGACACGATCTCAATCTGATCAGTATGGCTAGTCATCAGCAGCAGAGTGGATCTTTCGCTACTGGAAAAGGGGTATCCAGCAATACGTTTAAGGAAACGAAAGTTTTTGGCGAATGGAACGATGACGACGACCTCTCTTATTATAACGATCAATTAGCGAAGATAGCGGAGGATACCGATTATGAAATTTCGGACCTTCGTAAGAAAGAACCGTTCCGTCCATCCTCTAACCATGGTCTGGGAAAGGATAAAAGAGCTTGGGAAAAAAGAGCGAGATCAACTCCATACGAGAAAATACACGCCATGGAACAACGGCCCGAAACGAGTTGGAAATTGCCGACTTTTCCATCGGACCGCGAAATGCTTCGCGTTCCTATTAGGGAAGACCGACACGTCGTGATTCAAACGTTTAGAGATCAAATTTATATCAACATCCGAGAATATTACCGGCATAACATTACCCAGAAATGGATGGCGAGTCAGAAAGGTATCAATTTGAGTCTACAAGACTGGAACGTTTTGAAAGAAGTCTCACCCAAGATAGATAGCGCCGTACAGGCATTGCGTCAGAAAAAACACATTCGTGAAGGAAAGGGCGATGAACGTTGTTATACAGCGCTCTAACTACGATAGTTTAACGATTAATAATAAAAAATATCAATCCAGAATTTTTAACTTACCGGTACGTAGGTTCTTCCGCAATATTGTCCAAGTAGATGTACACGATATAATAATATATATAGTAAATCAAACAAAGGCATATTATTCCATTAATATATTTCCAAGATCGTTGTAACTTTGGTAAAAAAGCACAACACTTAATAAAATCACGAAGCTAAAAAGGAAATTGTTGTATAGTCTATTTTATCTCTCTTCTTTTCGTCCATTATTCCATTAATATATTTCCGATATGTTGTAGAACATGTAATCAAATTCACGACTAAGATACAGAAAGAAGAAATCGTTGCTTTGTTTAGTCTTTTAATCTCTCTCTTCTTTTCGTCCATTATTCCATTAATATATTTCCAATATTGTTGTAGGTTTGGTAAAAACACAACACGTAATAAAATAACGAAGATAACGACGGGTACATGATCGAGTATAATAATTTAGCCCTACGTGGTATAACGATGTTATCTCTCCAAAGTCGTACGGTCGAGTGATGACGTCAAACACTTCGAGCGATGATATAGTGCAGCACATAGGACCGTTCACGTGTACACACCACGTGAGATCGTGTTACTCGCTACATGATCGAGTATAATAATTTAGCGCTGCGTGATATAACGATGTTATCTCTCCAAAGTCTTACGGCCGAGTGATGACGTCAAACACTTCAAGCGGTGATATAGTATAGCACATTGAACCGTTCACGTGTACACACCACGTGAGAGCTTGTCACTCGCTACAATAGTTATCGAGCGATGACGTCGAGTGTTTCATAACGAACGTATATAAAGCGATGGTGTCTACGAATAAATTTTCATTCCTGGAATGAGCGGCCCCGCATACGGAATAAAATGGACCGTTTAATCAACGATTGTCAATCTATAGCAGAGTTGGATTTTCTCATCGGTCAGGGTTTGGATGACGACTTGTACCAGTTGGCGTTAAACAAACTCTTTGAGTTGACGACGCAAGGAGAGGAAACTATAGCTGTAATATCGCGTCTAATGAAATTGTTGAAGAAATTAGATCTTCAAGCGATGTTGAACGGCTGAACGAAATCATTAATTCCGATGGATGGCAGACGGATATTTCCACTCTCGCTTTCCAGAGAATATTGGATCTTACACCGGACGTAACGCATATTGAACTGGTCATGGATGATGATGGCGATCCATTATCTGATATGGTGGGTGGTGAAAATCCCGCAACTACTGATGAAAACGTAAGTAGATTTTTTTAAACATTCTTTTAAGTTATATAATTTTAATGTTATAATATAATATATTCTTCTATGCCATAGTATTTTTATATGGCTAGTGAGGCTTGTTTAAATTTAAATTATTATTATTTTAGCGTTCTTTTAACATATTTTATATAAATATGTAGGCCTTTTTAATTTAACATAATTTATCATCTTAAACAATAAGCCAATATGACTATAAAATTATAAATCTTTTCTACCAAATTTTATGCAGGTCGTGACGAGTGATACTCCTACAACACGTAAACGAGCGGCTATTGCAAACATAGATGAATTATTAGATGAAACAGGGGAAGTAGAAGAGGAGGAAACGAATGAAATAGCGCCGGAAACCAACGTCTCGGATAATATTTCTCAATATTACGTCATCGAGACTCTTAATGCCAAACACGTCAAGAAATTTAAAGCTACATCGACCGATTACGGGTTACGATTGAGAAATTTAGACGACCGATTCGCCGTCGATAGCATCCCGTTACTATCAAATATAATAGATGATGTATTGGATCGTGTCACCGACGGTATTAGACCCAGGGACATGATCAGAATTGTCCTACAGGCTCCAAGTCTGGAAAAACCGATTAATTTGCCTTTCATCAAGAAAGATGACTTAACCCTAGATCGATTTATGGCGCGTATAGAACACGAAAAAAAAAAAAAAAAAGACCTCAAGTTGAATAGCGATATGGAAATCAACGTAGTCCGTATGGAGATGCCCGAAGGGGGAAAGCCAAATAATAGGAGGATATTTAAAACGTGGGACGAGAAGAAGAAAGAGTTGAGATGTATCGTCGATATTACCAACCAGAGCGATAACATGTGTCTCGCGCGAGCTATCGTGACGGGTATCGCTAAACACGAATTGAATGCTACAGAATATACGTGGAGATGTATACGAGATGGGAAGTTACAACAGGAACTACGCGCTAGAGCTTTACACGTCAAAACGGACGTCCCGACGAAATCCTGCGGATTGGAAGAGGTGGAGCGCTTCCAGAAAGAGGTTCCAGTATCAACTCTGCGTCGTCTCCAAAGACCAGTTTGATAAGATTATATACAAGGGTCCTCCGAAAGATAAAGGCATCTATCTTCTATATAACAACCATCATTTCGATCTGATTACGTCCATGTCCGCGTATCTTAACCGAAGTTATTGGTGCCACCCGTGTAAGAAGGGATACGATAATAAAGGAATTCATCGTTGCGAGAATTCTTGCAAGATTTGTCATTCGGGAAGCTGTCAAACATCCGACGATGTTACCGCCTGGACCTACTGTTCGGACTGCAAACGGTACTTCAAAACACCCGCGTGTTTCGAGAACCATAAGAAAAACGGTTCCACTATAAAACAGTACGGTACGATATGTAATCAATACTACAAGTGCGAAAAGTGCGATAGAGTTATCAATAGACAGTTTTTGAGAAAGGGAGCGAAACACGATTGTACGGATCTGTGGTGCCACATTTGTCAAGGTAACTTTCCCGCCGGGCATAAATGCTACATCAAACCATGCGAAGTTAAAGAAAACGTAAAAGAAGACGACACGCCGTTCTGCTACATTTTCTTCGACGTTGAAAGCCAGCAAGATACTGGAATTCACAAACCGAACCTCTGCGTCGCTCAGAAAGTGTGCGAATCGTGCGCCGACTGCCCTCTAGAAGATCCGTGCGACGTTTGCGGGGAAGATAAAGAGATGATTTTTAAAGGAGAGAGATGTATGGAAGAATTTTGTCTATGGCTTTTCAAGGGAGAGAGTCACAAACACGCCCGATGTATGGCCCATAATCTGAAAGGGTACGACGGGTATTTTATCCTGCAATTCCTGTACGAGAACGCCATCAAGCCGAAAGTGATCATGAACGGCGCGAAAATCATGTCCATCACCGTACCCGGCCCCGACATCGTGTTCAAGGACAGCCTAAATTTCTTCCCAATGCCTCTCTCTAGACTTCCCAAGAGTTTCGGTATCAAAGAATTAAGCAAGGGTTACTTTCCGCACTTCTTCAATACGAAAGCCAACGAAAATTACGTGGGAGAGATACCGGCCGCCGAGTTCTTCGACCCCGAGGGAATGTCGGAAGCCGGTAAAGATCAGTTCTTGGCTTGGCATATGGCCGAAAAAGAGAAGGGATTGGTGTGGGATCTGCAAGACGAGCTCCTGAAATATTGCGTCAGCGACGTAGATATCCTTCGTCGGTGTTGCATGAAATTTCGCGACATGTTCATGAGAGTGACGAAAAAGAAAGAAGACGATCCCGGGTAGACCCATTAGATAAACCCCTGACTATCGCCGCCGCCTGTAATCTGGTGTTACGAAGAAATTTTCTTCAACCAAACACTATCGCCATTATTCCACCGCACGCGTACGGTCCGAACCAAAACTTTTCTCTCGACTCCATACGATGGTTGAATCACGTGTCTCTCGAGGAAGACATTGAAATACAACACGCGATGAACGGGGGAGAAGTGCGGTTGAATGGAAGAGTGACGGTCGATGGTTTTTGTTCGGAGAAACGCCGAATCTATTCCTATCATGGCTGTCTGTTTCACGGATGTCCCGACTGCTACGACGGGGACACTCTGAACCCCATCTCCAAGAAACCCATGGCTGAACTCTACAGGATAACTCTGTTCCGAAAGCAACAGCTGGAGATCAACTACCCCGGGTTCGAGATTATAGAAATGTGGGAACATGAATGGAAGGAGATTTGGAAAGATTTACCCACCGACGTGAAACTGCAGATCGAGGTTCCAGCTCATTTCGAACCCTTGGACCCGAGAGAGAGCTTGTACGGAGGCCGCACCGAGGCGACACAACTCTTCCATCAAGTCAAAGACGGAGAGGTCATCCGATACTTGGACTTTACTAGGTAAGTCGAATCGCCCGTCCTTAAACTAGTCATTTCGATTCATGTATTTTTTACCCAGCAATGTCAACTAGTTGAAAATTATAATAATAAGACATAACTTATTTTTGTTCCTGTTTTTTATTGGTGACTTTCAGCCTCTATCCCTGGTGCAACAAGTACCGCCCCTATATCGTAGGTCATCCGAAGATCTACACGAATAACTTCAAGGATATCTCTTCTTACTTTGGGCTGATACGGTGCACGGTCTTACCCCCTAGATGGCTTTTTCATCCCGTCCTACCGGCGAGATGTCACGGCAAATTGATGTTTGCACTGTGCGGAACGTGCATGGAAGAGAAACGACAAGCCTACTGCCCTCATTCGGATAAAGCCCGAACGATCCGGGGTACGTGGGTGACCCTCGAAGTAGAGAAAGCTGTGAAGATGGGATACGTCATCGACAATATCGAAATCGTGTGGGATTGGGAACAACGAGCAGAGTACGATAAAGAGACCAAGACGGGCGGTCTGTTCACCGAGTATATAGACCAATTTCTCCAATTGAAACAGGAAGCTAGCGGCTATCCAGACTGGTGCGAGAACCTCGAAGACAAGGAGCGTTACGTCGAAGAGTACTACGAAAACGAAGGGATACGACTGGACTCCGAGAATATCGAGAAGAATCCTGGCATGAGATCGCTCGCCAAGCTGTGCCTGAACAGCATGTGGGGTGAGTTTAAAAATTAATAAAAAAAATTATAACCCGTACACACATCATCATCCTTTCATGTACGTACTCTTAGCAGAGTTCTTATATCTTAATTAATTTACTATTATTTTTTCAGGTAAATTTGCGCAAAGATCCAATATGAGTCAAACGGTCATCCTCGACGACCCTTCCGAAGTATACAAGTTGTTGACCAGCGATAGCGTCACCGTCGACAATATTCGACTCATCAACGACGAAGTCATCGAAGTAACCTACCGGGAAGAAGGGGACTTTGCCCGAATTAATCCGAACACCAACGTCGTCATCGCGGCTTTTACAACTTGTCACGCCAGGTTGAAGTTGTACGAAGTCCTGGAAAAGTTAGGAGATCGCGCCATGTACCAAGATACGGGTAAGACACTTCTTCCGATAGTCCTATTAATAGTTTAAGAATAAAATAATTAATAAAAAAAAAATCCCCCCGCCCGGGTTCGAACCGGGGACATTTCGAACTACGGTCGAACGCTCTACCGACTGAGCTACGCGGGGGCGCAGTTAGGTACTCGAACGATTAATTTGTACTTATTTGTCCCTTTTTTATTTACAGATAGCGTCATTTTCCCCAGTCGTAAGGGAGATTGGCTCGAACGATTAATTTGTACTTATACCTCCCTTTTTTTATATTTACAGATAGCGTCATTTTCCTCAGTCGTAAGGGCGATTGGGAACCCCCAACCGGCGATTATCTGGGGCATTTGACGGATGAGGTCGACCCCAAAGACGGTAATCACATCTCTACTTTCGTCACGGGTGGTTGCAAGAATTACGTCTACAAATTGGATACGGGAAAGACGGTGATGAAAGTACGCGGGATCACCTTGAACGTCCGTAATTCCGAACTGGTGAATTATTCCACCCTGGAACGTATGGTACGAGGCTTGAAGTCGGGCGAAGGAGAAGAAAGGGTAACGGTAACCGATCCTCATCAAATCGTGCGTAACGTTAAAACCAAAAACATCGAGAGCCGGGTATCGAAGAAAGATTACAGAGTGGTCTTCGATAAGAGATGGATCGTGAATGGTTTCGAAACGTTACCTTACGGGTACGGAGTCTATAAAGGGGACGTTTAACGCGATCTCGATTCATTACGTATCGAGATGGAGCAGTTGGAGCACGTACGCGAAGATCCTCCTACCCCGTGTCTCTGTAAAGACAATTTGAAAAAATATTCGACTTTTCCTATATTAGGACTGGCTCTTCTTCTCCTCACTAACACGGCTTTGACCATCACGCGACATCAAGGTGAGACGAGCGTCAATCTCTGCCACAATTTCACTCTGCCCTCCGACCTTCCTTCCCTGCATCTAGCTCGAACGAACGTCACCAGCGTCAAGTTTAGGGAAGAATCGACGCACTGTCTCCCTCAACACACTCTTCACTTGGGAAAGGATATATACCTGAGCGTCTGCGACTATCGCGACAGTATTCGCGTGGACATCAGACGGTTCACGGGTGACGTAAAAGGCGAAGGAATTCTACCTACGATACGCGGTATTTACCTCTCTAGGGAACAGTGGCGAGTGCTAAAAGTTAACGTCAATTTCGTGGATTTCGTCATCGGGAAACTCGACGAAGGTTAAATCATGGATGCTAGACTCATTCATCCTTACACTGCCATTGTTTCGGGACCTACGGGTTCGGGGAAAACTCAATTCGTCAAACGGTTGATATCTGATGGGGATACGGTCGTAGACGGTCCTCCCGACGAGATTATTTGGTTGTACGGAGAATACCAGGCAGCGTACGACGAGATGCGTGAATCCATGGATAATATACGTTTTATAGAAGGATTTCCTCAGGATATGGAGTCTCTGATCGATCCTTCGAAACGAAACCTCGTCGTCATCGACGATCTCATGGCGGAATTATCCGGAGATACCAGGGTGATGAACATGTTTACGAAAGGATCTCATCATCGTAACATGTCCGTCATTTTCATCGTGCAGAATCTCTTTTGGCGTCCAAACAATTTCGCACCATCTCGTTGAACGCTCACTACATGATTCTCTTCAAAAACCCGAGAGATAACTCGCAGATTGTGCATCTAGCCAAACAGATCTTTCCCGGACGCGTCAAGTTCGTGCAAGAGAGCTTCGTGGACGCTACCCAACATCGATACGGATACTTACTGGTGGATCTGAAACCAACGACCCCAGAAGATTTGAGATTACGCACCGATATCTTCGACGGGTTGCGACAAACCGTCTACGTGCCGAGAGTATAAATGTCGTCGCGCGCGTCGATCACGTTCATTCCTCTACAAACATGTCAAAGAGACTGAAGCAGAACGCCGACGCTCTCCGCTACTTGGTCAAATGTAATCCTCGTCAGAGGAAAGCCATCATACATCACGCCGACAATGGTCTGGTAGATTCGTTGTGCGAATGCGCGCTCAACGTACTCAAGGGACACGTTCCGCTAAACGTTAAACAGAAGAAGAAACTTTCGATTCACAAACAACGTTTACGATCCTTAAGTAATAAAAAGGTGGCACGCAAACGAAAGAGAGCCATTCTTAACCAGAAGGGTGGATTAGTCGGAGCTCTTCTAGCCCCCGTCCTAGGTACTATCGTAAGTCTATTGCTCAAGAAAAGAAAATGAAACACGCTAAAAAGATGATCCTCATTGACCCTCGCGAATTGGACCGGATAAACACCATGGTCGCCGATCGGGCTAGAACGAACGATGCGTCGGGTGGAACCGAAAACGATACGAAACGCGTTCTGGACCGTACTGATCTTTCGTTGCACGACATGATGCAACTGTACCATCAAACTCTCCAACGATATCTCAAGAAGGATAAACGTAACAGAAAGGAACCGTTGAACATTTTGTTGAAACGCGAGGATCGCAAACTAGATAATTCCGAAACGCCAGTGGAAAGTATCGACGACGCTGAAACGGAGGTTAAAATCGAACCAGTCGCTTCCCCGCAACAGGTTGACGACGCCGTAGAATCGGAATTATTGGAAACTTTACCCGCCTCTTTCGAAGCCAAAGCCAAGGCGTTCTTGAAGAATCTAAAACGTAATAGATCGAAAGGCATCCTAGATTGGTCCCCCGAAGGAGAAATCATCGTGTTGGGTACGAGAGTACAAGGATCTAATCTGGTAGATCTTGTACACGACGCGTTGAGAAATCGAAAAGGATACAAGAAACCGTTTGGCTGGGAATTGTTTAACGAAGCGTTAGCTCGCAACAACACTCCGGAATCTCTCATCACCAATACGGCTAGACGTAACGCTTTGCGCGATCGTAAAAATAAAGAACCGGGAGGAAAATCTGACGATTCCGAAGGGGTATCGAGCGTTACCCTAAACGAAGACGCAGCGCGAGAACCCGGAAGCGTCGTAGATCCTCCCTGAATAGAAACATGTGGGAGATTTATTAACCTTTCGCAAAATAGGGCAAAATAAAAGTTTTTTAAAACGTAACAAAAATGAATAAAATGTCGTTGTTTCCTCTTTATTCGTCATAGCTTCGCTAGACTAACCATGGATAGGGACGTGGGCGATTACTTGAAGAGTTTATATTACGACGTATCGGGTCCGGGTAGTCTCGGGGGTATAGAAAGATTGTATAGAAAGGTTAAACGAGAAGGCAAGTTTCGTCTGACTAGACGCGATATCGAGAATTGGCTCCTTACCCAAGACGCGTACACTCTGCATAAACCGAGTAGGAGGCGATTTCCCAGAAATATTTATTTCTCGGACGGTATCGACCAAACGTGGCAGATCGATCTCGTAGAATTTCAGAAATTGGCCAGATATAATCGCGGATATAAATTCGTCCTCACCTGCATCGACGTGTTTTCGAAATTTGCCTGGGCGCGACCCTTGAAGGACAAGAAAGGACCTACCGTCGCCTCGGCGTTGAAAAATATTTTCGAGGAAGGAAGGCAACCTACCCAGTTACAGAGCGATAAAGGGAAAGAATTTCTAAACAAAGACGTGCAAAAACTCTTGAAAGTTAAAAATATCCATTTCTTTACCACTCAGAACCCCGATACCAAAGCGGCTATCGTGGAAAGGTTTAATCGAACTTTAAAAGATCGTATTTTCAGGTACTTTACGAGAACGAATAGTTCCGAGTATCATCGCATTTTGCGAGACGCTGTCCACGGTTACAACGCCAACTACCACCGCTCCATCAAACAAAGCCCCGCCAGCGTGACTAAAGACAACGAAAGCGCCGTTTGGAAGACCTTGTACGGAAAATATAAACGTTTGAGAAAACCGAAAAAGCAGAATCTCTTCGAGGCCGGCGACCTGGTCCGCATCTCCGTCGAAAAACTACCTTTTAGAAAAGGGTATCTACCTCAATGGTCCGAGGAACTGTTCGTGGTGGCGAAAAGGATCGACAGACGAGTACCGGTGTACGTGTTAAAAGATTTCAACGACGAAGAAATCGAAGGCACCTTCTACGGCCGGGAGATTCAAAAAAGTCACCAAGGACAAAGACGGTCTGTTTAAAGTGGAGAAAGTCATCAGAAAGAGAAAACGTCAAGGCGTTACCGAATATTTCGTCAAATGGTTAGGTTGGCCCGACAAGTTTAACAGTTGGGTCGTGGATCTGGAAGATTCTGTATAATACACGTGCGTAACCGTCTCCAATCATCACTCTTAGTTCGACATCCGATCATGGCGGTCGACGCAGGAGAATTTTACGTTACGTTACCTAGTAATAGTTCCTTCGATTATTACCCCGACAATACTCTGAACGATTTCACCACCAAGTTATTCAAACCTATCGACCTCTACGGTGATTGGGAAGTCGCTCTGACCGAAATATCGTTCCCTCACTCGTTCTACAATATCGTCGAACCTTTCAATAACGTAGTCTACAGCGGAGATGGGACGGGGAGTAACCTCAAAATGTTTACCATCCCGCAGGGTTATTACCAAAACCTGGAAGAGTTATCCCTGACCATACACGAGCTCATGGACGATCTCGGAAAAGAGAACGTGAAAATAACCGTTAATAAAAACACTCAAAAGGTCAAGGTGAGACTTCAAAACAACGCCTTTATCGAATTACATCGGCAGCTCTTGTCCATCCTCGGATTTACGAAAAGGACACTCTGATCGACGAAACTACCGAGGCGGATTTACCCATGGATCTAAACGGAGGGCTATACTCTTTGTACCTCTACACCGATATCGTCGAAGATCAGATCGTGGGGGACGCGTTCGTGCCCCTCTTACGTTACGTCCATATCGATAAACGCGACGGCGGGGAAGTCGTTACGCGTACTTACCAATCCCCTCATTTCGTCAAGGTAAAGATGAAACGTTTCGATACCATCACCATGAGTATCAGACAAGACACGGGCGAGAAAATTTTGTTTCAACGCGGCAAGATCATCGTCAAGTTATGTTTCAGAGCCGTCAAAACGGGATTCTTTAAAAGGTAAAACGTTACGATAAAGACGTCATTATCATCATGGTTGGCAGACAACACGGAGGGTACGTCCAGCCGGGTCGCGGAGATTTCCCGGTTTTAGGGATCCCGAATGCAAAGGGGTACGGGTTAGGAAGTATTCTCTCCGGAATGTTCAGAGCGGCCGTTCCTTTACTCAAACGTGGCGCTCAAAAGTTGGGTAAAGAAGCCCTTAGAACTGGAATCAACGTGGGTCAAGACGTATTAAGCGGTCAAAATCTAAGAACCGCCGCTCGACAACGCGGTCTGGAATCGGTGCGAAACGTTCTTTCATCCAAGAAAACGACCGTTAAGAAGAAGAGGAAGCAACGTCGATCGTCTAAACAACCCGTTCGAAAAGGTATAAAGCGAAAGACTACCGGGAAATCGGTCATTTCATCGCGAGCTAAGCGAGCGAAAAGACCTCTGGATATCTTCGACCGTTAAGTCTACGTTACGCCAAAATGTCTCTCGTCAGTAACCACTCATGCCCCTGTTCTAAAACGGAAACGGATCTATTCAGCGTTCCACCGACTCAGACCGATATACTAAGCAGTCAATTTCTCGAATACAAACCGTTGAACGCCGTGACGTCGGATGGACCGTTGGAATTTACGGTACCGGGATCTCCGGATGGTTACTTGGATCTGTCGCAAACTCAGCTGTACATCAGGGCAAAAATCACGTTACCCGATGGAGCCGATATACCGCAAGACGCCCCGGTCGGACCTACGAACCTGTTTTTGCATTCGATGTTCAATCAGGTGGACGTCCACTTGAACGATAGAATGGTCAGCGTCGCTTCCAACACCTACGCCTATCGCGCCATGATAGAAACTCTGCTCACTTACGGATCGGACGCTACAAAATCGCACTTGACGTCTGCGCTCTTCTACAAAGATACCCCGTACAAGATGGACATCTGTGACCCCGCGCTAATAGACGATGAAGCTAACGTCGGACTGAAGAAACGTGCTCAGTTTACCCATAATAGTCGCGTGGTGGATATGGTCGGGATGATTCATTCGGACATTTTCTGTCAGGAAAAGTTTCTATTGGGAGGAGTAGATCTTAAACTCAAACTTCACAGGAGCAAAAACGAATTCTGCCTACTGAGGGGTATCAGACCTCAAATCCAACAACCCGCGTATAAAGTGCAGATCATGGACGCCACTCTCTTCGTAAGGAGCGCTAAATTGAATCCGACATTGACCATGTCTCACGCCAAAGAGTTGGAACGCGGAGTTACCGCCAAGTACCCTATTCGTCGCGTGGACGTCAAGAGCTTTTCGATCCCCCAAGGCAATCTCTCCTTTGTCCGCGAAAGCTTGTTTACGGGACAGATACCCAGACGTATCATCTTTGGACTCGTTGATAATACTGCCTACAATGGATCGTACGCCAAGAACCCATATTTCTTCAAACATTTCAACTTGAACGGCGACCTCGCTCTACACTGCAACGGTGAAACCATTCCGTGGAAACCCCTCAGACCTCGTTTCGAAGAAGCCGACGCTCAACCTAACCTTCAAGGACATATAATGGCTTATCAGACGTTGTTTCAAGGCACAAGCAACCTGCACAAGGACCGAGGCGTACAGGTAGCCAGGGAAGATTACGCTGGCGGATACACTCTGTTCGCCTTTGATCTATCGCCGGATGCATCTGACGACGCTCACCTCAACCTTTTACGTAACGGATCGGTTCGTCTCGAATTACAATTCCAAGTACCCCTTCCTAACACGGTCAACCTGGTCGTCTACGCCGAGTGGGATTCCATGCTGGAAATTACCAAATCTCGCAGCATCGTCATCGATTACGACCATTAAGATGGATACGGTAGATCTGCTTCGATGCGTCAAATCCGATCCTATCGTACGCGACATATTCGGAAATGTTTTACCCAGGGATAAACTTCCTACCAAGATCGAGAAACCATTTCCTCGAGCGTACATCGTTAACACGGATACCAGTAAGGAACCCGGGAAACATTGGGTCGTTTTTTACTTCGAAAACGAACATTACGCCGATTTTTTCGACTCTTACGGAAACGCTCCCAATCATCTAGCCTATGAATTTGAGACCTTTCTAAAACGTAACGTGGAGAATTACGAGTATAATACCAAAATGTTTCAAAGTGATTACAGTACCGTGTGCGGACAGTTTTGCCTGTTCTACCTCTATCATCGTTGTCGCGGTTACGACACGCGTGAAATTACTCGAATGTTTTACAAAGACCCCGAGATTAACGATATACTGGTTAATGAATTTATCAACGAAAAGTACGACGCTGATTTCGAAGTGACGGATTTAGAGTATTTAGTAAACCAGATCGCTCGACCCTTTATGGAGTCGAGCCGTAAAAAGTAGTTATTAGATTTTAATAAAGAATAAAGATAGCTTAATTATTAGTATTATTTCTTAAATGTTCCTAATAAAGGTGAAAGAATAAGAAACAAATCTCGTGTATCTCATTTTTTATCGTTTGTCAAACGTCCCTAAATATTAACGCCTTTAAATATTAACGTCCCTAAATATTAACGCTGACTCAAAATGGCGGTATTTCCGGTTGGCATTAACGACCCTAAATATTAACGTCCCTAAATATTATCGTTGACTCAAAATGGCGGTATTTCCGGTTGACCTTTCAAAATGGCGGCATTTCCGGTTGACCTTTCAAAATGGCGGCATTTCCGGTTGACCTTTGACCACTTCCGGTTGACCTTTGACCTCGTGACCCGGAAGCGAACGTCTCTACATGCGATATTACTACTATGAACAATTTGCAAACTTGACACTTGGCATTTTGAATATTAATCGATAGCGATTTTACGACGCGGTCAGGTAGTCCCTGAACTCCACACTGTCTGTATATTGCTACATGTATTAATAATTCATTAAGCAGCGTATAAGTACTTATTTTCGAATGAATTGATACCTTGACTCCAGTGATCAGGCGGCAGAAGCGGAGGGAGGGGGACGCGTCACCCCGACATTTTTGAAAGGGGTGGCTCTTTAAAAATCACAATAGAAGAAAAGCAATAATTCCCATGTGCTTCTTCCATTTTAGCACGAAAAACAACGTGTTTTGAGCCCAATAAGGTAAAATTGCAAAATTGCTTAGCGCGCACTGGCTCATATAGGTCCAAGAGGATCCTGGACCAAAGGTTTGCCTCGAACGCCATCCCGCTGGGAACCTTTTGATCAAATGTGCCCAACACTGCTATTTTTCACTTTCAAGAAAACAAACATGGCTGCTAGTGCTTATATTTAAAATGGCCACCAGAATCTCAAATATTTGCTATTGGTGCAGTTGGATTCAATATTTGATTGTTTATAGTATAATTTGGGTATATGAATAATTTCACGCCGATGTAACAGTGAAACACCACAAACCGTCTGATAAAAGAAAATAAACATGGAACGCAAAACATGCAAAATGGAACCAAATTAATCCCGCTGATTTCTACTTGGTAGCCTACTAAGATAAAGACGTGTCTTTGCTTTAATGCATGCATTGACTTTATGTGCAGATAAAACGGCAACCGTCGTTCCCCTCTTAATTGCCAGTGTTTTGCTTATTTGTTTGTTTGCTTGTAAGATATCAGAGAAGAAAGTACACATAATATAACGTGTCTCACAGAGGCTAGACAACACCTAATCTTATAAGCTCTTCATACGGCTAACCCGCTACACGCGGATGTCGACTGCAACGACAAGTTTCACATTTTATTCAAAAATCCAAACATTTCAGAAATGTAAACTTTCATGACCATATTTGAAATCAGCATGAAAAATGCATTAAAATGAGTACAAACAAGTCTATTATTGGTTCAGTGGTTCTTGAGGTAGCTCTTAATATTTTAAGAAAATAATACTTTTTAATGTTGAAGCCTATATGACCAGCACGTAGAGCACATGGGTTAGGATGATAAAATATTCATAAAATGCATACTTTATCGGTTAGTCGGCGTTCTTAATGTACATTCAATGTGTACTATAGTAATTTAAACAGACAAAGTAAGAGTCATGGTTTACATCTAGACACTATTAAGGTTTGCAGTTGAAACAAGATGCAAATCTTCCAAAAATATTTCCGCGGTCATTGAAATTTTAGTAGACACATAAATGCATGAATCGATTACTAGCCACACCCCAACAGCCACTTTAATCATGTTAAGGGGATACTACACCCCTCGATAAACTTGTGTGTATTTTTGCATTTTTCTCAAAAACTAATTATTTATGATAAGAAAAGAGGTACCGCTAGAAGTGATGTACCTCATTTTCTATCATATATACTGAACCGCTTGTCTTGAGTCACTGAAATTTCAGTGTAGTAATTGGATTCCTTGTCCCAATTAGGCCTATATACATAACTTTTGTTACCAGTGTGTTATTATTTTTTGAGAAAAATGCAAAAATAGTCACGAATTTATCATAGGGGTGCAGTACCCCCTTAATGCATCAAAATTAAGATTTGGGCATATTATTAGGACTGAGATATATTTGATGTTTTTCCATTCAGTTATCCCAGCGAAAGTGTAAAAAATTTGAATTGTGTATAAATTGTGTGTGGAAGATATGCCTAAGTTAATAAAATGGTCATTGGGAATGATTGAAATAAAAATGTGGCAAAAAAACAAAACAAAACTAAACAACAAACAAACAAACAACCGAGGAACACAATTATGTATCGAATTACTCATTTAGGCCTATGTATCATATTTTGTCTGACTTTAAGGGAGCTGGAATGAGCATTTTGAGCGTTTCGACACTATTTTTTGTGGGACATGAGAGCACATCATCAGACATATCGAATTGCATTCTGAATACGAAGAATGTCTTTCTGATATCAAAGAATTTTCATTTTTTGAAATTCACGATACTAATACAAATTTTATGACAAATTATTAAAATTTGATATTTTTCACATTTTTGATATATAGGCCTAACAGTCCTCGAAGTAAATTTTGTAAATCTAATGATATACCGTAGAAACCCGTCTATAAGGAATAGAAGCGACTGTGATGATAGCATATTTCACGCTAGCGCCCTCCACAATATTATATCATTATGGAATTTGAGCAAATCATTTACCGACACAAGCAGGTATACAATGTATTATTTTATCTTTATTTCGCATCTCACGAGCATAGCTCACTTGACAAGGCATAAGACTTTGGTTCTTTAGATCGGAAGATGGTGAGTTCGAGCCTCATCACGGTCACACAAACTTTTATAAACAAAATATTGTTCAAACTTTTCATTTATATTTTCTTGCATTTTCTAAAGACTCCTTTCGTGATCATTTTTTTTCATATTTAGTTTAATTTATTCTATTGTTTTTCTTTTATTGTTTCTTTTCTTTGTCTTTTTTTTCTTGTTTAATTTTATTTTTCTTTATTTTTCTTTGATTCATATAATATTGGCAGGATAAGGAGAGGAGGAACTAAAGACCCATTCAGTGATTTGCTCATCCGGACGATCGTAAAAATCATCAAAATTCACCTTTGTCATTGTCATAGATGTGGTAACATAGCCTGCTAGTGGTTCAGCAGAAAACCGTGTGACACATAATATACATTTGGCTACATTTTATTATACGATAAATACGAATTTATTAAACATGGTAACAAATATTCTCTAGCAGATCGGTTATACGATGGAACTGGTAGGCATAGGCCTATTATAAATGCGGGATATTAAATATCTTCCTGACGAGACAGATCTGCGCATGTGGTCAAAGACGATTCCTTACTAGCCACAGACCGTCCGCTGGAATTAGTTGAATCGCTATGGCTGTTGGTCGGACCTCTCATCTCTCCACATCGATTGTGACCTATCCCCGACATTGCCCTTATGAACTCACATCCTCCTGTTTTATTCAATACGCTGGCGAAGTTACGTAATAATCGGATTAACTACCATAGCAATAGGTGAAAACAATTTTTGAATATACCGCGTTATACACTGATACGTTCAGGCGGTACCTCTTCATTGAACCATATCATGCTGCACCTGTAAGATCTTTGAAAAGACCAGTATTGTATTCAATCTATGATTGCAGACATACACAGTACAGGTGATGAGTGTAACCTGCTTGTAGCGCAGCGCGATATGTTCAAAATTGTTTTCACCTATTGCTATGGTAATTAATCCGATTAATTACGCAACTTCACCAGCGTATAATGGCCGAATAAATTCTGACCATCACTTGGCTTGTTGGATTCGTCTATACTACAATTCGCTGTCGAAGTGACGTAATAATCGCAATAAGTACCATCAAGCAGATTGCACTAATCACCCGCGTATGTCACCAAACATAGATTGAATACCACTCTTTTCATAAATACTAATCTTACACGGCGAGTGATTAGCATTTCTTTGACAACTATGGTTTAATGCATAGGTGCCACGTGAACGATGAAGTGCAGGGCTATATATTCGAAATTGTATTCATCAATTGCTATGGTAGTTAATCCGATTAATTACGTCACATCGACAGCGAATAACCTATAGTATGGGTTCAAGTGGAACAAAAATAGTGTATGTCCATTGCTAGCTATGGTAATTAATCATGTTAGTGTTTACATCACTACTTCGGTGAAGACAAGAGAAGTGTGCCTTCTCTACCAACGCCTGTGATATAACAGGTGCAAGCGAAACAAAATTGAATGACCAGAATAGTTTCCTTTGTCAGATGAATTGATTGAAGTTTTTGAAGACACTCTATTCTTGATGGGACAATAGATTCAAATATGGAATAATTATTATTCCTCATCTATTTTTTTATTGAAAAACTGCAATTGTGGCAACAGAACAATATTTATTTTGATTTCATTTCAAGTAGAAACAAAATCGTGCTTAAGCCAAAAACGCACCCTACCTCAAGAATTGGGATGGCACAAAGGTGCAACATAGGTTTTATTGCAAAGACGAGGACAGACAAGTAGTTACAACACATCTGTCTAACCGTGGGTTTCGCTATTATTTAGAATAAATGCTTTTACTAGTTTCTATAAAACCACAAAATTACTAAAAAAACTATAAAAAAATTTTTAAAAAATTAAAAAAAAAAAAACGCACCTAAAATTAAAAGTAGAAAGGTAGATTTGAAGAAAGATAAAAAGAACATGTCAAAAAGTTAAAATTAAACGAGAATGAAAAAACGGAACCGGTGCCCGGAGCATGCTCTCTTCAGTTCCAAAGTCTGACGCTCTATCAATTGAGCTATACGATCCTGATATACGAAACAGTCGTTATTATGTCAATACAATTGATTGGTGTTACAACATACTTAGATGGAATGCATAGCCACCCAGTGCCAGTATATATTTGCTCAAATTCCAAATACAACAAGCAACCAATTTTATTGAGGGCGTTTCTTAGGTATATCCTTGTAGACGGGGTTTTACGGTATTCTTAAAGTGTATGTAGCTGGGAGGAAAGGCCGACGATCAATTGAAAATTTTGACCTTTCATATTGAAGAAATGGATTTTTTTCCCAAAAAGACCTTTTTTTTTGGTGTTTTGGGAAAAAAAATCCATATCTTCAATACGAAAGGTCAAAATGTTCAATTGATCGTCAGCTTTTCATCCCACCTACATACACTTTAAGAAAATATCATCAGATTTATCAAGTTTACTTCGAGTACTGTTAAATATCAAAAATATCAATTTTTAATCATTTGCCATAAAATGTGAAAATTAAAATTATTTGATATCAGAAGGACATTCTTCGTATTTAGAATGCAATTCGATATGTCTGATAATGTGCTCTCATGTCCCACATAAAATACTGTCCAAACGCTCATACCACATCCCTTAACCATACCAGTAAATATAACAAAATAATTGTTTTTTATTGCAGCCAATCTGAGATTGAAGACACTGCCAAGACGGATTGTCAAAGACAAGGTGAGAATGGCCTCAACCCAATGACATAGTTCAATAACCTCAATTAAACAATCATACCGCAACATTTGACCTGAAGTTGCGGAGCATGAGATTGTGTACCCAAATTTTCAAAGGTCATTCAATGAATGTGCATCTGTATTGGGCAGGGTTCGCAGGTTTTTGCCGCAGGTGGAAAAAACCGCGGTTTTAACCACGGTTTTAACCGCTTGGCAAAAACAGTTTTTGCCGGCAAAAATGGCAAAAACTAAAAAAGTGATTTGTAGTTCAGTTTTTCATCTCAAAACAAATGATTAAGTTACAAAAATAATTTCCTCAGTGTAACAAGGCCAGATTTTGTAATTATAAGTAACATTAAGTAAAATTAAAGGCATGCGTTTTCATTGCCCAAGTGCATTTAACCGAAATGTGGCATATATCAAATTCAAAACTTTTTCATTTTAAGGACTTGATGAGACACAAAATAAGTTGAATGATTCATTAAAAGTTGTGTGTTACTGTTTATGAGCTTTCTGTGTTACTTTTTAATATTTGAGTGACTATAAGTGAGTTTTTGCCAGTTTTTGCCATTTTTGCCGGTTTAAACCAGGCAAAAACTGGCAAAAACAGGTTTTTGCCAGTTTTTGCCACCCTTGCCGGCAAAAACAGGTTTTTGCCGGCAAAAACCGAACCCTGGTATTGGGGTTAAAGTAATGTACCCTGATGGATGAGTATGTTGCGGATCCTAGCGATTTCTTTTTAAGGGCCACCCACCTTAATGCACAGTATTTTTTGTGGGACATGAGAGCACATCAGACACATGAAATTGCTTTCTGAATACGAGGAATGTCCTTCTGATATCTAATAATTTTGATTTTTTTTTTTAAATTTGCGATACAATACAAATATTACAGCAAATTATAACAATTGAAATTTTTTGAAAATTTTGACATTTAACAGTCCTCGAAGTCCTCGAAGTAAACTTTATCAATCTAATGATAGGTACTTAAAGTGTATGTAGCTGATGGGACAAAAAACCGACCATCAATCGAAAATGTTGACCTTTCGTATTGAACTGAGATATACATTTTTTTTCCCAAACCGACCTAAAATTGTTAGGTATTTTTTTGGGGGGAACATATATCTTCAATACGAAGGTCAAAATTGTCATATGATGGACGACTTTTCATCCTTGCTACATACACATATCATTAGATTTCTACAATTTACTTACAGGACTGTTAAATTTCAAAAATATCAAATTTTAATAATTTGCTATAGAATTTGTATTAGATTAAAGTACGTGAAAACGTCCCTATCCGAGCCCTTAAACGCTAACATAGTTTCTTTTTATCAATAAATGATATCTATAACATGAATGAATATGAAATACTTGTGTGTTAATTTACAGATAAGAATTTGCGTAACACATGCATCGGTCAAAATGAATATATTAATTTTGTATTTTTAATATCATACATAATTTAAGACCGTTATCAATAGCTGTAGTGTTTTAATATTAAAAGTAATCAATAACTGCACCCGAAGTCATAAATTATACATTGTATCGAAGAGTTAAATTTTGTTGGACACATTTTTGAGGGAGAGCGTGGCGCAATGGTTAGGGTACTTGCCTTTAGTGCATGAGGTCCCGGGTTCGATTCCCGGCGGTGGCGATTTGCTGGGATATTGACTTGGAAAAAAAAAGTCTGAAAGTAATTGGCAACTTCTGTAGATTAAATTCAGACTTCCGCTCTCCGCATGGTTCATTTAGAATTGGGTAAATGAATCATGAAAGTACTCCGTCCTTCGGAGGGGACGTTAAGCCGTCGGTCCCGTGTACAGAGAGTCATACCTGTATATGTATCTCGCAGCCAGTTTCGAAAAGAGTAGGGTGTTAAGCCCTGACTGTTCCCAACCCGTCCCGGTGTTCAAATGGACCCCAATGGAAATAAGCTTCAATAGAGGCTTTCTTGGGTTATCCAGGGTTGTCAAAACCCGAACAAATAAAAAAAAAAAAAGTTTTTAAATAGTATCCCCCAAACATGTCAAAATAGAGAGAAGGGATTCACCAAAACGGGAGAAGGGATTGAGTGAGAAAGCCTAAGAAAGGAGTCTTTCCGTAGTGTCAGAATAATAAATTTGACAATTAATAATTTCCAAAAATATGCTTTTTATTTTATTTGAAGAAAAATATTGAAATTGTATGAATGTTAGAGAAAAAACGGCGGCGTCATCCGGTGAGCGATCATCAGGCAGAAATTTGAAGAAGGCCTAAGAAGACTTTTTGGTGACAGTAAAAGAAAGAAGGGGTTGCGAGGGGGTTGAAAAATAGGGGTCGAGTAGCCGCACGTCCTCATCACCCATTTTTAGTGAATATGGAGTAGGCAGATATATTTAGCTTAAATACATGTTATAAGTACTGTAAAAGTCAATATTTTCGCGAGAAGATATTTTCGTGATTTTGAACATTTTGTCAATTAAATTAAATTTCGCGGTTTTGATATTGATACAATAGAAACCTAATGCAAAAGGTTATTTTCGCGAGTTTTTATTTTCGCGATTTTATGTCCACTCGCGAAATTTGCGATAATAAAAACCTCGCGAAAATTTATACTTTTACAGTAGTATAAACCACAAATGCCAAACCTGAAACTGGGAAGAAAAACCTGAAAAAGCACGTGAATGCAGGCCAAAAAACCCCAAAACGGACCGGAAATCAATTAAAACGCGGGAATTTGGACTCGCAAAAAACCTGAATTCAGGCTAAAACCTGAAAAGTGGCATCTCATAAACTCACCTTTACCATTTAAAATAATCCCTTCTTGTCAATCATCGTAGAGTTATTGTTAAGAAGTAAGATGCTACAGGTCTTCATTAATCAACCAGGCAATTTGCTAATTTGACATATCCCGAAAGCCTTTGCGAAAGAAACCCAATCTACGTCATCACAACATCTTTAATGACCACGTTCCACAGTCAACGGTGTAATGGGTTATTCCAGAAAGATTTTCCTCCTCTTATAAAGGAATGCAATTTTCTTCTGAAATAATCCAATATAAATGCATTGAAGTGTCGATGTTATTTTTTGCTGCAAAGGATTTCGGGATATGCCAAAGGATGGTCAATTACAAAACACTGCCTGCATTTGTTGCATGGCATAAATGGGGAGAATTCAAATAGCAAGCAGTTGTAATGCCCGATATATACAAACTATAATGAGCTCCTCTTATAAGCACTATATCGTCATCATCAATCATCTTTTTGTTTAATCTTAAGTTTTAATTACTGTTCTTGAGTATTAGGTATATGAGGTATACACCTATCCGACTTCGCCATTACTGCGGTGTCCCCGATGTAAAACTGCGGTGTTCCGATGTCGGGGGTTCCATCCATTATTTATTGTGTGCTATACAGAATTGTACCCGGGAATTGTACACAATAGTGATATTCAATACACAATCATGAGTATTGAATTACGAATTAAATCTCCCGCTCTGGTACATCTGTGTTGCCGTCAATAGAGGGCCAAATACAGTAAACGCTTCTCGGATTGGTGTATAGGTTTTGATTGATCCCGAGTTTTGATATACAGCCAGATATGCTTTTTACATACACCCATCCCCCGCATACGCACCCCATACACACCCACGACACACACCCCATCACACACCATACATACTGGTGTGCATCTACACATCCCACCCACCCTAGCACACACCTACATCCACTTGTCTTCAAATCTGTTTCTCACTTCTCTTTCCATATTATAGGCCTACATGCTATAGGCTTTTTAACTTGGTTTGAGCATCTTGTCCCATCAGGACCCAAGCGTGTCTCCCCACGGAGCGACCGTTTATATAAACAAACACCCATGTAATATACACACCCCTACCACCCGCTCTCCCAACAAACCTCATACCCATTGCACATACAAGTACGCATCCCCACACATTTCTTACAAACTGTCTCAGAAGCAGACCTATGCATTTTAAACAATGTTGCGATGCGATGATGGTTGTTTATAAGCGGCAAGTACGACACTAATGTTGATTTTCCCTGCTACGGGTATCCCTGCAAAACAGATTTTATAGTATATAGCCTGTCGTTTATTAGCTAAAATATCAATTTCATGTTGCTCATGTGAAAAATCTTGATAAAAACCTTCAAGTTTATTTTTGTTTCATATCCCAAGAACACAAAATCAAAACGTGGTGTAACCACCGCCGAAAAATTATATAAAGCATTGTTGTAAACCTGTTTGTTTTAATTATTAAAACGGTTGGGGCAATTGGAAACAGTTTGTTTTAATGGTGTATGGGCCATATATATAAGATAAAAAACATATATAATATGACAAATCTGACCGCCTTAAATGGCACATCGCTGAATGTAAATATATCTATAGCGTATTCAACCTGCACTAACACTATTACAGTTTATTTAGTTCGCAAGACATATCACAAAATCAATGTTGACTTAATTCCATTTACATCAAAGGACCAAGATGGTCTTAATGGAAAGGTGGTTGCGGGGATTTGCGGCAGATTTTGGGTGCATTTTGGGGATTTTTGGTAAAACCTTGGGTTGTAATTTTTAGAAAACGGATTTGGATTTGGATATGAGCAGATTTTGTTTGCTTTTTCGCAAAATTTTTCCAGCATTGGGCAAATTTACCATATAGTTAAACAGAAATAATTGAAAGTTCATAGTTTATTTTTGGACATCTTTTTTGTCAAATTTGCCTTGTTTGGGGTATGTTCTCGGAATCTCAGTATCAATATGGAATCAAGAACCCCGGACAAGACATGCAGATTTATGCAAAATTAACTTCTGCTTTGACCACAAAAATGTTTCCATTATGTTCTCTATACTCACGGTTTGTTTCAAGTATTCCCGGGGGTCCCGCACATAATGCTTCATGACGGTTAATTTGATATAGCTTTGTCTTTGTCTCCTTCTCTTTCAAAATTTGGCTTCCTGTTTATCGTTAATTTCTCTTTCTTTTTGCTGTTTCTTTTTTGAATCCTTCTATCATTAATTCTTTGTTTTTCACTCACATTTTCTGCAATTCTATCTTCGGACCGGGCAAGACGCAAACCCTAGAACGCTTTGGCTATCAAATTTAATACAGGCTCAGTGGTCGGGTTTACGTATGTACATGTAGTACATATCATAATTATATGAGGAAAAAATCACTGAATTAAGGAGTTGTGCAATAATTATGAGCCCACGGGGGGATTTCCAAACTTCATGCCAAGAGTTGCTTGCCTCCCTCTCGGTCTGCCAAAAATCTTTGCCCACCACCTTTGCACATGCCAAATACATGGTTTCCATTTCCCAAACATTAATGGTCTCGATATATAATGAAAGCGTAGCGAGCAGGAAATTATCTATAGGCCCTATTGAACGTTTCAAGTTGTACTGTTTTTCTATAGACCTTTTTAGGGCGTATTATTAAAAGGTACCTCGTAAATGTCTGTCAAACATTGTTCCCCCCCCCTCCTTTCGACGTACCTACCAAAAACTAGGCTTGACGAAAAAATCTTGCCTCCACCAATTTTACCCTCCCCCAGGGCTCCTAATTATTGCACAGCCCCTCATCAGATTCAAAAATAGAAACCTTAACCTTGGGCATGATGTCACGTATTTGTTCAGTCAGTGAAACTAATTAAAGGCAGCCAGAAATAATTTGATCAAAGTATAATGAGCTCATTTGACAGCAGTATAATAACATTTAAACTTGAGTTAATTTTTTTTTCAAAATGTACTTTGGCGAGTAAATATTATGGTGAGTGGAGACTGGATTGGAGAAAACGTCAACATTAAGTCTCTATCTTCATCGGTATTTTAAGTGTTTTATAAAACGTTTTATATTTTTTTGATAGTTACCTCATTCAATATTTACAATAATTATGCAAATAAGATAACCATAACCCTAAGTTTCTAACCCTTTAATATTTGCATATTGATGAATATTGTTAGAAGCATACCTATCTTTTGGCTTCATGTATGCATAGTAACAAAATTCACTGACCTCAAACGGTGCTTACTGCTAAAATGTATTATACGCTCGATTAAGGGGGTACTACACCCCTAGCCAATTTGTTGCTTATTTTTGCGTTTTTCTCAAAAATTATAGCGCATTGGTGACAAGTAAGATATGTATATTATAGGGGCAAGGATTACAACTACTGCACTGAAAATTCAGCAACTCAAGGCAAGTAATTATTGATTTATTGATCAAATATTGGTTTTCCCTCATTTTTGACTGTAACTCCACAACTGTTGTCTGTGCAGAAATAAAATTTCCAGTGTAGCAGTTGTAGTCCTTGCCCCTATAATATACATATCTTACTTGTCACTAATGCTCTATAATTTTTGAGGAAAATGCAAAAATAGACACAAAATTGGGCAGGGGTGTAGTACACCCTTAACACGGTGTAGCACTCTCACTCGACTTATTCAACCCAAGCCTTTTGTATACGACACGAGAGTACCGCTGAGGTTCGAACCCGCAACCTATCATGGTTCGAAGGACATACCAATACCCTAGGCTAAGTTCTATTTAAAAAATACCAAATTTGACAAAGTTTACATTTTAAGTGTATTTTTATTTTCAGAAATTATTAGTAGACTTTCAACCAATAATTTATTTCCCCATGTTATTCCAGGTCACCACCATAGGTCACGTGTTTCATCCAAATATCATAGAACAACAATCCAAACTATTTCATCTCCGCTACAGTCCTAAAGATGATTGCTATTATCAATTAGGTTCCAATACAGCGTCAGTTAAAGGTTGGAGAAATGGAACCAATGTAGCCGTGAATGTGATGAGGCGGATTGGAAGGCGCGCTGATATTGATCTGCAGTGGGTGAGTATGGCTGGCAGAACCAGACAAAATATTATTATAAGCAATTAAGGGTAAGTTTTATCCATATTAAAGTGCAGGGGATATAGGAGTCTGTCATTTCGAATGGTTGTCTGAAATGCGAACACACTTACATTGTAGCATAATTGGGTAATTGCAGTTGAAATCCATACACCCCCTTTGGAAGACATGACCTTAATCTCTAACACAGGGGTGTGATTTCAAATGGAATCACTCATTCAGGTAACGCCATTTGATATTCACACCGCCTGTGTGCAACGCTGCTATCTTCAGTAGATAGCAAAGAATGACGCCTACGCTGCAATCTTCAGTAGATATCAAAAAAAATGACAGCATTTTGTAGTTGTAAACAGTCCTTGACGATGCTATCTTCAGTAGATAGCAAATTGGCAGCATTGTTTAATTGGAAACACAATACTTGACACTGCTATCTTCAGCAGATGGCAAAACTGGCAGCATTGTTTAATTTGAAGCAATGTTGCAATTTTTGCTATCTACTAAAGATAGCGTCAAGTATTGCTTCAAATTAAACAATGCTGCCACCTATGCTATATACTGAAGATAGCAGCGTCAAGTATTGCTTCAAATTAAACAATGCTGCCATTTATGCTATCTACTGAAGATAGCAGCGTCAAGTATTGCTTCAAATTAAACAATGCTGCCATTTATGCTATCTACTGAAGATAGCAGCGTCAAGTATTGCTTCAAATTAAACAATGCTGTCATTTATGCTATCCCAAAATCATATGGTTTCAGGCATGTTCTCTGTTTACCTGAACCATATGACTTGGAGATGATTTGAAGTGACCTCCACTTCAGATGAGTCTGGTATGTATTCCTAGCTATTATGTGAAATGAGACACATATAGCAATCAACAAGTGCATCCTTTTGATATGGATGTACACATTAAACAATACTGTCATTTTTGCTATCTACTGAAGATAGCAGCATCAAGTATAGCTTCAAATTAAACAATACTGCCATTTTTGCTATCTACTGAAAATAGCAGCGTCAAGTATTACTTCATATTAAACAATGCTGCAATTTTTGCTTATGCTATCTACTGAAGATAGAAGCATCAATTATTGCTTTAAATTAAACAATGCTGCCATTTTTGCTATCTAGTACTGAAGATAGCAGCATCAAGTATTGCTTCACATTAAACAAAACTGTCATTTTTGCTATCTACAGAAGATAGCAGCGTCATGTTTTACTTCAAATTAAACAATGCTGCCATTTTTGCTATCTACTGAAGATAGCAGCATCAAGTATTGCTTCAAATTAAGCAATGCTGCCATTTTTGCTATCTACTGAAGATAGCAGCGTAAAGCATTGCTTCAAATTAAACAATGCTGCCATTTATGCTATCTACTGAAGATAGCAGCATCAAGTATTGCTTCAAATTAAACAATGCTGCCATTTGTGCTATCTACTGAAGATAGCAGTGTCAAGTATTGCTTCAAATTGAACAATGCTGCCAGTTTGTGCTTTCAACTGAAGATAGCAGCATCAAGTATTGCTTCAAATTAAGCAATGCTGCCATTTTTGCTATCTACTGAAGATAGCAACATCAAGTATAACTTCAAATTAAGCAATTATTCCATTTATGCTATCTATTGAAGATAGCAGCATCAAGTATTGCTTCAAATTAAACAATGCTGCCATTTTTGCTATCTACTGAAGATAGCAGCGTCAAGTATTGCATCAAATTAAGCAATGCTGCCATTTTTGCTATCTACTGAAGATAGCAACATCAAGTATAACTTCAAATTAAGCAATTATTCCATTTATGCTATCTATTGAAGATAGCAGCATCCAGTATTGCTTCAAATTAAACAATGCTGCCATTTTTGCTATCTACTGAAGATAGCAGCGTCAAGTATTGCTTCAAATTAAGCAATGCTGCCATTTTTGCTATCTACTGAAGATAGCAGCATCAAGCATTGCTTCAAATTAGGCAATACTGCCATATATGCTATCTACTGAAGATAGCAGCATCAAGTATTGCTTCAAATTAAACAATGCTGCCATTTATGCTATCTACTGAAGATAGCAGCGTCAAGTATTGCTTCAAATTAAACAATGCTGCCATTTATGCTATCTACTGAAGATAGCAGCATCAAGTATTGCTTCAAATTGAACAATGCTGCCATCTATGCTATCTACTGAAGATAACAGTGTCAAGTATTGCTTCAAATTAAACAATGCTGCCATTTATGCTATCTACTGAAGACAGCAGCGTCAAGTATTGCTTCAAATTGAACAATGCTGCCATCTATGCTATCTACTGAAGATAGCAGCATCAAGTATTGCTTCAAATTAAGCAATGCTGCCATTTTTGCTATCTACTGAAGATAGCAGCGTAATGCATTGCTTTAAATTAAACAATGCTGCCATTTATGCTATCTACTGAAGATAGCAGCATCAAGTATTGCCTCAAATTAAGCAATGCAGCCATTTTTGCTATCTACTGAAGATAGCAACATCAAGTATAACTTCAAATTAAGCAATTATTCCATTTATGCTATCTATTGAAGATAGCAGCATCAAGTATTGCTTCAAATTAAACAATGCTGCCATTTATGCTATCTACTGAAGATAGCAGCGTCAAGTATTGCTTCAAATTAGGCAATACTGCCATATATGCTATCTACTGAAGATAGCAGCATCAAGTATTGCTTCAAATTAAACAATGCTGCCATTTATGCTATCTACTGAAGATAGCAGCATCAAGTATTGCCTCATACTAAACAGTGCAGCCATTTTTGCTATCTACTGAAGATAGCAGTGTCAAGTATTGCTTCAAATTAAACAATGCTGCCATTTTGCCATCTACTGAAGATAGCAGCATCAAGTATTGCTTCAAATTAAACAATGCAGCCATTTTTGCTATCTACTGAAGATAGCAGCGTCAAGTATTGCTTCAAATTAGGCAATACTGCCATATATGCTATCTACTGAAGATAGCAGCATCAAGTATTGCTTCAAATTAAACAATGCAGCCATTTTTGCTACCTACTGAAGATAGCAACATCAAGTATAACTTCAAATTAGGCCTAAGCAATTATTCCATTTATGCTATCTATTGAAGATAGCAGCATCAAGTATTGCTTCAAATTAAACAATGCTGCCATTTTTGCTATCTACTGAAGATAGCAGCGTCAAGTATTGCTTCAAATTAGGCAATACTGCCATATATGCTATCTACTGAAGATAGCAGCATCAAGTATTGCTTCAAATTAAACAATGCTGCCATTTATGCTATCTACTGAAGATAGCAGCATCAAGTATTGCCTCATACTAAACAGTGCAGCCATTTTTGCTATCTACTGAAGATAGCAGTGTCAAGTATTGCTTCAAATTAAACAATGCTGCCATTTTTGCTATCTACTGAAGATAGCAGCATCAAGTATTGCTTCAAATTAAACAATGCTGCCATTTTTGCTATCTATTGAAGATAGCAGCGTCAAGTATTGATTCAAATTAGGCAGTGCAGCCATTTTGCTATCTACTGAAGATAGCAGCGCCAAGTATTGCTTCAAATTAAGCAATGCTGCCATTTTGCTATCTACTGAAGATAGCAACATCAAGTATAACTTCAAATTAAGCAATTATTCCATTTATGCTATCTATTGAAGATAGCAGCATCAAGTATTGCTTCAAATTAAACAATGCTGCCATTTTTGCTATCTACTGAAGATAGCAGCGTCAAGTATTGCTTCAAATTAGGCAATACTGCCATATATGCTATCTACTGAAGATAGCAGTGTCAAGTATTGCTTCAAATTAAACAATGCTGCCATTTTTGCTATCTACTGAAGATAGCAGCATCAAGTATTGCTTCAAATTAAACAATGCAGCCATTTTTGCTATCTACAGAAGATAGCAGCATCAAGTATTGCTTCAAATTAGGCAATACTGCCATATATGCTATCTACTGAAGATAGCAGCATCAAGTATTGCTTCAAATTAAACAATGCAGCCATTTTTTGCTATCTACTGAAGATAGCAACGTCAAGTATTGCTTCAAATTAAGCAATGCTGCCATTTTTGCTATCTACTGAAGATAGCAACATCAAGTATAACTTCAAATTAAGCAATTATTCCATTTATGCTATCTATTGAAGATAGCAGCATCAAGTATTGCTTCAAATTAAACAATGTTGCCATTTTTGCTATCTACTGAAGATAGCAGCGTAATGCATTGCTTTAAATTAAACAATGCTGCCATTTATGCTATCTACTGAAGATAGCAGCATCAAGTATTGCTTCAAATTGCAATGCTGCCATTTTTGCTATCTACTGAAGATAGCAACATCAAGTATAACTTCAAATTAAGCAATTATTCCATTTATGCTATCTATTGAAGATAGCAGCATCAAGTATTGCTTCAAATTAAACAATGCTGCCATTTTGCTATCTACTGAAGATAGCAGCGTCAAGTATTGCTTCAAATTAGGCAATACTGCCATATATGCTATCTACTGAAGATAGCAGCATCAAGTATTGCTTCAAATTAAACAATGCTGCCATTTATGCTATCTACTGAAGATAGCAGCATCAAGTATTGCCTCATACTAAACAGTGCAGCCATTTTTGCTATCTACTGAAGATAGCAGTGTCAAGTATTGCTTCAAATTAAACAATGCTGCCATTTTTGCTATCTACTGAAGATAGCAGCATCAAGTATTGCTTTAAATTAAACAATGCAGCCATTTTTGCTATCTACTGAAGATAGCAGCGTCAAGTATTGCTTCAAATTAGGCAATACTGCCATATATGCTATCTACTGAAGATAGCAGCATCAAGTATTGCTTCAAATTAAACAATGCAGCCATTTTTGCTATCTACTGAAGATAGCAACATCAAGTATAACTTCAAATTAGGCCTAAGCAATTATTCCATTTATGCTATCTATTGAAGATAGCAGCATCAAGTATTGCTTCAAATTAAACAATGCTGCCATTTTTGCTATCTACTGAAGATAGCAGCGTCAAGTATTGCTTCAAATTAGGCAATACTGCCATATATGCTATCTACTGAAGATAGCAGCATCAAGTATTGCTTCAAATTAAACAATGCTGCCATTTATGCTATCTACTGAAGATAGCAGCATCAAGTATTGCCTCATACTAAACAGTGCAGCCATTTTTGCTATCTACTGAAGATAGCAGTGTCAAGTATTGCTTCAAATTAAACAATGCTGCCATTTTTGCTATCTACTGAAGATAGCAGCATCAAGTATTGCTTCAAATTAAACAATGTTGCCATTTTTGCTATCTACTGAAGATAGCAGCGTCAAGTATTGATTCAAATTAGGCAATGCAGCCATTTTTGCTATCTACTGAAGATAGCAGCGTCAAGTATTGCTTCAAATTAAGCAATGCTGCCATTTTTGCTATCTACTGAAGATAGCAACATCAAGTATAACTTCAAATTAAGCAATTATTCCATTTATGCTATCTATTGAAGATAGCAGCATCAAGTATTGCTTCAAATTAAACAATGCTGCCATTTTTGCTATCTACTGAAGATAGCAGCGTCAAGTATTGTTTCAAATTAGGCAATACTGCCATATATGCTATCTACTGAATATATCAGTGTCAAGTATTGCTTCAAATTAAACAATGCTGCCATTTTGCTATCTACTGAAGATAGCAGCATCAAGTATTGCTTCAAATTAAACAATGCAGCCATTTTTGCTATCTACAGAAGATAGCAGCATCAAGTATTGCTTCAAATTAGGCAATACTGCCATATATGCTATCTACTGAAGATAGCAGCATCAAGTATTGCTTCAAATTAAACAATGCAGCCATTTTTGCTATCTACTGAAGATAGCAGCGTCAAGTATTGCTTCAAATTAAGCAATGCTGCCATTTTTGCTATCTACTGAAGATAGCAACATCAAGTATAACTTCAAATTAAGCAATTATTCCATTTATGCTATCTATTGAAGATAGCAGCATCAAGTATTGCTTCAAATTAAACAATGCTGCCATTTTTGCTATCTACTGAAGATAGCAGCGTCAAGCATTGCTTCAAATTAGGCAATACTGCCATATATGCTATCTACTGAAGATAGCAGCATCAAGTATTGCTTCAAATTAAACAATGCTGCCATTTATGCTATCTACTGAAGATAGCAGCGTCAAGTATTGCTTCAAATTAAACAATGCTGCCATTTATGCTATCTACTGAAGATAGCAGCATCAAGTATTGCTTCAAATTGAACAATGCTGCCATCTATGCTATCTACTGAAGATAACAGTGTCAAGTATTGCTTCAAATTAAACAATGCTGCCATTTATGCTATCTACTGAAGACAGCAGCGTCAAGTATTGCTTCAAATTGAACAATGCTGCCATTTATGCTATCTACTGAAGATAGCAGCATCAAGTATTGCTTCAAATTAAACAATGCTGCCATTTTTGCTATCTACTGAAGATAGCAGCGTAATGCATTGCTTTAAATTAAACAATGCTGCCATTTATGCTATCTACTGAAGATAGCAGCATCAAGTATTGCTTCAAATTAAGCAATGCTGCCATTTTTGCTATCTACTGAAGATAGCAACATCAAGTATAACTTCAAATTAAGCAATTATTCCATTTATGCTATCTATTGAAGATAGCAGCATCAAGTATTGCTTCAAATTAAACAATGCTGCCATTTTTGCTATCTACTGAAGATAGCAGCGTCAAGTATTGCTTCAAATTAGGCAATATGCTATCTACTGAAGATAGCAGCATCAAGTATTGCTTCAAATTAAACAATGCTGCCATTTATGCTATCTACTGAAGATAGCAGCATCAAGTATTGCCTCATACTAAACAGTGCAGCCATTTTTGCTATCTACTGAAGATAGCAGTGTCAAGTATTGCTTCAAATTAAACAATGCTGCCATTTTTGCTATCTACTGAAGATAGCAGCATCAAGTATTGCTTCAAATTAAACAATGCAGCCATTTTTGCTATCTACTGAAGATAGCAGCGTCAAGTATTGATTCAAATTAGGCAGTGCAGCCATTTTTGCTATCTACTGAAGATAGCAGCGTCAAGTATTGCTTCAAATTAAGCAATGCTGCCATTTTGCTATCTACTGAAGATAGCAACATCAAGTATAACTTCAAATTAAGCAATTATTCCATTTATGCTATCTATTGAAGATAGCAGCATCAAGTATTGCTTCAAATTAAACAATGCTGCCATTTTTGCTATCTACTGAAGATAGCAGCGTCAAGTATTGCTTCAAATTAGGCAATACTGCCATATATGCTATCTACTGAAGATAGCAGTGTCAAGTATTGCTTCAAATTAAACAATGCTGCCATTTTTGCTATCTACTGAAGATAGCAGCATCAAGTATTGCTTCAAATTAAACAATGCAGCCATTTTTGCTATCTACAGAAGATAGCAGCATCAAGTATTGCTTCAAATTAGGCAATACTGCCATATATGCTATCTACTGAAGATAGCAGCATCAAGTATTGCTTCAAATTAAACAATGCAGCCATTTTTGCTATCTACTGAAGATAGCAACGTCAAGTATTGCTTCAAATTAAGCAATGCTGCCATTTTGCTATCTACTGAAGATAGCAACATCAAGTATAACTTCAAATTAAGCAATTATTCCATTTATGCTATCTATTGAAGATAGCAGCATCAAGTATTGCTTCAAATTAAACAATGCTGCCATTTTTGCTATCTACTGAAGATAGCAGCGTAATGCATTGCTTTAAATTAAACAATGCTGCCATTTATGCTATCTACTGAAGATAGCAGCATCAAGTATTGCTTCAAATTAAGCAATGCTGCCATTTTTGCTATCTACTGAAGATAGCAACATCAAGTATAACTTCAAATTAAGCAATTATTCCATTTATGCTATCTATTGAAGATAGCAGCATCAAGTATTGCTTCAAATTAAACAATGCTGCCATTTTTGCTATCTACTGAAGATAGCAGCGTCAAGTATTGCTTCAAATTAGGCAATACTGCCATATATGCTATCTACTGAAGATAGCAGCATCAAGTATTGCTTCAAATTAAACAATGCTGCCATTTATGCTATCTACTGAAGATAGCAGCATCAAGTATTGCCTCATACTAAACAGTGCAGCCATTTTTGCTATCTACTGAAGATAGCAGTGTCAAGTATTGCTTCAAATTAAACAATGCTGCCATTTTTGCTATCTACTGAAGATAGCAGCATCAAGTATTGCTTTAAATTAAACAATGCAGCCATTTTGCTATCTACTGAAGATAGCAGCGTCAAGTATTGCTTCAAATTAGGCAATACTGCCATATATGCTATCTACTGAAGATAGCAGCATCAAGTATTGCTTCAAATTAAACAATGCAGCCATTTTTGCTATCTACTGAAGATAGCAACATCAAGTATAACTTCAAATTAGGCCTAAGCAATTATTCCATTTATGCTATCTATTGAAGATAGCAGCATCAAGTATTGCTTCAAATTAAACAATGCTGCCATTTTTGCTATCTACTGAAGATAGCAGCGTCAAGTATTGCTTCAAATTAGGCAATACTGCCATATATGCTATCTACTGAAGATAGCAGCATCAATATTGCTTCAAATTAAACAATGCTGCCATTTATGCTATCTACTGAAGATAGCAGCATCAAGTATTGCCTCATACTAAACAGTGCAGCCATTTTTGCTATCTACTGAAGATAGCAGTGTCAAGTATTGCTTCAAATTAAACAATGCTGCCATTTTTGCTATCTACTGAAGATAGCAGCATCAAGTATTGCTTCAAATTAAACAATGCTGCCATTTTTGCTATCTACTGAAGATAGCAGCGTCAAGTATTGATTCAAATTAGGCAATGCAGCCATTTTTGCTATCTACTGAAGATAGCAGCGTCAAGTATTGCTTCAAATTAAGCAATGCTGCCATTTTTGCTATCTACTGAAGATAGCAACATCTACTGAATTATTCCATTTATGCTATCTATTGAAGATAGCAGCATCAAGTATTGCTTCAAATTAAACAATGCTGCCATTTTGCTATCTACTGAAGATAGCAGCGTCAAGTATTGCTTCAAATTAGGCAATACTGCCATATATGCTATCTACTGAAGATAGCAGTGTCAAGTATTGCTTCAAATTAAACAATGCTGCCATTTTGCTATCTACTGAAGATAGCAGCATCAAGTATTGCTTCAAATTAAACAATGCAGCCATTTTTGCTATCTACAGAAGATAGCAGCATCAAGTATTGCTTCAAATTAGGCAATACTGCCATATATGCTATCTACTGAAGATAGCAGCATCAAGTATTGCTTCAAATTAAACAATGCAGCCATTTTTGCTATCTACTGAAGATAGCAGCGTCAAGTATTGCTTCAAATTAAGCAATGCTGCCATTTTTGCTATCTACTGAAGATAGCAACATCAAGTATAACTTCAAATTAAGCAATTATTCCATTTATGCTATCTATTGATTTTATCAGCATCCAGTATTGCTTCAAATTAAACATTGCTGCCATTTTTGCTATCTACTGAAGATAGCAGCGTCAAGTATTGCTTCAAATTAGGCAATACTGCCATATATGCTATCTACTGAAGATAGCAGCATCAAGTATTGCTTCAAATTAAACAATGCTGCCATTTATGCTATCTACTGAAGATAGCAGCATCAAGTATTGCCTCATACTAAACAGTGCAGCCATTTTGCTATCTACTGAAGATAGCAGTGTCAAGTATTGCTTCAAATTAAACAATGCTGCCATTTTTGCTATCTACTGAAGATAGCAGCATCAAGTATTGCTTCAAATTAAACAATGCTGCCATTTTTGCTATCTACTGAAGATAGCAGCGTCAAGTATTGATTCAAATTAGGCAATGCAGCCATTTTTGCTATCTACTGAAGATAGCAGCGTCAAGTATTGCTTCAATTAAGCAATGCTGCCATTTTTGCTATCTACTGAAGATAGCAACATCAAGTATAACTTCAAATTAAGCAATTATTCCATTTATGCTATCTATTGAAGATAGCAGCATCAAGTATTGCTTCAAATTAAACAATGCTGCCATTTTGCTATCTACTGAAGATAGCAGCGTCAATATTGCTTCAAATTAGGCAATACTGCCATATATGCTATCTACTGAAGATAGCAGCATCAAGTATTGCTTCAAATTAAACAATGCTGCCATTTATGCTATCTATTGAAGATAGCAGCATCAAGTATTACTTCATATTAAACAATGCAGCCATTTTTGCTATCTACTGAAGATAGCAGTGTCAAGTATTGCTTCAAATTAAACAATGCTGCCATTTTTGCTATCTACTGAAGATAGCAGCATCAAGTATTGCTTCAAATTAAACAATGCAGCCATTTTTGCTATCTACTGAAGATAGCAGCGTCAAATATTGCTTCAAATTAGGCAATACTGCCATATATGCTATCTACTGAAGATAGCAGTGTCAAGTATTGCTTCAAATTAAACAATGCTGCCATTTTTGCTATCTACTGAAGATAGCAGCATCAAGTATTGCTTCAAATTAAACAATGCTGCCATTTTTGCTATCTACTGAAGATAGCAGCGTCAAGTATTGCTTCAAATTAGGCAATACTGCCATATATGCTATCTACTGAAGATAGCAGTGTCAAGTATTGCTTCAAATTAAACAATGCTGCCATTTTTGCTATCTACTGAAGATAGCAGCATCAAGTATTGCTTCAAATTAAACAATGCAGCCATTTTTGCTATCTACAGAAGATAGCAGCATCAAGTATTGCTTCAAATTAGGCAATACTGCCATATATGCTATCTACTGAAGATAGCAGCATCAAGTATTGCTTCAAATTAAACAATGCAGCCATTTTTGCTATCTACTGAAGATAGCAGCGTCAAGTATTGCTTCAAATTAAGCAATGCTGCCATTTTTGCTATCTACTGAAGATAGCAACATCAAGTATAACTTCAAATTAAGCAATTATTCCATTTATGCTATCTATTGAAGATAGCAGCATCAAGTATTGCTTCAAATTAAACAATGCTGCCATTTGTGCTATCTACTGAAGATAGCAGCGTCAAGTATTGCTTCAAATTAGGCAATACTGCCATATATGCTATCTACTGAAGATAGCAGCATCAAGTATTGCTTCAAATTAAACAATGCTGCCATTTATGCTATCTACTGAAGATAGCAGCATCAAGTATTGCCTCATACTAAACAGTGCAGCCATTTTTGCTATCTACTGAAGATAGCAGTGTCAAGTATTGCTTCAAATTAAACAATGCTGCCATTTTTGCTATCTACTGAAGATAGCAGCGTCAAGTATTGCTTCAAATTAAACAATGCTGCCATTTTTGCTATCTACTGAAGATAGCAGCGTCAAGTATTGCTTCAAATTAAACAATGCTGTCATTTATGCTATTTACTGAAGATAGCAGCATCAAACATTGCTTCAAATTAAACAATACTGCCATTATGCTATCTACTGAAGATAGCAGCATCAAGTACTGTGTACACAGAGAATAATACAATATCTTGGCAACATTTAAGGGGTCAAAATTTGACAAATTATTTTTTTCATTCTTCAGTGCTAGCTTCCCAGGATCACGAAGATATTTTACTCTTCAAAAGGTTTCGCGCTCAATAACCTCAAAATCAGAATTGTTCAATTAATAAGCCCTCGTCTTATTATAATTATGCCAAGATATGTTGCATTCGACACCATACGTAAACTTTAATTTTATTGTCAAATTATATAAACCTTTTTTATGACCATTTATTGAATATTTTACTTGTGATAAACATCTGTATAATTTTGAGTTCAACTAAATGCGTACATCATAATTAATAACATATTATTTATTTATCAAAAATCGACTATGGCATAGTCTAGCTTTTTGTTAGCTGGGCAGCAGTGTACTGTTATATTATCTATAATGCCCAGGTTACTGAAGTCAATACATGTCAATAGGAGGGAAGAAACAATTGCTGGTCAAACAATTCTCGAATCCAGATGCTCTCATTTCATTAGCTCAATTTGGCTTGTTTATTAGACAGACAGATGATCTATGGAATTAGAAAATATTGAGCATTATTATCCAAATAAGGTTAACTGAAAACTAGCGGAGTAAGTAAGGAAGGGTCAGTTGTTGGCTGGCACAAAATCAATGCTGCATCCATGTCAGCTTTATAGGGCTGTTCTATTTGCAATCTACTACGCCCCTGTTGAATATTTAAGAAAAGTCTTCCACAGAGGGAGTATGTTTGTCAAATGGAATTGGGTAGGGTTAATTATTTTGAAACCCATACCCCAAATGTGTACTGGCTTTACCTATTATCACCTGCAATGGGAAGTTACCTAATTGTCTATTTTATCTAATAAATGCATGCTCCATTTGTGGAAGACTTCAGCTAAAATTTCCATAGGGAGTGTGGACTTTAAATAGAATGGCCCATTACACAAGAATCTAGTTTTAATTGAAAGCACTGATTCCCTAAATCAGACAAAGATAATGGAATTTTTTCTGGGTAAGAACTCGGGTTATGAAAGTGAGACCAACAGTGACCAGTAAGAATGACATTGATATTTTATAATCAATATTTGAGTTTCCTCCCCATGCGGACACATCTATGCGTAATTGAATGAATACGGGGTCGTATTTTTACAGTAATAGGCTACTGCTGTTTTCCTCCTCATATGATATAAAAGTAGACTTAATACAGTGAGAATTGTTGAAACCAATCCTTCAATTTTATGATATCACTACCAATTTCAAAATATTTGACAGGGATTGCTTTTATGCTTTATACCGTAAAAATGGGATAATGAGCATATGCAACTCGTTATTAGTAGGTATATCACCCCAAAAATAAGCGCAGCAGAAACATGTTATTTGATGCTTTTAATTGAATCATCGTTATGAATGCTTCAAAAAACAAAAAACAGAATTGAAATCGGATAATGCAAAGTGATGTAACGTCAACTTGAAGATACCCGAAATCGGGTGAAAACCTGCCACAAATTGCTATAAATGGCAAAATGGTATTTTTGGGATTTGTAATGCTTATTCGGACACTTACTTGAAAAGGTAGCATAGATTTAAGTATCACAGATTAATTGCATATCTTTCCGGACTTCGTTAAAGAAAACAAGATTAAAAAATCTCTCCTCGAATAAATGTAATAAATCCACCAAATATACAATTTTAGCCATTTTGACCAATCTGCAGACAAATAAAAGCTTAAAAAATGACTAAGTCCAGCTAATTAATATGCAAAAATAATGCCAACAGAGAACCGTACATGATATGAGGATGCGGTTTTTTTGCACACATAAGTACCCAAAGTTCTTTCAAAAAAAAAAAAAAATACACAAAAAGTCATTAATTATGCAAATTAGCTAATTACATCTAATTATATATTTATGCCATTCTTATGTTAATTAGGCATATGTAATTTTACTTTTTTCAATGTTTTATTTATGTTTTATTCATACAGCATGATTTTGTCAAATATGAAACTGCTGTGATGTTGAATAAAGAAACTGCAGTTAATTGCCTAAGTGCACCGAGTTTTCAATTGGTAAAGGGAAGTGTTTCACTCATTGTCCAAGGAAAAAAAAATACATGATAACAAACACTGGTATTTCAGACCGGTGGTACTAGGTCCTCTATTTCGAGAGACCTATATTTATTGATTTATGGACGATCTAAAAAAATCCATAAAACAGGTCTTAACTCTTAAACTAGGCAGTGTTTAATTTGGTGGAGTTGATAGTGATTTAGGAAATGTTTCACCTACCATATATTAAAAAGACAAATTATTGTGATCAATGAAACATAACGAGGAAATCGTTTTTTGACATGTATGTTTTCAAAAATTGGCCAACTTTGATCCCCGCGCTTTTTGATTCACTGTTATGTATGCGTGCACAGTATGACAGAATTATTGTGCAGCCACTGTGACATACCTATTATTAGGCACATACACTGTATATCTATCAAATCTCTACAGTAGTCCTGTTGGGTAGTCTGGCCACTAAGAAGGTCACTATAAATTCTGATCATTGTGCCGTCAGGACGGACTATCTTTTAGGAGGTATGTTTCCAAATTCTATATTATAGGAAACCATGCGACAAAAATGTTTAGTAAAAATCTGCTCAGGCTGCCCCACCACCGATAATGATCTTTTTTCTTTTACATATAGTTTGCTTAAACAGTTTATTTTGTATCATTTTGGCATGCAGGCTTACTTAACCAGATACCCAGGTCGCCAAAGTGGGTCTATCAGTTGGAAGTTTGACTTCACAGACAGTGGTTTGGTAGTTGATGACGTCACAGCTCTGACATACAGCAGGACTTCACCAGGTGGCCTTGTTCGATATGACATCGTCAGCCCTGACACATGCTTTAATGATGTGTCATCGGCTGTACAAGGTAACTCTAAATTGGTCTAATTTAACCCTTATATCTAACACTATAAATATAAGATGGGGGTGGGGGTGGGGAGTCATAATTTTTTTTGTGGCCATGTTTCCCCCGAAAATGAAGATGGTGGGTCTTTGGGAGCTGATGGCACATTGGTAAAATGGGAGGGGCTCCTTAGGAGCTATAAACAGTCAAAATCATCAATGGTTTTTTCATTTTACTTTCTGGTCGAAAATCGCCTGGAAAAAACAAAATACCTGAAATGAGAGGAATGTGCAAGCTGAAGTTATAAAAATCAAGGGTTTTTCAGCACTGTTTTGGTAAAATTCTGGGGTCTTTCTGGAGCTGCACCATCCAAAACAAGTTTTTCCAGGCGAAGATACTTATGGTGATATGTGTTCAGTGTCCCCCTCCCAAGCTCTAATATACTTGATACATAACAATTAAAGGGGCATTTCGTGATCCACAGCCTCATCCCCCCACTTTTCCCAAAAAAAGTTGAGATTTTTACACCACTGGATACCTCTGGCTACATAATGTTTATGTACCAAATATTTCTTGCAGATTAATTCGTTTAGCAAAAATATCGCCAAATTTGAATTTCGTTCTGGTGCACCAGAACGAAATTACAACACATTGTCTATGGAGCAGTGTAATACACATAATCATGCATAACTCGCAAACGCAAAATCGGAATCAACTGAAATTTTGGAAATAAGCTTTTTTTCGTGGATATCTACTGAAAATGTCATAAAAAGAGGATGCTAGGATCACAAAATACTCATTTAGAGCTATAAACAGTCAAAATCATCAATGGTTTTTTCATTTTACTTTCTGGTTGAAAATCGCCTGGAAAAAACAAAACACAACTAAGAAATGAGAGGAATGTGCAAGCTGAAATTATAAACATTAAGGGTCTTTCAACACTGTTTTGGTCAAATTCTGGGTCTTTCCGGAGCTGTACCATCCAAAACAGGTCTTTCCAGGGGAAGATACTTATATGGTGATATGTGTTTAGTGTCCCCCTCCCAAGCTCTAATATACAAGATACATATTAAGCCAATCATTTTGTGCAGGTGATAGTAATGGATTCAGTGGACTGAAGACTTTGATATTAGTGGCTTATTTGGATGGTATCAAAACTAACCAGACACAAACACAACTATTATACCATGAATGGAGCACAAACAATGAAAAGAAGGACATGGATGACAAGCTGCCTCTTGACGTGAAAGACAGGCTGCCTCTTGAAATTATCATCAAGCTTAAGGTTGGTGTTAGATAAAGGAAACCTAAACATACATGTACACACAAACAGACCAAAAAACAAACAAAGACAATCAAATTTTGGATACAAGACTTTACAATAAGGTATTCTGCTTCAAAATATGTTCCATTTTAGGGTTTGGATAAGGTTTGGAATGGGATATTCCAGTTGAAATCAATACACCCCCATATGGAAGCCATGACCTTAAGGTTAGCAACTATTTTAACTATTTGGTAGTTCACAGCATCTTGCGAATGGTAGTGAGCTTTGGCAAAAATTGCATTGATCATTTCAGAGTGAGTGTGTAGAAGAATTCAAATATCACAGATTTATACACTTTTGTAGGTTATGTGGTTCTTGAGTTATCAGTTGTAAAGAGGGCTGAAACAACAACACTTTTGTAAAATGTACATAACGGGGGGATGCCCACAGTCAGAACTCTTGTCCCCCAGTAAAAACTCAAAATTATTAAAATTTCCACTTTTTGCAGCAATTTTGGGTAAAATTGGTTGATTTTGTCCCCCCCATCTCCCCTGGTGCCGCCACTGGTTCTGGCTACATACGCCTGTGCTGGTCTACAAGGTTTTTATGAAATTAAATTGTTTCTCTTTTGTTTCAGACTGAAGGCATCCCACAATGCACCTGTCCTGAGGGTGATTCAAATAATAAACAGTTACAGTGTACGTGCCTCAAAGACACGGCAAATAATTTCATTCCGATGGACTCAGCACAGCTATGCAACAGCAACAATAGGAACTTAAGTCGTTCTGCACCCTCATTGGTTGAGCTAAAATGTCCAAGTAGCCAATCAGCAGATGTGTTAAATACACATCAGGATGGCTTCTTTGAAGGCAGTAAAAATCAAAGTAAATATGATGAAGCAGATGATGATGAAAAGACAAAGAAATCTTCCATGAGGTTTGGATCCAATGGACTCCAGTATAGCCAATCCTTTAATGATTGCACCATACGTCTTTGTGATACACCTACCACAAACAACAGCCAATCACAACATGCGGGTGTTTCTAGATCTTGTAGTGATACACCTACCACAAACAACAGCCAATCACAACATGCGGGTGTTTCTAGATCTTGCAGTGATACGCCTACCACAAATAACAGCCAATCACAACATGCGAGTATTTCTAGATCTTGTAGTGATACACCTACCACAAATAATAGCTTATCACAACATGGGAGTGTTTCTAGATCTCTTAGTAATACACCTATTAAAAATAACAGCATATCACAACATGGGAGTGTTTCTAGACTTTGTGATACACCTATCAAAAACCGAACACTAACACCACATGGGAGTGTTTCTAGACTTTGCGATAAACCCATTAAAAACCAATCACTAACACCACATGGGAACGTTTCTAAACCAAAACTTTCAAGCAGTCGATCAGAAACAGCTTTAAAAATACCTGACCAACCACAAAGAAGCCTTAGAAGCAAGCATAGCAGATCAGAAAGCAAGCTTCGTGATATAAGCTGCCAACCTGCCAGCTCAGTGCTTCAAGATACTCATTCTTCAATACCACATCATCGCCTTCCGCCATTAGAACCACTCAATGTCTCTCCGAACCGATCTCCAAATTCTACCACAAAAAGAAAACCTCGAAAAAGACTCAAAATATCTACCAAAACATCATCACCGGGTCAGCACAGACGACGCAAAAAGCCAACTCGCAATCAGCACCAGAAATTAAGCAGGAGTAATTCAGCCCCACTCAATCATGGCTACATAGATGATGATGTCGTTGGTGATGTTTGTAATAAACCGCCCTCAGCAGGTCCTTCCCCATCGAGAGTAACCATCGCGAAAACTTTTGCGGCGATGTCAGTGATTGATAAGGAGAAAGGTGCGTCGGGTGGTGTGTGCTCTGTAAAGACTAAGAAAGTATTGTTTACTAAGGATTTGTCACTTGCATGGGATGGGGACACACAAGGACATACAGATGGAAGGAAGATTGACAAGGAGGCACTGGTAAGTATATAGCTGCCCTATATTGTACACAATCTAAAAATATGCCACATGGCAGCTATTGACAAAGAGGCACTGCTAAGTATATAAGTGCAAGAAGATCCTATCTGCAATAGCTGCCCTTTAGACATTTGACAAGTTCTGCACTCTATATTGTACAAAACCTCAAAATATGGCACCTGAGAGCTATGGCCTTCTTGAATGCACCTCAAGACCCCAACTTGACAACTTGACAGAGCTGCAAACTAGTAAAATGGGACTTTTGGAGCTGCGAACAGTCACAATCAATGGTCTTTCTGGTTGAAAATTGCCTAAAAAACTGAGGAATGAGCAATTTTCAGCCCCCCCATGTCGAAAATCTTCCTAAGCCAATGACTTGGGTCTGGAATCTACCGGCCTCATCAATTTTTTTGTTTTTTTTCCCATTACAGGTTACAATTGACTGCAGTGAGGTAGATGACAACATGACATCACCAACAAGAACTGCAACATGTCACATTCTATGATTATCAACCTCACCTTGGTCTGGGCGGACATTTTATAAATGAATTCAGAAGAGCAGCAATGGCAACACTTGCATTGCATTCCAGATGTTAAATCTACATCATATGCAAAATTTGAGGAAAAAAGAATCTGGCGATTTTATTTTAGGGCCGTGTTTCTATTTAACTGGTCTTTACATGTAGTCCTATGGAGAGAGTGCCCGTTGAGGGCGCTATATAGCCTCCATTTTAGTAACAAAAATGCAATTTAAAAAAATGAACCATGTTATTTTTCTGAAATTATCAGAAGATGTAGTACAAACATGCCAAAATATAATCAAGTAGTTGCCCTACCTGCTCTTCTCTGAAAAAATAAAAAGTCCTATACCTCAATGATAATGAAACATACCTCGTCCTCGACAATTGTCATGTTCTGACATGCCTGACCATTTCAACTTGAATTCTTTCCATATAGGCCAGCATTTATTTGCTTGATCAGATTGTTTTATCAAGATTTTTGATCCAATATATGCAATTTCAATAACACTCCACAATCTACATATTAATATCTCTCTCTGTTGCATATCTTATTATGCATATCTCAAAGTGGAAACTTTTGCACATTTATGTTCATGCCCACAGCAGCTAAAGGGAGTATCCCATCATGCATTGCAGTATATCTTTTTGCATCATAGCAAATGTATACAAAATATAAACAAGAGCCGCTTAGATATTGAGAGCTATGGATAGTTTCACAATACTTTAGAGATCATATTTTTCCAAACAAAAGTCTAAGACTAAGCTCCCCTGATAAAAGTGAGTAATTGAAAGTTGAAGTGAGGGATTTTGTGTACACTTTCTATGGCATATGCAGGTTTACTATGGTACTGCAGAGCATGATGGGATACACCTATCAGCTGCTGTGGTTCATGCCCCAAACTAATGCCAAAAAAAAGCTCTCATAAACAAAAAAAACTTGTCTCACAGGAGATTTTCTGAAAAAAAACTGATAAACACAAATTGGTGAACTTAAGTGTAAACAAATATTCACACCAAAAAATCCCACTCATACACAAACAGCCAGATTTAAATTTGGTAAAATGTTTGTTCAGGTTAAATTGATTTGAGTATAAGATAAAATGTGATTCATATCAAAATGTCACCCACTTTATCAGAGAAGATATCTTACATTTCCCACAATGCATTTCTCCCATTTTAATTTCCTGTATTGATTTGCCATCTAGTGCAACATGGGTTGATACTGACAAAAAGTACCTCAATGAACATGGCATATCAAGATCTTACAAAATATTTATTTCTTGATTATTGCGATGTTTAGCCAGTCTATTCTCAACATAAAAACAACAAGACCCTGTACAAAGTAATGGGAGAGTCATGTGATGAAGTGATGTATCATGTTGCAAAGGATTCTGGGAAGTGTAAGATACATTCTCTGCTTTTAAACTGTACCATTGGTTCATATCTCTTTTGTTGATGTTATCTTTCTTCATAAAATGTTTTTTGAATGGCAACAGATGTTGCACAATATCTTAATTGCAGACATCTTAACATCTTATGAATATATTGTGCGAAAATACCAAGACAACATGTATTGTACATAAGGGACCGATCACAAACACTTTTGGGGGGCCTGATGCAAAAAGGGTCCCTGAAAATTTTTACGCATCATGGGGGGGTGGCCCTGAAAAAAATGACCACAAATTTTCCTGGACAAATTAAGGGATCTAAAATGAGCGTTTATTGCGTTTCGACAGTATTTTTTGTGGCACATGAGAGCACCTCAGACCTATCGAATTGTATTCTGAATATGAAGCATGTCTTTCTGATATCAAATAATTTTCATTTTTGAAAATCACAATATAATACAAATTTTATGACAAATTATAAAAATTTGATATTTTTGAATTTTTGATATATAACAGTCCTCGAAGTAAATTATATAAATCTAATGATATATTCTTAAAGTGTATGTAGCAGGGAGGAAAAGCTGACGGTCAATTGAAAATTTTGACCTTTCATATTGAAGATATGGATTTTTTTCCCCAAAAGACCTAATTTTTTTTGGTGTTTTGGGAAAAAAAATCCATATCTTCAATACGAAAGGTCAAAATTTTCAATTGATCGTCGGCTTTTCAACCCACCTACATACACTTTAAGTATAAATCATCAGATTTATAAAGTTTACTTCAGTACTGTTAAATATCAAAAATATCAATTTTTAATGATTTGCCATAAAATGTGTATTAAATTGCGAATTTCAAAAATTCAAAATTATTTGATATCAGAATGACATTCTTCGTATTCAGAATGCAATTCGATGTCTGATGTGCTCTAATGTCCCAAAATAAATACTGTCCAAACGTTCATACCCCAGTCCGTAAGTTTATATGCTTTTCTATGGGGTTGACCCATAATTTTCATGTCAAAAAGGGGGGGGGGGCGGCCCTGAAATTTTTGAGGTCTGTAAAGGGGGGTCCCAAAAATGTTTCGTAATGAACTTTTTTGCATCAGGCCCCCCTTACCATGCTTACAAGTGTTTGTGGACGGTCCCTAAGGCCTCAAAAAATAAATTGTTTGATTGGCGTAATATAAAAAAAATTAGGGTAGGTAGGTAGGTCAGGATTGTTTTATACTTTTTAAAGCTGTAAATTGCATCCGTTAAAGGCATTGGAACTTTTTTCCTTTTTCTTTTTTTAAAACTTATTTTGCAAAAAAAAGTACAAGGTCGGGCCTATTTTTAGGGTCTGTTGGATTACGCCAATCAAATAATTTTTTAGGCCTAAACTAAGACCCCATTTTTCATTTACACAAGGACAAAATGTTATTGTAAATTATTTATTAGCAAACATTTTAGGAAAATATTTAGTCAATACTTAATAACATTATGTTAGAATATTCTACATCTAAGTTTTCAAAAATGTTTTCTGAATGTTATTAAAATGTTTTACACCCTTTATATGACCCGACATGTGGTAGTGACCATCAGCTACTTGTAGCCAAAGTAAAACTAAAACTGAGAGCTAAGAGAGACAATGCACCACCTACCAGGTATGATGTTGACAACATTCCCACTCAATATTCAGTAGATGTGAAGAACAGGTTTGATGAGTTACTGAAAGTTAATGATGAGGAGCAGACCCCAAATGAATTGTGGGAAGACATGAAAGAAGCAGTCCAGAGCACAGCAAAGATGAAACGGAAACAGCCGTGGATCTCTCAGCAGACCTTAAACCTAGCTGATGACAGGAAGAGAGCAAAGGCAGATGGAGGAAAGGAAGAATGGGCACGCTTAAACAAAGAGGTCTCCAAAAGTGTTAAGGAGGACAAAAGAAACTACATCGAAAGGAAGTGTGTGGAAATGGAAAGATGTAAGGGTGACTCAAAAATAGCTTTTGGTATTGCCAAAGAATTTGAATATCTGGGTTCAATGATTAACAACAGTGGTGACAGCACAACTGAAATTAAGAGAAGACTGGCTATTGCAAGGACAACTGTGCAGGGCATGTCAAGCATATGGAAAAGCAGAGGCCTATCCATTGACCTCAAGGTACGCCTACTTCGTGCAACTGTGTTTTCCATTGCCACTTATGGATGCGAGTCTTGGGCTATGACCAAGAATGATAGGAAAAGAGTAGATGCTTTTGAGATGTGGTGTTACAGGAGGCTTCTCACGAGTGACATGGAAAGACAGGAGAACAAATTCCTGGATCCTTGACAAGATTGGTACAAGTCTAAGCATCAGAAGCGGCATAATGGAGAGAAAGCTGAAGTACTTTGGCCATATTGTCAGGAAACATGGAGGTGTAGAAAAACAGATTTTGCAAGGGGCCATGGAAGGCAACGAGGAAGAGGCGTCCACCAACATCTTGGACTAATGACGTGAAGCTGGTTTCTAACCAGGGAATGCAAGGTGCAACACACTTGGCATCGGATCGAGTGAGATGGCGTACTCTTGTGAAGACCACAGCAGCGCTACACAGCGCCACCTGACACAGAGATATGACCCGACATTTAAACGTTTTCTGTAAAACATTTTGTGTTTGCTGGGTATGATGAACCAACAACAAAAAGTCACTTATCAAAGGTTAAGGTGGTACTACACCCCTTGATAAATTTGTGACTATTTTTGCATTTTTCTCAAAAAAATAATAACATACTGGTAACAAAAGTTATGTATATTATAGGGGCAAGGAATCCAGTTACTTCACTGGAATTTCAGTGACTCATGACAAGCGGTAGGCTATTTATGATAAGAAAAGAGGTACCACTAGAATGTGCCTCATTTCTTAACATATTATATTGAACCACTTGTCTTGAATCACTGAAATTTCAGTGAAGTAATTGGATTTCTTGCACCATACACATAACATTTGTTACCAGTGTATAGTTATTTTTTGAGAAAAATGCAAAATTAGTCACAAAATTTATCAGGTGTAGTACCACCTTAAACCTCAATTATGATACGAATGACAGTTGTATATTTCCAACTCAAATTTTACTCATTTTAAGATAAGCACAGGCTTGTGTTGTAACAAGCTGCTTTATATGCATACTTCAATCTTGTTTCATTTCAAAATATTTTTAACATTTATGTGTGATAACTAGCTGTTTTTACTGTTGTCTTCATAATCTTGGTTTTTGATTTCAAAAGTTTGGTCATGTATTTTAAGAGATATTTACTTTCATGTACCATTGGCTGACACTAGTAATAAACACATTTACCATAAATGTCACTCAAATATCTGAAATGGTTGTTTTAATATTAAAGTAATAATAAGACTAGATGCCTTTTGGCGATGATTTGGAGTACATAATAAAGACACAAATTCCAGGTTTTATTCACAAAATAATGTGACTTGCTACCACGAAATCAGCATAAAGTCGCAAGGTGTTAGTCACTCAAAACGCCCTGGCTACTGCGTTGGTGTTCACTCACCTGTTAAAGCCACTAAGTATGTCCTTTGTGAATGGGGGCACAATGCATGGGCCATTCACGAAGGATAATACTACTGGCTTGTACAGGTGGCAGCAAACAAAGAACATCAACTTAGTCAGACCAAATATCTCGAAACTACCAACTCAACAAAATGAGTATAATGTCGCAGCGACTTTACGCTGATTTCGTGGCAGCAGGTCTCAAATAGTTCTTCCTGTCTAAAACCTTCGGGATCATGATGAATCTCCATATTTGTTCTTGGCAAACATTTTGTCTTGTTTTGATGATGTAACATTTATGGTTTTGGTTTGCTTTTTAAAGAGGTGTGGTGCCCAATTTTCTATGTTCTGTTTTCTATCTTAGCTTGAGGTCTACCATTAAAACAATATATTTAGACATTTTGCGTTGCATTGATCTAGCATTTTTAATACGAGAAGCAAAAACGTCTATAACAGTGCCCCATAGGATAGTACATACACTTCCGGTGTGGTTACCACACCATCTTCAACAAAAAATTTGCTGATACCAAAGTCTCAATTTTGATGAAGAAATATGGGTAATGAGGGTATAGATCGGGTCAAGGACCTTTAAGCCCCTGTAATAAGTACATTTCACATATAAGTGTTTGGTGACATCATCAAAACCAGACAAATTGTTTGACAAAATAATATCTAGAAATATCAGACCAGAGTAAGGCTGACAGTGCAGTAACCTGGACCTTTCCCTGCATGTAGTCCCTGTCTAAGTCTTTATCATAACTGAATGCGGAATAAATTTTAGGGGACTTTGGAAAGATCCATGTCATTGCGCTTAAACAGATCCTGTAAAGTAATTACAGTAATTGTGAAATAAACACAAGTTTGATTTTTTAGCATTTAACATTTAGTCTTGTACAATGTTTCATGATTTTTATCATTTGGGGAAAATTTGTGAGGTTCTCCCTCATTTCCTGTGATCAATTAACATCTCTATTCTATCCAATGGATTAGATCAGAGCACAGGCTATTCCATTTAGAGTCCTCACTCCTATGGATTAGATCAGAGCACAGGCTATTCCATTTAGAGTCCTCACTCCTGTGGATTCTTGATATTACACCCACCATGCTTTTAAGATGGTGCTTCTCATCAGCAACTCATTTTTTTAAAAGATTTAAGGACCTTTTTTCAGCATCCGCTACCAGATCTGCCACATTAGCATTTAAAACACAAAAGGTCCGTATAAAGCAAAGTCCACAATGTCTACATTTGAAATCCAGAATTCTACTCATGTACAGCACACAAGGAAATATAATATATGAGTAGTATATGATGTACCTTTGTTATGGATGATAAGTGGAGTTCATCAAGTGGAGGCTTTTATGGCAAATGAGACGCAATCCTGATCTGCTTTCCAAACATATAGTGTTTCTATAAATTAAGCTGCTGAAAACAAAATTTCTTGACATTTCAAATTAGGAAGGTACTGGCTTCATACTTTCCTGCCGCTTGCCGCTCTGTTGATGATTTTGCTTCACTGCGCAGTTGCACCAGAAATGCCAGTGGTGACCAGCGGAAAGCCGATATATTGATTACTTCACCGCTTTGCCCAAAAACAGCAGATTGTTAGGAGTTGAATTCAAGTCAACTCCGGAGTGCTCCCACTCTGACGTTATGAGAACATATGGGCTTTTTGGCTAATGAGCACAGACCGGTACCGAGCGGCAACAATGACTTTCAGATCATGACGCTACTACTCAATGTCGTCACATAAAATGAAATTTACTCAATTGTAAAATATTCCATATAAGGAAAGAGCAGATGCTTCAATGGGCTATTACACTAGAAATCCATACTCCCCTTATGGAAGACAAGACCTTAATCTCACACACCAAAAGTGTGAATTTCAAATGGGGTTACCTGAATGAGTGACTCCATTTGAAATCTAAACCCCCTGTGTGGGAGATTAAGATGATGTCTTCAATAGGAGGGTGTATGGATTTCAGTTGTAACAGCCCTATTTTGCTATAAAAGCACTCACACAAGAAACAACTTAGAGGGCGCCAGTCCGGAATCTTGACAAATGCTTGTCTATAGGGCTGTGCAAGAATTATGAGCCCCGGTGGGAGTGTAAAATGGGGGGCCAAAAGAGGGGGGGCAGCATTTTTAGGTAAGCCAAGAGGGGGGCAAGTAATTTTGGCACACATTCTTGGGGTGCATTTTAAATAAAACGCTCTAAAAAGGCTTAGGAAAACAGTATGGAAACGCTTCAATATGCAAATTTTCCTGCTCGTTGTGCTTGCAGCAGGTGTCTAGACCATTAAAAGTTTGCAAATTGGGAGACGGGAGGGGGGGACAAGCGATATTTGGCAAGCTGTTTAGAAATTTTACCCCGAGGAGGAGCACATAATTATTACACAGCCCCTGATGAGTCAGTTAGGTCTTGAGATTGTTCATCATTTGATTGAAGGTGCTCCTGGAAGCCACTCAAGTATCCTCATACTTGATACCATGATAATGCTACCGATTGTAAATGAATGATGGCAGCTATTGGTAATACAGCTTTGCTGCACCCACACAACGATTTATGCACGTGTTCTTAGCAGTCAACAACGTCTTTGAGTTCTTCTAGGAACTTGATGTAATTGCCGTGTTCCACACTGGTAGCTATGTCCGACAGCTTTTCTACAAAGTCGTTATCAACGCCTCGCTCGTTCATCATCCTCAGCAGCATATCGTACAGGGTCTGTCAAAATAAGCAACACAATATATATTTACAATGTAAGTTTACCTTAAAAAGTTTATTTAAAAAAAAAAATTTCTGGCAAGTCCAGCGACCCCTTTTGGATGAGGCCGTAGTTTGGAAACCGCTGGTTTAGGATGCACATGTGAGGATCAGGTATTTAGGATAAGAATAAGGGTTACTTATTTATAACATTCAGCCGAAGGCAGGCAGAGCCCAACTCAGAGGCTGCTAAATTAAGGGCATGCCAACTGAATATGATGGTACAAGGATATGGGAAGAAGATTTTGGAAGCAGGAGAAAATCCAGAGGACCCGGAGAAAAACCTACAAGGTCGAGCATGGATCGACAACCTAACTCACATGTGGCAACGTGGGGAATTGAACCTGGGCCGCAGCGGTGAGAAGCGAGTGAGAAAACCACTATCTATAGCATGATCAGCTCGTAATCGGTGGGCCTTATGACATCACGGATTGATATCAATATATTTTATTTTGAGAATTAGATTGTGACATCTTGCCAAAAGCATCACAGATTATTAATTGAAAGTCCTATATTGTCTACTTTCTTTAACATGCAAAATATAGATCAGACAGGTCAAATATATCACTCTCAACGTGGGTCTACTTTTCGGTGTAGTGATAAAAGCCTAACAATTCCCGCCGATTACAAGCTGATCAAACTATACACCAATCCATGTGGGTTTGGGTTAGGATTAAGGTTAAGGTAAGGATTTTGGTTGGGGCTTGTTGTGCGGTGTTAATTCAGGGCAGTCTTAATGCCAAGGAACAAGAGATGGGAACTTTGGCCTCATACAGTATCACTATCATTGACACCGACTTCCTCACTAACATTTGACCCCTGTACTTACCCCATCCATGACCTCTGACCCCACACAGTAGGTGCTGTCACTAGATGTACCCCTATGGATGCTGACTTCATCAATTAGGAATAGATCTTTCTCTACATCCGCCTCTCCTTCTTCATGTAAATCATCCTCATCTAGTTCACTCTCTGTGTAATGACATTTGATTGACAGCACGGACTCAGTGTCCTTTGTAATTTCTACTGTGAAATCGGGATAGGCTCGCATCTGTTGAAAAGAAAAAACAGTTCTTAAATGACGAAAAAAGAACTCAAACCCTGCTCTAGGGTAGATTGGCAAGTTTTCCGTGATTTAAAACACCAAATTCTGCAATTTTTCGTGCATGGTTTGTCAAAAACAAATTCTGTGATTTTCCGTGATGTAATTTCAATTCCATGTTCACATTCCGTGATTAAAAATTACATTTCACAAATCAATGTCTACTCCATGTCTAGTTGTTTTAAGGTTGGTATCTTTGAAGACAGACTTCCATTTTCATTATTTTTACCTCACATTCTCAATATTTTTTCTTCATTTCTATTTTTTGTGTGTGTTTTTCGTTTTTTTCTTATCCATGGATTTGTCCGTTTTTCTGTGACATCCAAAACTTACCACTTTACTCTAGGGCCCCAGATTTCGCATTTTGGGGAATGTAACAATATTTTTTCAGCTCCATGAAATTAACAACAGCAGTTTTTTGGCAGCAGTGGATTGATTTTGGCTGGGATTTTGCAGAAAAAAATTCAGAACATTTTAAAAATATGTTTGCACAAAAATGCAGGTCATAAACACAGTACTGTAAACAAAAAGGCTGGCTCCTACATTCTACAGTTGTAGGAGCAGGCTTTCCAAGCTGAACCAATGTCACCCTGGCCTTGGCTGTCACTAGTCTTCATAACAATTGTGAGTGGACACTACGAATGAGCCCTAAACTTAGCAAATTGTATTCTGAGATACAGTGCAAAATATGTGTGAAAGTCGTATTCATAGGTGTCTCAATTAGGTGCGACATGTTTCTCATTTGATAGCGTTTAAACCAATCAATAATCCTATTGCTGAAGAGGATAATAATCTTCTACATATAGAATGATTAATCTAGTCTTTCTATGCTTTGGCTAAATCCTGTTCAAGTGGCGGGTTACAATTGCATTGTATTTTGTCTAGGTATGTATAACCAACAATAAACAATAAACAATGAGAGGACATTCCTGAACCTTGTTGACTTGGGGATGATTTGAAATGACCGGCAATTATGACTTTATTACCAGCAATGTGGAAAAAGAGACACATGTAAAACCAAAAACAGGGTACCATTTTGTTGAAGGAGCAGAGTTCAACAAACCATAACCCCGCTACTGGATATCTTTATTTTAAACACGAAATAAAACAATTTTGACCGGGGGAGGAATTTACGGCTCATTCGCCATGACAGGTCACAATTGGTCCAGGAGCACACTGGGCAGATGCCAACCACACTGAAATCACAATGCAATCTAATGGACCGTACAAAAAACCTTCCTGAATCAAATTTGTTCAATCAATCATATATTTTGTATCCATTCATCCAGCCCTCGAATTAAGGATCTGAAGGGGCACGGCAACTTTTTTAGGGCAAGTTGATAATTGCCGTGGATTTTCACTGAAAAGGCAAGGCAGCACGGCAATTTGTAATATTTCAAAAGGGCATCAAGGCAACTGTTGAAAATTTGAGAAGGGCACCAAGGCAATTTTTCAAAAGCGAATAGATGCATTACCGTCAGCTGAATTCGACACCAAAGTAAAATTCGACTCTCAACTTTACACTAAAACTAACCTGATTGCTTAAAAACCTGCTTTATAATAAAAAGCAATAAAAAATCAACAGTTTAATTTTGCGATCCCTAGTTCTGAGCTGCAAAACTGACTCGAAACAGCGATGAAACAGCTGTATCTTTGGTAATAATATTGATCAAATTCGCCGGGATAAAAACTATTTCGTGCAAAACATATCTAGAGATGGGCTCACATGTACATGATAAGACGATACCGGAAGGGTATCGCCATCGGTTTGCAATGGGAAGTCAATGTTTGATAATCGAGAGAACAATTGATTTGCCCAGCGCTCAGATTTTGTTCATGACACGAGGTCGAGGAAGCTTTAGTTACTAACAGCGTTTCTGATTGGTCAATAGTACGTTGAAGGTATTTCTCTGACCAATCGAGTAAATGAATAGCAACCAGATAATGTATAATAGCTGATGTGATTGGCTGAATATGTAAGCTTACGTAGGGGTAATGAATATTAATTCACAACAAACTATTGTGTATACTGTGATTGATAGCTGGGTTACGATGCTCAAAATAGCGATCGTGTTCAAGATTTTCAATTTAATTTTCCACAATTTTGCGGGGATTTAACCAGTACTTGTTAATGATTTTATAATGAAGGGACAGGGCTGGCCGGCTAGGGCACCCACGGCAACTTCATTTAGGGGCACGGCAAGTGACTGCCGTCGGTAAAGGACATATTTTGAGGGCATTGCGGCAATGGGGGTGGGCACCCACGGCAATATGCCGTCGGTGCCGTGGGTTAATTCGAGGGCTGCATTCATCATGCAATAATATACATTTGTTTGCAGGAATGTACTAAAAATTCCTTAATTACAGGGAGTCTCATTGAGAATCAGGGAGGGTTGGCTTATCTGCACTGGGCCTTGTGCTCCTGGGGTCCACTTTACGAAGTTCGTAAGTCTCGAAATCGTTCGTAACTTACGACGAGTCGTAAGTTCCATTTCACTAAACTTACTTATGAACGGTACCTTTCGTACATTATAGGATTTACTACAGGGATCCTTCGTAAAGTTATGTCTAGTATTGGGTATTCGTAACTTTACAATGGTTGCATGAGTTACGAAGGGTTAAAAGCTTAGTGAAATGGACCCTAGAGCCAGGGTTCGATTTAACTGGTGTCGTGGAGCAAAATGCTCCCCATTTTGGACAACCTGCTACACAAATTTCAGCTTGTATAGCAATTTTTTACAATGTAAACATATGCTAATATTATAAGAACATCACCGAAATAAGGTTTCACTAAAAATTGCTAGACGCAAAATCGCAAATTTTCAAGTAAAGTAAATCGAACCCTGCCTAGAGCATTTAATCTGTGCATTGGATACGTACAGCTGGTGGAGTTGGTTCTTCATCTTGACCTCCTGATACTTCATCACCTACATCTTCTGCTTCCACTGAATGATTCACATTAAATTTAACTGCAATCCTGAAAATCAAACAAAAACAATATCCACAATTAAGCTTACGAAAAACAAGTGTCAGCGCTTTATACCCTGTCTGGTCACGTCATACACGAAGTAACGTTAGATACGGTTCAGTAAATCACAGGTGGGCAAATGTGCTGTGTGGTTCTGGAGCTGAATTTATAGTACCACTCCATCGTTTGGAAAAAAGCTTTTCCCATGCATGCTCAGCGGTCGCATGGACTAAATTCCCACAAGCACCATAACCCAATCACAAGCCAATCAATGAACGACAATATTGAACGTGACAGCCTTTTTCGGTAGTGTAAAAAAAACAACAACGGGACCCCTAAAAGCGAGACTAACTTAAGTCTAACTCTAACCAGATTGCTAAATAAATTCAGCAGGTTTGTTGATAAACATTATAACACTTCCTTAGTCACGTGTATGATCCTCTCCTGGCTGATAAAACACCCTCTTCAGTCGGGATACGTCCAACCGGAAGTATGGATCTGCAACCATCATTCTGATGATGCCTATTGACCATGATAGGTGAAACCGTCAAATAGTGAGTTTACTTTTGGTTTTGTTTCAATGAAATCTTTTATAATCTAACCAGATTGGTTTAAAAAACTACTTGGACAATTGCTATCCCTGTCAGCGTGCTCGATTCTTAACAACCATGTTGAGGTTTCGAGAGGTGATTTCACCTGATGATTCAGCGAGCGAGTATTGATTCAGCTTGACAACTCCTTTCCCAGCTGCAACAACAATACAGGGAGACAATCACCACGATCACTGACATTTTACATACCGTAATGGATATATGACTTGTTTATGCATCGGGTGGATTTTCCGATTGAGGTAAGGTTTTTGGCTTATTCCAGCGAAAATATTCTCATTTTTCTTCATCAAAGATGCTATCGATGACCAGTTTTTTGAGGACATTTTGATAACAGGCAACTTCCAAACGTCATGGGGTAGAAATGATAGTCTGTACAATTGTACAAAATATACATTTTGATATACCGTATTCGTCAAATAAACGCCCCGAGGCGTTACAATTTCCCAAGGGGCGTTTATTCAAGGTCAATTTTAGAACGATAATTCCCGTTAAAATCATTAGGTAAACTAAAACACACACTAAAATGACGAACTATGAACTAGAAACACTGACTTCTGGCTCACTTCCTGGTTTCTGATCCAGATTTTCGCCAATTATTGACGCTATTATCGACCATGTGCGCAACTTGGTAAGCTTAACTACACAAGATAGCATGGAAATATCGGCATTTTTGAAACATCTTGGTTGAAAAAAGTGGTGGGGGGCGTTTATTTGAGGGGGGGGCGACTATTTGACGAAATACGGTATAGGTCTAAATTTATGTGCACAAAATGGAACCATCATTTACTGTCAAAGGCTAGGAATGTATGGCGTGTATACATCAGCAGTAGGCCTACTGCTGTGAGAAGGACACGTCTGAGCAAAAAGTAGATCAGTTGGCCCTTTGGGTCAGCTGCAGGGCCGGATTTACCTTTTTGGGGGCCCTGAGCCAGGGTAAAATTTTGAGGCCCCCAACGCACCGTGAGTAAGGCATGTGCACTCAAGTGGCCAAATTTTAAGATTTTAGTAGGACATTTGCGCGCAAAGCGAACAAATTTTTCCAGATAACAGGCCAGTAAAAATGTTGCAATTTTTGTACCGGTACCCTATTTTGGCCCAAACCGTGGTATTTTTCGGCTAAAATGGAAGATGCACACTGCACTAGGCCTGGCATTTTCGGGTAATTTTGTACCCGGGAACACGCCGCAATTTTCGGGCGGGTAACCGGGTACCAAATGAAATTGAAAAAAATTTTTTTTTTTTTTTTTTTATTTTTTCGGTTTTGTAGTGTCTCTGGACCTAGACCTAAATGCCAGGATCATTCATGGTTGACCTAAAAAAAAAAAAAAAAAAAAAAAAAAAAAAAAAATTTCAAGATATTTTGTTTTTTTATATGAAAATTGATAATTTGTATTCATGTCATAGTCTATTAATGATTTCAAAATGTATTGAATTTGAATGCATTTTAAAATCATTAATAGACTATGACATGAATACAAATTATCAATTTTCATATTAAAAATAACAAAATATCTTGAATTTTTTTTTTTTTTTTTTTTAGGTCAACCATGAATGATCCTAGCATTTAGGTCTAGGTCCAGGGACACTACAAAACCGAAAAAATAAAAACTTAAAAAAAAAAAAAAAAAAAAAAAAAAAAAAATTTTTTTTTTTGTTTTGAATTCGGTACCGGGAGGGTATTTCCTACCCGGGTAATGTAATCTCGGGCGGGTACCCGTTTACCCGACCGAAAATGCCAGCCTTACACTGCACAGGACAATTTTGGGGGCCCTGGGCGGCTGGGCCCGGCCCATCTGGCCCTAAGGTAAATCCGGTCCTGGTCAGCTGGGACGATTTCCAGCTGGCCCAAGGGCAAATCCACTGGCTCAGATTTTTTGTGGATCAATCTATATTGGCTTCATAAATGACTGGTTCTGACTCTGATCTGTCTACTATTAGTATTACAGATGCCACAGAGCCACTTTTCAGCCAAACAGTGTCTCCAGGTTCCAGCTAGTTGACAGAAACCAGTACATCAATTTACACTAAATTACGAGGGGGTATCCAAAAGTTTTTAACATCGCCCAGAAGTGAACAAGCTATACCGATGAAGTTTTGTCAGTGCAATCACTGGTCCTTATGTACATTATGGTCCAAAAATGGTCTCATAAGTATGTTTACTTTTTTACAGGTGGCGCTAGATGGGCAGTACATTTGTAGGCAACCTGCAAGATGGTGAAAATTGAGGCACGCAGCGTGATTAAGTTCATGCATTTGAAGAGTTAGGCGTACAATGCTCAGAAAATCTATGATGAAATGAAAGCAATCTACGGTGATGATTGCCCATCATATGGCACTATTGCTTTTTGAAAAAGGAATTTCCAAACTGGCCACATGTCCCTCACAGATGAGCTAAGAAGTGGACGTCCATCACTTACGGATGATGAAAAAAAAAAAAAAAAACTCAAGAAAGTGGAGGATCTTATCATGAAAAGGTTATGCGCCGACTTCCCATCTAGCACCACCTGTGAAGAAAGTAAACATACTTATGAGACCATTTTTGGACCATAATGTACATAAGGACCAGTGATTACACTGACAAAATTTCATCGGTATAGCTCTTTCACTTCTGGGTGATGTCAAAAACTTTTGGATACCCCCCTCGTACAGTTACTATATTCCATTCAAAATGTTCTTACGTGTCTCCATCTTTGGTTTTTGACAGTGTCGCTGAAGCGCCATCTATTGACAAGCTGAATCCTGGTATCTGCTCGGGAGCTTGTTTTCCATCTTTTTCTAGTTTGATTTCTTCCTCTAAAAATCTGGAGAGCTCTTTGTCACCTGTCAAGACAAAATTAATGGAAACAAAAATAAACCAATATTTCAGAAGTCTGTACTTAATTTATGTATAATTAGCAAAAATAATAATTTATATAGGCCGCCAGTATTTTTTCTTTTGAGATATCAATCACTAAATGGAGCCACTCGAAAAAAGCAGACTTGTTGCAAAGTACGGACCCGTTCGAAAAAACATAGACTTTGAAAAATCGCTGACGCTTAAAAATACAAATTGGATTTCAATATTTTTTTAGATTTCTATTTGATTTCATCCCTTTTTAGTTGTTTTAAATATTAAACAAATGAGAGCAATTCTAAAACGTTTGTTTTTTTGCGTTCAACGGCCTGTATGATTGTGTGTGAATGGAAAACAACGGGAGTATGCGCTGCACAGTAGTGCACAGTGGACAGCCTTATGAGACTGATGCTTAATATTATTTTAAAAATTATAAAAGATTGTCTCCTCCATCAGGCTCATGCTAGCAGCGTTCGAAATAGGGCCGGTCAGCCGGTCATTGGCTGTAACTTTTTGGCCTGGCCTGTAACTTTTCTGACTGGTATCTAGTTGCTGGCACAGCTGGCCGGTAACTTTTTAAGGTCAAGCCCGGCTGGCCTGTAACTTTTTGAGGTATATTTCGAACACTGCATGCTAGCCTACCGGGATAGGGACAGGCACATCTGAGCGAGGGCGCTATTTATTTTACTTGATAATAAAGCCCTATGTAAATCTGTGCCATTTTGTGCCACTGAAAACACCATTTTTGGAGAAAATGATGAATAAAACCAAAATTAATCTGTTTCAGATGCTCTAGTTTGCATTGACAACAGATTCAATTTATTATTATATTATTTTAAAAATTATAAAAGATTGTCTCCTCCATCAGGCTCATGCTAGCAGCGTTAGAAATAGGGACGGTCAGCCGGTCATTGGCTGTAACTTTTGGCCTGGCCTGTAACTTTTCTGACTGGTATCTAGTTGCTGGCACAGCTGGCCGGTAACTTTTTAAGGTCAAGCCCGGCTGGCCTGTAACTTTTTGAGGTATATTTCGAACACTGCATGCTAGCCTACCGGGTCCGGGACAATCTTTTATAATAATTTTTATTTTATTATGACATGTCATTGTCAGTGTATTTTTGTATTTTGATGTATTTTAGCCAGAAAAAAAAAAAAATATGATGATCATCATCATAAAGTCATGAATCGAGTAGCAATAACAAATTGCGATATGCGTTTGTTGACAAAAGCTTCCTGCATTCCTGGCTTACCCTCTGTGTGTAGCCTTGCATGATGTCCACAGCTACACGTCTGGCTAACACTGGGCCATCGTAACCTGGTTACATGTTGAGATCCCAGATTGTCAATTGATTGACACGAATGAATCCCACTGCCTGAACCATTCGACGATGCGGTCAAACACCACATCGAACGAGTGAACGCGCGTGATATTTGTGTCTCTTTTTGAACACCCAGGAACGATCGAGCAAATGCAGACGATGTAACGGCTTGTCTACTTTGTGAAAATACCTTTCTGCCCACATTTGTGGCAGCTTTAACTGCAGAAAACGACATTTTAGACGGTGTTTCAAACCCACGTGTGTTGTGTACAATGTATGCAGCCGAAGATTTTTGGATGTCGAAGTCTAGGGTCAAAGGTAAAAGGTCAAATCATAGGTCATAATAAACTCGTTTACAGCGTGAGTATGATCAGGTGGACGTTACGCAAATTTATATGAATTAGATCGGATTGATTGCAAGTCGAACAAAGTATTTGGGAATGAGATTAATCTCCCGGTAGCGAAATCGGTCAAAGTTCAATCATTTTCAGGCAGCTGAGATTGAGAAGGGGAGTGTGATTTCTTCTGTTGACTGCAATTAAGAAATCTGAGGCTTTATAATGACTGATTCTGACTCTGATCTGTCTACTATTACAGATGAAATCAAGGAATTAGATAAAGAGTATGGAGAACTCAAGGTGAGTTTGAAATGAAACTAATCATTCATGATTAGATTTTTAAGCTTTCCAATTCAATCAATCATGCCAATACAATGACATGAATGACAATGATCACAATCAAGATCAACCATACCATGCATGGTAAATAAATAAATAAATAAATAGGGGAGGCGAGTTAAGCGCAGTGGTAATTCCTCGCTTTGCACCACTGAGGTCCCGGGTTCAAGCCCGGCGCCCAAGGACTCATGTGCACTTGGTTTATCCCGATCCATGCTCGCTCTCGCAGGTTTTCTCCGGGATCTCCGGTTTCCTCCTGCTTTCAAAATCGGTGATTAGTTGTTTCGTTATCAAAAACTTCCTTCACCCAATGGAATTTGGGGAGCTGCAGAAAATGGGTGGATGTTACAATCTAAGTGCGGATAGGTTTGCGCCGGGTTCGGCTGCAACTAGCCTAGTTGATGCGATCTGATTGTGATGATTCACCACTAGCGAAATTACAGCGCTTTGAATCCTCTGGAAAAAGCGCTATATAAATTCCGAAATTTATTTATTTATTTATATGCATGCATGGGACAAATTTATTGTTATGTATTCAATCATTTGTCAATCATTCACTCATGCATTCTGCTTCTGTACATAACTTTAATACGAAACTACAAACTCACTAACTTCAACTTTGTTTTACATTCTTTGGTTTCATGTTGATTGTATTTTGTATGAAATTGTATTGAGTTAACAATTTGGATAGCTGATTTGTTTTAATCAGCTGCTACTAGCTATAGGCAAAATAACCAATTCTCGATCATGAGAGGATGAACCTTCTGCGTCAGCGTACTTTTCATAGAATAACACGATCGCGCCTTGACCTTGACCTTGCCTAGCAACGATCGTGTGATTGGTCAATTCTGAAAAGCTGTGTTTGCGCCGTATTAAGCGTCGGTCTTTGCGTAGTACGCTCGACGCAAATATCTGTGCGTACCCAAGTTTGCTCTCATGATCGAGAATTTAATATTTTGCCTATAAGTATACTTTTTTGTTAACTCTGTTTTCATGTTTACTTGTACTGTACATGTACATGTATCTTGTTTTTTGCGCCTTGGATTAGATTTAATTTTCTAGATAAATGGCGCATTATAAATGCTTATTTATTATTATTATTTATTTATTATTAGAACTTGCACTACTCACAAAATAATACATATATATTATTAAAAATTACCGATCCTGAACTTAAGAATAACTATTGCAGGGCTGTCAACTCTCACAAATTGGCTGTGAGTCTCACGGATTCGGACATTTTCTCACGGTCTCATGCCAAGGTAGCATAATCTCATGCCTACATTGTAGGTAGTAAATCTCACGCAAAGAGCTGTCAAATGAGTAAAATCTCGCGCATCATAAAATGATTTGTTACCCCCCCCACACACACACACTTTTTAGATTCTTCTGCGCCATGGCTCAAATAATCATGGGTCAAAATGAACATTGTAGTCGGCAAAAATAATTCCGCCCGATACGCCTCTGTTTGACAGTGTCTCACGCCAAGCAATTCCAAAAAGTTGATATCCCTGCTATTGTCAATTTCATCATTCCCGTTGCTAGCCTGAGAATCGCAAATTTCACAAAGAAATGTCAGATCATCAGATGCTAGGGCTGGCGTCGGCACCGTTTTTTGATGTGACATGTCGATACAATTCGTATATCGACGTCAACAGTGTGTCGACAAAAAAAAATCTAAAAAAAAACACAAAAGTTTTTTTTTTTAATTTTCAAAAAATATTTTAGTTATAGGCCCAAAATGACTTGATATTCAAGGTTGGAAACCAGAGAAATACTGCTACTCAAAAAAAAAAGCCAATTTTTTTTTTACAAAGTTAGATAAAGTTGTACATTTTATTAGTTTTGACCGATCAATAATTGGTCACAAAACACTTTACAATGTAATTGAAATTCGGAGCTTCAGAGACTCAAAACCTTTATAAATCAGCTAAATTGAAAGGAAAATTAAATTGAAAATACATCAAACTACTGCCGCGACCTGACTTTTACAAAGTAGCCGAATCTTGCCAAGTAGCCCAATTGTGCGCCTAAGGCACGGCTTTGGCATCACTGAAGGGGACAAGGCTATGCGGCCTGTGCCTGAAAATTACAGTCCTGTTCATGTTTTGGCAATCCTTAGTTTTAGGTTAGTTACTGAAGTTAGTAGTAGGTTACTCAAGAACTCTAGCTTCAAATTTGCACATAATAGTTAACGCTTGATGCTTGGATGCTAGTCTGTTGCTATCATTTTTTGGTCAGTCAGCATGTTATTTACTAAATTCTGCAATTCTGTTTTATGATAGGATGAATTTGAAAGTACATTGTAAGTTACAATGTATTACTATGAGTCATCTGCCTCTTTTGAGTAAAGATTGCCTATTTTGAACAGTCCAGAATTTTGTCGAAGTGTAATTTTAGTTTTGATGTGATCGCCCGTTGTGATCAGCTGGATGTGTTTACTTCTAAACTTCCATTGCTTTACACGGTGGTACTGTCATGCTTCAGCAAGTCTAATTAGATTTCGAATGTAATGGTCTCTAGTCTAGCCTCCAATGTTATGCCTCGTCGGTGAGTAAATTTGTGGCTAGACTTCTCAAGCAAGGTTAGGGTGATTTTATTATTTGACATATTAGGGAATGCAGGGTTCACTACTTAGGGCTAAGAGTCTAGAGTTGGGGCGAAGGTTGGAATTAGGGTTTAGCCAAGTAAAAAAAAATACATGTGTAGCATCCCCTCCCACTTCCTTTTTTAAAGATTCTTAAATTTTCTTTTTATTTGCTACAATTTCAGACAAATAACTTTTTAACGAAGATGTTTTAGAAGTGTTTACACATTCTATAGCCTTACAAATGTATAAAGCACTTCAGAAACGTTTTGTGTTCAGTAGAGGGACCTATCCTACTAGATCAAAATAAAAAAGGCTTCCTCCTTTTATTCAGCCCCGGGAACCAGCCAAACTTCAGAATCAAAACTTCCACAATCTGTGATGATCGCGATGTGGGACTTCCATAGAATTGTACAGAGATTAAATTTTGCTAAATTTGACCTTTCTAGACAAGTTGACCCATGGAACTGAAATGGTTACCCAGTGAATTGTACAAAAGACCTCACCTACTATGTAATTTTACATGTACATACCGTATACTATTTGTACTTTAACTTCAGAAATATTACCAAGAATACCAAGAGAAGTTGTCTGAAGTGCAGGCAATGCAGAAGAAATGCTCCAGCTTAGCCAATCACCAGGCTAGGAAATACAAGCAGCTCACAGAAAACCTTAAAAGGTAAGAAATGCTCCATCTTAGCCAATCACAAGGCTAGGAAATACAAGCAGCTCACAAAAAACCGTAGAAAGGTAAGAAATGCTCCAGCTTAATAGCCAATCACCAGGCTAGGAAATACAGGCAGCTCACAGAAAACCTTAAGGTGGCACTACACCCCTTGATAAATTTGTGACTATTTTTGCATTTTTCTCAAAAAATAATAACACACTGGTAATAAAAGTTCTGTATATTATAGGGGCAAGGAATTCAGTTACTACACTGGAACTTCAGTGTCAAGACAAGCGGTACGTTATTTATGATAAGAAAAGAGGTACCGCTAGAATGTACATCATTTCTTAACATACATGTAATGAACCACTTGTCTTGAATCTCTAAAATTTCAGTGAAGTAACTGGATTCCTTGCCCCTATAATATATATATACATAACTTTTATTACCAGTGTACATGTACATGTAGTTATTTTTTGAGAAAAATGCAAAAGTAGTCACTAAATTTATCACGGGATGTAGTACCACCTTAAAGCCTTATAATGTACGATCTTATAATATGAAATTGGTTAATTTTTTTTAAACCTGATTTTTTTGCATATTTGTAATGTGCACACATGTCCCAACTTGCACCTAAATGGAATCGGCCAAATTTGTTGGCTTTGTAGGTCAACAGAGCAAAGTTCGACATATTATCATAATTAAAAAAATTATGATAATATGTCCTCCCATAGAACTGCATGTTAAATGGCCAAAATAACCAGTGGGATTTCTTTCACTTTACCTTGTTATTTCAACTTAAAATGGACAACAGCCCTTCCCGACAGTTATATTATTTCAACATTTTGAATAAAGAATAACAACATTAAAATTTGACGGAAATCGTACATTAAGGCTTTAAGGTAAGATCTGAGCCTATCACAAGGCTTGGAAATACAAGCAGCTAACTACAGGTCACAGAAAACCTTAAATTTTAAATTTCAGAAAAGCTGTATTATAATTTTTGCTCTAATAAAGACCGCTGACCGTCACTCACTACATGCGAGTGGAACATCTCAGTAAGAATTATTTGCAATTTTGTACTATTATAATCTGTTTGAATTGCATTGTCAAATTTAACCAAATTTGTTTAATCATTACTTTCTTGATCATTCTGATTTCACAAGTACAGTATGATCATTTTGCAGAGCTCTAACAAAATTTTCCTCACATTTATATCAATTTTACTTTTCATTATTTGTGCTGAAAGTGATGACCATTCAAGCAAGTGAAGACTTTCTTTTTTTGGAAGTGTTTATTTGTAATTTGTTTCTACTTTGCAAATTGCCTGATGATAACGATGAGAGTGAAGGGCAATTGTGTAGGGTTTTTTTCACATAACTTCTGTTGCTTATCAGAAAAGCAATTGCCTATATCTGATTGATCTAGCTTCAAGTCACAAGCAGTTGACTTGAAGGTAACTTTGTTGCTAGCCACAAGTGGACAATGGTAGTGATTGTAATAACTGCTACCAGTGTTTGATAACTTTGATTAGCAATTTTTAAATGGCATGCTGCGAATGCTAAGTATGATATGCCCTGGAGGCACCCAAGGAAAGGGGGGGGGGAAATTTTGCTTTTGGATAAGGGTTGTATTTGTTTTTTTGATTGATTTATTTATTTATTTTAAATTTGTTTGTGAAATTTTTCTGTTGTGAAGTTTTTTTGAGAAACTGCCAGGAAGGAAGGGTGAACTGTCCATTTTAAGCTGAATTAATAAGGTACATGTAAATGAAAAAAAATCCCACAGGCTATTTTGGCCATTTAACATGGAGATCAATGGGGATTTCATGTCATAATTTTATGACATTATGTTAAAATTGCTCTGTTGACCTACAAACACAACAAATGTGGCTGATTCCATTTTAAGGCCAGAGTAATGGAAGACACATTCGTCCACGACCGAATTTGAGATTTTTTGATATTTATCAACACTAAGATGTATTCTTTCACTTGAAACTGATAAAATACAACTTGCTAATATTTATTCGTATTTTTTGCTTGATTTATTTCACTCTTTTCAACTCTAAAAAGTCACATGGCTCAAGACAGCTTAGTAAATTGGCGGAAATAATGAGTCAGAAATGCGCTGAATGCGAAATATTGTGATTACTGGCAGACGATTCAAGCGTCAAGCGTGACGTGGCGCAACTCTCTGGCGTATGTCCAACACAGTCAAGGCGCATTCGGTATGTTGTTAACACCAGCAAATGTGGTGTAAACAAAACAAAAATTTGCAGTCAAAATGCCACTTAGATTTTTTAATTATTTTGAATTTTGGCGCACTGAAAGCAGAGATTAAAGATTCATTGGTACAAAAGATGCATATTTAGACCATGCACCAGATGCAGCTTTTACAAGTGTGAAAGTCTTACCATTTTAAAATTTAGGGACGTTTTGTGCATAATTTTGCAATTTTTTTACTAAAATGTCGATTTCTCAGAGTTCACTTTTGACAATATTGCGCGATTTTTGTGACAAGATAACTTGAACAATATGCAAGCAAAGGGTAAACTTTTTGCACTTTCCTTTAGAGTACATCAAAGTCTAGGGAAGGTTTTTTCATTTTTTCAAAATATTTGTTTAAAACAAAAATATACACCATTATGTGCAATTTTTAGCTTAATAGAGTGACAAAATGGCTTTTTTCACATGTTTTTTCAATATTTGAAAAAGAGACAAATTTCAAAAAATAAAAAACCTTCCCTAAGTTCATGTCTCTTCTTCATGAAAAGCTAACTGAATTTTTTTTACTCCGAACGGATATTTTTCTAAGTTGTCACACAAAAAATGGGGTAAAAAAGTGAAATTTTGTGATTTTTTCAAAAACTTGAGATTTTTGAACAAATCTGACGTCACCATGGGATTCCTTGACTCAATTCCTTTCCAAAAATGTATAGTTTTATATACTTTGGACATACAATTCAGAAATAATGATGCTCAAAAAGGTCCATGTTCTCTCCCATTACTCTGCCCTTAAGTTGGGACATGTGTAAGCGTTACAAGTTTGAAAAAAAATTCAACCAATTTCATATTATAAGATCGTACTATGGCTTTAATAATAAAATTTGATGTTATTCTATGTTGTAATATTTATAGGACAAGCAGTCAATTGCCAAATGATAGTGATGACAATGAGCAACAGAAACTGAAGAAGGAACTCAAAGAAAGGGGAAAAGTATGCACCGAAGTCTTCGATAGTTTACCAAGGACTGGCGGGTAAGCTATAAACATATATGCGCATTATGGGAACGGGGAGGGGGGGTCACAAGTCAGGGGGGTATTGTCTTTCTAAACTTGGGAAAATTGTCAAATTTTAATATGCCCTCCCCTTGAAAAACACAACCCTAATGCCTCCATGTACATGTACTGACTGCAAGTCAAACTTTGAAGTATTAGTAAACTACTCAACAAAAGTTTGGAAAGTTTCTTCAAGCATCTATATGTCGTATTATTTGTGACATGTTCATATGTGACACAATCGAGGGAAATGAGTCGGATGTCGCTAATATCGATTTTGAGATATTGGCAAAGGAAGTGTTAATATTCTTTTGTTTTATGTTGTTTTCAGCAATTGATAAATTGACGTAACTTTGCAACGAAAAGTCATATCAATATGAGGTTTTCAGTTTCAGAAAGCTTTAAATGTCCGCTTTAGAAACATATGTGTACATCCATATCAAAACGATGCACTTGTCGGCTGCTACATGTGTCTCATTTCACATAATAGCTAGGAATAAATACCAGACTCATCTCTGAAGTGGAGGTCACTTGAAATCATCCCAAGTCACACGGTTTAGGAATACAGAGAACATTCCTTCATACAATTTGATTTGGGGATGATTTGATGTGACCTACACTTGATATGAGTCTGGTATTTATTCCTAGCTATTATGTGAAATGAGACACATGTAGCAGCCGACAAGTGCATCGTTTTGATATGGATGTACACATATGCAAAACTCTTTTTCGACCGGGTTCGACATGTGACTCATTCCCCTTGATCATGTCACATATTGTGTTACATATGAATGGACAGCTAATTTACTCCCCTTTACAGTGACACCACATTTGAAACAATCACCTTTTTCACAGCTGAGTACACCTCTTGTGAATGTAGTGCCCAGGTCTCAAACAGAATGTACCAATTTGTAGGGACTTAGCTAGGCTCAAGTAGGGCACATGCCATCACAATAGTAGTGGTATAGCTAGGGGCATGGGGACACATGCCCTCACAATAGCAGGGGCGTAGCTAGGGGCAAGGCGGGCACATGCCCTCATAATAGCAGTAGGGTAGCTGGCAAGGAGGGCACATGCCCTGGGTCCCATATTTGGAGGAGCCCCAAAGTTTAGCGCTTAAAACACCCTAAGGCCAAATGCCTCGGAAATACACCCAAATGTCTCCCAAATACACCCAAATGTCTTCCTAATACATCAAAATGTCCGAAAAATAGTTACTCAAATTGTTGAACTTTTTGACAACTGTCATATATTTATAACTTGTTTGACATCTAAATATATGTTTTTTCTCACTATTGTTTTCAAACTATTTCAGGGCTCTTCTGCACGTCATTGTTGGTAAAGTGAGTGTATCCTTACTCTCCAAAGCAGAAAGGTAAGCAACTGATCGGATGGTTACTACATTGTAAAAGTCTACTTTCCTCGTACATCATTGCTTATAACCCCCTGAGCACTACCTGCCGATTTCACATTGCCTCTGATTGGTCAATTACATGATATCTTCACTTAAAACACCAATCAGAATGGAGCTTTGCAAATAATTCACCCCAATTTTTTTGGGTGGTGAAATTATTCTAACAATGTTGCTGATTGGTCCAATTGATAATGGAAACTTCTTTTTGGCCAATCGGCAGGTAGTTCTCATGGGGTTAAGTTGAATGTACTTGGCAGACAGGTGTAAAATTTATTTACAAGGAAGGGTGCATCTATTCTTAGCTTAAACCATTTTAATTAGTGTTTTTACTAAAATTCTATTTTATTTTTTTATAAATCAAATCAGCAGAAATATTGGTGAGGAATGACAATAGTCATAAAGAACCCATCACCTCAAAATTCTTTATCACCCGATAATTTCTTCTTGAATCGGCCAATGCTGATCCTGATTCCGATATGTACTATATGAAAAATAACCATGATAAGATGTCCTACACGCCGAGAAATTAATTAGGATGCTCACTATACTTTTTGTGGTCAGCAAGGATGTAAGCCTTTTTTAAATGGAAATAGTGATTGTCTGTGATAAATACCTCAGTGAACAATTTTTTGTGGTAAAATACAACATTTTAGCTTAAATGCTGCATTTGCATAAAAATCATTAATTGGTTCACTAGATCGGCCAACAAGAGGATTTTACCGATTTGAGTCGGAACTGAAGCTGAAAATTGGGCTGATTCGTAAAGTACCAATTTGACATGTTCTTTACTAAGTAACAATAAAAGCTTAAAATTTTGCACCCTTTTACGATCAGTGTTAGAAATTGTTGGGATTTATTTGAAATCCTATGTATTTTCATCTTGGGAGCTGACACTCCAGTCAAAAAAATACCTCGGCCCAAAACCAACCCTTCTAAATTCACACAGTGACTTCAAAACGGGTGTGCACGGTTGTTATTGGCAAAAGTTTGACTACATGAAGTGAGGGGTGTGTGACTGGAAGCTTAGAATGGGATATTTCAGTTGAAATCCATTATACGTATGTACACCCCCTATAGAAGACATGACCTAAATCTCAAATTTCAAATGGTGTTACCGGAATGGGTGATTCCATTTGAAATTCACACCTTACATGTATATGGGAGATTAATTTAAGATAATGCCATCCAATATCCATAGGTGGTGTTATGGATTTCAACTGGAATAAGTCAATTGACTTTCTTTGGTATAGCCTAATTATTATATTTTGCTTGTTTTATTTTCACAGATGGGATTACAAGGAGGACTATGAACATTTCAAATTTTACATGACAATCATCTGTCTTTTACTGGCCATATTCAACACATTCCTATTACAGTCCAGGTATGTTTTTAATATATTTTCACAAAATATCAAGAGCTATCTCAAGAACCACTGAACCAATACACGGCTTGTTTGTACTCATTTTCATGCATTTTTTGTACTGATGCCAAATGTGGTCATAAAAATGTGCAATTCTGAAATTTGTGATCTTTTAAAGAAAATTTAAAACTTGTCGTCTGCAGTCGACACTTGTGTCGAGAGGGTTAAATCCATTTAAATTACTGTATTGCCCTTTCCTGTTTGACCCTATGTCAGCAAAATCATGGGTCACAATTTTTTTTATTGCTTGTCTAAAATATCACAATCTGATCAAAATTTAATCGGATTTGTTGCTGATACCAACCTGAATAGAAAATACTGCCAACAATGTATCTCCCTATAGTTAGCTCGATTGAATCTTGGAAATGGCGGTCTGACATGGCTGTCATTTTCTATGGAAGGGGAATGGTAGTGGTCATTATGTCTGATGTGGCCAAAGTCTATTTGTTTATGTCCATCACCCTATATATGTTTTTCTCTGACATTTTTGTTGTTGTTCTTCATCTTATTTCCTTTGTTTATATCTCTTCATTTTCTCTCTTCTTTCTTTCGTCCAAGTAATTTATTCTTGCTTTTACGTCCTACTGGCTTTCTTTACTCGTAAAGCACTCGCACAGAGCACACAATAACCAGAGCTTGGCAAAATTCCATAGCAACAAATCTTCACTTCCCTTGTGACGGTCCATGTACGAAAAAGTCCTCACTGCATACATCTCACACACTGCACATCTTAAAGTTTGTGTGGTGTTTTACCATGCGTTTGTTACTGAAGTTTGTTCGGCTTATATTAGGCGAAAATTATTCGGCTTTTGTTACTGTGCACATCAATAAAGTCCCAACTCGTGCTCGTGTAAATTCACATAAGGGTGCGCCAGTCATGCAATATGCATTGCACAACTACCCCAGTAAGCACTGCGCCCAACTGCGTACATGCCATTTTATATCAATACACAGTGTTATTTTTCGACTTATATAAGCCTAACAAACTTTAACAAATGAATGAAGGGACACAGGTACTGCTTGAGCCAGGGTCTTAGCTAGAAATTGAGATTTGCCCGTTATTTGAATAAAAATGTTGAAAAAGTTCAAATATGTCTTCCTATGGCCTTGTTTTGCAAAGCTGGTCTACTAAAAAGGTCAACAGCCTTTGTCAATACCTACAATTATAAATGCAGCATCTGTTAAAGGCATTTATTTTGCCCATCCCAGGAGTAAACTCCCCGTCTAAAATAACGGCCAGACGGCTGGCTAGCTAATACATTGGCTTGAGCTGGCTTTGCAGTGAGACAATTGTTTGTACAGAGGCTCTGTGATAATCCATTTAATGCATTCTTTCTTTTCATTGCATTCCATTGTGTGTTTGTCATCTCATCAGCACAAGTGAAATACTCATAAGGTAAGATGACCATAAGATGATGGCCACAGTGTAGTAGGAATACACCCAAATTTATTAGGAATACACCCAAATGTATTAGGAATGCACCCAAATGCATTCTTTTCTTTTCCTTTCATTGCATTGTGTGTTTGTCATCTCATCAGCACAAGTGAAATAGTCATAAGATAAGATGACCACAAGGTTGATGGCCAGAGTGTAGTAGGAATACACCCAAATGTATTAGGAATACACCCATATGTATTAGGAATGCACCCAAATGTATTAGGAATACATCCAAATTTATTAGGAATACACCCAGATGTATTAGGAATACACCCAAATGTATTAGGAATACACCCAGATGTATTAGGAATACACCCAGATGTATTAGGAATACACCCAGATGTATTAGGAATACACCCAGATGTATTAGGAATACACCCAAATGTCTTGAGAATACAACCAAATGTCTTGGAAATACACCCAAATTTCTTGGGAATACACCCAAATGTCTTGGGGTACATTCTCCTATAAAGTGTTCAAGTTGAATGACAAAATGTCTCAGGAATGACAAAATACCAGCCACAAAGAATTCATGAAAATCATTCACAATCGTAAACTTAAATTAGTTTCAGAGCACGAAACAATGCTTGGGTTATTTTTTAACAATACATACCTGCCAACTACTCCGATTTTCGCGGAGTTACTCCGATTTCCCGAGTTTTAAGCCCCCGAAAATCGGAGTACTCCGATTTTCTGAAAAGAAAAAAATTAAAAAATTTTTTTTTTTTTTTTTTTTTAAATTTTAATTTTATTTCTTTTCCAACGTTTTTGGCGACTTTGGAGAACCACTGGACCTATTCTGAAGTGCTAGGATCATTCACAGTTATTTTGAAAAAAAATTGGAAAAAAATTACAGTTTGTTATCCTCAATATGCAAACCACTAACTAATGTTTACCTCTTCATCTAGCACATATTATAAATGCATGGAAAACCAATGCATGTATAATAATGTGATAGATGAAGAGGTAAACATTAGTTAGTGGTTTCCATATTAAGGATAACAAACTGTAATTTTTTTGTATTTTTTTTCCAATATTTTTTCAAATTAACTGTGAATGATCCTAGTACTTCAGAATACGTCTAGTGGTTCTCCAAAGTCAACAAAAACTTGACATGTTTTTTGTTAAATGGATTTTTTTTTTCTGAATTTTTAACTTTGTATTGTGCATCATATCATTGTCTTATCAGTCACGTAGGCCTTGTTATAAAGCCAAAAAATCGCTTTAACGAATGATCGTTATGTACAAAAGTATAGGAAACTGCATTTTTCAAAGCACATTATCTATGTGAAGGAAGCATATTTTTTCAAACTTGTAAATACAGGTCCGAGAATGTTTTTTCACATTTTTTCAAAGGTTGCAGTCATCAAATATGTGTTGAAAGTTTTGCCAGATAGGGAGTATTAATACCTCCTCAAATACAAACCTTCAGAATAGGTCTAGAGGTTCTCTATAGTTGCCAAAAACTTTGAAAAAATTAAGAAAAAATGGATTTTTTTTAAAAATGTTCACATTTGTATTGTGCATCATATCAATGTCCTATCAGTCACGTAGGCCTTGTTATAAAGCCAAAAAATCGCTTCAACGAATGATCGTTATGTACAAAAGTATAGGAAATTGCATTTTTAAAAGCACATTTTCTGTGTGAAGGAAGCATATTTTTCAAACTTATAAAAACAGGTCCCATAATGTTTTTTCACATTTTTTTCAAAGGTTGTAGTCATCAAATATGTGTTGAAATTGTTGCTAGATATGGAGTATAAATCCCTCCTCAAAGTGTATAAAAGCCTAGGGCTTCATTTTCACCTTGTTCTTTATTGTTGTTTTTCTATAAAATGTGTCTTCTGTGAAGGGGCTTATAAGGGTTTTTACAGTGTAGAAACCCTCTAAACCCTTAAGTGGGCCCCTGGACCCCCCGCCATCAGAGGCGATACTACGGGCGCTTCGCGCCCTACGTTCGCCATGTACTCTGTTTTCTAGGTTTTCAATGTTGGCAGGTATGACAATACTTGATTTTTAAGCAATATTACTTGTACGTATTGGGGTAACGTATCTGTGGTAACGTATCTGTTAAGCCCTTTAACGTTTTTTATTTTAATCTTGCAAGTGCAAAAACTTACCGACTTAATACCCAAATGTATTTGGAATACACCCAAACTGTATTTATGAATACACCCAAATGTATCAGGAATACACCCAAATGTATAAGGAATACACCCAAATGTATAAGGAATACATCCAAATGTATTAGGAATACACCCAAATGTATAAGGACTACACCCAAATGTATTAGGAATGCACCCAAATGTATGAGGAATACACCCAAATGTATTAGGAATACACCCAAATGTATAAGGAATACACCCAAATTTATTAGGAATACACCCAAATGTATTAGGAATGCACCCAAATGTATTAGGAATGCACCCAAATGTATTAGGAATACACCCAAATGTTGCTTGCAAGTAATTGGCCATTGTCTTGTTCTCTCTCATATAGATTCTTTGATGCAATCATGCATTTCTTACTGGTGTGGTGGTATTGTACCCTTGTATTGAGAGAGAGTATTCTAGCACACAATGGGTCAAGGTAAGTGAATACTGTATACCTTCATTTTGGGATTTTATGAAAATTGTGCAAGTTGTTTAAAGGAGTATTTCGTGATCCTAGCATCCTCTTTTTATGACAATTTTCAGTAGATATCCACAAAAAAAGCTTATTCCCAAAATTTCAGTTGATTCTGATTTTGCGTTTGGGAGTTATGCATGATTATGTGTATTACACTGCTCCATAGACAATGTGTTGTAATTTCGTTCTGGTATACCAGAACGAAATTCAAATTCCACGATATATTTGCAAAACGAATTAATCTGCAAGAAATTTTTTGTACATAAACATTATGCAGCCAGAGGTTTCCAGTGATATAAAAATCTCAACTTTTTTTGAGAAAAGTGGGGGGATGAGGCTGTGGATCACGAAATGCCCTTTTAATTTGCGGAAGTTATGTATAAGTGTAAGACCTGCAATGAGATACCATACATCATTACTTCTCTGTTATACTCAGTGGTATCCTCCTTATATGGTCTGAGAGCATCACATATCAACTCTTTGTTGTCTTATATTTACAGGATACGAGGTTGGTGGGTGATACATCATTACCTATCTGTTGTACTCAGTGGTATCCTCCTTATATGGCCTGAGAGCATCACATATCAACTCTTTGTTGTCTTATATTTACAGGATACGAGGTTGGTGGGTGATATATCATTACCTATCTGTTGTACTCAGTGGTATCCTCCTTATATGGCCTGAGAGCATCACATATTAACTCTTTGTTGTCTTATATATTACAGGATACGAGGTTGGTGGGTGATACATCATTACCTATCTGTTGTACTCAGTGGTATCCTCCTTATATGGCCTGAGAGCATCACATATCAACTCTTTGTTGTCTTATATTTACAGGATACGAGGTTGGTGGGTGATATATCATTACCTATCTGTTGTACTCAGTGGTATCCTCCTTATATGGCCTGAGAGCATCACATATCAACTCTTTGTTGTCTTATATTTACAGGATATGAGGTTGGTGGGTGATATATCATTACCTATCTGTTGTACTCAGTGGTATCCTCCTTATATGGCCTGAGAGCATCACATATTAACTCTTTGTTGTCTTATATATTACAGGATACGAGGTTGGTGGGTGATACATCATTACCTATCTGTTGTACTCAGTGGTATCCTCCTTATATGGCCTGAGAGCATCACATATCAACTCTTTGTTGTCTTATATTTACAGAATACGAGGTTGGTGGGTGATATATCATTACCTATCTGTTGTACTCAGTGGTATCCTCCTTATATGGCCTGAGAGCATCACATATTAACTCTTTGTTGTCTTATATTTACAGGATACAAGGTTGGTGGGTGATACATCATTACCTATCTGTTGTACTCAGTGGTATCCTCCTTATATGGCCTGAGAGCATCACATATCAACTCTTTGTTGTCTTATATTTACAGGATACGAGGTTGGTGGGTGATACATCATTACCTATCTGTTGTACTCAGTGGTATCCTCCTTATATGGCCTGAGAGCATCACATATCAACTCTTTGTTGTCTTATATTTACAGGATACGTGGTTGGTGGGTAATACATCATTACCTTTCTGTTGTACTCAGTGGTATCCTCCTCATATGGCCTGAGAGCATCACATATCAACTCTTCCGTAACAAATTCATGGTGTTTTCTTTATATCTATGTAAGTATAGCACCAAAGCCAAATTTGTTTGATTTTTGGGTTCGACTGTTAATGCTGTATCAATCCTTGTTGTTAATGCAATATTGACTATTATTATATAATACGAAGCTTTTAGCTATACCACAAATTTTTAATACTGCACGGTAACACCGTGCAAGATAATTTTGATACTGAACGGGCGCGCACATTTTGCTTGTCGCTCGCAACTCGTAGCGCGTTACGCGGCATACCTCGCGTGCGGAGAGACCAAAGCAGGCGTAATAGATTGAGTTACGCAGTTTGTTGTTTTGTACCGCCGGGAAACCTGATGAAAATGATTACACTAAACGACTGGATTCCAAATGGCACCAGCATGTTTAGTTTGATACTTTGGTACTCAAAACGCATAGAAAAAGCTTCATATTATATAATAATAATAATATTGGATGGCTTTATTTCGGGTTGTATGAGAATATACTGCACTTGCCATGAATGATATTCAACTCGCCGTACCGGCTCGTTGAATATCATTCATGGCGCGTGCAGTATCCGGCTCGTTGAATATCATTCATGGCGCGTGCAGTATATTCTCATACAACCCTCAATGCCATCCAATATTATATAAATATTGTAATCCATATTCATTAATATTAAATACCTTGTCACAAGGTGTGTTCCTAATGTTGACAAACCTTATTATAGGAGGAACTTTAACTAATTCTAGTTAAATCAGAAGTAATGGTAACAATTTTTGGTCAAAACATTTACGTAGAAATATTAAATGATATCTCATTAACAAACCAATGAATTGATATTTCATAAAAAACATTGATTAACTAAGTATTGATGGTCATCAGAAGATTAAGCACATTTGGTTCCCTTTCCAAGATAATAGCCTAAAGGCTGAAATAATAGTTTGACGTCTTACGGGTGTGTTACCATTGCTACAAATTGCTCTCCTCTATCTGTTTAACCCAGCTGGCATTTCTGAAAAGTGACCTGAACTGAGATATTTTGGTTGAAAAATGTGTATTTTGTGACTTTTTCCCCAATTTTTTACCAAAAATTTGAGTTGATTCTCCTTGAGTCTAATCTCCTTGAATTCCCCTGATACTTACTTACAGGTGGTGTTCAGTTGATTCAATACTATTACCAAAGCGGGTGTCTCTATAGATTACGAGCTCTGGGAGAGAAGGCGGATATGTATATTACAGTAGGTAAGTGTAGGTTGTGATGTTCATTGTAGGCCTACAAAGGTACTGACAAATTTTTGTTGGCTCTATTACTTATAGGTTAATGAACGCGTATTACTTATTGGAAGAGAAATTAAACAAAATAATGCACGCGCGCTGATGTTGATGCGTCTAATGCACAAGCCCCGAAAGAGGGAGTGCATTAGACGCATCAACATCAGCGCAAGTGCATTATTTTGTCTAATTTCTCGAGCAATACGTAATACAAGTTTATTAATCTATTTCATATTCTGGGCCTCAAGGAAGAACAGATGATTAATTGTGTTTTCAACTGATTGAGTGTCCCAGGTTAAAGAAGAAATAAAAGAAACAAACAAACAAACACGAGAAGAAAAAAAACGTATGATTTTTATATATTTTTTTATATAACAAATTATCACTAAAAATGTTGGAAAACAGAACCAAATATAAATGCATCAACCCGCCCGAAAAATTACTCAATCCTATGCGACGCGAACGCGCGTGAAACACTGCGCGTAGTACGCAGAGTGCACAATATACACAATCAATGCATGTTTCGTACTTTTCTAACAGCTTTTCTGATTGGCTGCTTTGATATAGGAGTGTATGAAAGGCGCTTAAAATGGAATTGGGGAAAAAAGAATGAAATTAAAAAATTAGGTTAAGTCATGGAAGTTTGAATTTGGTCATGGAAATTGCAGTAAAAAAAGTTTATACTTGATAGTTATGGAAAACCTATTGAATTCTTTTCTGAAAATATTTTTTTTTAATGTAAGTTGGGGTAAGATCTGGATGAGGAGTGGGGAGGGGAAACCAATTCCAAGTGTGTTTCATTCTAACAGATTGTTTGTAATTTTGGTCATTGAAAGAAATTGTACATTTGAAATTTGGGGAAGCCTGCATAATGAAAAGAGTATGTAACAGAAATGTCTTTAGATTGTTTTCGGTCCAGGCTACATTCATGGGCAATTTCAGTTGAAATCCATAGACCCTCTTATATGGAAGACTTGACTATAATTTCCCACACAGGGGGTGTAGATTTCAAATGGAGTCACCTACTCGGGTAACCTCATTTGAAATGCACACACACACTGTGTGGGAGATGGCAGATTAAGGTTACGTCTTCCATAGGGTGTGTATGGAATTTCAACTGGATCAGACCAATTGGCAAATCCATTGAAGGAATTATTTGTATCTGATACCCATAGCGTACTAGAAGTCGTAACAATGGTTGACAGAAAAAAGTGTTAGTGATGTAACATCTGTAGCTATTGTGCAACACTACCAATGTTTCAGTCATGGCTAACAACTTTCTTTAATTTGTCCAGCTTATAATTGGCAAAGCCTCATAACATTGTGGATTGGTATGGAATCAAAATGGCATGCACACAGTTGAGCGCAGCACCTATGTTCAGCATTAAAAATAAGCCCGATCACAGCGCAATTTGCAACCCAAATTTCACCTGTTGCGATATAACTTTAAAAGTGTGGTCCAAAATTGCGATACCTCATTGTACTAACCTTATGTCTTCATTGTCTGAAACTGCTTTAAATTTCTCTGCGTCGGATGAAATTGCACATCACAACTTTCAAAATAAAAAATTAATTGGCAGACTGCCTATGTTAGTTGTGCTTTGCATATGTGACTGGATGTCAATTACACAAGCGTAAGTTGAGACATTATTGATACACGCAGTAACAAAAACCTAATAATTTTCGCCAATTACAAGCCAAACAAAGTATATAAAGTTGCCTTGAAATCAGCTGGTTGTAATTTTATGCTAGGATATATTAGTAACGCCTTGTCGATATATTGGCGATCGTTTTTCTTATGTGAAATTTTCATTAAAAATACTACTCATTAGAGTAATTTACAATTTTTTCAAATAAAATGTTCAACTTCTGTACATGACTGATTTTGTTTTTGTTGATTTCATCATTACAGAGGGTTTTCAGAAGTGGATGTGGAGAGGGTTGTCATTTCTGCTACCATTTCTATTTGGAGGCTATGTAAGTGTATTACTACCTTCCTTACAAAACCCCTGATTGGTTAATTACAGTATATAATCACCTGAGACAACCAATCAAAATGGAGCTGTTTAGATCTCTTAGCAAATTTTAAGCAAATTTGGCTATTCTTACCATATGAATGTTGAAGTAAAACCCTTTTTTGTTCAATTTTCAGATTTTTCAGCTGTACAATGCATACTTCCTGTTCCAGTTATCCTTTCATCCAGATTGCAATGAATGGATGGTGAGTCATAGTGTGGATATATTCAGGGGAGGGGAGGGGAGGGCAGCCGTGTAAGGCGTATACTCATATAAAATTGGATCGATTGAGCCCATATTTATTGGTTGAGCTATGAGTATTAAAATATTGGGCGTAAAGCATCCAATTTTATCATTATTATGTTTTGGATCCAATATTTTCACACACTTGGACTCATCAAAACATAATACCGTAAAACGGGGTGAATCGGGACAGTTTGGGCATGGCTTTAATTGTATTTTTTTCTTTGTAGCTTCAATTGCCACAGTCATTGGTGCATTTTATGTCCACACATGAGATCTACATACTGGTAATGTTAGATTGAGTGGATTTCAAGTGCTTTACCTCTTTTTTTTTTTAAAAGTGACTGTCCCGATTCACCCCGAGTTTGGGGTGAATCGGGACAGCAGAGTAAATAGTATTTGATGAAGGTTTGAATTAGTTTTTGTACCCTTTATCCCCACAAATGAGGTGAATTGGGACATTAAACAAGTATTTAAATACTTCTCTAATAATTTAGAACAATTTAACAACAATTGATGTCATGTTTACTGCCATAACTTGGATGTTCTTTGGTACCCTCAACTGGACTGTACTTGTTACGGTAAAAAGTAATAAAACTTTTGACCTTCACATTTCATGTTAAAACTTAAGTTTTCATTGTTCTTTTCTTATCACTACTTACATAAGGTAATACTACTCTGTTTCTTACCAAATAAATACTGCATTTCTCCCTAAACATTAAAAAAAAATACCGATAATCATGTGTCATTTTAAAGGAAAAAATAACTAGTTTAGCTGTGACTTCCAGTCAAAAATGGACAACTAGCACATATTGCAGACAACTGTTAAATGTTCTTGCTACTTGCATGTGATTTTCCATCAATAACAATTATCATGTACATACAGCATAAAGCAAAACAACCTTTGGCCAAACACATTATGGGCAATTTAGCAATACTATACTGGTACTAACTTGCAACCAGTGCCATTAAAAACAACTCACGAATGATTTCTATCAGTCCAACAAATTGAACATTGGCAAACATTTTCCAACTCTAACAGCAATATTCAAAGCATAATTAACTCAATAATTACTGGAACTTCAGGATAAGACTAACAACATTATAGTTCAAATGGTTGTCCTCCAAAACTTTTTTGGGTTAAGGGTGGGTGGCTTTCAAATTTGTTTTTCTAATTTTCTAATTCTAAGTCAAATTATAGAGCTACCCAATGTGCCCAATGAAGGTGCAAATAGGTCTGTTTTACCAATACATATCTTAATACAAGTTATACCATTAAAGATACAAACAAATTAATAACAATATTTTAAAAAACAAAGTACGTATTTATTTAAAACCTGAAAATCCTTTCAAAAATTATTTCTGGAATTCTGAAAATTAGGTGTGGTAAAATTTTGTACCGGGACAGTAAAAACTCACTTCCTGTTTTTAAAATTAGTGGTGGGTGGTACCGGGTAGAGGACAACTAACTATTACAGGCTTAAGGTGATGCCACATAGAGAATAATCCAAACTTAATACCATTAAAGCTACAGTACATTGTGTCCCAATTCACCCCGTTCTCAAAAGTTCAAATCTGAAAAGTACAAAAATCAACAAAATTAAAAATTTCTTTGGACTAACCAAATTTTCACTTTTACAGCACATGTATGACACTTTTGTGAGGTCCCTGTGCATTTCCAGCTCATTTCCTCCAATGGTTCCACTGGGAGGGATAAAGTTCTGACCACATCATTTTTTTGGAGCAATTGGAGGAAATTTTCATTTTAGTGTCCTGGGCTCCATATTTCCTGTATCACATGTGCAAAGCCACCATTCTGATACTGACAGTCCATTTTTTTAACATGGGAAGAGAAACACACAAAACAATCAATTAGGTTTGAAAAATTTGGTGTCAAAAAACTTTTTTGTGTTTTGTCCCGATTCACCCCGGTGTCCCGATTCACCCCGTTTTACGGTAATGTAAAAACTCGAGCGCTCTTAAAACATGCAAACATGAAGAGCCCCATCCACAATTTAAGTGTAAAGGGTTTTGAGCAAATCGTTATTACACATAGTTATATACAAACAAGTAAACCTGCAAATGTGTATTTCAACCCCATTAGTTCAGTTGGTAAAGCGCCAGACTTTGGTACAATTTCATGTGTTCAAAAGCGCTCAATAGTAAGCACATATGCTAGTTTTAATGGTAGATATGGATGTAATTGCAGCAGACAAAAGGCATAACACCCAGTATCCCAAACGAAAAGATTTCTTAAAGCCATATTGTAACATTTCCATAAAAAAGTAAGTATTCCTTTTCCATAAAATGTTAGCTTTGATGCTCAGATATGTCCCCCTTTTAATTTTGAGCTGAACAACTGAAGTAAAGCAAAGAAAATTGGAATTTACTACCAGTGCTGATATGGTCCTTTGATGTGGGTATGACCTTCCTGCATCCCATGTATACGCACTGTGTTATGAACATCACATTCGTGTTTGACTGATATTTCCACTGTAATAATTTCTTGTTCAGACTGTTTATAAATCTCAGATTTTGACAAAACTACAACACCTAAAGTCTTGATTTTGCAGGGTATGATAGTTTACTAAAGTACATTACTATCATGTAAAAACAGAATTTTGATAAATAATCAGGGAATACTCCTCATCAAATGTTACAATATGGCTTTAAGTATGCCCAAGTCTGACTCAAAACTATATTTCATCTTACACAATGCTAACAAGGAATTGCCAAGTATGGGTTACGATTAGCATTCACATGTATTGAGTAATAGGATGATATAAAGTCTGCACAAAAAGAAACTCAGCTGTTATAAATACGCCTATAGCTTCAGATCTAAAATTGTTTCCACAATATTTCTACATAGAAAGAAGGATGATTTATTTACTGCGCATGTTGATACCCCATTTGTCAATTTGGTTCAATATTAACAACACAGCAGCGTTTTAACGAAAAAATATCTGAATTTAAAAGTTGCAGTTATTTGTATTGATTTGATGTCAGCGCAAAGATAAATGGAGGGTTTTACGTGCCACAATGCTTGCGTAATAACCATTGATCGCTGTAAACTGCAACTTTTAAATTCGGGTATTTTTCTTTAAAAGCACTACTGTGTTGTTAATATTGAACGACATTTGACAAATGGGGAATCAAAATAAATAAATCATCCTTCTTTCTATGCAGAAATATTGTGAAAACAATTATTAGATCTCAAGCTATAGGCGTATTTATAACAGCTGAGTTTCTTTTTGTGCAGACTTTAGATCGACATCACCCTAACAATTAAATGCTTGTGACTGCTATCACCCAAGTATGAGTGATAACAATGCCATAAAAAATCCTTGTCAACTATATCCAGTTTTCTGCTGTAAGTATATGAGTGACATTTCTGTTGCATCCGACTGACGATTTTCATGACTCATCCTCAAGATAAAGGATTAAAATCATTTTGTTTGATCCAAAAGGGGAACCGCACCTAACTATCTTGCTCAATGGGCTATTCTAGTCGAAACCCATACACCCCTATAAAAGACATGATCTTAATCTTCCCCACAGGGAGTGTGAATTTCAAATGGGGTTATCTGATTGTCTTTCATAGGTGGTGTATGGTTTGTAACTGGAATAGCCCATACTCCTCACTGCTAAAAAATCAGCAATGTCACCCTCTGACACACCTTAACCCCATGGGCACTACTGCCCTTCTTACAGAGCCCCTGATTGGTTAATTACATGATGTAATCATCTGAGTAACCAATCAAAATAGAGCTTTTTGATCTTACAGCAATTTCAAGCTTAATCCCCATCAGTTGTACTGACTATTCTTAACATATTTCTGATTGGCTTAACAAATGATACACCCCTCTTTGTAACCAATTAAAATAGTTGTTAGCAGGTAGTGCCCATAGGGTTAATTAATGATTTAGCATGATTTATGGAGAACCCTTATCAGCTGTATCTAGAAATAACCATCACACCCAGGATCTGCTCCCTGCATTTTTGTTCAGGAATCCAAGACAAATTTCTTGTCCAGGGGAACTATCAGAACAAACAGAGTTTGTTAAGAGTTCTTAGTTGTAAATATAATGGAACTATATATAAAATTGTACTTCAGATGATTCTAACAGTGATTTTCTTGTCTTCTTTGTTGTGACCTTTGACCTGTACAGGTTCCAGCAGCTAGCCTGATATTCTTCATCCTATTCCTGGGCAATATGAGCACGACGTTGCGGGTTGTAATTGACAAACTAGCATCCACTAAGAAAGCTCTTGCTAAGCAGAACAAGAAGAAGGATTAGGACACTCCAAAGAATTTAATAAGTGAGAATACGTGCAAGGGCCTCTTATACCCTCTGTAGGAAATCTTCCATATTAGATATTTTTATTAACCTCCTGAGCACTACCTGCCGATCTAACATTGCCTCTGATTGGTCAATTACATGATATCTACATTTTAATCACCAATCATAATGGAGCTTTGCAAATCACCATTTTTTTGTGTGGTGAAATTATTCTGACAATGTTGCTGATTGGTCCAATTGATAATGAAAACTTCTTTTTGGCCAATGGGCAGGTAGTTCTCATGGGGTTAAGGCTGGGATATTTGGGTTGTGCTCCCTGATACCTAAGGTACCGGGGTTTGAATTTCAGGTACAAATTATCAAAAGGTCATTATTAAATATATTTACAAGCTTTCGATAGGCCAAAATAAAATAGATTTGTCTTATATTCCCTGTGCGCATTTGGTTTATGCTGCACGTTTCCCCAAGCAAAATTGCAGATGTTGAATTTTATGTTGTAATTTTCTTTACATTTTAACGAAAGTTGGCCTAAAATCGGCTGTAAAATCAGTGTTCAATTTCATTTTTATTTCTGATCACACCGCAACCCCAAAATTGTATTGGGGTATTTTAAAATACCCATAATTGGTGTTGTTCAATTTATAAAAAATGAAAAAAAAAACCGCATACCACATTCAAACTCCCATTAAATATAAGACAAATCTATTTGTTGGCCTTACTCTAGCCTAGTGATCTAGACTTATTATAAGTTTGCATGAAAAGTTCAATGATACCAGTGAGTTGAAAAACTTGGTCCCTTGTCACAAAATCCAATTACATAAGAGGATATACTTGGCTGGTATACATTTTAACTAAATATTATTGGTACTCGCACACAAGTGTTTGAAGACCATTTGTAAAATTGTTTTAATTGCAAATTTCACACCCCACTGGTGATACTAGTACCTACTACCAGGTTACCTGCCAGGAAATTAAATACGGTACCTGGGCACAAAATTTTTTGAAAATCCCAGCCTTAATTGTTATAATGGAGACCAAATTGTTTACCTCCAGCAGATGACAGATTTGAAAAGTGAAAATACATGAAATAGCTTCATATAACTGTGAGAAACGTTTGCCATTTTGTGACTACAATTGTAAAAAAATCATGCGAAATTGCATGTTTTTGGCCCATTTCCCCTCAAATTACAAAATCATACACATTTGACTTTTATTGTCAGTTAGAACTAAGTAAAGGATTAAAGTTTAGCTATGTTTCATTTGGAAAAACAGGTCATTTTTTTTTTAGGTTAGTTTTGTATTTTTCTGGAATAGGGATTAGTTTGCATCAGACGTCATCTATCAAGCAAACTCACTGGTGCTGACCGGAGAAAAGGAATCACAGAAAATGGCAAACAATTACGGTATTTTTACAAGGCAAAAAGTAACTTTCCTAGGCATTGTTGATAAGGTGCCTTCAGGAAAGAAAGTTACCTATTACTAAGACCTAACTTTTCAGACTGTTTGTATATTTGAAGGTGCATAATTACCCACAAGGCACCCTGTTTTACCGCCACATTCAGAAACTCGACCATCACAACACTCGTAAACAAACTGTGCCCGAGTTTGACTTGATAGATGACGTCAGACGCAAACTACTATTTTGAATTCTGTCTTTAATTATATAAGTAACAGTACACAAAAGGGTTAACAATGAGATTATCGATTTACGTTGTGTATTGAAATATGTTCAATGATTAGCATGATTTAATTTTTGTGTGAGTGTAAGCACCAAATTCTATTCTTGACTTATGTTTAGGAAAGTCAACTTCATTTGAAAGGTATAGTTGAGTTGCTCTATGAAAAAGGACATAAAATCTAAGCCACTAATCTACCCCAATTATTGGTAGTTACCACCCTTGACTAGTTTCACTCCCACTGTACTGTCACCTTGTACTTGATCTCTGTTCCTTGTCTGGTAGATGATTGCTCATTGCCTCAAGGATGATAATTGTTGAATTAATGGTCACACTTCTAAGCTCTTGATGACAGCTTATTAGTAGGGATCAGCAGGGGTACAATCTTACCATATTTCGTCAAATAGTCGCCCCCCTCAAATAAACGCCCCCCCACCACTTTTTTCAACCAAGATGTTTCAAAAATGCCGATATTTCCATGCCATCTTGTGTAGTAAGCTTACCAAGTTCCCCACATGGTCCATAATAGTGTCAATAATTGGCGAAAATCTGGATTGTAAACCCAGAAGTGAGCCAGAAGTCAGTGTTTCTAGTTCATATTTCGTCATTTTAGCGTTTTTTATCATTCTAAAATCGACCTTGAATAAGCACCCCTTGGGAAAATATAAACCCCGGGCGTTTATGTGACTAAACACGGTATGTCCTTTTGATAGAGCAACTCAGCTATACATGTTGTTGAATCTGTATGTATAGTATACATACAGAATCAACAACATGTTTGTTTACTTGTAGTAAAAAGTAAGTTAGAGTTAATTAAATTAATGATAACCCAGGTGATCATTGGAATTACAACTTTTGAATTACGATCTATTTACACTTGTAATACAATTCGATTACAACTTTACAGAAAACGATTACGACTTTTGCCCAGTCTCATAAACGGGGTATGAATAAGAGAAATTCCGATGGACACTTGATTTTATCATCTGTGTTTGTGTGTGTTTTTGATATCCATATAGTTATATTCAGGCCATTTTAGTGCACCCACAATGTATATAAAATAATTAACCAGCTCTACTACTGTACCCGAATGCTATGGTCTATGAATTTCACTTCATAGTTGGTAGGGTAATAGAGCATGATGAGTTCTTTTGCTGTTTATTATTACATCATTCAATTTTCATGCATTATTAATTAGCTAATTTGCATACCAGGACAACAATTTCAAACTAAATGGGATATTCCAGTTGAAAATTTTAAATTTATTTCCCCCTTTGTGGAAGAAATGTAATTTTTTTGGGGAAAATGTATGATCTTCAATAAGAAAGGTCAAAATTTTCAAATAATAGACGGCTTATCCTCCCAGCTACATACATTTGAAGTACATATCATTAGATTTATAAAGTGTACTTCGAGGACTGTTGAATATAAAGAATATAAAAAATATCAATTTTTTTAATAATTTGCCATAAAATTTATATATTTGAAATTAAAAAAAAAAAAAAAAAATTATTTGATATAATCAGGACATTTCTCGTATTCAGAATGCAATTTGATGTGTCTGATGTGCTCTCATGTCCCACAAAAATACTGTGCATACTGTTGCTTTCCAATTCCGTAAGTGTTGACCAAATTATTTTGCGAATATGTTTGCCAAAAAATATTCTGCAATAACATTTTAAAATATTGTTGTAGTGTTTTTTCATACAAACGTTTTAAAAATCTTTTCATGAGTTTCATATAACCCAACATATAAATGCTATTAAAATGTTTTGGCTAAAACCAAAATGCATTTATAACATGTTAAAAACATTTTTGGTTTTGGGTATGCAATGCACAATACTTGTATTAATTCAATAATAGATGTTGTCCGATGCCTTGCCCATAAAATTTGCCCTACTAGTGAAGATGTACATGAAAATTTAATAGAATACACAAACATGGAAATCAAATGGTGAATGGTGTACATTAAGTCGATGTAGCACTTTAAAGACAGAGATAAAAAGAATTTATCGCATCTGATGTCATCTGTCAATCAAACTCGAGCACGGTTTGTTTACAAATGTTGTGATGTTGACTTGCTAAACACGGCGGTATAACTGGTTATAATATAAGTTAGGTCTTTATAGTAGGAAACTTTCTTTGGCGAAGGCACCATGTCAACAATGCCTAGAAAAGTTGCTTTTTGCCTTGAAAAGTACGTAATTTTTCGCCATTTGCTGCTGTTCCTTTTCTTCGATCAGCACCAGATAGATCGGTCTTCCTTTTACGCGCTATTAACCTGTGTTAACCAATCAAGGATCGTAATTGACGGTGACATCAGACGCGATAAATTCTTTTTATCTCTGTCTTTAATTATAGTATGCAGATTAAGCTATTCCAGTTGAAATCCATACACCACCTATTAAATACATGACCTTAATCTTCCACACAGACGGTGTAGAATTCAAAGGGAGTCACAAATTCAGGTAGCCCCATTTGAAATTCACACTCCCTGTGTGGGAGCTTAAGGAAATGTCTTCCATAGGGGGTGTATGGATTTCAACAGGAATAGCCCATTATAATATTGAGAAGTCTGCAAGAAAACCCTACCTGCAATAGCTGCCCTAGATACATTTGACAATTTCTGCAGCTTTTATTATATACATACGACACCTGGCAGCTATTACAGATTGGGTATTCTTGCACTCATTCCCAATATTCACTTTGATTTATTTTAAAGTCTTAGGGCAGAAATTGTGAACCCTTTATTTCAGGCCTAAAATGTGATGCGATCAAGCAAAATGAGTCTGTTGTCAATCAAAATCAAAATCTAGTTTTCAATTTCAATAAATGAGCAATTCTCAGAGCTTTATTTTGCTCAAAATTCCAACATAATTTGACTTACTGTTCCAGAGATATTACCATTGTAATGTTGCTCAGAACAACAAAATACAAAGAAAGTTGAATACTATTATTGGTTATATCTCAAAATCAATATTTCCGACATCCGACTCATTTTGATTGATCACATTACAAATGTCTTTGGGGTTATGAAAAATTTTCACCTGATAACAAAATCAGGTCGCATACCTTTAAATTCTGTTAAAATGGCAGGATAACCTACAATCAATTAATGTTGGCACACTCTGACATACTAAATGTGACACGACCTGGTCCATGGGGGCCAAAGGCGGCAAATTTGAAACTGAGATAAGGGTAAAAATATGGAGTAAAAAACAATAAAATATATAAGAAAATAGACATCAAAAAACTTCATAACTTTAGAACCAAGTTGCTAGACATTTGGTGTTTTCAGTAAATGATAGCCTATTGTATGTATAATATAATAATTACAGTAACTCAATTGTCAAAAATGCCTCCTTTGGCCCCCATGGACCAGATCGTGTCACAAATGTAAATTGCCACCCTTCTCCCCCCAGTTAAATGTAGTCTACTGTAGTAGCCCATTTAAATTTATCATCCCCCAATCCCTCTGACCATAGAAAATCCACCAATCCTGTTCTGATCCAACAGCTAGCTATCCATGAGAAAGGGCTTTTTCTCTGGGCAGGACAGTCACTGGGGATGTGTTGTTATGCATGGAATGGTATGAAATAATGGATTGTTTAAAAAAGGAATGCAAAGCAGTCTATGTTGATGAAAGCACTTTTCCCATTGGGTCTCCAGTCTCCCCAACATTGATTGAGGGGAACGGGGAGAGGAAGGGCAAAGGAGAAGGTTTGTACTTCTCATTAAACATTGTTATACTAATTTCACTGAACTCTCAGAATGGCAATGAAGAATTCCAACATATTATCAGAGTGTGCAAACTATTTATTTCCTTGATTGTGGACTGGTATGTTGTCTACTGTATGACAGTTTAACCTCATATTTTGCAAAACAAGATCATTTGGAAAAAACACCCTGAAAATGCAAGTTGCATACATAACATGTATGTTTAATATATGGATCCTGGTTCTCTGTAACGGAAGTCAGTTTTGACCCAAATTCCTCCCCACAATACAATATGTGAGGTGTTAATTAGTAGAGTGCACAGCACACATTTCCTTGCAGCATACACTATGGGTTGTTCAGGATATGCAGTGACAGGGTGATCTGGGTCAAAATGACTTCCGGTATAAAAACTCAGGATTCATGTATAGAATCATTCTGTAAAATGTACAATTTATTAAACATGTCATTTTTTTCATGCAATCTATGACTACGATTAAAATATGAAAAAGAAAAGTTTGAAATACATATTATATAGAAAGTTATAGATATGAAATATTAGCAGTGAAAAGTAATATGTGACATAATCTTGTCCATGGGGCCAAAGGCGGTAAATTCGAAACTGAGATAAAGTTAAAAATATGGAGTAAAAAACAATAAAATACATAAGAAAATAGACATCAAAAAACTTCATAACTTTAGAACCAAGTATGCTAGGCCTTTGGGGTTTTCAGTAAATGATAGCCTATTGTATGTGTAATGTAAAAATTACAGTAACTCAATTTTCTAAAATGCCTCCTTTGGCCCCCATGGACCAGATCGTGTCACATATTAATTTATTGAAAAAATCACTGTATTGGAAGTAAGATTAAAGTGTTTACATATCAAGGGGTTAGGCAAGAATTTTTACCGACAAGTTATTTAGTAATTTATCAATGTTGATTTTATTGAGTGAATGAATTAGTGGGTCAACATAAGATTCCTAGCATGTTTCTGTTGATAATAGATTGCAGAAGAAAATAGTTTGAATATATTATATTTTTGTGAAGTACGAGGCATGGATATTTTGAATTGTATAATTCGAGGCATGACATCATTTACTGGTGTCATTAATTTTCAGGAATTAAAATATTTTGAAAAATATCAAATTTTGTAAAATTGTCACTACTAGGATATCACTAACCATTTTCATGTTGCAGGAATAAACCTTCAATCTCTGGATGTTACTGTTCCAATTGTGCCCTTAGTACAGAGCCAAAATAGTATTTCATTCCCACAAAATACTATTTTGTTCCCATGAAGTACTACTTCGTTCCCACAAAATACTATTTTCTTCCCACGAAATACTATTTTATTCCCACGAAATACTATTTTGTTCCCACAAAATACTATTTCATTCCCACAAAATACTATTTTGTTCCCAAAGAAATACTATTTCGTTCCCCTACGAAATACTATTTCGTTCCCACAAAATACTATTTCATTCCCACAAAATACTATTTTGTTCCCATGAAGTACTATCTTGTTCCCAAAGAAATACTATTTCGTTCCCCCTACGAAATACTATTTCGTTCCCACAAAATACCATTTTGTTCCCACAAAATACTATTTTGTTCCCAAAGAAATACTATTTGGTTCCCCGACGAAATACTATTTAGTTCCCACAAAATACTATTTCATTCCCACAAAATACTATTTTGTTCCCAAAGAAATACTATTTCGTTCCCCTAAAGAAATACTATTTCGTTCCCCCAAAATACTATTTCGTTCCCACAAAATACTATTTCATTCCCACAAAACAATTATTTAATAGTATTTCATGGAAATGATATAATGATTTCATACTTTTTTCCCCACCATGTCACTTAAGGGGCTCTGTACTTTAGCCCTCCAAATTTGTCACCTTCCAAATGTGCTACAACAGATGAAGTTTTATTCATGCAAGGTGAAAAATTCAAGTTGATAAACTTGGAGGACTAAAGGAGTACTATTAGAGCGGTTAGCCAAAAAGTCCTATATTCCGTATTCAACCTAATGAGCGTTACTCCACAAATAAGTATCCCCAGGGACAAAAATCTTGTTAGCTGCACAAGATTGGGTCACAGGGTGTAGTGGGCACTTTTCACCACCTTGGAAAAAAAAGAGAATCATTTTTAAGAAATCGGATAGCAATGTTTGCACAGTATTTTTTTGTGGACATGGGAGCACATCAGACATCGAATTGCATTCTGAATACGAGGAATGTCTTTCTGATATCAAATAATTTTGAAATTCGCAATATAATACAAAATTTATGGCAAATTGTTAAAAATTCACATATTCTTGACATTTAAGGTTATTAACAATTTTAAACTGTTGCGATTTGGTAGTTCACAGCATCTTGCGAATGGTAGTGACCTTTGGCAAAAACTGCATTGCTCATTTCATAGAGAGGGTGTAGAAGAATTCAAATATCACAGATATACTTATGTAGGTCTTATGGTTCTTGAGTTATGTTGTAAAGAGGGATGAAACAACACTTTTGTAAACCTTACATAACTCAGTAACCATAATAAATTAAGCAAGTTTGCAAAGTATAGGATTTGTAGAATGAACTTTTGCAAAACATCAAGGTGTTATTTTTCAATAATATATTGATCTAGATAATCATAATCGATTTTTGGTTGCTTTGACCAATAATACCTCGTCTACCCTTAACAGGCCTCAAAGGAAACTTTATTAATCTAATAGAGGTTATCCACTTCACTCATGTGTGACTTCTAACAAAAGGCGCTGATTCTCGTAGTATTCCTCATTCAAACCAATTCAATGCACAACCTCGGAGTGTGCTGCATGACTTTGGCGGGCTATTTTGAAACAGTCATGGTTGCACATGCAGGTACTTCTTTTGAAAGTCCTAAACAGGTATAGCAGTCGTTGATAGGATATGCAGCTTATAGAACATGGATAACCTCTATGATATATGCTTAAAGTGTATGTAGCTAGGAGGAAAAGCCATCCATCATTGGAAAATTGGGTGACAGTGGTCTTGGTGTACACCATAGTACACAATTTGATTCAGGCATGTTCCCTTACGACTGCAAATACTTTGGGCATTACGTGCTGGAAACGGTGCTATCACAAGAGGGAAAATGTGGGACTTTATACCTGCATTTTCATCTAGATTTAAAGTTTGTGTATCTTAAGGCAAAGGGTCGTGTCCGAGTGGTGCCAACAACATGTATATTAAACCAGAGAAGATGTAATACATCTTCTCTGATTAAACATACATGTACATTGGTTTCTCTCACGTCACATCCCTGGATAAACAGAGCGATAAGCATGCACAGAGCGGGAACCAGAACTTGAAGGCCCTCTATGAGGCATACCCGCATCTTTATAGAGGGCTCTAATTATTCGACATGACATATATATGGGGCTCAAGTTTGGAAGTATTAGCTTACATGTGAATTTTTAAACTTTGTATTGCTTCCTACAGGTCTATATTTTGATCAGCTCGTAATTCGCCAGCGAAGTGGTTACGTAAGTCCCTGGTAACTGGATCAGGCACCTTTTGGAATTGATAGTATACACTTGTGGAAAATTCAAAATGAGAATTCTTTCAAAACGATGAGAATTGGACAAAAGTATGAGAATTTAAAATTTTCTCATTCATGTAAAAATTTCTCATTCAAATGAATGAGAAATACCAATTAACGTGTCAACCACCTGTTACATTGTTTTAAATGTGAAAATTAACCACTTGTGACAGGTTGTTGACACGGTAATTAATATTGCTCATTCATTTTGATGAGAACATTTTATATGAATGAGAAAATTTTAAATTCTCATACTTTTGTCCAATTCTCATCGTTTTGAAAGAATTCTCATTTTGAATTTTCCACTAGTGATATGCCATAGACTTTGTGTTGCGATCATTTCGATCGTGGTGCAGAACTCAAAAGCGTAACCAAGTTGACATAGTGATAATCGGATTACACGTAATCGCTGGTGAATAGGCGGGAAATATTAGGCTTTTTCCACTTCGCCGAAAAGTAGACCCAAGTTAAGAGTGCTAATAGTTGACCTGTTTGGTCCATATTTTGTGTGTTAAAGAAAGTAGACAAATTATAGGACTTGAATTTATAATTCCTGATGCTTGTGGCGAGATGTCACAAGAAAATTCTCAAAATAAAATATTTTGCTATTAATCCGCGATGTTATAAGGCCCGCCGATTACGAGCTGATCAAAGTATTGCCCATTAATTTTAATCTCTGAGGTCGAGATTACGGGACAAAATCGTAAGTTAGAACTGGTCATTGAAGGTCATGAAGGTTCATAACCCAGAAAATTTAATCTGTCTGGTCATACGACAAACTCTCCACAAATCGCCTTAGACTTTACATACAAAACAGGGGTCATTGGAGTAATTGAGTAATTGGAAGAGATATTTGCATAACACAATTATTATCTAAAACTTTATTATATAACATTAAGGTCAACATTTTGAGAAAATTACGGATATGTAAAAGTAGTAACATGTGCCTTTTGCGACGTTAAGATATTCATGAGGTTTGCATATTAATGAGGCGTTGGGCAAAATAAGGGTTGGGCAAAATTCAAAAATATTAATGATACCTCAATACTCTCTGATACCAATACTGCATTAGATTTGGCCGGAAATGTTCGGATTTGGTAGGCTATATACAGCTATGGGTCCACATTTCTTGGAATTGGTATATGGATGGGTCTACTTTCAATCCCTAAAAGGCGCACGAAAACAGTATTGAAAGGTTCAAACTAAATATTCTGATCGCATTTGATATAATTTCTTTCTGAAGACCATTTGAGGTTTTTATAGAAGGCGGGGGGGAGGGCAATTTTGATAGGCCGAGAAGGGAGCAACGGCAATTTTTCGCAGGCGAAGAAGGGGGAGCAATCAATTTCTGGCGTGAAATGACACACCCTATGGAGAGGCGATCATTAACAGCTATTAATAATTAGGGATTTAACCCAACATAGGATAGTATTTGAAGATACGAGATGTCACCATACTTTCGAGTCAAGCTCTGTCTGCAGATATACAGGGTGTCCCAAAAAAAAGAGGCCCCACATTGCGCCCTCTTTTTCTCCTATTTCTGAAACGTTGATCAAATATATTTTGGTATGTAAAGAAACCCTAAATCGTTAGCTTTAATAAACCAAAACAATTCTTTCAATCGGCTCACAATTTTTGAAGATATGCCCTCTTTAAGAAATGTGCCCGTTTTTCACTCTGTCCACGGATGAGGTTTGGCTACATCAAAGATTTAAACGAACCACACGGTTAATGACATGGATAGATAATAGCATTAGTCTTGGGAAAGCATTCACTATAAGCGAGAATCACCAGCTAGCTTCAAACATCTTCGCGACCCCGTATTACTGCTGCATTCGCAAGTATCCGGCGCACAAGGCCTAAAGTATGGTACGCAACGCAATTAATGCAATGAGAACTAGGGCTGAAACCTGTATTCGTCACGGAGGCAACCAGGTAGAGGGCAGAGCAGCACAGTAAACTCACTTCAAAAGAACCAAAGACAAACTAAACAGCCCTTTTCAGGGCTACCTTTTATTCCAAAAAGAGAAATGACTTATGTTGTCAATAAAAAGAAAGCAAGGAACGAGAAAAACATAAGTAATATTGCAAGTATAGCAAAAGAAGTCCCATCCCACATCAATTTCGCCCAAATTAATGACACTTAAAACCTTGACCATTTGACACGTAAAGCCCATTCCCTTAAATAAAGTTGTTATTTTATAAAGTTATCATCGAGGAATGTTTTATATTCATGCATGGTATATGCACTTTTCAATCTTTGAAGTAGCCAAACCTCCTCCGTGGACAGAGTGAAAAACGGATACATTTCTTTAGAAGGACATATCTTCAAAAGTTATGAGCCGATTGAAATAATTGTTTTGGTTTATTAAAGCTAACGATTGAAGGTTTCTTTACATACCAAAATATATTTGATCAACTTTTCAGAAATAGGAGAAAAAGAGGGTGCAATGTGGGGCCTCTTTTTTTTGGGACACCCTGTATTAACGCCCTCTGGCATGTCTGGGAAAGTCACGGGATCATTTAGATAACAATACACTATTTAAGTAACGATTGGACACATGCCCAATTGCCCAAATGACCAATTGCCGCTTCCATAATCATCTTCCTTGATTCTATCCCGGAGGTTTGGTTTGGTTTGAAGAGTGTTGGTGCTTCTCTGCACCCTTTTGCAGTCAAATTAGCTCAATCGATAAGGCGTTCGACTATGGTCCGAGAGGTTGCGGGTTTGAGCCTTGATGGTGCCTAGTACGCTCTCATGGAAAAATTGAGTTACCTTGAAATTCCCCAGGCCAATGAACTTGCTGCTAATTTGTCTCGTTGTAACCCGCACGAAACTCGGGGAGCTGATCCTGGTTGCGAAGGTTATTTTGTGGAATATCTAGGGTGTGCGCTATTGAAGCTGCAAAGTCTCTGAGTTGATGTTGTTACGAGCCGCAATGACTCAAGGCCAAAATCACACGATAGTTTAGCTGCTAAGCTCCCAAATTTGGTACAATTGTGCACTTTGTGATAAAAGCACGATGTACATGAAGTACATGGTCTAAAGTTTATTTTAAGAAGTGCAGATACATCAAATTGTTCGTCTGATCACCATGATTTCAAAAATGCATAGTTTGTGCTATATATCACCTATCGTTACAGAGTTATTCTACAAAAACCTCATTTTTGGGAAAAAATGACATATTTTGGTTGTACAGGGGTAAAAATTTCAACTTGCTCCGATTTTGCCAAAAATGGTTGCACATTGTTTATCTTGAAATAAGAACCAAGAAACAGTATAGGACTTATCTATTATGTACTCTTTACTTGTTATTTGCAATGGTCAACGATCAACAGGGCCCTATGGCCAGCCAATGGCATTTGACATTTTTAACCTCTAACTCAGTAGGTTAACACAGTAGATACGCAAAACTATTCTTTTTATGGTTCATGTCAGCTAAACGGACAATTTGCCACCATTTTTGTCAAAATCGGAGCAAGTTGAAGCCTGTACAACCAAAATATGCCATTTTTACCCCAAAATAAGATTTTTGTAGAATAACTTTGTAACGATAGGTGATAGATAGCACAAACTATACATTATTTGAAATCCTGGTGATCAGACGAATAATTTAATGTATCTGCTGACAAGAATGGAACATATTCATATTTTACCACTGTGTGACCTTTCATGACCTCTACAGGTCACTAGGGGTCAAATCCAAAATGCCTCCACATCTTAAAATAATTTTTAGACTATGTACTTCATGTATGGAAAGTCCCATGCTTTTATCACAAAGTCAACAATGTTTCAGCTTAGCAGCTGTACTACGAATGCGCACCAACAATACACTGCTTGATTAAGTTAACAAAATCTAAGTCTTTAATCGAAAGTAAAATATGATTGGTATATAACAACAATTGCACATACAATATAATCACACAATCACAATTTTAACTTATCAGTACTTAACCAGCAGTCTTCTTCTTTGTGTTCATAGAGTTCTTGCAATGTTCTGGACGGCTGATGTATATCCTTATTCATTTGTCCTGCGAAAATCAGTGAAGTCCATTGTACACTTGCATTTATATATCCTTGCGTATAAAATCCTCCCACAGAAATGGTGCTGCTTTCTCCAAACACTTAACTCCTTGTGTAGTTCTCCAAACACTTAAATTCTTGCGCCATTCTCCAAAAACTTAACTCCTTGCGCAGTTCTCTAAACACTTAACTCCTTGCGTCGTTCTCCAAACACTTAACTCCTTGCGTCGTTCTCCAAACACTTAACTCCTTGCGCAGATGGTAATCTCCGGAAAGGTGTTTCTTTCACCGATCACTTTCTTTCTCCTGGAAACACGCTTCTTTTTGCACTGCTCCACTTTATTGACAGATGTGTTGTTTTATTGTCCAGACTCCAGCAAGTCTTTCATACACTCAAAATTTCCTTCGTTGCTGTATTAAAATAGCACATTATTGGCTATGCGAACTGATTTAAATGTACCTCCTTTTGAAGCACAGGATGACCAACACATAGATAATTCACAAACTCTCGTGATATTCTGCAAAGAGCAAACTAAAGCTTTCACATTTTTATACTCCTAAAAAACACATGACATACGAGGGGCGGTCAAAAAGTTCGTAGAACTCGGTAAGCTACTTTGTCGCACGGTATTGAGTTTGGTCTCATTTGAAAGTTTGTTCCTTTAAAATATTATTGCAAAGGTATTAGATTTTTGCATCACTGTATATGAGCAGGGCACTCTTCAGAGGAAGCCCGCCTCCATGAATTCACAGGTACTACAAGAAGTGAATACAGGGTCATCGTGGAATTTCCTCCGGACGGTGGTGTAAACTAAAAATGAAATTTAACAATGTACAGTTGCTATAAATGGTAATGAAGTCCTTGATATTCAACAGCAACGAAATGGTTCTTAGAGTTCAAGAATGGAACGAGCGTCCTTGAAGATCATCCAAGGTCGAAAAGACTGGCTGACGTCACGATTAATGATATATGGGCTGGTACAGTGACATCGGTAATAAATAAAGAACCAAACAAGAAAGATGAGATAGTCACAAAGTATAACAACTCTGATGAAAGTGTTTAAAATACAATCAATTAACATTTGGGTATTCCAGGGTGTCTTCTAGATGGAGGTCCGTGAACCGTCATGCAAAAAATGATGCCAGTTCACTTAATCGGGTCCACACTGCTGTACACCTAGAATGAGGACCGACACAAGTTTCATATGTATTTAGCTAAAGGTGATAGGACATACATTAATCACTGAAGTTATGAGTCCATTCAGTGGAAGCACCCATAAGAAGATCATCACTCGGACACATAGGTCAAGGTCTTCATCGCTGCTTTCTGAGATTCAGGGAGAGTCTTTGATAACATATCATTTGCCAAATGAAAGTATAATAATAGGCACATATCATACAATTTTGATAGCAAAATTGAGGCAAGCCATCAAGTGAAGAAGGTTGATGGTAGGAATGGGTCTGTTCTCGGATTGTGTCCTGGGCATTATTCTCAGTTTGTCAAGCTGCAATTCACGACAGAGGGGTGAGATAACTAAAACAACCATATTGTGGTCTAGGCATGGCCCCCAGTTAGCGTAACATAATTTATTTTAGAATTTTAAGTCCTACCTTCATAATATCAGGTCTGATGGTGATCAATGCTGGTGAGCCTTCACTGAAGAATGGCGCATGGAGCAATCGGAAGACTTGCATTTAGATGACATAGAATGTTTCAAGGAAAATTAGATGGGTGCATTAGGTCCAAAAAAAATTGTTTGTTTGTCCACGTCCGACCGACCGTGTACCCTGGTCTCGACTTTGTCTTTTTTTTATTTTTTTTTGGCATCGATGGGACATCATATAAAACAGTGGTTAGTACAGATTTAAGGAAAGAACATGTAAAGAAAGTGAACAGTATAACATGCAGAACCATCTCAAGAGTTAAACCAGTGACGTGCTGTGTGTTTTGACTTATTTACCAGTCTTCAAATTGTCAGTTTCAAGTGCAATCTCTAAAAAAAAAATTTAAAAAAAATGGACAAACAAACAATTTTTTTTTGGCCTTATGGTATGCAATGACCATGTTAAAAAGTGAAATAGAAATAAATTGGCTGGTACTCTTTCAAGTACCTTATTCTACGAACTTATTGACCGCCCCTCGTATAATAGACCGTTCACTTCACGGTGGAATTTCTAGAATGATGTCATCATATTCATTTTACAATCTAAAGGATCTTCACAATGATGCAATACAGAGAATGTTCTGGAAGAGTGGGGATTTTCCAAGACTATTAATAACTCTGATTGAGTTTGTTTACTGTACCCAAAGGGGATTCCTCCCAAACATGTCACAGCACCCAAACTCTTGGTTCCTAGTGACATAGCTCTTTATGTTGTAAACAAATAATAAATAATCAAATTAAATTACCCAGGGTACATCACAATGTTAAATGGTTTATGGAATGATGTTTGGCCGTAGTGGTCAGCGACAACCTGTTGAGGGGGTACTACACCCCTGCCCAATTTTGTGCCTGTTTTTGCATTTTTCTCAAAAATTATTGCGCATTGGTGACAAGTAAGATATGTATATTATAGGGGCAAGGACTTCAACTACTGCACTGGAAATTTTATTTCAGCACATGCAACAGTTGTGGAGTTATAGTCAAAAATGAGGGAAAACCAGTATTTGGTCAATAAATCAATAACTACTTGCATTGAATTGCTGAATTTTCAGTGCAGTAGTTGTAGTCCTTGCCCCTATAATATACATATCTTACTTACCACCAATGCGCTATAATGTTTGAGAAAAAATGCAAAAATAGGCACAAAATTGATCTTATCATATTATAGTATTATTTTAATTACGTATGCTGTTAATTTTTATGTGTGGATTTTAAACTGGTGGAACTGTGGAGCTGGTACCATGGCTACGGCTGATAGACAAGTTCGCCGATGGTACAAAAATATGACGACCTTATGGTCCAAATTTGTGGTGCTGTTATAATTTTGATTCTAATCTCTGTGCGGCCATCGTTGGTGTGTCACAATTTTATCCTTCAAAGGAGCACATTTTGTGTCCTACAAGTTTCTATTGGCATTTAGTACATCTAGCACATCGCCATAACCAGCGCACTGAATGGTCTATTGTTCCATTGTGTCCGATTTGAGCGCTAACATATTGGAAAATGTTGCCAATCAATATTCATGAGAGTGTACATTCAACGTCCAATTTTCGAAATTGGGCGACTTGTGCTTGGCAGGTGTAAAATACATCTGACTCGGCGTTTTATATACGTAACACATAAAGGAATTGACATCATCGAATGGCTGCCTATAGTCCCGGGCCTATAGTGCTGTTAGTGTTAGGCCTAAGGGGGGTGTTTAGTTTCTATAATAATTATTATAAGACCTACATTTTTTGTCATTCCTTTCTTTTCCTTTCTCTGTACTTATTCTTTCCTTGATAAAGTATCACTCCCTCTTCTTATCTCCTTTCCCTTCTCCATCCCCTCATACTTTTGTCCCTCTTTCTCTCTTCCTCCAACCCCCCCTCTCATTCTTCATGTCCCTCCTCCACCTCTTCCTCCCTCATCCCCTCCCAAGACCTCTCACAAAAGAGCTGCCCCACCCCCTTCAGTACGCCACTGTTTATGACATTCTCCTTCTTAAAATAAAATAAAATGTCAATTTGTGAAACAACTTTACCGGTATATACCGGTATACTTATTATATGTTACATGTATACGTAGCTATTACCATTATACAGTACTAGACATGCAGACATGGCAGCTTTGATGTGTAATCATTCAGCAAGCGCATTCAATTTATTTAAATGAAGCACCTACAGTCAGTGGGGTGACAACGAACTGCATCAGCGGCTAATGTGTGCCTTTTGTGCTTACACCCTTGGGTGGTATGACAACAAAGGGTACTTTTCGTTCCAGTATGCGCTTTCACGCGACTTTCGTTAGATCACTTATTGACAGTAGCCTGCTAGGTAAAGCGTTAATACACTGTCGGGTCAGCTTACCGATTTAATCGCGGAAGCCCTTTGTCCCAAACAAAAGGTACCTTTCGATGAATAGCTCGTCAGATTTCAAATCGGCACAAGTGAACAATGCGTTACATAATCTATTGCCTCTCCATCTTTAATAGCTCCATGGCCATCATAACCAGGTCAATAATTATATTTGTACAGACGGAAACGAACCAATAGAATTACGTCCTGTAGCGAACCACTTGGAAATGTTAACACACCACCAAGCTCTAGTTTATAACATCAAGCGACAGTTTGCAAATAAACTGAATTTATACTCCGTCGCTGAGCGACGAGCGATTGGTATTTGACCAAAAAGGTAGTTCGCTTTTCCCAACGTAACAAAAGTGCCAGTCCTCTCATTGGTTAAAAAACAATCGCTACCAATCATTGATGTAGTATAAATTCACCTATTTAACAGAGCCATAATCCTATTTATTTCAAGGATAATGAATCTTGCACTCTCTCAATGTGTCTATAGATTTGATAGGAACAGACCACACATAGTTACATTCATACATGAACTTATGATTTGAAAAGGCCGACACTTGAGATCATTTTATTCATAGCTATAATTAGAAAAAGAAAAGCATGTAGCAGCATTATTACCATTTCTGGTATCTATTCCTAGCTATAGGCAAAATGAAAAAAGACTACATGTATGGTGATAGTGGTATTTTTTTGATATATTAATATCTCAAATCCTGGATTATTATCACGTTATTATCGGTCAATTTAATGTAATTGCAGTTAAATATATGTGTTGAAAGAATATGATAATCATATCTCAGTGGATTGAACTTCCAGTTAGTGTATTGAAAACAGAAACGGATAACAAATCGATTTTTTTTGTGTTGGCAACGTTAAAGACGGTAATGAGCATGCGCAGATCGTAAAAAATGAGTCATTTCAGAAATGCCACATTCGTAATGGGGAAGAAACGTGTACTTTCATCGTAACCGGTGGTGTGCTTAGCCTGAGTCGATCGGCCTATCTCGAACAAACTCGCCATGTGTGGCTGTTTAAGAACTAGTGGATTCAACGAAGATAGGGATGATGACGCTGTGCACAGTGTCTTAAAACGTTATAAACATGTTATAAACGCGTTTTGGTTTTGACCAAAACGTGTGAATTAGATGTCGGGTTATAGAAAGATCATGAAAACATTTTAAAAATGTAATTTATATGCAAAAACACTACAACAACATTTTAAAATTTTGTGTCAAAATGTTACTGCAAAATATTTGTTGTCAAACGTTTTTGCAAAATATTTTGTCAACACTTAATAACATTATGTACGAATTAGAATGTTTTGGATAAAGTTTTCAAAAGAAAATTCTGAATGTTGTTAAAAGTTTTAGACCCATTTATATAACTCAAAATTTGAACGTTTTCCTCTCATGTTCTCTGTTGACAGCTAATTGACAATACTTGCTTCACGTCGGACTGTATACTATTTCTGTGATGTACATTCATTGACTCGGCTTATGTTGCGGTTCTTTTCTCAAATCCAAACGTTGTCTTTTTGTAGCCACACAAGGCTGATTCAGCCAGGCGACGTAGGAAGCGCAACACGTGACGTACGAGGCTGGCGAAGATACAGGGCTGACAGCCCCATTCAAAATACACGGTTAGCAATTACAAATGGAAAATTAACATACTACTACCGGCGGTTTTAGAGTAAGATAATTTTGCTTTGACACCACATAACAAATTTAGAATTGTTTATGAAGATTTCATGATTATGTGTTAATCCAATGGCGACCTCAAAATTGGCGATATCGCTTCCATCACCGCCTGGATTCAGCAGTGACGAGAGCTAAGCCGTGATCATTTCAAAGACCCTGAGACAGCGTACTTGGAAACGTGTTCATTGCGAGACGTATTGCATTGAAGCATGAATGGCCAAGTGGACCAAAAAAACGTGTAAGATTATACGTGTAAGATCGCATCTTATACGTGTTAAAATCTAGCGGGATGCTTAAATTGACAAATCATATGTAAAGAACCCATATTTAAACCATTTATAACCTATCATCTTACGCGTATTCATATTCGACCAATGAAATCTCGCAATAACATTTCTTATACGCGTAAGAAATGCCTATTAGGGATGGACGGTATTCCAGTGTGACTGGTACATACGACGTCTCAGACTGACACGTAGTGTCATGAATGTTGATATGTGAAAGCGCGCCAGAATATACATATAAAAATGAGTCTCAAATTATATTGTATGCCATTGTAATAATACATACATCTGTACGGTACATCACTTTTATCAGTCATGTCTTACCCTTTTCATGCGGACATAGTATATCTTGTACTAAAATGTATTTAACGCTTAAACTACGAGTAGCACTCATACAAATTACGAAAATGTCTCGTTTACTATATTAGTCCTTTGCCCTCGTTACGCCGCCAATAATATCGCGTATCGTTCATCACTAAAATCCAAATCTTACGCGTATAAGAAGTCGTGGGTGTTACAAATCCCATAACATTTTTACATATTATTGGTCGAACTTTGTTACTCGTGAGATGATTGACTGTTTGTGATTTCTTACTCTGTGATTCGTCAATTTGAGAATCCCGCTTCATTCTTACACGTATAAGATACAACCTTACACGTGTAAGATGCAATCTTACGCGTATAAGATGAAATCTTACACGTATAACCTTACACGTTTGTCTTACACGTTTTTTGGACCACTTGGCCATTCATATTGAAGGGGCGATACATTAGATTAGATCATTAGATTTGACGCATAATTATTTGCACTTGTTTTGGGCGTGTACTGTTGGTAAAAAGGACTGAGTAACCCCAAAATTTCCTTTCATGGTTTGGTATTATTTTACCCGGGTCTTCTTGCTAGTTTTATTCGGGAGGACAGACTTGTTGAATGATAAAAAAAAATTCGCATGTTCGTCATAACCCCAGTCGTCCCTCATCGTCCACGTGTTTGTTATAAATTTCAGTCAGCATTACTTTCACATCTGTGGCGTTTATTTGTAAATTGCTGAGCTTTACAAACATTTCACGAAGTTCCTTTTTATCTTTCTTGGGAGGATTTTTCAGCAATGGTGTAAAGAATAGCTCTGTAGTTCTTAGTAAATTATATTTGGCGTTGAATCCGTCACATCGTGAATGTGTACATAGTACGCCTGTATGGAACGATAACAAGAACAAATACATTCGTTATCAATCTATTGCTGGTCATTTGCTATCTGGTTTCATTAATATGACCGATTCGATCATATGACCTCAATTCTAACGAACCCGTTCATAAATACTCCAACATTTGGTGGTCGTATATAGAATTTGGGGCATTTCTCAGGCACTGGAACAAGCTTGATCACGGTAGATCAGATGCCTAATCAGGATCATTTGATGGCGCTACACACATTACTGGTCGATCACGATAGGATTTCAGGTGTAATTAGAACCTTTCCTGACGGGCACTCTGAAAGCTTGAACATGTGTGAGCCCTCACTAGCTTTTGAAGCTAACCCTAAGCCTATTCATAACCCTAATCCTAATCCTAACTCTAACCCTAAACTAACCCTAACCAATCAATGACAGTGCCTGTTTCAAGCCTATAAGCCTCCTTGCATGATCGCCTTCCGAATTCAACTGCCTGCTTTGACCGGAGACTAAGTTTCAACCCTAGTCCTATTGGGTAGCCGTGTTAACGTGCTTAATGACCGAAATCCTATCGTATTCGACCAGGAATGGCTGCTAGCCGACATTAATGGTAGACATATATAAGATATTGATGGAGACAAAAGAACTAAAGATAACTAAAACAAAAGAACTAAAAATAATAAGTTGTGAAAACACACTGAGGAGAAAAACAAAACGCATACTGGCGACCTTCGCTTATTCAAATGTTTGTTTGCTTGAAGAGACCACAACTGATCCAAAGAGGTGTAAAAATCCATAGGATAAGATATTTCTATTGAATAAATAATTTACCCAAATATTGTTAAATTACGGACCTTCTCTAAATGTAAATATACCATACAATGAAATGCTGTATAATATATCAATTTTCATTTTTAAAAACATTTCTCAAAAAAGTTGTAAACGATTGGATAAGTTTAAATATCCAGTTATTAAAAGATTTAGCAATTGTATATTTAAATTTTGTTTGACGTGTTGATAACCCTCTCCACACGGGTGTCGACTACAGACGACAAGCTCCCAATTTTCTTTGAAAATTCAACAATTTCAGAAAATTTTCAAGACCATATTTGGAATCAGCATGAAAATGTACTAAAATGAGTACAAACAAGCCTAGTATTGGTTCTGTGGTTCATGAAATACCTCTTGATATTTTGAGAAAAAGTTATTTTTGTTTTGTATTGCTGAGTTTAATGTACATTTATCCATAGTAATAATACCGTAGAATACCGTCTACAAGCATTATATGCCTCTAGATTAGTGTTTGACGACAGAGACGAAAGGCAGACACCCTCCACTAAAACATTACAATAGATAATTCGTCGGTCGCAACACATAGTGGCGTACGTGAAGGACAAAATACGTTTCCAAGCAAAACGTTTTTGAAGGATATGCTACTAGTAACGGTGTCGATACTTCTCCACTGTTATCTATCAGTTGTCCGATTCCATTTGAAATTGAAGTTTAAGGTTCAAACTATTAAACTGTATCTTTGATAGTTAAAAAGGAATAATTATTATATGATAATAGCCAGCTCTAATCCTATACGCCACTATGTGAAACGGAAAATTTGGATAATCACTCTACGCCACTATGTGTTGCGACCGACGGATTGTCTTACAATAATACATGTTTGTACAGCTGCATGTATCTGTAATATATTTGATAAATAAAGAAATGGAGCTCAGTCAAACTATAATATAGGAGAGGACAAAGGTGATTCGAATCTGCGCGCACTCACGATACATGTCGTTGAGTTCACCACCACACATTACAACAGCTCATGGCGGATATGTCGGTGAATTAAACATGTAATGATTTTATTCTCTCGAAATTGGCTCACAGCCAATTAAATTAATTATGAATAGTTCAGTTCAGTTCTCTCCATATGGAGAGATTTTATTTCTCAGTATATATAGGCCTTCGGCCTTACAATACAATAAAGTACAGTACAATATATTTACCCATCACCAGGGGGCAAAAGAGTTTGCCTGATTTTATGAGCATTAAAAATAAATTTTGATAATGAAATTATAGTTTGTTGATTTCTAGACTGAAATAGAGTAATAAAATAATTGAAATTTGGAATACACTCTGGCAATAAGCGATTTCTTTCATTAGCATAAGCAGGACATTTTAATACAAAATGATACAAATCTTCAATTTCACCAGTGTGGCAGATTTTACAAATACGTAAATTTCGAGGAACCTTAAACCATATTCCACGAACATATTCTAACTCAAGAACACCCAATCTGGCTTTGGTCAGAAGTATTTTATGAAATGGTTTCTCCAGCCACAATAAATAGTCTTCGACCACTAGATTTTCTTTGATTTGAGTATAAAAAGTAAGTGATGAATATGTACTTAATGCATTTCGCCAATTTTGTATATCAATATCTTTACATCTCTGTTTGAAAACATCAATAAAATAATTTACATTGTCAACACCTTGAGCAATCCATATTTCACCAAAACCGTAAGAGTACAGAATATTTTTGATCTTCATAGCCCAGCATTCTTTACCATTCTCTGCCTTTTTGTATTGAAACTCATAGCTTTGTCTTAAAAACCTGTTATTATCCAGTGATAAAATGTAAAACCAATACTTAATACAGTTAATAAGTGAATTTACCAACAGTGCATTTCTACCAAGTTCACCACGAATGGCACAGTGTGGGATAGATTTACATGATTTAGATACACCAAGAACATAACGACAAAACTTAATATGTACTCTTTTTCAATTATCTGGGACTCAGATGTTCCCCAAAGTTCACTACCGAAAAGGAGTATAGGTCTTATTTTTGTGTCAAAAATCTTGAATAGAACATCCACAGGGAGAGGACTATAGCTTTTCAAAATCTTTATGAGACCAAAGAAAGCTTTGTTAGCTTGCGATGCAGTGGATTTCTGTGCATTAAGCCAGTTCCCATTACTTGAAAACACATTACCTAGGTACTTGAAGGTATTGACCACTTCTATTCTTGTTCCCTTATAAAACCATTTCTCAGCACGTTTAAGAACACCACCTCGTTTAAATACCATGATTTTAGTTTTATCTATATTTACTGAAAGGCCCCATTCATGACAATATTCTGCTAGAACATCAAGTTGTTTTTGTAGACCAAAGATAGTGCCACTTATAAGAGCTAAGTCATCAGCAAATAGTAGATGACTGATAAAACATTGATTTATCTGCACTTTTTCAGTGTCGTCAGAGTTCAGTCGTGTACTCAAATCGTTTATAAAAGTTTGAATAAAAATGGTGACAGCAAAGAACCTTGCTGAACTCCAGCCTTACAAGAAAAAACATTTGTTATACTTGTAGATGTTCTGACACAAGCATTTAATTGCATATACATTGAACTCAAAACATTAAGAACATTACCAGTAATACCATATCGTTTCAGCTTAAATAATAGAGCATCATGATTTATTAAATCAAAAGCTTTACGAAAATCTACAAAGCCTATATAGACCCTTCCACGCTTCCATGAAAGATATTTATTGATAACTGTATCCAATATAAAAACATTATCTGTGGTTCTGAAACCTTTACGGAAGCCGGCCTGTTCTTGATGGAAAACATTTTCAGCCTCAGCCCAAAAGTTTAACCTTTCGAAAAAAAAAAAAAAAAAAACTTTACTCATTATGGGAAGTAAAGAAATACCACGGTAATTTGCTGGATCAGTTTTATTCCCCTTTTTAAATATAGGAATAATAAGACTGGATGCCCATTGGAGTGGGAATGATCCAGTGGTCAAGATCAGGTTGCAAAACTTCACCAAAATATCACTCAACTCATTAATTGGACTGTTTTTGAAAAATTCGGGTGGAAAACCATCAATACCGGGAGCCTTGGCATTTTTAAGAGCATCAATACTCGATTTAATTTCCTCGGGTGTTATCTCGGCATCAAAAAATGCAGTCCAATCTGGATGGTGATTTAGTTCACCCTCAACTTGGTTTTGCAACGTGGGCTCCCCACCTGGTATATCAACTCGAAATAGATTTTCAAAGTATTGAAACCAATTGTCTGCTGAAATCTCACTGGAAATTGATGTTTGACTTCCCTTCAATCTTGACCAGAAACCTTTACTGTCGCGATTTTTCAAACAGTCCAAAATTTCTTTTTGTTGCTGGTTTTTGAATTTCGTTTTCTTTTCCTCAATGAAGTTTTTATATTCATGCTTCGTATTTTTGTAATCAGTTAAAGCTTCTTCAGAGCGACTTAATCTGAATAATCTGAGTTTGTATTGAACTCTATTTTTAAACCTGATACACTCATCGTCAAACCACGTAGACTTACAATGTGCCTTACTTTTTTGTTGTTCATAAAAGGGCGTTGCATAGCTTTCCCTACATAAGCAAAGATATCTGTCAAAGCAGACAATGCTTTGTCAATTTGTACCAAGTCTAGAGCTCTTTGAAAAGCATGTTTCATTTCATTCACCTTTGTATGCTTCCACCTGTTAACAAAAGAGTTGAGTAGATTTGGTTTCCACACATATCTATGTAACGAGCTACATGCTGTCTGTTGCCATGGGTCCGGCATATCAGACGGTACAGAAGAATTACCCACTATGAATGAAAAGGTAATTGGGAGGTGATCCGATTCAATTCTTGAGTGGATATCAACATTGCAGATCTTTTGAAAGGTGGAAACATTACATAACACATAGTCTACAACACTTTTCCCTTGATGGCTTATGAATGTATAGAAGCTTGATCGAATAGCATTAATTCTACCATTTACAATTTTATACCCGTGTTACAGCAAAAATTCAACAATTCACGACCATATCTATTTACAACATTGTCCTGGTTTGATCTTTTTGGGAGGGGGACATCTTCATCATACACATCATTGTCCCAACCCTCGGGGCATTCATCCGAGTCAATGAAATCATTGAGAATACCTGTTCTTCCATTAAAATCACCAACAATAATAAAAATGGCATTTGGGTAATCTGATAAATATTGAGCATATTCAGTCTCTAGAATGTCAAGTACATCTTCATTTATAGAATAGGGGGAGTCTTCCGGTGATCTATACGCAGTTGCCACAATAATGCATTTTGAAATGAAATCAATTTTCGTCCAGAGAATATTTTCAGAAATACTTTTTAGTTTTGTAGCTAAAACATTTAGGGAATTCTTATAAAAGAAGGAAATGCCTCCAGACGGACGTCCAATATCAAAACGTCGTTTTCTGTAAGAACCAACATGATTATAACCATCCAAATTTGGTTCGTTGTCTGAATTTGCCCAAGTTTCCACAAAACACATAAAATCAAATTTTGTTATGAAAGCAATAAATTGTGTATCACAAAGCTTTGTTAATAAACCATTTACATTCCAGTAGAGAAATTTTTTTATATCATACTCAGTTTGATTACCACCACGGTTATCATTATTTACATTGTCATTATTACTTTCAGTTCCATTTTCACCATCATCAATCTGATCATTTTCTACATTTCCATTATCATGATTGTTACCATTATTACCTGAATCAGTATCAAATGCACCAGTGTTATCATGTTTACTCATCTTAGATGCTTCATCATCATTATCACCATATGTTGTCAACTTAAAATGATCCCTTGCCAAATTATTCATACTTCCATTACCAGGAGTTGGCCTATTTGTACTAACACAACCATTTTTGACAATAGCAACATTTTTATCTTTGATGACATTACAATAATTTTCACAATGTTTTATGGACATATATTTATCATTTTTCAAACAATTTGACATGTTTACCAGAGTATTTTGCACAACATCATTTCTATCAGGGGTTTTATTTGGATATTCATCATGTTTGTCACAAATATTGTTATCACTATCACCATGATTATTTATTGAAATATTTTGTATTTCCAGCTCATTAATCGTGTCCATACTTCCATTGTCAACGGTATTTTCTATAATGCACCCATTTATCACTGCATCATTATTATACTTGGTATTTGCATTTTGACAGATCTAACATTTTCATCATGGTTCATAGACATATGAATTTCACTCATCATATCGTTAAAACTTTCAAGTTCAAGAGTGTCTTTTTGACATTTAAGCATTCAACGTCATCATTTTTAACAACATTACCACCACCACCAGCATCTTTAGCCTTTAACATGTTTGCATATTCATTATATGTATCAATGACAACATTATAATAACTCATTTTATTAGCCTTTATGACTTCACTATGATTTATTTCTGAAATTTCAGTGTTTGTCCGAGGATGTTTTTGCACTTTTTTATTAGAGTTATTATGGCCGTGACCACATCCCTATGCTGGTACAATGTCCTCAGTTCCTTCATCGAACACGTATTTAACTTTGTCGATAACTAGCTTGTCATAGGAGAGATATGCACGTTTGTTTTGGTTCCTTGCTTCTGTCATAAATGGGATCAGGGTTTTTCTTGTATCGCGAACCTTCTTTGTAAAATCTTGTGAGACCCCATATTTGTCCTTTTTCTTCAAATTCGTTTGTGCTGCATCGAGAACTGCACTTCTTTGTTTATATTTCGTGAACTTGGCAATGATTGGAGCTGTATTTCCACCGCGCGATTTCAGTCTATGTACTCGTTCAAATTCAACTTCATCGCCATCTATATCAAGTTTATCACTCAGAAAACTTCTCACCTTGTCTTCGCTTTCATCCCAGGTTTCCTTGTCATCTCCTTCGATGCCATGAAAAATTAGATTGTCCCTTCTAGATTGCGATTCAAGTTGTTCAATCCTAGCGTTTGCCTGTTCCAAATCGGCCTGAAGCTGTTTATTTACATCGCACGCATGATCGGCTACAGTTTTAGCATCGTCTACCTGACTTTTCAAGTTACTCATGTCCGCTGCCAATTTATTTACCGTTTGTTTCAGTTCGTTATTAGATTTGTCGTAGCTTGCCTTAAAATCTCTTAGTTCTTTCAATATGGTGCTCTGGATATTTCCCTCTGTATCTGTTGGTCTCATGCTATCAAAATGATCTAATAAAGTTTTGATGCTGTTGTTGTCTTTTGTCGTGTATTCTCAGACGGCCCTGGGCCTGGGTTGCTTTCTACCGAGCCGCACACCACAAGTAGGGCAACCATACACAGCCGTACTGCAAGTGATATACGTTGACTAGATATCACAATGCCAACATGGCCACGGTTAAATTTCCGCTCGGTGGCATAACGAAAGTTCCAATTCTAGCCCTCCATACCTGTATAGAGACTCCCATTTCAGCTTGGTATTGTCCTTGGATGATAACAAAAGGAGTAACGACGATGAAGATGTAGAATATGCTCTAAATACTTAAATTTAGCAGGTTTTCTCGAAACTATATCAACACAAATTCGGAAACCGTGTTTTCTCCATACGCCCCCTAGTGAATAGAGAGAGTGGCCTATCTGTTCTATCCTAGAAGGACATCAGTCAATGTGAGACAAGCAAATGAGCATAAATGAAGATTTATTTGCTCAAACTCCAAGTAACATTTTTTGGAGGGTGTTCGCCTTTTGTCTCTTTCGCCACAAAAATCCTCACTTAGGCGCATAGTTGCTTATAGATGGAAGTCTACGGTTTTCTACTTACTTATTCTTTTACTTTTAGAAATGATACAATCCTCTTGTGTTTCACATTGTGGTTCGTCAGCTGATAAGTCATCTAGATCATTCAACTTGACCGTATTATCACTAGTCAAAATAAACTGACGGTGCTTATAGTCCCATATGGCCAGAGAACCGAGAGGAGAATGTTCCAAATATTCCAGTAAATCAGCCAGTCCTGTGGTAACCTAAATGAAGATCATGAAATACTATAAAAAGCTTCTAAGTTGGATTCGCAGCATGCCTGCACCCAAGAAATGATCAATTGAAGACCCGAGCCCAAGAAGACCGTAAGTCCACTCGGCCCCTCAACATGTATACACGTAAGTTATGTATAGGATTTAATGTTTAATGTTCCAAGGTGAACTTTAGTGCATACATGTTGGTGGGCCAAGTGGACTTACGGTCTTCTTGCGCTCAGGTCTTCAATTGAATAAACCGCTCTTTGTACGGGTACGTGGGATAGTCAACATGGGCTCATAACGGACAAGCTAGCTTAACCACGCCTCGAAATTTAAACAACTTGATCGTTTTGATATTGCAACTTTTGAAAATGCCCCCAATTTCAAATACTGTTATTAATTTGTGTCAATTTAGAGCATTTGGTAGTTAATGTGGCGTCACATTGGAGCAAACAAGATTCTTGTTATTACATGATCATGTTTAGATTTCTGATGGGTCATTGGAGTGTGGACTTCTTCTTTTTGTGTTGTGTTTGTAATGTGTGGGTGCATTGTGTGGGATAGGGATGAAGGGGGGGGTCGGGCAAAACCAAAAATTAATCGCGGTTACATGATTTTGACCCGGTATTATACATTACAGGGTGTCCCAGAAAAAATTACCGGGCGAATGAATTTGGACGTAAATCAAGAAATATACATCAAAATCCAAGAATCTAAACATCAGCGTGTAGCTCATCTTATTCTGCATCTTATACGCTAACTTTACTGGAATCGGTTGACTGATTGCGAAGAAATGAGCGATTACATAACGCATGCGTCAATTTACTTCATTCCAAGTTTGAAAGATCATTCAACACAATGCGCATTAGTGGTTAACTGTCAATGGGCTCCATATTTTGTTCTGTGAAATGCTTTTCGTTCTTTTTAAACAATCTGTTTCTTGCAAAACATTTAATTAGGTTTTGTTCAAATTTGAAAACCTGCGCGATATTGAAAATGAAAGCTTGCATGTAAGATGATGCTCGGTACTTGTAAATATCTTTTTTCGTTAATGTTGATATAAATGTTGCATAAAGAATTATTGCTTAAAGAATTCCAGCTGGCTTAAAAAATTTCTCACACACATTAATGTTTTAGGAATATTTCCAGGAAATTGTAATGCAAAGTTTAAATCTTTTGAAACTTCAACATTAATGTTGCATGGTATCGAAAATCACACGTTAAGCCGTAAGCACTTGATCATTGTCATTCTTGGCTCAAATGTTCTTTGGAAAGTTAAAATATAACATATTTGCACAACCTAAAGAATTGTAAAGCTTTCAATTGCAGAAACCAAAGTTTTCTCGGACAAACTGTTATTCAGCATTAGTGAAAGCATGAATAACACAACACCGTCGGATTTTAAAATAGATAATGTGGACTAAATTTAATGAGATACACAAACTTTAGGAAGCGGTGAGCGAGTATGAAAAAAAGCGCCTGTTGATCAAACTTGGAATGAACTGCATTGATGCGCGCATTATGTAATCGTTAATTTCTTCGCAACCAGTCAACCGAATCAAATAAAAATTGTATGTAATGCACAATAAAATAGGCTATGCGGTACATTTTAAATTTTTTGATTATGATGTCTATTTCTCGACTTACGTTCAATTTTATTCACTCGGTAATTTTTTCTGGGACACCCTGTATACCGGTTATTTATACAGAGATTGTGCATGTAAAGTCTTTGAGCTTACAAAATAACTTTATTCTGACCAAATGTTTTGGCCCATGATCTGCGTGAAAAGACCCAATTGAGACAATTTGCAGCGCAGCGCAGACATTTTTTGTATCTTACACTATTTTTGCCCGTGATCGGGATGAACTTTGGTGGAAAACGGGCTCCTTGCTCCTTTTCTTTTCCTTTGCCTTTGGTAGTTACCCCAGGGGAACTCTATTAATTGCCCACCCACTGGCTACGCTACTGGGGTGTATGTAAACAAACAAAATATCTCACCTGTAGTCTGTGTAGCCAGCTCATGACGGTAATTTGATGGACATTGCTTCCAAATTCGGATCCAAATTCAACGACAGAAATGACACCATGGTCTCTTTTACGGTTATATAACGGCTCACTTTGAACGCAATAGCCAACTAACTGTTGGGAAGCAATTCAGATGAGAAGATTGGATAAATTGTGGCGAATATATTATTGAAAGGAGACAGGTGGGTACAACTCGTTGTAACCAAAATTAATTAGTGGTATTTGTGCCAATTTGCGCAAATATTTCAAGAAAATGGGGGGGGGGGGGATTATGTATCTTGGGCCCGGGCGCAACAACCCCTAAAAAAGCGCATTGATTTATAGCGTGCTACACACACTCACAACGCCTAGATGTTGATCCAGAAGCCTCAGCACACTTTACACGTTGTCGCTGACCACTACGGCCCCACATCATTCAATAAACCATTAACAACAATTCAGAGACATTGGTGCTACAAGAGCGCACACCCTACATTCCACAAATAACCTTCGCAACCAGGATCAGCTCCCCGAGTTTCGAACGGGTTACAACGAGACAATTAGCACCTTCTCTTGTCTAGGGGAATTTCAAGCTAATTCAAATTTTCCACGAGAGCGTGCTAGGCACCGCCAGCGTTCTAACCAGCAACCTCTCGCAGGTTGATCCTCGCACAGATGGCAATTCCCAAACCTCCCGCAACTTAACTACGCCACTGTTTAAATGATTTAATTAATCACAATTTGAACATTTCCCAGATGACTGAAAGTATACTCTGTGTTAACAAAACAAGAAACAACAACCGATGTTTCGAAATTCGATCAGACAATCTGCTCTTCTTCAGGACAAAAATATATTTAATCAAACAGCAACACCAACTGTTACGAGCCGTAATGACTCAAGGCCAAAATCGCCTTTTCTGAATGCACACAATCGCACTATTAGATTAAGTTAACAATATCTGAACCTGATTTTGATTATATACATGAACAATACATGCGCATACAGTATGCTCACATTAATAATTATTACTTAGCCGGCAGTCTTATTCTTGTTGATTACAAAGTTCTGTTGCACTCAATGTTCTGGACGACTGATGTGTTGTTTTATTAACCAGACTCCAGCAAGTCGACAGATGAATATTAATCCCTTTGGGAGGAGGAGCACTTTCGTGTTGTTAAAATATCATTCGTTGCAGTGGCTTAGCGTGGGTCATCATATTTGGGCGCGGGGGGTCAACAGGATTTTCTAAATTTTGTCACTGATTCGTTGCTGTATTAATAGCACATTTTTGGCTATTATTGACTGATTCATAAGTACCCCTCTCTGAAGCACATGCATACTATACCAACACATTCATGAGAATCTCTCCCTCTTTTATGCAAATGTAGTAAAAACCCAGCTATGCTTCATTCTTGCATATGCTGCAACCTCTTATAAAATAAAAATTTCAGATCGATGGGGGGGCACGTGCCCCTCGTGCCCCCATGACGCTACGCCACTCAGCGGCCACTGTATATAGCCTAAGTTCTCACATTAGGTGCAATCAACACATTCAGTACTGGGAGCCACCTTATCATATTCAAAATATTGTCAGCATTATTGCATTGTAATATTTAAACTCTATCCGCAAGATTAGAAAATGACCATTTTTGGTTTAGTTTTGAAGTGGTAATCTATAGCCGCACACTTACCCAATCAAAATGTGGTTAACACAAAATTCTTGATAATAAAAATATGTTTTAAGGCATAAAGCATAGGCAAATATCTCTATAAAATCATTACTCGTCGATACTCGATAGATTACCCAATAAAGCGGCCAGTTAAGGTGGGCATACACGAGGAAATTTCAATTGCAAGGCCCATTACTTAGTGGGTGAGATTATGTGCTCACTGACCATGAAGCTAAGCAATTGATCAAAATACACGAAGCAATGGGTGGCCTTGCAATTCCTTGAGCGTGCTCATAGGTTAGGGGATATACTCAAAACATAAGTAGTGGCTAATGATTTTCGTAATCATATCCAAATGGCTCATGTCTTGTCCTGAAAGCAAAAGATTGCCATCCTCTCCTGTATATCTATACAATTTTCCATAAAGAAAAGGCTAAGGAAAACTATGTTCAAAAGGGATAAACACCACCACCGCCAACAACATAGGCCTACAAGTGTATTATAATGTAGCATGTGCACACATTTATCATGTTGTGGATGGTGAATCAAGTTGGTCCCTACATTTCCCAAATGAATGCAGCGACCAGCTCGTGTTCACTCAGCTGATTGGCAGAAGGAGGTTAGATTGCATGCAACAACCTTGAAAGTAGAGCATGTCTCTACCTTTTTGCCTGTTGCTCGGGGGATTAATTTGCCTGATGCTGGGGGATTAATTCGTTGCAAATCCAAAATACACGGAGCAATCTTTTTCCAAGGTCTGTGCAACAGGTAATTGCTTGGAAAATTGCCTCGTGTATGTCGGCCTTTACAAAAAATGCTTAACTACAGGCCTTATGGAGACAACCAATCCTTTTGTGACATGTCCATTCACCTATATAATAAAAGTAATCATTGATTTGAATAGGACACATCGTCATCATCCCTATATCTTCGTGTCAAAAATTGCCGTGATAGTACAGCGACTCTCGTTTTTCAACAGCGACGCATGGCGATTTTGTTCGAGATAGGCCGAGCGACTCAGGCTAAGCATACCATGACTATCATATGAGATACACACAGAGTTTCTATATTCTACACATTATTGCGATTTGTGCATGCTCTAGTACCCCATATTTATTTATTTATTTATTTATCTTCTCAAAGAAGATGATAAAAGAGGAGGTCGTTTGCTGCTCACATCAAATAAATAATGTGTGCATCCGCCTATTGATGGAAACAATGATCTAATCCGATTGATCAACTAATACGATAAGTGGCTTTGCGAGTCACGACTGTCTAGCTCTAAACGGCGCATACCCGGATATCAATTTGTTACGTCAGTTGACCGCAAAATATAATTTCTATATTGTTTGGCATGACCGGCTGCTAAGTTAGACCCGAGATCCCTGTGAAAAAAAGACCCTCATGTTGGAACCAAATAGCGTTTTTGGACACGTTTGGACACAAAACGGGAGTATGGAGAAACTGACATGCGAGTTTGCCGCAAATATTCAAATGGTTATCATTTAAATTTCTTTTCCTTTGACCTTATATTAATTTTACTGGAAAATTAATTATGCTTGACTTTCCATAACTTAACAAAACTTGATTTTTTTAATGGGAGTTGCAATATATATGCTTTTTCACTCGTTTAAAAATCATGGTCCCCCTGCAGTTATTATTATTATTTTTAAAGAAAAAAAGCACGATTTGACTGCGAAATTGGGAATTTAACGATGTACTTCCGTGTGTGGAATATTTTTTCCACTAAAGGCCGGCTTACACGATGCAATTTTCCATGCAATTGCCTGTTGCACAGACCTTGAAAAAAGATTGCTCCGTGTATTTTGGATTTGCAAAGAATTAATCCCCCAAGCATCAGGCAAATTAATCCCCCGAGCAACAGGAAAAACAGTAGAGACATGCTCTACTTTCAAGGTTGTTGCATGCAATCTAACCTCATCCAGCCAATCAGCTGAGTGAACACCGACTGGTCACTGCATTCATTTGGGAATGTGTAGGGACCAGCTTGATTCACCATCCACAACATGATAATGTGTGCACATGCTACATTATACACTTGTAGGCCTATGTTGTTGTTGTTGGTGGTGTTTAGCCCGTTTGATCTTAGTTTTCCTTAGCCTTTTCTTTATGGAAAATTGTATAGATATACAGGAGAGGATGGCAATCTTTTGCTTTCAGGACAACACATGAGCCATTTGGATATTATTACGAAAATCATTAACCACTACTTATGTTTTGAGTATATCCCAAACCTATGGCCACGCTCAAGGAATTGCAAGGCCGAACATTGCTTCGTCTATTTTGATCAATTGCACAGCTTCATGGTCAGTGAGCACATAATCTCACCCACTAAGTAATGGGCCTTGCAATGGAAATTTCATCGTGTAAGCCCACCTTAAGAGAACTACCGAATCAGTCGAGCGTGTGGCGGATGAACAGATTACCACAAAGGAAGTTTCAGGTGGTACCCCCAAAGAAAGAAAGTGAATGGAGGTTAACTGTGGGTAATCGGATTATATGTTCGAGCGATCTCCTCTTTTCTCATCTTCTCTGATCTTCTTAACTCCTCAACAATGGGTCACTGACTTCAATCAATGACCTAAATCTACAGAATATATCCATTACTCGTCGATACTCGATAAATCAATAAATAACTTAGAAAATATTCTGGGTGTCCTTTAACATGTTTCCATAGTTAGCCATGGACCTATTCTGTAGAACTGGCCGGTGACTAAGTCCGCTTTATTGGGCGGTCTATCGACTATCGACGAGTAATGTGACCTGATAACACAAAAACCTGTCAACACAACCTAAAATCCGAGACCTTTATGCGTTTAAAACGAATTTCCACTGCAGTTTAACTGAAGTTGGGAACACTCACCAAGATTTTAACAGTGTGGCAATGACGTAGCCAGAATTTTTTCAGGGAGGCAAAGGAGGCAAGTGGTAAATTTGGATGAAAATGCTCAAAACGGGCTAAAAAGTAAAATAACAAAAGACATACAAATCTTATGACGACCAGCATCCGGGTGGGGTGGGGACTGAACTTATCGGAGTTGGGGGAGGGAGGGGAAGGCTGACCTCTTTTGCCCGCCACTGCAGCGTAGACAAGTTTTATGTCATCCAAATGTTTGCACTGTTTACAAAACCTACCTTTGCTATGTTGGGATGTTCAAGTTGCTGAAACAACGCTATTTCCTTCATTAATTTAAAATTCGCATACATAAAGCACTCTTCTGGATCACGAAACTTTTTCTTCTTCAAACACGACCGTATATCGCGTACTTCTGGGGAAACCATCTTGACTGCAACCGGTATATCCTTGTAGACGCTGGCGAAGACGTCCTTGGTGCTTCCACGCCCGAGACGGTGTTGAAGGGGTAAATTAGCTATTTCAACACAACCTAGTCGGGGAGTAAAGTCATAGGCTAGTCAAATTAAGAAAAACTTAGAGGTTAACCCACCACTAATTGCAACATAATCCATTTAACCACCATTCATTTCAAAAAAGCATATTTAATAATACATCTAAAGTCCCCGTAGTGGATACCTAATCTGCATAAATCCAAAATGACCGCTTCTGCAGGGGGGAAATTTCAAAGTTGGTCCAATCTTATTAACAACCATACCAATGTATTGCTCTCCTCATAAGGATTCAGAAAAAGTATAGTCCTTATATGAGATATTCAAGACCTTGTGGTAACATCTCATCTCCAAGGCTTGGATTATTTTCTCTACTTTGCCCACATATGCAGCAAATTAAATAAATTCAGACATCTCCACTTTTAAATAATAAGCTATTAAGTTTGGTGGGAAAGCAGTAGTACATGTTGAAAAAATTTAATTGTTGTTGTAGTAGTTTTGCTGCAGACAAAAATGCCATATGCCATACTTGAATGAGTATTCACCCACAGTACGTAGAGTTCAAAGAATTGGTATCAGTACGCTAGAAGTCAAAGGCAAACGAAGTTCAGGTTCAGTGGGTCTTTTGCAGATAAATGATCTATGAAATCGTGTGTACAATTATATATCCTATCGTGTAGTTATTTCGTTTATACGTTTCAAGTTAATATAGTTAGATCCTATTGGCAGCAGACGTACTGACACTAAATCTGAATGATTTAGGTGTTTTGAGATAAGGGGTACCTTGACCAGGATTGGGATTTTTTCAAACATTAAATGCCCAAATTTTCTTTAAAAATTCAAAAAAAATCTGAACATAGCCCTGAACAAAATGCAATCAGCATAAAAATACTTAAATTTAAATTGAGAACAAATGAGAACCCAGCAAACACACAACGTTTTACAGAAAAGATTTAGTGTCTGTTTATATAAAGGGCATTAAAACGTTTTAATAACATTCATAATTTTTTCTCTCACAGAATGTCATTAAACCTTTGATAAAATATTTTACGATAACGATTTAAAAACGTTTTCATGACCTTTATATAACCCGACATTTAAGTGTTATTAAATCGATTTGAATAAACGTTTTAAGAAGATTTTGGGTTTGCTGGGAAGCCCAGTATTGTCAGTGGTTAAGAGATAGCTCTTGATATTTTGTGAAAATATCTCAAAACTGTTATTTGAATTCTATGGCCAGCACGCAAAGCATTCATTATTATTCCAATGCGCAAAGCCCTTTTAGTTATGCATACGTGGTACAGGCTGATACGGTGTACATAGATTTGTCAAATGCATTTGAGTGCCCATACTTCTTATTTACGAGCTATATACTTTCGGCATCCATTCGAGATTTTGATCTTTTGAAAATGATTTTATGTTTATCTACAATCTTGGAAATAAGTACTTGGAACGCATGGCACACTCTGCCGTAAATTCCGTGCAGAAGGTCAAATGATCATGGCGATGACGTGTGCTTGGGAACAAACATGACATCTACAGCAATGATTAAGCCTCCCCCCTCCCCATCAATCAATGTTGGACACATTGGGAAACCGCTGAAGACATTGGTATTTCTCAACATTGCATGGGGGAAAGGGGGTGACAGTTTTCCGTTATTTACATACAAGACTTATTTCCCAAGATTGTAGCAGGAAGACATTATAGAGTTCTTATTGATGGTGATCATTCTGGTTCATTTCCAGTAGTTACTGGAGTTCCATAGGGCTCAATCCTAGGTCCCCTTGTATACATCAGTGACATGTGTTGCCCAAAATACAAATAAAGTTTTATTTGCTGATGATACTAAAAATTATTTGTATATTAAAAATACCAGGAGTATATTATAAAGTCTCCAAAAAGACGCTGACGATTTATTTCTACACGTCAAAGTGGCAAGTTATTAGCATGGCAAGACGTAGAAGAAGACCATTAATTTTGATTACGAAATGAAGGATACCAAGTGAGATCAAATTGAAACCACGAGATGAATGTCCATATACAAAGATAGGTTATAATCTATGTAAACACCTACCAAAAAGTAATTACACCCCTTTATTCCAAAGGCATTTGATACATAATAATAAGATACGCATTAATAATAGGCCAATTAAGGTACTTTTTACTCCGTTTGTAATCCTTTTAGTTATGTAAAAATGTAGCTTATCTACCTTGACTTTCGGCAGTCTTGAAGATGGCCCAGAAAATAACGACTTGGATGACAAACATGTGTAAAGGAAACATAGCTTGTATTTCGGTATGACCTGTACAACACGGACATACAATAACAGTAAGAGGTTACAGGTGCAGATATCAGTTTCAAAGATTGGTCGCCAATGCGTACAAAGAGTGCACTGTCCAGGCAGAATTCCGCACCCACTGACTTCGCCATTCACTCAAGCCAAAGACCTTTCAATTAATGAGTAAAATCGTTCACTGCCCTGCAAACACAAGATATTGTAGTGAAAACGTTTTATTGTCGGGTTATTTAAAGGGTATAAACGTTTAAGAACGTTCCGAAAATATTTTTGAAAATATTATGCAAAGCATTCTAAAATAATTGACATAATATTTTGCAAAAATGTTTGCAAATTATATTAATGTTTGCAAAAATAATATAATATTTTTACAACATGTTTGAAATGTTGTTGTGGTGTTTTTTCATATAAAATGTTATAAAAACGTTTTCATGTAAACTTTTATATAACCTGACATTAAAATGTTATTAAAACGTTTTCATGTAAACTTTTATATAACCTGACATTACAATGTTATAAAAACGTTTTCATGTAAACTTTTATATAACCTGACATTACAATGTTATTAAAACGTTTTTGAATAAAACCAAAGCGTCTTTATAACACACATTAATAACGTTTTAAACACATTTTTCCACAAATCACTTATTTATTTTTTCATCTTAGAAGTAAGCCACAGATTGATAATTAGAACAAAGTAGAACAAAAATATATTTTGTTACTCTCTTTGATTTATATTTTTGGAAATGTTATTAAAATCTCGAATATGATCAATATCTTAGTTAATTTCCTCCTGAAAACTATGGCAAACAACGTTCTAAGTGACATCAAACCTTTGTAGTATGATACTAATTCGCCAATGCTAATGTACAGACTCACGCGGTGCAGTCTCTATCGGATTACCTTCATACAAATCAATTCACAATATTAAAAAAGGTTCAGGTTCAGTGAGTTTTTTCCAGTGAATAGATACTAATACACAGCTCGTATTTCCATGACATTGCCTGTAGAATCGGCATTTTCTACTTTTTACTGTTTTTTACTGCGTCATAATTTATTGTGTAGTAATTTCCTCAATTTCAAGTCCTTAAAGCCATAATGCATGATCTTTTAAATGATCAGTTTTTGTTTGTAGGACAATAGACCAATTTGCAAGTAGCATTGATATGCTCCCCCACATTAAAATGAGAAAAGAATGGTCTTTGTTTAATGTAGTGGAGTCACTATGGCCTTAAATTAGTGCCATATAATTGTTGATTTCAATAGCACCAAGGCATCGAATACTGCCACTTGACTACAGGTGCCATATGTTTAAAGCCACATTGTGCGATTTCCGAACAGCAACACTCTAAAATTGTTCTCAAATTTATACTTTTTGCACGATTGTAATACCCAATGATGTATATACTTAAATACATTTAAGAGACTAAGCCTGAAATACTTTAATTACAGTAAGCATTTAAGAGATTTTATAATAAAACCAGGATCCCGGTTATTATATTTGACAACGCATTGATACATAATCAGACAACTCACACAATGGAGGTGTAAGGTAAAACAATGTTGATGTGTTTGTTATGCTATTGCCGTTGTTATTTATTTCAATGTTTGTGCAAAATCACATTTCCTCATTTTCACACAATTATAATCAAATGCAGCAAACCTTTGACGAGCGCGACTTCCGTGATGTTGCAAATTTGGAGCTAACAACGCGTACGGCGCACATTTCATTCATAAATTTCCACTCGGCAACAGCAGATTGCCACAGCAGCCAATCAGAGACAAGTGCGTCCAACACAGTAAATACGCGATGTATACTTAAAATACGCGCCCGTCAAAGATGTCAATACCAAAATCAATTGTATAATATACATATGACACGTGTTATGACTCCGATGAATCGCATGACTGCAGGATGTGTCATAACTGTTTACTAATGCGCTGTGCCGTTTTTCAAACACGCCCCTGAATGAAACTCATGGGCAAGTACCCTTAAATAAACCTTTAAAAAAAGCTTCACTTTCAATGTATGACTTAAATTAGAAAGGTATCAATGTTAAATTGTTTATAATAATGTAGCATATCTACCTTGACTTTCGATGGTCTGAAAAGAAGGATTGTGGTGAAAAATATGTTTACATAATGTTATACTATTTATCTATACAGACTTCATTCCGCCATGAGCTGTATAGCATGACATACAGTACGTGCCAAGTTGTGGGTTCACTTCACAATTTGAAAGATTGGTCGCGAATAGGTTTGTACAAAGAAAAAACAAAAACAAAAACAAAAAACACCCTGACATATTTGTGTAGTATGAAGGATAATGACTCTGGAAGCGACATTTGGAAATTAGCATGTGTCTAATTGTTAATTGTTATTTAAATAGTGTATTGTTAATGAAATGATCCCTTGCCCTTGCTATAGAGAGCGTACGTCGACAGAGCCCGACTCGAAAGTATGACATCTCGCATCGTCAAATACTATTCTATGGAGGGTTAAAATGCACGGTTAAATAGCTGTTGAGAAATACCTTTCATAGGGTTTACAAATTCCTTACAAAAATAAATGTAATTGTTCATCTTTTGCGTGTTATCTTCGAGTTTTACGTGACTTTTAACATCTAAGGTGCAAAGCTGAAGTGAAAGCTATTCTGCGCGGCACCAAGACTGCATGAGATATTTATTCTTTTCAATTCCTTTTAATTGAATTATAATAATTATTATAGATATGCAACAAACGCCGTTTATCTGGATTCTTCTTCTTCTTCTTCCTTAGTAGTACCAACTTCAGAATCCTGAATATTATCGTACTGCGGATGGGTGCACGCGCTAGTAGCTCAATCAAAGAGTAGTCAGCAAAATCAGGTGCAATTCAATATGTACAGTGATGTGCAATAAAAATAATAGAATGCTGGCTACTTGGTGGAGTCCCTTAATGCCAACTTGAAGGCATCAAGAGATCTGAAGTCTGCTGGATCCTTTTCTAGTTTATTCCAGTCTCGGCTTGAGCGTTGAAAGAAGGACGAGGCAAACTATTGTGTGCTGTAGTAAGGCAACCAGAACCTGGAGTTGTGACCTCTGGTGCTAGATTTCGCTTCTTGGAGGTAGTCTTTCCAGTCGATGTCTACCAAGTTGAACCTGATGCGATATAACATGGTTAATCTATACTGAAGTCGCCTGTTTTCAAGTGATGGGCTGATGGCCACTGAAGGTCCTTGAGCAGGGATGTTACACTTGCGTGCCGATCGTAGCTGCCAGTGACATAGCGGGCGCTGCTGCGCTGGAATTTCACCCGTCATATGGACATTACGTAATGAATTATTACCAAAAAATGACCATGTTCAGTTATTCATGGTGTAAAATTAAGTAATTGAATTGTATGCATAATTATATTTATAAAATTTTTTCAACATATAGAAATAATTACACGCATTATAAAAGAAGTGACAATTATCAGATGTTAAAACAAACAAAACAACATATACTTGTACAGCATACTGCAGTTACTGTCCGTTTTCCTATACACAATACACAGTGCTCTCACCATTGAGCTGTGACCTGTACAAATCGTGCCATGTTAGAAGAATAGGCATTTGTCTAGTTAACGTCAATGTGTGAAAAATAACCGGCCAATATTAAAAGTACTCTCAAAAACTTCTAGCAAATATATTCCTCTAACATGACCTAAAATTACAGCTAGGTTAGATGCTCAGAAATATTCGTACTTTGGCAAAATAGTGAGTGAGGGCAAGACATAGCTAGCCAACGTCCCGTGTTAATTGAATGGAGATTTGACCGAAAATTTTGGTAAACGGACCGCTCACTTCTGTAGAATGCCACACGAAAACGGTACAAGCTACATTTAAAGTACTCTCTGTTCGATCATCATGATGAGTTTCTTACATAGTATGCCGAAATTGGGTACTGTAGGTGGTTGACAAAGGGTCGTACTTCGCTGACGAGTAAGTGACAGTGAACATGAAATTCAGCGCCCATAACCCAAGTTAGTAGCTAGTTAGTGGAGGCCGTCACGGGACTGATTATTGATTATTGAAGTGCCTTATTAATAGATACGCACGATTTAGGGCAAGAAAAAACCGGGACACTTTTGGAGACATCATCATCATCATCATCATCATCATCATCACTTTCTACATTTTTTCTAAACAACATACTGTTTTAATAAGATTTTTTCTTAAAATGCATTTAACTATAATTATTGTTTAGAGCGTGGTGAAATAAAACATCACGATTTTCATCACAAAACAAATATAATGCATAAGAAATCGTTTGTTTTAGAGCGTGATGATGAAATAAAACATCACGGTTTTCATCACGAAACAAAGTAATACATAAGAAATCAATTTTTCGTGAGTGATGAAATAAAACATCATGATTTTCATCACGAAACAAAGTAATACATAAGAAATCGTTTGTTTTAGGCGTGATGAAATAAAACATCACGATTTTCATCACAAAACAAAGTAATAGGCCTACAAAAGAAATACTTTTTCGAGAGTGATTAAATAAAACATCACGATTTTCATCACGGAACAAAGTAATACATAAGACATCGTTTGTTTGATTGCAATCAACCGCGACAGTTCGTCTCACACACATAACAATGCACTGCGATCAAATAGGTTGATGACAACATTTGAGTGAATGGACTGCACTGCGACATGATTACGGTGCACCGGTTCAAATCCTTTGTTTGGAGCCAATCAATAATTTCACGTACAGCCTCTATGCAAATTAGAGTTTACACGCTGCAGCTGGGGTAATCGACCGAAGCTGGTTGTCGTTAGTGATCGAATGCATGAGCTTATTTGCTTTACTGAATCGATTTACTGGATTAATATCCTGTTAACTGGGTTTAATGCCACAAAGGTCGAATCGGGCTTGCCATGGACCATAAGTGCATCATGGTTGTACTTGAGTGAATGAGGATCGTAGACACCAAAGTCAACTTCTCGGTCACGCTCATTCATTGGTCAAGAACATGCTTTGATATGCTAATGAGTACTAAATAAACAAAAATCAGCTGGCGTGGGTACGCGAAAGTCATTGCTGGCATCATTTGCCGTTTCATAAACCAAGGCCAATCAATTAGATGTACAATAATTTTTGTACATCCTTGAATCACAATAATTGTCAGTTTAAAACCATGTCTCGCCTGTCAAATATTACACATTACAAGCATCTTTCAGAAGGATTATTTAATCTTCACATGAAATCATTCCTGTCCCGGTACATCCCTTTTTAAAGGGTTTTTATTGATGTTACGCTGGGTGTGGGGATCCCAGGCTGCAGCAGCGTACTCCACAATCGGTCGAACGTATGTCATATAGGTGGCTTCTTTAATCCTCCTGCTGCAATGGTGAAAATTGCGGCTCAAGAAGGCCCTGGTTGAGTTGGCCTTCTTGCAGGTAACATCAACGTGTTCATTGAAGGAGAGCTTGGAGTCAATGATCAAACCCAGGTACTTTGAAGACGGCACGACCTCCAAGCTCTCACCACGGATGGAGTATGTGGCACAGGTTGGTTTGCGCTTGTTGGTGAATGGTGACCCTAACAACCTTGCACTTAGAAGGGTGGAATTCCATAAGCTAGGTTGTTTCCCACCTCTGCAGGGTATCAAGGTCTTCTTGGAGGAGAGTGGCATCTCTGGCAGACTTCACTTGTTTGTAGAGAGCACAGTCATCTGCGAAGAGGCGGGTTGTTGAGTACTTGACGCAGGCTGGGAGGTCATTAATCGGGCTGTCAACTTTTTGGAATCGCTTGGCGTGAGACAGAGGCGTACCGGGATTTGCCGACTCCAATGTTCATTTTGTACCATGATTATTGACGCTCGAGAATGTGAAAAGCGGGAGGGGGGGTGTGTAGGAGCAACAAATTATTCATGTCGATGCGTGAGATTTTACTCATTTTCCAGCTTTTTGCGTGAGATTTACTACCTAGGCGTGAGACCGTGAGAAAGTGACCCAATGCGTGAGAGTTGACAGCCCTGTCATTAATATAGACTGCCTTGGGGCACGCCTGAGGTGAATTGGGTAGGACTGCTACTTTTGCCATCGACTACTTCTTGTTGGGTGCGTCCTCTGATTCAAAAGATATGTTAGTTAACCAAGATAAATAAGTACTTGCACAAATTATAAATAACTATATAAATCAGCGTTGAATCTTAAAATGCTGATTCACGCGATTTTCCGAACAAGTGATATGTCAACATGTGACCGGGCATGTGTCCTGTCAGATTTGCCCATTTTTTTTTTGCATTAGGGCCGCTACAGACTTTTCAGTGGATGTAGAATATTTGATGCAACATATTTTCGTTTATATTTAACCTATATATTAACTAGATAATATATTTCCACCTGTCATTCGACATAACATAATTGATTTTCCGTCAACATACGTTCGTTAGAAGATGAAAATAATTCTCGCTATTCACAATAAGGGCGCCGCCAGCGATTTGCGATGTAATCGTGATGTATCATGGGAAAAGGTCGACATCCAAGTCCGCGCAATACGAATATTACCATGGTATTACATAGGAACACGTGACAATATTTTTTTAGTTTGTCAAAATAAAGGTGTTACACGCGAATCGATACTCAATAATACTTAAGGGATCTAGAATGAGCGTTTATTGGGTTTCGACAGTATTTTTTGTGGGACATGAGAGCACCTCAGACCTATCGAATTGCATTCTGAATACGAAGCATGTCTTTCTGATATCAAATAATTTTCATTTTTGAAAATCACAATATAATACAAATTTTATGACAAATTATAAAAATTTGATATTTTTCAAATTTTTGATATATAACAGTCCTCGAAGTAAATTATATAAATCTAATGATATATTCTTAAAGTGTATGTAGCAGGAAGGAAAAGCCGACGGTCAATTGAAAATTTTGACATTTCATATTGAAGATATGAATTTTTTCCCAAAAAGACCTAATTTTTTTTGGTGTTTTGGGAAAAAAAAATCCATATCTTCACTACCAATGTTCAAAATTTTCAATTGATCGTCCACTTTTCATCCCACCTACATACACTGTAAGTATAAATCATCAGATTTATACAGTTTACTTCAAGTACTGTTAAATATCAAAAATATCAATTTTAATGATTTGCCATAAAATGTGTATTAAATTGCGAATTTCAAAAGTCAAAATTATTTGATATCAGAATGATATTCTTCGTATTCAGAGTACAATTCGATATGTCTGATGTGCTCTGATGTCCCAAAATAAATACTGTCCAAACGTTCATACCCCAGCCCTTAATAATGTGATTTGAAATGTGCATAATTAATTTTTTCTCTATCGATTTGCGTGTAATACCGTTATATTGACAAACTAAAAAATATTGTCACGTGTTCCTATGTAATAGCATGGTAATATTCGTATTGCGCGGACTTGGATGTCGACCTTACATCGCAAACCGCTGGCGGCGCCCTTATTGTGAATAGCGAGAATTGAAATAGATTGAATAACGAAAACTTGTTGAACGAATACTCGGGCGAATACTACGTCGAAAATATTAGTGCTGTAATCGATAAGCTTTCTGGGTATCGATATGTCGGGAGGCAAACATCCGACATGTCGATACTATTATCGATACTCACACAGTTTGAAACACGGATTTGAGTTTACCAATTTTATTATCAGTAAGTTCCAGAAACAAGTTAACAACAAGTGTATTGAAGCCTAACAGCTAAAACTAAATTGGGAGACGGTAATTTGAGTATTTGACGGTAATTTGAGACCTGATTTGAGATAATCTAAGCATGTGTGCCATGTCGTTTGTGTATCGATACTGACATTGAGTGTTTCGACATGTCGGAAGTCTATGTATTTTCCGACTATCGATACTTACGACAATCGATTACAGCACTAGTCGAAATAGTCGAGTCTGTATGGTCCTTTACTGTGGCACCGCGATCACCTGTGTGCTTTTCTTTACATATATATATGAAATCAATAATACACGCCGGGAGCCAAGCACCATTTTGTCTGATTAGTGCATATTGATATTTTTTCACACGAAGACACGAATGAAAACACACAGACGAATATGGTGCAATGATGGAAGGTCACACGAGGACACAAATACGAACATACAAACGAATATGACGTCACGATGGAAGGTCACACGAGGAAACAAACACAAACACATAGACGAATATGACGTCGTGATGGAAGGTCACACGAGGACACGAATACGAACACACAGACGAATATGAATGCATGATGAAAGGTGTCACAGATGTTCGTGACTCATTATATCATGGTTGTTATGTTTTAAAGGGACACTGAAATTAAAATATTTCTTTTAAATTTATATTTCTTTAAAAGGAACACTAAATGAGTTGCTCATAGACTGATTTAACGGGAAAGTCAATCCTTAAACAAAATATATCAGCAGGAACCATTTATCGGAGCAAATATTCCTTTAATTGGCAAATAAACATCTAATAGTGTGTCTTAAAAATTGGAATCATTATATTGATTTTAATAGCTGTTAATGTACCTTTTAAATGGTAACTAGGTATTCCCTAGTACAGCTTTAACCGTATCAAACAAGGCCTCGTTAAAAATTCCTTTAAAAGTAAGACGAAATATGCCCCTTTAAACAGTCAATCGACAACTCATAATAATTTATAATGTCCCTTTAATGAATTTCGGGGAATAATCATTCAGAACAATAATTTAAAGACGATAAAGGCAATCAGTTACTGACCAATCAGTAATTCAGTAATTAGCTGTGTACTGAATCAGTTAGAAATGAGTGACCAGTGATAACAATTAGGGATCAGCAATCAGTTACTGACCAATCAGTAATCAGTTACTGACCAATCAGTATATCTGTTCCTGATCCCATTCACCTGTTGAGCTTTGCACGACAAATCTTCTCATGGCCTACCAGATTAAACCATTTTTTTAATCACATGTTACATTGGGCTATTCCATTTAAAATCCACACTACCCCTGTGGAAGATTTTGGACATATCTTCCACCGAGGGAGTATGAATTTCAAATGGAATTAGCACATTAGGTAGCTCCATTGAAACTCGCCCTCCCTCTGTGGAAGATTCTTTCTCAGAGGGTGTATGAAATTCAAATGGAACTGCTTCTACTTCCATTTGAAATTCATACTCCCCCTGTGGAAGATATTTCCAAAATCTTCCACAGGGGTAGTGTGGATTTTAAATGGAATAGCCCATTGTGTTTACAAAGATCTTTTGATGTCCGTATATCTCACGATCGTTTCCGAATTGAAGCAAAATCTAAAAACTGACAAATTAAACGGTTGACAAGAAGTACCTTTTAAAAAGGAGCAATGGATGTATAATTAATGATCTCAAAATCCCTCCTCCTGAAGATGATGATCTCATGATCAATTACCATTAACAAATCAGCTTTTATAACATGAATGTATAGTAAATGGGTATTGACAGTTACTACCTCTCCATATATTGGCCTCGATTGATCCATTTTAGTATATACCCTTCACTACAATAATCTTACTACATTAAAATTTTCTTTAATACGTAGCAATCTCAAATCATCACCTTTTAATTTTCAAATCCTTTAGCGACAATACAACTCTACATACCGTATCATTTATCTTTATATCACCTTTTCTGCATGTATAATATTACAAAGAATATTACTTTTTGTTCGTAAATTCTACACATAAGAAAAATATTTTGACGATAATATCTCTGGTGAACCTGTATTTTGTTTCCCACTTGACACCATTTACTAGTTTATACCGTCACCACAATAATCTTAAAGTATTTCTACCAAGAACCATTCCATATCAACGTCACGGATCTGCCCCATAGTTTCTCTTCGTTTCTTTCTGGTGTGTTGATGAGAAAAGAAAACTTGAAATGTTGAGTTTCATACTCCATTTCGTCTTTCCACAGGAGCAACTTGCAATTTAGGTGGTGGGTCATCAGAAAATGTTGCTACAAAATCAGTCTCATTATTTTGGGGCCCCATGAAAAGATAAGTGTAACCCTAATAACACTGGTTTATCAGTATTTTTATATACATTACGGGTAGATGTCAATGATTAATTACAAAGCTTTGAAAAATACTGACAAATCAGGGTTATTGGGCCCCAAATATTTCCCCCCCCCGTAAATTACAAGTTGCTCCAGCGAGAAAACGGAATGTAGTATGAAGCTAAAATATTTAGGTTTAAAAAAAAGAGGTATGGTGCAGATACCTGGGGTTGACACGGAATGGCTCCCAATTCATTCACCTTTATAACCTCAAATCATCACATTTTTGTTTTTCAAATGCTTTACGGCAATACAACATATTCTATAATATTGCAAAGAATATTTGTTCCTAAATTTTACAAAGTTTACATCTCCTATTTCTTCCTTATCATATGTTTATGTTTTGTCAACATGGTCAAGTTTAACAATGACATCTCTGATATACTATTTTGTTTCCCACTTTACACCATAATATACCCTCCACCACAATAATCTACCAATTCCATGTCAACCTCAGGGATCTGTACAATGTTACTATGGTACGGATCCCTGAAGTTCACAAGTTAACACGGAATGGGTCCCAATACATTTACCTTTATAACCTCAAATCATCACATTTTAAAATTTCAAATCCTTTAGCGACAAATACAATTAACTCTAGATACTATATCATTTCTCTTTCTATCACACTTTCTTCGTGTATAATATTGAACAGAATATTACACTTTTTCAAAAAGCAAAATCTTTTTATAAGTTTACAAAGTTGACGTCTCCACTTTTTCTTATCAACAGGAATACATGCTTTGTCAAGTTCAAAGCGTTTTTTTATTCATGTACTTTGTTTCCCAATTGACACCATTTACTAGTTAGTATAGCCTTCACCTCAATAATCTTAATACATTACCAAATGTATTTCTACCAATATATTGACCTTTTTCTTTAAATAACCTCCAATCACCTTTTTGTTTTTCAAATCCTTTAGCGACAATACAACTCTACAGTACATACCATATCATTTCTCTTATTATCACCTTTTCTGCATGTATGATATTGAACAGAATAATACACCATTTTTTTCTAATTCTACATAGTTGAAGATTCCATTTTTCCATATGAATAGGAATTATGCTTTGTCAAGTTCACCTTCATCATTTCACCACCTTTTGTTTTTCAAATCCATGGCGACAATACAATGCTATATGCTTCAGGGTGTCCTACAGTAATCTATACCGGGATGATTTTTAGCTATGAATATCAGTGCTGTTGGTCATATTCTTAGCAGTTCTAACTTTTACATTCATTTAGCTTTCTTAGGAATTTTAGATTTGGACGTTTGTGATAGAAATGAAGGAACATTTTGTAACCATGGTGGATTCCAAGTTTGGTCGAAACGATCGGTCTTGAAAATGTGTAAAATCATCATATTCAGTACAACGTTATTTTGAAACTTACTTTATGTAGGCCTAGACATTTTCGTCGCCGTGTCCTGTTTTTACTGACACTAAAAAAGTCGATTGTTTTTTATGTTTACGAAACAATCCTGGTATGGAATAAAGGATTTGATGCGCTGGAGTGACCTAATAAACATCTACCAAAACGAAATTACCCCCCCTTATTATGAGATAATAATTCAAAATCTATGCATCACAATTTAAAACTGAAATAGCAAAAGGAAACCCAGTTTTGTTTAGCAAATTTTGATGCCTCATTTGTCTCAATAGCCTAAAATGTGTTGCCATGGCGACCCTTGGAATAAAAAAGACCCGTATTCAAATCAAATGTTGCACCTAAACCCATTGAAAATGTTGATTTAGTTGCTGGAGTGCCTGGTCGTTACTGGTCACCGCGGGTCATCCTTGACCAGCCATGAATGTAATGGTACATTGATTTGAGTAGCTTGTTCATGCAAATTTTGTAACTGCATTTTTTTCATTCGAGGAGTCACCCTGGCTATAAACTTTCAGCTATTCAGACAAAATGAGGTATCAACATTTGCAGAATTAACCTGGGGTTCCTTTTGCTATTTCAGATTTTTAAATTTGATGCATAGATTTTGAGTTTTATCTCGTAATAAAGGGGGGGGGGTAATTTCACAGAAGCTTATGGGAAAATGCATGGACGAGCCTGTAAATGTGCTCGTTAGTCTAAATTAATGAGATGAAATTACACAAAGTACATAATTATTTAGTTGCTACAATTTCTGACATTAAATTTGTACGAAATAATCATGGATTTTAGTTTTCATCTCAATATAAACCGGGAAAAAGTATGTCATCAAATTGTTATGAACTTTTTCCATAGACTTTCTAGGGTACGTGTCCGCCAATCCCTGTTCGCCAACCGACAAACCTAAAAGTTCGTTAGCTAAATTGATCGTAAAATAATTAGCGTCAATTAAAGAACCTGCTTTTGGTGTCAAATTAAAAAAGACCTAAGCTTTAAAACAACACCAATATAAAGGGTGTAAACATCTTTTTTTGAAAATATTATTATCATTTCATTTTGTCAAGAGGAATGTCACGCCACCAGCTTTTTAAGGGTACCAGTATAAGACACATGGCCATATGTGAAGTCGATACCCATATTTACCACCGCCAGTCTATCTGTTTACGATTTATAACATTGAATTCGTTGCAGACATTGCCAGACGACCGTCTTTATCGATGTTCTTGTTCATTACATTGAATTCGTTGCAGACATTGCCAGAACGTCTAGATCGATGTTCTTCTTTTTGTCCTTTCTCCTGTAACAGTAATGAAGTGGGGACATAGTGAATAATGACAAATGCGGCGATAAGGAAATAAAAACCATAACTGATACATAAATATAGACGTGTATGGGTTTTATCCATATTTGGAATATTTTGAGACAAAATTGGGCTCTTTTCCAAAAACAAGTGCCCCAACCATATACCAAAAATGGTCTTAAGAGGGGTTATTGATATATTGGGATTGGTGGACCGTTTTCCTTTGATACGTACCGAAAGTATAGGAGTACCACCACGATGAATATGCACACTATAGCTATCATGGACAGCACCAAGGCTATATATGACACGTCTGTCCCACCATTGCCACCAGAGCCTTCTGACTGTCGAAGAGGGTTGACTGCACCTATATCCGGATAATCTGAATTTGAACAGTTATTTACAGACACCAAAGCTCCTAGTTTGATAATTCTTCCATCATTGAATTGAAATTGAAAATGCGATTAATTACGATGCACACGAACATCAAGTTAACAAACGACTGAGTTCATGACGGTGGCTAATAGTAGTTTGCTTGAAATTCCCTTGGACATGGAACTTACTGCTAATTTTCTCATCTTGAATGTTAAACCGTACAAAACTCGGGGAACTGATTCTGGCTGCGAAGCTCAATATCATTGTGAAATGTATATGGAATGCGTTCCTAAGCTGCAAAGTCCCCGAGTTGTTGTTTAGTGGTTTATGCAATGATGTGGGGCACAAGTGATCAGAGACAGCCTGTAAAGTGTGCTTTTTTAATGGCGGAAATAAAAACGTGTGTTTGATTTTCATTTAGCATAGGATGAGAAAACTGCGATCAAGTCGGCAAATTCAAGACTCATATGATGATGCAATGCAAACGAATAGGTTGGCTCAGACGTTAATTGCTGAATGTTTATCTGAGCGTGGGATTGGTCTTTTTTCAGCGGCAGAATGCGCGAAAATTGAATTTTTTAGGTGCGGAAATTGCATTAAAAGGTCCGCAGATATATTCCCAGACCCTATTCATAATAACCATGGCTTGTTGAACATTTAAACCAATGAGAAATTTTTAAATTTACGAAAGAACATCGTACAACTTGCATTTACCTCCAGTAACAGTCACAGAAAACGAACATTTCTCCATATTGTTGGCATTGTCCCGAAATATGTATGATACAATCGTCGTCCCGATGGTAAAGAAAGTTCCTGAGACATGAGTTTGTATTAACAGCATTACATTACCGGTGTCTTCTACTACTGGTTCGTCCCAACTCACAATGGTTCCCAGAGATCTCTCGTCTACCTCCAACGTCCTGTTACTTGGACAGAATAGGATAGTAGGTGCTCGAGATTCATCTGAAGGTGTGAAAGAGATTTTTAATATCGCATTTATATTTGCCAACTCGTAACTTTATACTTAATGTTACTTTGATAAGTATCAGTGACTTGTTGAATTAAAAAAAATCTCTGTTTAAGAGGAACTGTTCAGTTTTCTAGCTGAACTGTTTCCAAAAGGACTTCAATACTATGAAAATGAAGCGCACAATAATGTTCAATTGACTTCATTTTATCCTATAATCAAGGTGCATTTTGGTGTAAAACAGGTCAAAAAGCAGATGCACACGACAATATTTTTTGTGGAAATTCGGACTAGTCTACCAAGTAAAAGTCACTAGAAGATGTTAGGGAAAGAGTGCAATCCCGCTATTGTATTTTGTAAATGTAATGGCAAATACTACAAATATTGTTATTGCTGTTGTTATTTAGGGTCCCCGTAGTTTTCTTTGAACAAAATACAACCAAGCGATTCTACATTATCGTGCAAATATTTACCAGGTTTTAGTGTTACACTAAAGTTGCACCATGCGGTATTGCCAGACCCGTCGATGTACTCATAACTAACATCCGTCAAGCCTAACGGGAAGTCATCTCCTGAATAATGGCTCTGTCTCGCCAAAGTCACATTGCCTGAAATGTCAGAAGCACTCGGTTCTGTCCAATGCACCATCTTGCGTATGTTACCTAGTTCAGTGACTGCACTCACGTCTCTAGGACATGCTTCTATCTTAGGAGGTTTGGTGTCAACTTTGAAATCGGAAGAAAATAAATCAAAGAGAAATATCATTTATGATACATTGTATATGTGTATACTTAATCTCCTCAAGAGTTTGGGATAGCATGCATGAACTATTTGCCACTTACATATGACGACTTCCATTTTCTCCTTGACATGGACTTTTATTAGGTGACACGTGACCATTATGGAAAATATGGGGTTAAATTATGTCAACGGCGCATATTAACTTCAGGCAATGTTCAACTGATAGCGATGGCTACAGTAAAATTGCATTTCCCACTGAAACGCCTTTACAATTCTCCCTCATTGGAAATCTGACCTGTTAAGCAATTGTGTAGTATTAAACTGGTTGATATTATTAAAAGGTATTGGTAAACACAGTAAGGCCTACAAAAGACCATACTTCTTTGATAGAAATGTGTGAATAAAAGTCGTCCTGGTGTTAATTTCGTAAAAATTAAACAAAATCGTGTTGATGACACACAGTTTCTTACCAATCGATGACTTACGTTGAAGATCGCGCACTTCAGGCGAGTAAAACGCTAAGAAATAATTATTACTAACATCGCGTGATCTATTTGCATTAGAAACTTTTTAGACGAGTAAAACTCTAAGCAATTTGGTGACCTAATTGACTTTTAAACTTCAAATCACACCAATTTTCACAAAATCGACTTGGAATTCTTATTACACAAATTAGGTATCAAACGCAAGCTAACAAAACACTTGTACCAATTTTTATGTTTATAATGAATCATGTTTAGGATTATGACTACTGAAATGATTCTGGACTTCTTATTTGTGCACTGTTTATAGACATAACACTTGATATATATATGACAATATTGAGTCCTTGTGAAACTTGTTTTAATATTTTGAAAGATACTACTTACTTGAAGTGATTTTGATCGCAAAAGTGCAAAATGCCAAATTGTTTGCAGGGTCTGCAAAAATATACATAACAGTATTGGCACCAATCCCAAATCTCTCTCCCGATTCATGCGTCTTTACTATCAATGTCACATTGCCCGATGCATCGATAGCAGAAGGTTCTGTCCATGATACAGACGCTGACATTGATCCTTCTTCAACATTGGCGATGATATCAGATGGACAATTGGTAATGGTTGGGGACACAGTGTCCGCTGTAGTAAATATAATATACATGTAGTTACTTAAAAGATCACACATGATAAAGATTTTTAACAGTGCCACATTTTCATCTGGAATATTGTGGTAAATTTTCACATCATTGTTGCTATTGCTGTATTTGATGCACAATTCTGCCGTTAATTATACGAACATAAAACAAATCAATTTAATATTATCGTCCAACAAAAATTATTACCAGTGTTAACAACTACACTAAAGTTGCACCATGCGGTATAATTGCCAGTCTCGTCGAGGTATTCATAACTAACATCCGTCAAGCCTAATGGGAACTCATCTCCAGAATAATGGTTTTGCCTGGACGACATTACTTTGCCTGACATGTCCGAGGCTATCGGTTCTGTCCAATACACCGTCTTGCGTGTGTTGCCTACTTCAGTGACTGCACTCACATCTCCAGGACAAGCTTCTATCTTAGGAGGTGCTGTGTCAACTTTAAAATAGGAGGAAAACTAATTGTAAGAAAACGGTCAAATATACTAGATAATCTGGAGACTGCTAGACCTAAGGTGTGCTAGTCTCCAAATAAGGTTTACCAGTAAAAAAAGGGTTTTGAAGTCCGAAAAACAAAAACAAATGGTTCAGTAGTCTGGAAATTATTGTTAGGGCGAGGTTTACGATTATAGTGTAAGGGTACTAGCGAGTTTTTGGACAAGCGAACTGCAGGTAAATCCCATAAGCCTGTGCGCATCTATCCTTAATGTAGTATTATCGATAAGAACATCTTTACTGCGCACGTTGCTCATCAATGAAATGCGCAGTAAAACTGATACGTCATCAAGGGTAAATGAACAAAGGCTTGACATTACAAAAAAGAAGAATTATGAAGACCATCATAGTTTTTGCACGACATGACTTTTATCGAGGCTACAGGTTGGCCACCATTGCTGACTGATGAAGCTATAATGAGTCCGCGCAGTTTTGGAGCTTTTGATAACATTGAGTAAAGAGTTATGCAAGTTAATATCAAAAATGCTGGCTGTATTATGTGATACAATTAGGCACTACTTACTTAAAGTGATTGTAATTGAAAAAGTACAAAATGCAATGTTGCTTGAAGGATCGGTAAAAATATACATAACATTGTTGGCACCAATCCCAACATTTTCTCCCGATTGATGCGTCTTCACCAACAATGTGACATTGCCTGATGCATCCATAGCAGAAGGTTCTCTCCATGATACGGGTGCTGACGTAGATCCTTGTTTAACGTTGGCCATGATATCAGATGGACAATTGGTTATTGTCGGGGACACGGTGTCCTCTGTGGATATATATATATATGTACATCAAAAGAAAAGCATACGTGTAAAAGATTTTAGCAGTGCCCTATTTTGTTAATGTAATGATAACTGATTTTCTAGTTAATTTCTATGATTGCAATACGTTTCGACTCTAAATAAATTATTGGAGAAACTATGATAAAGCGATTATAATAATAAACGACAGACAAAAATAAACATCTCAAAAAAAAAAGAAGTAATTAACCCCCCTTAAATAATGACCATTATTCAAAAACAGGTGATTGTATTACAAATCTGTAAAATGCGTTGGAAGACAAATTTATTTCTGCCAATTTTGACACCTCATTTGCAGTAATTGACTAAATATTGACGTCACAGCGTACATTTAAATCAATGTAACCCAAGATTTGAAAGTTGCAGTAAATTGTATTGATTTTGTATTCAGTGTAATGGAAGGAAATCCGTGTAATGATATCTGAGTGCTTTGTATTGTAAAAATTTGTACGCAAGTGCAACTTTCAAATCTGGACCTCACTACATTAAATTGACCGATGGGCTATCGTATCAAACAAGGTGTCAAAATGCGCAGAAATAGCGCTTCCAACGCATTTTACAGATTTGTAATACAACAGCCCCTTTTTGAACAATGGCCATTATTTAAGGGGGGTTAGTTACTTTTTTTGAGATGTTTAATTACCAGTGTTCACAACTACGCTAAAGTTACACCATGCGGTATTGCCAGTCCAGTCGATATACTCATAACTAACATCCGTCAAGCCTAATGGGAAGTCATCTCCTGAATAATGGCTCTGTCTCGCCAAAGTCACATTGCCTGAAATGTCGAAGGCTATCGGTTCTGTCCAATAGACCGTCTTGCGTATGTTGCCTAGTTCAGTGACTACACTTACGTCTTTAGGACAAGCTTCTATCTTGGGAGGTGTGTTGTCCACTTTAAAATACAATATCAAGAATGTATTAAATATTTTCACAATAAAAATATGTTGTCAATGTTATATGTGGCTATTATTATTATTATTTATAATCAATACTTATATGACACTGTAAACAAAGAGCAACAAAAGATACAGGCAAAAAAAAGCAAGAAACAAATGCCACCAACATTAATGCAAATGTGTTTTAAGCAAGCGTTTGAAAGCATGCACAGACACCATGCGCGTATTTGGGGGGCTTTGGGGCGAGCAGTCCCCCCCCGTGGTAAAAGGGGGGGCCAAAACGAAGGGGCGGCGGAAGAAGAAGGGGCGGCAAAAGTAGGGGCGGCAAAAAGAATTAGTAAATAAAAAAGGGCGGAAAAATTTGATACAATATAAAAATATTTGAAAAAATGGTACTATAAATCAAAATGTGTTGCTTTTAGGGCGCTAGCGCTTAAAATCCTTTTTTTTTTGCTCTTCACTTTTTGATTTGGATAAAGACAGAAGTTACTGGACACTTTATACTTTTTTGCTAAAGATATTAATACAAGTACCATCAAAAAGTTTATTCAGCTATTGCCTATTTTATGCCCAAAATACAAAGCAGATCTATCGAGCTAGTCTTCCCAGTAAGAGCTGTATAGGGGCGATTTAACAATGTCCTACAAACAAAAATAATTACCAGTGTTTGCAACTATACTAAAGTTGCACCATGCGGTATTGCCAGTCCCGTCGATGTACTCATAACTAACATCCGTCAAGCCTAATGGGAAGTCATCTCCAGAATAATGACTCTGTCTCGTCAACGTCACATTTTCTGAAATGTCAGAAGCTATCGGTTCTGTCCAATACACCGTCTTACGAGTGTTGCCTAGTTCAGTGACTGCACTCACATCTCGAGGACATGCTACTATCTTGGGAGGTGTTGTGTCAACTTTAAAATAGGAGGAAAACTAAATGTAAGAACAATGTCAGTTGTACTAAGGTCTATCTCGTCTCAAGTTGATTTTGCAGTGTCAGATTCGAATCGCGTTGCAAGCGTATGGAAAAATCGCCCTTCAATGCATGTGTATTTGCCCCGTGGGATTAGATTAGTGCGCGAATCGAATAACCACAGCAAAAACCAACATGGCGTTACTCTCAAATTGAGACGAGACAGACTATAGATAATCTGAAGACTTATCGCTAGTCCTAAGGTTCACTAGTCTCAAAATAAGGTTGGCTAGTTCGAAAAAAGGAATCGCTAGTCCAAAGGTTATTGTAAAAGTGAGGCTTAGGTTTATGTTTAGGGAACTAGCGAACAGCAGGACTAGACGACATTTAGCAATTCAATCATGTTTCACCGTTGTTCATCACCGCGATTAACAACGATGTGTCCGCGTCGACTGCGTGGTTTACTTCGCAAGGGCAGCTTTAGCTGACCGCGCGAAGTAAACCACGAACGCGAGTTGTAAATCGGTGATGAACAACGGTGAAACATGATTGAATCCCTTTCAAATACGAAAACAAGCTAAAGATTGTGCAATTCACAGGATTATTTCATGGGGAATGTGCAGTTTAATCAATGCCACTCAACATCACAAGAAGATCAACGATTTTTGTGTTGATAGCAGCAAAAGGACTGCAGAATAAAAGGGCAATGTTTAGCCGATTCCATCAAAATAATGAAAACAACACGTAGCGCAATAAGGTCCGGGCATGGCAAATTTTCGTACGTTCGCGAATACGCTATTGGCAAAGTGTGGATTCATCACGGATTAAGAACGGTTGGCTCATGTACAAAGGTATTGGAAGAGTTGTTGAAACACCGTTTATCTCTGTAAGCGTTGTCATGGCAAACATGAACGATTTACCAATTCACCATTTCGGTAAATCCCATAAGCCTTTGCGTATTTCCCCCGTTGACGTATTATCTTAACATCTTTACTGCGCACGTTGCTCATCGATGAATAAATCGCAGTAAAGCTGTGCGCATCGATGATACGTCATTAAGCATAAGCAAAGGCTTATAAATAATAAAATAATAACAGCACTTAATATAGCGCTTTTCCAACCTGATCAAAGCACTTTACAAAAATACAAAATATATACAAAAACATATAATACCTGAAAAAAGGCTTAACTAGAGATAATTTGCGCTCACAGAGCGCAGACAATCGCAAGGCATGTAACCTTAATGACCTTTTAACCTGACCTTTGACCTTAATGTTTCCCGAGGTTTATTGTCACCGAAATTGAGCCCCATATCCCTTACAGAAAATGAAATTACGGTATAAGATTTGACCCCAGATAACCTTTGACCTGACCCCTGCAAAGTGTTCCAACATATTCCCCCTGGTCATTAAGTTTGTTGTCACCGAGTTTGAGCCTCGTACCCCTTACAGATGTCCAAATAATGCATTTCTAAAATTTGACCTCTGTATGACCTTTGACCTGCCCTGTAAAATGTTCCCCTGGTCATGAGATTTGTTGTCACTGAGTTCGAGCCCTGTACCCCTTACGGATGTTGAGATAATGCAATTGTAAGATTTTACCCCCTTAATGACCTTTGACCCCAATTCTTTGTAAAACTTTTAGATACTGGCTAAAGGCGATGCAGGTATGCAAGTGACGACATTGTGTTATGTAATTTGTGGAAGAAGAAGCATTTTTAGTGAAAATCACATTTTGGCCATAATGACCTTTGGATGACCTTTGACCCCGAGTTGGTCATGTAACATGTGTGCCCCCACCCAATGGTCCTTGTGACCAAATATGGTCACATTGGCTTAAAGCATATGGCTACGATGGCTCGTTGTAAGTTTGACAGAAGAAAGAAAGAAGAACTGACCAAAAACAGAACACTCGCAAATTGGAAATTTGCGATTGTAAACACAGCAACAATCAGTACAAGTGAGTTTTTAGGTTACTCTTGAAACTATCTACAGTGGGGGAAACTCTGATGTTTAAAGGGATGTTGTTCCACAGTTTGGGTCCCTGTACACTGAAAGACCTATCACCAATTAATCTGTTGCTCCTGGGGACAACTAGACGAGTTGCGTCTAACGCCGAGCGTAAACCCTCTCTGGTTGGGATATAGATCGGCAAACAATCAGACAGGTAGATTGGTGACATTCAGTGACTTAATTGTAGATGTATAAGAGGATTTTGAACTTAATGCGTTTTTCGATGGGTAGCCAGTGGAGGGAGTCAAGAAGCTCGGATGACGAGTAGCGGCGAGGGACTTGGAATACAATGCGAGCAGCTCTGTTATGTAAGCGCTGGAGACGAGCAATATCGGTAGACCTGCAACCAGATAGAAGAGCATTAGCGTGAGTTTTTAGGTTACTCTTGAAACTATCTACAGTGGGGGAAACTCTGATGTTTAAAGGGATGTTGTTCCACAGTTTGAGTCCCTGTACACTGAAAGACCTATCACCAATTAATCTGTTGCTCCTGGGGACAACTAGACGAGTTGCGTCTAACGCCGAGCGTAAACCCTCTCTGGTTGGGATATAGATCGTCAAACAATCAGACAGGTAGATTGGTGACATTCAGTGACTTGTAGATGTATAAGAGGATTTTGAACTTAATGCGTTTTTCGATGGGTAGCCAGTGGAGGGATTCAAGAAGCTCGGATGACGAGTAGCGGCGAGGGACTTGGAATACAATGCGAGCAGCTCTGTTATGTAAGCGCTGGAGACGAGCAATATCGGTAGACCTGCAACCAGATAGAAGAGCATTATCGTAGTCTAATTTGGAGAGAACAAGTGCTCGCATTGCATTGCTACAAGTATCTTGATCGATATAACGACGAATTCTGGATATATTCCAGAGGAAGAAATTCAAAGATTTACACAAGGAGGTTATGTGAGATGACATGTTCGTTGCTGTATCAAATGTTACGCCCAGGTTTTTGATTGTAGCTGAATGTGTTATTACAGTACTACCAATGCAAATTGTAGTGTTGAGAAGGCGATGCATGTTATTTGGGGATGCAGCTATGAAAAAAAAAATCAGTTTTGGAATCATTGAGTTTGAGTTTGTTTTGTGTCATCCAGCAACGTATTTCTTCCACACAGGATGACAGCTTGAACAGAGCACTAGAATGCTTTACCTGGAATACTGGGGTTGAATATGAAATGAATATATCATCTGCGTAGAGATGATATATAATACCATGATTACGGATTATTGAGGAGACAGGTTTAGCATACATAGTAAATGCTTTTGGACCAAATATTGAATCTTGCCGTATTGGAACCTTTGCAAAGTAAAGACCTGGGTAAGTAAATAAGAAGAATGCTAGCTACGTAATGTGGCATAATATGCCCTACTTACTTGCAGTGATTTTGATTGAAAATGTGCAAAAGGCAATGTTGCTTGAAGGATCGGTAAAAATGTACATAACAGTATTGGCACCAATCCCAAAATTTTCTCCCGATTGATGCGTCTTCACCAACAATGTGACATTGCCTGATGCATCCATAGCAGAAGGTTCTCTCCATGATACGGGTGCTGACATTGATCCCTCTTCAACATTGGCGCTGATATCATATGGACAATTAGTTATCTTCGGGCCCAGAGTATCCTCTGTAGATTTTCATATCACAATTATTAATGATATTATTCCTATTCTGGAAATATACTATTGTCGTTGTTATTGCTGTATTTGATAAGCGTTCAATGATCTTTACCAGAAAATGTAACAAAGAACTGGTGGGACAGTTGTAGCAGACAGACACACACTGTTGGAACATTGATGGCATTATTAACATAATAAGTATCATAATTTGAACTTACGAGACTAAGAGGAAAATTTAAAAGAACTTTAATAGAACATAAGAAATTTTATTAATTTTACACCAGGGGGCTTAAGGAGTCGAAATTTTCTTTTGGTGGTTGGTTTTAGGAGGGTTAAAACTCTTTTGGGGTTGAGTTAGCAAACAAGCTCATAGGAGAGGGTTGACTCCCTAACAACCCCCAAGGACCACATTGCTCTGTTATGAGTAGACATGAATTAGGTATCAAATAAGAGCCTAAATGGATACGGTTTACAATGACAATCACGTCATTTACTTGAAAGTGACTCAAGTAAATATTAAAAAAGAATGAAAGTCTGAAGTAATATTATGATACAACTTCACTTAATCTCAGCAATGGTTACAGCAAAATTTCGTTCAGAATTATTTGGCGACATACACTCATAAGGAAATCCATTTAAAAAAGAAGAAGACAGAAATAGCAATGACTTTCTGAAATTGGAAATTGGAACCCTTCTAGATAGAACTTGGTGTGTTTTGTAATCATCGTGACCTATTGAAGCTTAATTGCAAGTATGTGACGGAACATGGCTTAACTTTATCCCCCCCCCCCCTCGCCCAATTGAGTGTGCTTAGGATGGAGCTTATCCGTACCTGTTGAAACAATAACAGAAAAATTGCAGGTTGCCAGATTTCCAGATTCATCTATAAATACGTAGGAAACATCTGTAGAAGATTCCACCGGAAACAAGTCGCCAGGTCTGTGTGTAGTGCTTTGTAATAGTGTAATTCCTCCCCAATCTACAGCAGAAGGCTCCAACCAAGACACAGACAACAGCAAGGTTCCCAACTCAGCGGATTCTTGAACATCAGAAGGACAATTGACGATGATGGGAGGAATCGTATCCACGTAGGAAGTGTTACCTACAAAGACTGATGAAAACAACACTACAATAATATTTTTGTTGAGATTCTTTTAAGATATCGACTATATAGTCAGTTAGTTTTGTGGGGTTCATTATCGAACCCCAACAGCCGGTTTTAGCTTGTATTTATATTATTTATCAACATAGGCCTATTTGTTTGTGATATTTCAAGCGTTTTAAAATTTCAAAATAATCCCATTCAATTACACGGTTGACGATGAAAATGTTACTGAATTTAGAGAATGCAATGCGGCCACCACCTGTTCCACATCTCACATTTGACCTCGCTTGACCTTTGGTTGATCTTTTCCTTGTCCTCTTTAATTAAATGACAAGTGCATTTGTCTAGGCTCCTAAATATAAATCATTGCAAATATTTTGAAATATTGTAACTCGGAACTATTCCAAAATATATTTCAAAATTTTGCTATGATATGATTACAAACTAAATCTGTTGGGAGTTATTAATGAAACACCATCATAAATTAACCTTTTATTTCCAAATTTTCCGTAGCTTTGCCATCTTTCCGGATTTTTTTAAAAGTAATTGCCCCCGGTAATGACCCACATTAAGAAACTGAAAGATATGCAACTGTGTTTGTTGTTGACATTTTTTGTTAAAAATTGTATGATAGTTTTTCATTTTAAAAAAATGTTAATTTTTTTTATTCGTGTGTGCAATACGTTAAACTGTGTATTACTTTTGCTCGAGAAATTAGGCAAAATAATGCAATTCCTCCGAGATATAATACGTCTAATGCACTACCCCATCGCGGCTCGTGCAATATTGTGTCTAATTTCACTCTCAATGCAGTATTAACCTGTAAGTGAAGATTCAGAGGAAGAGACGGATGATGCGGATGAGAGCGTGATGATTAAAGCATGCTTGTGATGCTCCACACGCCTTGCGCCGTGTGGGCGTTCTGACCCCGGGTTCTGACGTGCATACATATCGCTATTGTCTGTCCAATTAACTTAGACACCCAGTTTTTATTACGTATTGGAAAAAATATCCACTTTCAAAGAAAGTCATGAAAGAAAAGTGTTAACATTTGCTGAGACATAACGGGATTTTTTTGTTTCCAAAGCATTGAGTGAGAGTTTACCTGAAATTCTATTGAAATTAGAAGGTTTTTCTCAACACTTTAAAAATAATCCGGTAGAAGTTGGGTACCATTATTTTGGAAGGTCTCATTATACGGATTTGTAGGTATGGTGATTTTGCATAATAGTGGATGAATGAATGAGTAGTACATTAATTATACTCCTCACCAAAAATGTTTGTTCAATATAATTCAGTTCATAAACTGCAGACGTTTCTTATTGGCATATTTATTCTTAGTGTACTAAATCAGTGATCCCAGCTGTCCCTCAGCCAATTCGGCGTGGTATTTGAATCTTCTTCTTCTGTGCATGCTTGTGGCTTGACCCAATTCTATAATAAATACAAATTGTATGCCCTATGAATGCTCTGATGTTATTGGTGAGGAGTATAATCCACAATACACTCCAGACGCATAGTAACTTGTCCTATTATTTGTTATAATGCACCAACTGTGACATCTTTTGAGTTATTGTGAATTAATAAAAGCATCTATTATTATATTGCATCGATGATAAGGAACCAAGAAAAAATGCATTCAACAAAAGCATTGCATTTGCAATATATCGCGACAGTTCCTATAACAAATGCACTATGATCAAATAGGTTGATAACAACATTTGATTGAATGGACTACACTGCGTCATGATTACGGTGAAGGACACCGGTTCAAATCTTTTGTTTGGAGCCAATCAATAATTTCATGCACAACCTCTATATGCATGATTACAATGTTCAAACACCCCTTACTTTAAATAGATTATCCCATCAAAAGTTTCAAGTCATTAGGAATATTCGCCTGGACCCAGATATCTTGCTGTAAATCGGTCAAAATTGAATAAAAGTAGACATGGAAAAATGTTTTTCATCGCTTTTCTAAAAAATTCTGTTAGGTCTGACAGTATTTAGTAACTTTTCTTTCATGACTTTTTGCCAAAGTGAAAACTTTTCGAAATAAATCATAAAAACCGGGTGTCTAAGTTATTTGGACTGACAATAGTCTTTGTTCCAAGCTGCATTGTGCTCTTCGTCATGAAATAGCACAAACCGACTGAGACCGAGACCAAACGTGTATGCGGAAGAAATCTGTTCACTATGCTTATTCTTCAATTCAGTTCAAAATATCAAGATGGGGTAGCAGTCCAGATACTCTAGGACCAACTGTCTTAGCCCTTTTGCAATTATTCATCTGCAGAGTTTGCATGCCCAGTTTGGGAAAGATCAGTCCATACTAAGAAAATTGATCCATCCGTCAACTCCATCTGTCGTCTCATCGCTGGATGTCTTAGACAAGCATTAAAGAAACAGCATATACATAATACGTGGTATAGCGCCGCAGAGATCCGTCGTAGTGCAGCAAGTAGCAGAGCACGTCATCGCCAGACCACAAATGAGCAACACCATGAACCTGTAAAGAATCAGCTGAAGTCTAAGAAAACCTTCCTCAACCAAGTACACAAGCTGAAGGTACCAGAGCTGTCTTATGGAATGAGAGGTTTGCCAATCTTCCACAAACAACATCCATGTCCATAAAGTGCCAAAGAAGAACTGGGCTGAATGGAAATGCCCCAACAGACTGAGAGCTGGTACTGGCCGATGTAAAGTGACTCTCAAAATGTGGTGTTATCTAGACACCGAAGATGTGACCTGCTTATGTGGAACTGAAGCACAAACAATAGAGCACCTATTGCGATGTCCTGTATTGGAGCAAGAATACCAAGCTGAGGACCTTGCAGAGGACAACGATATATAAGAGTCGTGTCAAGCTGTATGCTGACAATGTTACCGTGATGACCTTTATCGAGTCTAGAGAGGACAGACAAGCTGCTGCTGCATCTCTTAACAAAGGCCTACTATAATTTTATTACGTATTTCTTGGCCATGGTGGAACACTGAGCAACGCTTGTAGCTTCACGAAAACACGCGAGCGTACACAGGGCGATGCGACTTCATAAGGGCAATGTCGGGGATTATACGACACAATCGATGGGGAGAGATGAGGTCCGACCAGGTCCGACCGAGTCTCCTACACAGGTTACGCTCCCTGTCACAGGGCGGAACCAAACTGGCTGATGTGGAGACTAAGTCAGTTTGCGTCGGTCTGATACTCGTCTTTGACCATGCGCAGATCTGGCTGGTCAGGAAGATATTTAATATCCCGAATTTATAATATGCCTACCAGTTCCATCTATAACCGATTTGCTAGAGAATATTTGTTACCATGTTTAATAAATTCGTATTAATCGTATAATAAAATGTGGCCAAATGTATATTTGTGTACATAGTGTGTGGATCCACTTTTCTACGGACTTCGCTACTAAGCATGTCGGGAAGGATATGGCGGTATGCTGACCTGGGTCAATATGTTCTGGGCAGATGAGGTCCGACCAATTGCCTACGACCTTGTGTGCGATCATGTGTAACAGGCAATTCCCGATAATGATAGAGGTTCCCTGGCGTACATCGCTATCGACAAGCGAATTTGACCTCGATCGTGTGCATGTACATTAAATCTGTGCATGCACGGTTAGATTAAGTTCACTACTCATTTCACAGATACGCATGGATATTTTGATCGGCCATGTTTTCTAGTTTCGAGAGCGGGACCGAGACTCAGGCTAGCAAATGCCATGTGCCTCGCGTTGCGCAGCTTCGATAAGCAATGCATTTCATTCACCAGAAAAAGTTGCAGCATGCCGTCAAAAATATAAACAAATAAACAGACGTCGTCTGCTGCCCAAACGATGACGTAACGACCATTTTAAACATACAAAGACATGGTTTAGTAAATAACTAGTGTATTAAAATGTAATAAAACATACTTTGCGTTTGTATCATATTTTTCTGTGTGTTTTCCTTTTTGACCAGTATATTTGAACAAATTGAAAAAATGTGGTAACAAGGTCAAGGTCAAACCACTTTGGTTTAATGGGGGGTGGGAGGGTTCAATTCCCCCATATTCAAGCAATCAAATGACTCTGACCCCCTCAAATGAAACCCCAGACCCCAAACACATGGAATTTCCCTTAATATTTTGTTGTTGTCACATTTTCAATCATCACAATGAGTCAAGTTCACCTTGCCCCCATGAAATGTATTAAATTTAAAGACCCCACTGGAACAGACCCCCTACTGCCCCATGCCTTATGAAAAAAACCCTATTTAATTCACATTGACTGCCCCTGGTTACGGATGGTGTCATCTTTTATTTACAGTCATTCAGTCATTTAATAAAGGATTTATCTTGGATTAATCAACCCAAAAAGGTCAGTCGGCACAACTGCATCACTGTGCAAGCAAGCACAGCAAATCATATCCAATGTATGGGATTATTTCTTAACAAAGGAAACGGAGCAGCGAAGCTTTGGACTTCCGAAAGATAAGAGTGCTATCCAGAACACTATGGAAGCAACCGGGATTAAATCTAGGTCAACCCTCTACAAGATTAGAAAACATGGACCTAAATCTCCAGTGAAAAGAGGACCCAAAAGGAAGCGGATAGTCGACAGTGTAGATGATTTTGATCGAGGTGTTATCAGGCGGCTAATTAGCAATATGTACATAGAGAAGAAGTGGCCAACAATTAACTCAATATATGATGAGGTCAAGATTGCAATCAACTTCCAAGGTAGCAAGTCATCACTAAGAACAATTTTAAAAGACATGGGCTACAAATATAGCAAGAGGCCAGAAAGACTTGTTAAAGAAAGGCCAGACATTGTTGCCAAAAGACACGACTACCTGAGTAAAATGAAACAAATTAGACAGCTTACCAACTGCCCTGTCGTGTATTTAGACGAAACTTTCCTCCACCAGAATCATACAAAGTCCAAATGCTGGGTAATTGCTGGATCAGGAGGATTTCTTATTCCAACCGGAAAGGGAAGCAGGTTAATTATTTTGCACGCTGGGTCAAAAGAAGGATTTGTTCAAGATGCTCTCCTTTCATTTCAATCCAAGACGGGATCTAGTGATTACCATGATGAAATGAACGGCAACGTTTTTCTGGAATGGTTTACCCATCAATTTCTGCCAAATATACCCCAACACACTGTCATCGTCATGGACAATGCACCTTATCATTCAGTTCAGGAGGAACGAATACCGACGATGAACACAAAGAAAGCCGAAATGCAAGAGTGGCTAACAGCTCAAAATGTAGATTGGTGTCCAACCATGATCAAGGTGCAGCTTTATGCACTTATTCAGATGCACAAACCAAGGTGTACGAAGATGGTAATTGACGAATTGGCAAGATCCCATGGTCACTATATTCTGCGACTGCCCCCTTACCATTGTGAGTTGAATCCTATCGAACTGATTTGGGGGCAAGTCAAAGGTGACGTTGCAACAAAAAACTCAACGTTCAAGATGGTAGACGTTAAAAAGCACCTTGAAAATGCACTAGCAAATGTAACGCCTGAAAATTGGGCTAAAGCTGAGCAGCATGTCATCAAACTTGAAGAAGAAATGTACAATAATGAAGTCAGAATTGACACAACACTACCGGAGGACCAATTGAACAGCTTCAGATTCCAAATTGAAGTCGACGATAGCAGCAGCGAAGAGTCTGACTCGGACTCTGAAGATGACGATGCCTATGCCAGTGCACCAGAGTTCCCCGCTTGGAGTTTGAGTGAAGTGTAAACAGGTAAGTCAGATTATAATTTACAAATTGTCCTTACAATTCAGCATCGAAGTGGTTACGTAATTCTCTTGGTTACCGGATCACGCTACTTTGGTATGCCTTCGAGTGCCATATACTTTATGTGGTGATCATTTCGATCGTGGTTCATTACTCTAGCGCGTGATCCCGTTGACATAGTAACATTACGTAACTTCGATACTGAATTACATGAAATTCAACATGCATGCACATGATCATCATAGGGTTGTGCGCTTGTACACAATGTTTTTCATGATTTACTTCATTGATTTTGAATAGTGCAAATCCTTGACCTGCTAACCAGTCGAGTACGTGTCGCATAAATAATCCTACCTGCAAAAAGCAGTCATTTCTTTCAGTTGAGCTGCTCACAAATACACAATATGCAATCGATCCAAGGTTTATCAAATCAGTTTGTTGTTTACTTTGTGACTTGTAAGTGTCACTCGCGTAAATTTTTGGTCTATTGGAATGCCCCTGAATTACTATGCCAACTACTTCCGGACCAGCTCCAGACTGACCCTCGCCTTCGCCGCTCAATTAGATCTCACGACGCATACTGCAGTTACTGTTCGTTTTCCTATACACAATACACAGTGCTCTTACCATTGACGCGTGACCTCTACAAATAGCGTACGTTAGAAGTATGGGATTTGCCTAGTTAACGTCGCTGTGTGAAAAATAACCGGCCAATATTAAAAGTACTCTTCTAAAATTCTAGAAAATATAGTTTTGTAACATGTCCTAAATTTTTAGCTAATTTAGATGTTTGGAAATATTCGTACTTTGGTGTTTTAGTGTATGTTATAGGTAATAGTACATTGCCTAGTTAACGTCGCTGTGTGGAAAATAACAGGCCAATATTAAAAGTACTCTTCTAAAATTCTAGAAAATATAGTTTTGTAACATGTCCTAAATTTTTAGCTAATTTAGATGTTTGGAAATATGCGTACTTTGATGTTTTAGGAAGGATATGTAAACGACAGATAACACCAAAAATATGAAGAAATTATTTCCAAACCGTGTTAAGTCAACAATCATTATGTTGCTCATTTTCAAGAATGCTGGTTAACAAAAAGCAGACCATTGTCTTATTTCGTGAACAAAGGTCCACATACCATTGTTTCCTTGCGTTTCCCTTATAATCATTGCGATACCGCACATATAAAACAGACACATGTGCACATCTAGGCGCCAACCCGTCAGCTTTATCGTAATGATAACAGCTGTTAATGCCTCGATAATGTCTTGACATAAATTAAAAAAAATACATTTACATTTATTTTTGAATGTCATTACAATTCATATATAGTATCCTTTTCAACACTGACATTTTTTCGTTGAAATCGGATATTCCTAAGTTATGGAATTCCAAAGTGTAAAAAAAAATGTTTTGTGGAAAAGGGATCAAAATTTACATCTAAAAGTTGCGGAGGAAGTTTCAGTCCGAAACAATTTTGTTAAAACATTATTAGCATTACAAATTTGCAAAAAGTCTATAAAATTTTTTGGCTGTTTGTCGATTCACGGTCGTGCCCAGAATTGCCTCTTCGCCAAGATTAGAGTCATGCGGTAGCATGACCAGCAAGTTAAAAAAACACCCGACTGATAAAGAAGAATAAACAGATGCACCGCGAGACTATATTTACACGAAACAAAACGCTATTGTTCTATGATATTTTTCGCTGTCTACAAAATATATCTAAAACCATGCTAAATCTTATTTACTGTCCAAAGTGTCATATTTTAATAACTCATTATTTCAAAAAGTTACACCAATCTTACAGTCAATCCGATTGTTTGATAATAAACAAACATTCTTGCTTTATTTCAAGCGGTATCATAGCCAAAATCAGTGGCAAATCATAGCTAATCATACTGATATCCACAATATTTCGACACTGTTACAGCCATACATGGCTGTCACTGTCGCACTACTTTTTCAGATTCACTTTCAAATATACCCTAGCATTTTCCTAGATACCCTACATACAAAATCTGGATCCAAATCGCCAACAAATCAAGTTTTTCACAATTCTTTTATTCTTTCCGGACCACAGCATATATTCATATTAATAAATACTTCACTTTCACACCTCATTATATCGGGACGTCCCTGTGGCGAAGCGTTTAAGGCCATGGACTTCTAATCCATTTATGAATTTTTGCTCAAGTTCGAAACTTCGCACCACTTTTTTTTAAATGTTTTATTAACCAATTTATTGTCAAAAATCAAGAATAACACCATTTCGAACATCCATTGCTATTGTGATATTATATTTTTTTTAATCAAACAAACATGTTTGATTTTTTATTCACATTCACAGATGCTTTCACCATGCCTGACTATAAATGACATCTTCGTCATTTAAAACACATTTATCAGTGTCTCTGTTACCAGCTCAGACTGAAATTATATTTGGAATAAATATTATAAATTGTCACAAATTAAAATCACAAACCGCGAAAGATCGCAAACAACTGCCCCTGAATATTGATATTAAGAACCACAAACCGCGAAATTGGGATATCCAACTAGATTGCCCCGTAAGGCTACAAAGAATCACACACCACGAAATATGGATATCCAACAAGCTTAAACTATAAATTAAGCTCCCGATAGAGAGCAGGGCATGAAGGGAAATTAAAATCACAAACCGATAAAGATCGCCGACAACCGCCGCTTAATAGGGATATCAAACTATATTGCCTCGCAGGGCTACAAAGAACCACAAACCGCGAAATTTGGATATCCAACCAGATTGCCCGCAGGCCTATCGATTATAAAGAACCACAAACCGCGAAATATGGATATCTAACAAATTAAGACTTCAAACCGCGAAAGATCGCCAACAACTGCCGCTCAATATTAATGGCTATAAAGAACTACAAACCGCGAAATTCGGATATACAACTATTGCCCCACAGGGCTTCAAAGAACCACAAACCACGAAATATGGATATCCAACAAGCTTTTACTATAAATTAGCTCCTGATAGAGGGCAGGGCTTGATGAGGGAAATTAAAACCACAAACCACGAAAGATCGCCGATAACTGCCGCTTAATAGGGATATCCAACTAGGTTACCCCGCAGGGCTACAATGAACCACAAACCGCGAAATGTGGATATCCAACTAGATTGCCCGCAGTCCTTTCGATTAAAAAGAACCACAAACCGCGAAATGTGGATATCCAACTAGATTGCCCCGCAGGGCTATAAAGAATCACACATCACGAAATATGAATATCCAACAAGCTTAAACTATAAATTAGCTCCCGATAGAGGGCATGGCTTGATAAGGGAAATTAAAATCACAAACAGCGAAAGATCCGCCGCTTAATAGAGATATCCAACTAGATTGCCCCGCAGGGCTACAAAGAACTACAAACCGCGAAATTTGGATATCCAACTAGATTGCCTGCAGGCCTATCGATTATAAAGAACCACAAACCGCGAAGTTTGGATATGCAACAATTGCCCACAGTGCTTCAAAGAACCACAAACCACGAAATATGGATATCCAACAACCCTAAACTATATATTAGCTCCCGATAGAGGACAGGGCTTGATGAGGGAAATTAAAACCACAAACCACGAAAGATCGCCGATAACCACCGCTTAATAGGAATGTCCAACTAGATTGCCCCGTAGGGCTACAAAGAACCACAATTTGGATATCCAACTAGATTGCCTGCAGGCCTATCGATTATAAAGAACCACAAACCGCGAAGTTTGGATATGCAACAATTGGCCCAACAATTGATCCAACAACCCTAAACTATAAATTAGCTCCCGATAGAAGACAGGGCTTGATGAGGGAAATTAAAACCACAAACCACGAAAGATCGCCGATAACCACCGCTTTATAGGATATCCAACTAGATCGCCCCGCAGGGCTACAAAGAACTACAAATCGCGAAATTTGGATATCCAACTAGATTTCCTGCAAGCCTATCGATTATAAAGAACCACAAACCACGAAGTTTGGATATGCAACAATTGCCCCACAGGGCTTCAAAGAACCACAAACTACGAAATATGGATATCCAACAACCCTAAACAACCCTAAACTATAAATTAGCTCCCGATAGAGCCCCAGATAGATTGCCCCACAGGGCTACAAAGAACCACAAACCACGAAATATGGGTAACCAACAAACTTAAACTATAAATTAGCTCCCGATAGATGGCAAGGCTTGATGAAAACCACAAACCACGAAAGATCGCCGACAACCGCCGCTTAATAGGAATATCCAACTAGGTTGCCCCGAAGGGCTACAAAGAAACCGCGAAATTCGGATAGCCAAGTAGATTTCCCCGCAGGGCTACAAAGAACCACAAACATTAAAACACGATTATCTTGCCTAGTCGGGGCATTTAGACGCTTATGCGCATTTACCAGTTCCGACTTGAAGTAGGTCTAAATCGGACTTACTCTCTGTGTCTCTCTGGCATTGTCAACATTGGGTGTGTGTTGTTCGTATTTTCTTTACATATTTACGTTGCCTTGAATAATTTAAGTATATTAAAATGTATATTGATCATCGTGTACGCCTCTTAACATTACAGTCACGCGTGATGAGCAAGTTTTAAAAATAAACGACTGATAAAGTTTGATTTCATTATTTATTGTCATGAATCAAGAATAGCAACTTCAAACATCTATTTTTCGTTTTATTCGTTTTATGGAGCACTTCGTAACCTGATGACTTTCCAAGCTTGGAGCTGCTTGGGTACATTCATAAAAAGAAAAGAAATCTACCAAAAAGCGTTGACAACGTAAAGAACTCAGAAAAAAAAAAAAAACCCACCTCGGCTCACTTTTTGAAACTTGGTCCCATTTTGAACACCAACAACAAATCAGTATTTTTATTTTATTTCAATAGATAGTTTGCAAGAATATTACAAGCCTACTTGTATTAATCATGATTATTATATATAAAACAAAAACACAATAGGATATTGGTTTACCATGCAAGAACAAGATAATAACCTTTCAGGTCGTTCCATAACAAATTAATATCGCATCTGCACATTTAAGATACGTAACACTTCTGGAAATGTTTTAGATTGATATAAATATGATAAAGTTTAAATCAGTAGCTTTTACAAATGGGACCAAGTTTCAAAAAGTGAGCCGAGGTGGGTTTTTTAAACTTGCTGATATCTTTACGTTGTCAACGTTTTTTTGGTAGATTATACTTTTTCGTGGGGAAGAAACTAAGGCAGTATCAAACGATAAATTTAATGTCTTTCAAGCGTTAACATGTTAGAAGTGAAAGTTTGTGTCAAAGATGCAAATCGCATAAACTTCTTTTATCACATCATGCAGTTATTGTTAACTACATGTATGCACACAACACAGGGGCACTCACAATAGGCAATTGAACCCTACTGGTAGCGCTGTATCGTAGCTATTTGGGATGAACTAGTTAGTATCATATATCAAAAAGTATAAAAGCTATAATTTTAGTACTTGCTCTCTGTTTCAATTACTTATTCTTTTCCAAATATCTGAATCTTCAACCCGGTACAAGCTTTAATAACGGGGGAACATACATTTTTATTAAAAAGAAATCCTACCATCTATCCAAACTCGCCGTGTTATTCCAATGCACATTTTACTTCACCGGGCAGCCATTTTTTGATAGTATTTTGAAGATTGGCGTCATAAAACCGTCATAGGTACAAATTTAGTACTTTCTGTCAATCAATTATGGCTTATTCTCTACATGTCAATCTTTAAATAATTGGCATAGTCCTTATAATAACGGTACTCCGCCTTGATGAGTAAATGACAGCAAACAGCTGCAAACCAGTGAAAAATATCCCAAAACTCGGTCAGTGGGGCTCCGTTCGTACATGTCAAAAGAGTCATTATCGATTGGATTAGTCGTCCGTAGCGGACAATTCGGTCGCTCATTGGATCAATATTATCAGGTGATAATAAATTTGCATTGGACAATAGATTACTATATAATGGTTTAGTACTGCATATATCGGTTTAATCTTCAATTCTTTTTAATTTAAGCGGGTTTATGGCTGGAAAGGTCACGGTGAATTCGTCGTGGACGTAAGTGCACTATGATGTGCACTATGATACAGGGATTCTCACATACAAATCAATGGACAATCTACTCCTATGTACCGCACGTATGAATGTAGTCAAATTTTTACACATCACTGTTGCTTTAATTAATATCATTTCTTACAAACGAAAGGCATAAAGTGATAATTCCTTTCCTTCGTGTGTTCATTAACATTGGTCGTCTTTATTATAATGTAAACTGGGCAGATTCTATGAAGTTTCTGCGATGTCTATGCGTTGATTTTGTACCTTTTGAATCTCCAAAACAGGCAAAATGAGTGACCTCGCTCCGTCACAGTATAGTCGGTTTGAAAAGTCGTGAATCCGCAACATGTTGTTTTCAAGAATTTCCCCAAAAAACACCAGATTTATATTCATGCCGTGATATGGAATTGTACCTTTCAGCTTTCAGACAATAATTCCGAGAAAAACAGAACTTACTCCGTTCAGAAAATTGTCAGTAGACATGGAATCCTGGCCCATGATTCAAACATTATCTTTGCGCAATGATTAGGCAAGACGTTTAGTTTGGTCCTATAGCGCTATCGGTGATATAATACGTACCGATAGCTCTTTAACCGTACGCTGGAGATGCACTTAATTTAGGGTCCGAAGTTTACCGTTTTCTAAAATCCATTTTCCGTGTTGTAATCCGTGTTGTAAAATTTGTAAATCCGTGTCACGAATAAAGCTTAAACAATGATATTATTATCACAATAAAGTGTTCAATATCGTGATCAATATTGTCTGATTGGAATATTCTCACGATAATAGGCCCACTATTACGAAGTTTGAAGGGATATAGGGGTCATGCCTGGGTAATATACCTTTATTTTGGTATTATTAAACAGTATTTTTATCATAAAGATTGACATACACAACTCATGATTGTTTTTGACACTTATTGCTTTTGACAATATTTGTCACATCATACAAAAATGTCATTTTCCGTGTTGTACCTCCGATTCCGTGATTTTCTTCCGTTTTCCGTAAAACGGAAAACTTCGGACTCTAAGTCTTAATTGTATGGAGCATACACTCTAAAATTACTTTACTCAATATGGGGAGTAAAGCGTGTTGAGTAAAGATTTAGTCAACCAAGTGCAAACAGGGATTTCCGATTAACCTCTCCCTTCGAGTAAAGCCGTGAAAACCATGTTGAGTAAATCAGATTGGAGTCTAGCTCAACGCTGCATTAACTGCCACGTTGACGCAGTTACAGATGAGGAGCTACTCCGCGTCATTACAATCGTATGCAACATTGCGTCGCGTTGCATTGTCGACCCACGTGCGTATATACCAGCGGAGTTACAAGTACGGAAGACTTGTATGATCTGGGGTTTATGGGAAATTACCCCCATTCTTGAAGGTAAGAGCTGAGTATTTTGACCCGTAGGTTATGCAATTATTGTGTCATTGACCAAAAATCACATAATTGACCAAATATCACATTTTGACCAAAAATCACATTTTGACCAAAAATCACATTTTTGAACAAAAATCACATTTTTGAACAAAAATCACATTTTTGAACAAAAACCACATTGACCAAAAATCACGTTCTTGACCAAAAATCACAATTTTGACCAAAAATCACATTTTTGACCAAAAATCTCATTTTAAACCAAAAATCACATTTTGACCAAAAATCATATGGACCAAAAAAATTATGTTTTTGACCAAAAAAAATTCTGAAAACATAATAATCATAAAATTGGAGGGTTTTTTCATCCAATACAAAATTGATTGGTCTCGCTATGAGATTAAAAATATTGATATTTTAAAACTCATAGCTCGACCAATAAATTTGTGTATTGGGTTCAAACCATCCAATTTTATATCATTCCTACACCTCAATGGCAGCTATAGCTGGGTCCCCGCCTGCTCAATCTTCACCTAAAATGTGAAATGATGCCACCTTGGGGGGTATTTTAAACTGCATTCTATGACCCATGTTACACGAAGACAAAAGAATGATGACAGTTTACAACACAAAAGAATCTAACATCGATTTTTAAGCGGCTTTAATCAACCCAATTGGGTAGTGGTGTGGGGACCCAATAATGGCTGACCAAATCCTGACCATGACTTGGATCGTTGGATTCGTCTATATGTAACACAAAGGTACCCCAGTTTGTGACACAGGAGCATATAAAGGCAATGCATAGGTACCGCGTGAACATTGTAGCGTAGGGCGATCTATTCAAAAATCGTATTCAACTATTAATATTGCTATGATCAAGGATGTTAGATAGAAAGGAGGGGGAGATAGATTACGTAATGCTTTGTTCCTTTGATGCCGATTTGATTTTCCGCCAAGCTATTCATCGAAAAGTACCTTTTGCTCGAGACAAAGGGCTTCCGCCATTAAATTAGTAAGCTGACCTGACAGCGCATTAACGCTTTACCTAGCAGGCTACTGTCAATAAGTGATCAAACGAAAGTCGCGTGAAAGAAAAGCACCTTTGGTTCCCATACAACCCAAGGGTGTGATTGAGTAGCCGTAAGCACAAAAGGCACACATTAGCCGTCGATGTACAGTTCGTTTTCACCCACTGTCTCTAGGTTTTCATTTAAATCAATTGAATGCGCTTGCTGATCGATTACATATCAGAATGGCTGCCATGTCAATATGTATATAGTACTGTATAATGGTAATAGCTACGTATACATATAACATATAGGCCTATATAAAAGTTGTTTCACACATTGACATTTAATTTTATTTTAAGAAGGAGATTGGCATAAACAGTGGCGTACACAGGGTGGGCAGCTCGTTTGCGAGAGGATGAGGAAGGAGGAGGTGGATGAGGAGATATGGAGAATGAGAGGGGGACTGGAGGAAGAGAGAAAGAAGAAGAAGTAAATAGATAGAAAGATAAGGAAAAATGAGAGGGGACAAAAAGTAAAAGGAAATGAAGGGAGAAAAGGATACTTTAGCAAGGAAAGAATAAGTACACAGAATCAAATGTATACATTAACAAAAGTATACATTATCAAATGTATACTTTGAAAAGTAATTAACCATACAATAAAATTGCTCTGATTTGCGTAAAATTATGCAAGTTGTTCTTCTTCCCAAAAGGAAAAAGAAAGAGAAAAAAGTTTGCCCATTTCCCGCTATTGACCGCACGAAATCATAGACAAACAAACATGAAATATACAAAAACATATCAAATTATCTTTTTGACTCGTCTCATGCTAAGTCTTATAATTTCCTTCTTTTTGTATTATTTCATTAGGTTTTATAATGCTATCATCAGTAGATAGGCCTGACAAAATATATTCAACCTTTCTCAATTTCTTTGTATTTTACTTGAGTAGATAGCGGAAAAACTAACAAGCAGACAAATAATAATAAACAAACCAAAAACATCAAAACAAACTTTCCTAACAGACGTTTTCTAAATTTGTGAAATATTTTCTGCGTTGTTTTATTATGCCCGTAAAGCCGTTTGCGAGTGCCGACAAAATGATGCAGGCCGTAAGTAGGATTTGAGCGCGTTTTTTTTGACAGCATATGCACGATTCGTGATGTCGCAAAGGGCCTATTATGATTTGCAAATCACACCGTAAATTCTACCTTGAGTAGATAACAAACAAACAAGCAAACAAACAACAAACATGTAGTACAAAAAATATACCAAATGAAATTTCCGACTTCTTTGATTTTTTTTTAAAAATTAGTTCATACGGTTTCAAATGGTAGATAACAAAATATTGTCAACCTTTCTTACTTTCTTAGGCCTATTTTATTATAAAAAACCGCTATCTTGAGTAGATAGTGGAAAAACAAACAAACAAAACACATCAAAAACAAACTTTCTTAACAACAGATGTTTTTCAAATGTGTGAAATGTTTTCTGTTGCTTTATTAGGCCCGCAATGCTATCTTCAGAAGATAGCCATTTGCGCGCGCGCCTTCCGAGCTAGAAAATGATGCAGATCGTAAATAATGCATTTCTTGTGCGTGATTTTGCGTCACCGATCAATCAACTTGGCTTATCCGCGATTGCGCTAAAATTACGCGCCGGTACGCGCAATGAACTTTGCGTGGCGCTCTGCGCCATGCGAGGGGTGGGCAGCGTAATACGCGATTCAGTTCTTCAAGCCATAAAAAAGTAAACAAAATTTAAAAAAAGACTACAAATTTCAAAACTCATTTAATTTAATCTTCGCCAATACTTGTCAACCTCCCGGTTGATTACCAATTCCGTGGTATTGTGTACAAAACCGTTTTATCTTTCATTGTGATTTTTAAGATTGTGTTATTTAAATTGCAAACAAAAAATTAAGTTTAATAATGGCGTTTCTTCTTACTTTTGACTGAAACACACACTAATTTTTCATCTGAATAATCTTAAATCTACTTTTTTTTGCGACGTGCACATTTACTGGTTTGGTATAATAATTTGTCATTAGAGCTCTTTCACATACAACAGCATTTGAGGGAGCTCATGACTGAACACAAATCTAAAAATGCATAAATGGAGCCGAAAACACCGTGAACCAGGACAGGAAATCATCTAACAATACATTGTTGTTCCAAAATAATTTAGGCCTAATTCTTGCAAATGAGAGAGCCCAAACTACCAATGCACCAGTAGGCCTACTATCAAAACAACACGGAGCCGAAACACCGGGAACCACCACAGGAAACCATTCAAAATGCATTCAATGTTCCAAAATAATTTAAATCTTGCAAAGTAACAAAAACATATGAAAGCACAAATCAACCAATGCACAATTACTATCAAAACAACACGGAACCGAAAACATCGGGAACCACCATAGGAAACCATCCAAAAATGCTTTTTTTTGTTCCATTATAATTTAAATCTTGAAAAATAACAAAAACACATCAAAGTACAAACCTGCAAATTCATAATTATTATCAAAACGACCTGGAGCCTAACCCCGGGAACCACTGCAGGAAACCATCCAAAATTGCATTTTTGTTCCAAAATAAATTAGAATAATAAAATTAAAAACACATGAAAAAGAAATTCAATCATCAGAAATAGCTCATTTTTATACAAAATCATTGTTTTGATTTATTCAAATTACAAACACCAATGAAAACAAAGGTCATGCAATGTTTTGTATGTTCAAAACAATATGGAGCCTAAAACACTGGGAACCACCGCTGGAAACCATCTAAAAATCTCATTTTTGTTCAAAAATAATACAAATCTATAAATCACCAAAAATGATAATGTTAACCCCTGCCAGATTGACACTTGCCAACCTGGTACAATTGGCAGATGCCAATGATTGCTGACTCTCTGGATATTGATGGCAAATGCCAATTTGGCCCGTGACTGCAAATGCCTGGTTGTGCGTACCCTTTGCACATTCTTCTTGGCCGAACCTGGCAAATGCCACATTGGTATCAGTTGGCAAGTGCCAACCTGGCACTATGTGGCATATTTTCCCTGTGCCCATCTATCACAATTGACGCGATTCCAAATACAGCGCGCCACCTACGATCACGCCTGGCTGATCTACTTTGCGCAGAGCATCATGGGTAAAAGTCGACATCCATGACGCGTCGACGATGAACCATCGACCAAGGAAACGGAAACGAGTGTTGTTATCGATTTAGAGAATAAACGATAGGAATTTTTATTTTGCCTATCCTCTACCGTGTGATAGACGACAGGCAGGTCCAATATTTTGAGTAGTGGATGCCGGCGCAGCCGGTATCCACTACGATAAAAATATTGGACCTGCCTGTCGTCTATCATAGGTAGAGGATAGGCAAAATAAAAATTCCTATCGTTTATTCTCATTCTTAGTCAGTTAAATATTATTTTAATAACTGTAAACAATTTTTAAAGCAAAATCTAAGTTACCGTCATAAAAACTCCCTCATTATAAAATGAACGAAACTTGTTTACAACTTCACGTATTCTGTTACGCGTACTGCTAGCGCGTTCGCGTATTCCGCACTAGTCTACGCATACAGCGCGATACGTACGCGCACCTCTACAAGCGTGTTACGCATTATCAAGACTCATGATGACGTGGGGTCGTCTACGGCCTGATAGACGGCACCCGAAATCATGCGATTGTCCAATCAGAAATGTGTCTACGAACTAGACCACTCCCACTGACTAAGAATACTCATTACTCAACCACTTTTGTTTATTTACGTTGATGATGATCAGCTGTTGATTCAACCCTCCGACGATTTTTTTTAATTTCTGCCTCCTTTTTAAAGTAAATTTCGACAGTCATGGTTCAGGCCTACCTCTGTGAATGTTCAGAGTGTTAGGCTTATTCCCACATAAAATAATGGGCATCAATTAAACCCTTATTTTCAAACTTTTCCGAACTTTCCGAGGCGCTTGGGAAAATACTTTAGGCACTCGTTTACAAGAAAAGAAAACACTTTCAGGTCTTTAAGCTTTGTTGTAAGTAGGGCTATAATAGACTTGATTAAAAAAAATATGATTGGGGATATGCCTACTTAGACCCTCATGCATATATCCTTTAAAAACCCAATTTTAAAACCTTGTTTGTTTTTAGTAAAGTAGGCCTAATTCTCAATATTTAGAATAACGAAATATTCAATACATATTTTATTTTAACAGCATGGACAGCGTAAAGCATTTTTTTTTTAATGTGTTTTTTTCTGCCTCCTTTTTAAAGTTAATTTCGACAGTCATGGTTTAGGCCTAGCTCTGTGAATGTTCAGAGTGTTAGGCCTATTCCCACACAAAATAATGGGCATCAATTAAACCCTTATTTTCAAACTTTTCCGAGCCCGATCCGAGGCGCTTGGGAAAATACTTTAGGTTTTCGTTTACAAGAAAAGAAAACACTGAAAAATATGATTGGGGATAGGCCTACTTTTCCCAATTTTTAAAACTTGTTCGTTTTAAGTAAAGTAGGCCTAATCCTCAATATTTAGAATAACGAAATATTCAATACATATTTTAACAGTATGGACAGCGTAAAGCATTTTTTAATACGATTAAAACGTTTTCGAATTTCCGAATGTACTCTATTCCTATTCAACCATCTACGGTTAAAACTCGATGTCAAAATTGTTGATGTCTCTGATCGACATCTAGGCCTATAAACCCGATGTCAAAATGTCAATTTTCGAGTTGATAATAGCAAATGCTTTTGATGCAAGACAATTTCAAACAGGTAATTTAATCTAAAACTCAAATTCGTGCCTTTTTTATTTCTTGATTGGATAACTTTTCCCATAATTATTACCACTAGCGGGTCCCCGCTAGGTGAGTAAATGGGAGAGCGTTCACTAAAACAGGAGGAATTACTGAACAGGTAGAATCATTGAAACGGTAAATTTTATTTATCTAAACCTGACCCTCCTTAAGCCTAAGTTTCCATTTGAACTTCTTTCTTTCTTTTTAGTTTCTTCTACATGGGCCAATTTTGAAAAACTCATTTTTATCTTACTATAAATAGGGGAATGTTGTGACTGACTTACTATGTATGTAGGTAAGTCAATGAAAAGGCTCCGTCAGTTTCGATCCAAACGTCGCCTAATTCATACGGGAGATCGGGGAATACGGGAATGTCCTGTTATTATTAATTTGGTTGAAAACGGTCAAGAATTGGCCTCAAAATCAGTGAAAATGTGAGAAGAATCACTGAACAGGTGACCTAATACCTTGGCGATTTATATCATAGTTTTTCTACTTCTTCCTCTTTTAACTGACGGAGCCTTTATACACATTTATTATTTTTTATTTATTTAGGCCTATCTCTGTTCTCATTACTTTAGCTTCTTTTTTCTTACATTTCCTGATTAGTTTCTTTCCTTCTTTGTTTCGTTCCCGTTTCATTTAGTTACTTTAACCCGTTGGCCTATTATTCGTACTTTTTTGTCCTCATTTTAATTTAATTTTTCTTTATAGTACCGCTTCATGTTGTTTATACAACAAACATCTTTTTCCCGTATTTATTACGTCCTCTCATATAGCGTGTCTGCGGACGTGTTCACCCGTTATCATAATCCCGTGACCCGTCCATATGTACCTATTGATTCTATTATTACTAATGATGTTAAAAACATTAATGCTATTATTACCATCAACGAAGTCAAAGAAGTCAAAGAAGCAATCTCAACTCTAAAAAAAGGAAAGGCAGTTGGAGTTGACGGTATTTATAACGAAATGTTAAAAGAGGGTATATCAGTTCTTGCACCATCTTTAACCTGTCTTTTTAATTCAATTTTTAGGCAGGGAATTTTTCCCTCTTCCTGGAGACTTAGCACAGTAACAGTACTTCACAAAAAAGGCGACAAAAATCAGCCAAAAATTACAGAGGAATCGCTGTATCGAGTAATTTATGTAAATTATTTTGTTTAGTGTTATATAACCGTTTAAATGTCTTTTGTGATAAGGAAACTATAATTCCACATAATCAAATTGGTTTTAGAAAGGGCTCTCGAACCAGTGACCACATTTTAGTTCTCAAAACACTTATTAATAAATATATTCATCGTGCTAGTAAATCTTATTTATATGTATGTTTTATTGATTTTTCTGCCGCCTTTGATACCATCTGGCGAAATGCTCTTTTATATAAATTAAGCCAAACGGGTATTGGCGGCAACTTTTTTCAAATAATTAAGAACATGTATACATCTGTTTCTTTCGCTGTAAAATGTGACAACAAACTTACTGATGCGTTTAACACCACAGTCGGCGTGAAACAAGGCTGTGTCCTTAGCCCAATTTTCTTCAATATTTTTCTTAGCGATCTTCCAAAAATATTTGATGCTAATTGCGCTCCAGTGAGTCTTAACAACTCACCTCTCAGTTGTCTCATGTATGCTGATGATCTAATCATTTTATCTGAAAGTGCAAATGGCCTTCAACATGCCCTTGATAAATTGCACAATTATTGCAGAAAGTGGAAACTGTTAGTTAACATTGACAAATCAAATGTCATGATATTCAATAAAGGTGGTCATGTTTTGAAAGGTTGTAAATTTAATTATGGTAATTGTAACATCAACATAACTAATGAATATTGCTATTTGGGTATCATTTTTGTACCATCTGGTTCATTTACAAAAGCAATGATTAGACTTAAAGACAAAGCAATGAAAGCATATTATAAAATTAGGGATAATTTTATAAGTGACTCCTACAAATGTAGCATGAAATTATTTCAGACCCTCATCCAACCAATCCTTAGCTATGGATGTGAGGTTTGGGCACCATATTTGTTAAACAAACTGAACGACTCAAACTTTCTTACAACATGTGATAAACTTCCAAGTGAATCTATTCACATTAAGGTTTGCAAAATTATACTCGGAGTTCATAAAACATCCACTAACAATGCAGTAAGAGGCGAATTAGGTAGTTTTCCACTGCTCACAACTATGCTTTCTTTATCTGTAAAATACTGGTGGAAGCTAAACGAAAAATGTATGAATGGTAATGATTCTCTTGTAATTCAAGCACTTGTAGATAACAGAAAGTTAGTGTGTACTAATAATTTCACATGGTCGACAGGTATAAAAAATATATTTAGCCTTATCAATAGGATTGACATTTGGGATAAACCAAATACGATCACCGCTTCCAATTTTAATGAAATTATTGTATCTAAACTTCAAATCGTCTATAACAATCTTTGGGTTAATCATATTAATAATTTTAGTCCTAAACTCAGAACATATTGTACATTCAAAAATTCTTTCAGTACAGAAAATTATGTTATTATCGCTAAAAGATCATCCAGGGCTGCATTCTGTAAATTAAGAATAAGCGCACATAATCTCATGATCGAAAAGGGGCGTCACTTCTCTCCAAAAATTAATCCAGAGAATAGAATTTGTACACTTTGTAATTTAAATAAGGTGGAGGATGAATTTCATTTTGTAATGATATGTCCTTTCTATACCAACCCTCGCCAAGATTTATTATCTACAATACATGAAATGTATGATATAGATGGTATGGTAGACACTGACATTTTCAAACTTATAATGAGTGCAAGTGATTTTGACAGTATTATCCAATAACCAAATTCGTCAAATCAGCTTTTGATTCACGAACGAACATGGACTTATAGATAATAACAAAGTTCCCATTTGGGCTTAGAGCAGCGACCCCTGTCATATTTTCATTCTATAGGCTCAATGTAACATGGACTTGAGCGCCACTATTAATAGTGTCTATTATTATTAAGACTAATTTATATTTCTTCTATAATTGTAAATATTTGTACTTGTAACTTTAATATTGCAATTTCAATTGTAAATATTTGTATTTGTAAATATTAACTATACCAGTTTGTTTGGTGAATGTTAATAAAATATATTGATATTGTACCTTTTTGTCCTTTATTTTTCCTTCTTTCCGTATTATCATGTCCACTGGTCTCTGGCTCGCAGTCGCGTGGCTCTGCGCCGTTTACGCGCCCATTGGCGTAGTGCGCGTTACGCACGAGGCGCCGACGCGCTGCAGGCCAGCTGCAGTGACGCGTAGGCCGACAACCGATTTTCATAACAAAAAACCCGTTTTTACCCATATTTTCACTGTTTTTGGAGCCAATTCTTGACCGTTTTCAACCAAATAAAGTTTAAACACGTTCCCGTATATTCCTCGATCTCCCGTATGAATTTGGCGACATTTGGATCGAAACTGACGGAGCCTTTATAGCGATACATACATAGAAACATAGATAGATACATAGATACATACAACATTCCCCTATTTATAGTAAGACTAGCGGGATACCCGCGCTTCGCGCGGGTCCCCGCTAGATGAGTAAATGGGAGCGTTCACTATAACAGGAAGAATTACTGGACAGGTAGAATCATCGAAAAGATACATTTTGATTTTCCGTTTCCATGTTATTTATTTATTTATTTAAACCCGTTCCCATTTTTTTCTAAATCTGTTATTTGTTACATTTCCTTTTAGCTTCATTTTTATTTGCTGCTTGTGATTTCCCGTTTCCATGTTTTTTATTTAATTCTGTTATCATTATTATAGCTTCTTTTTTTCTTACATTTCCTGATTAGTTTCTTTCCTTCTTTGTTTCGTTCCCGTTTCATTTAGTTAATTTAACCCGTTGGCCTAATTACTCGTACCTCTTTTGTCATTTTAATTTCATTTTTCTTTATAGTATAGGTCTACCGCTTCATTTTGTTTATACAACACACATATTTTTCCCGTATACGTCCTCTCAGAGCGTGTATACGGACGTGTTCATCTTTATCATAATCCCGTGTACCTTTTTATTTTTATTTATTGTTCCTTCTTTCTGTACTGTATCATGTCCACTGGTCTCTGGCTCGCAAGTCGCGTGGCTCTGCGCCGTTTACTCGCGCATTGGCGTAGTGCGCAATACGCTCGCGCGCCGACGCGCTGCCTGCCAGCTGCAGTGACGCGCAGGCTGGTAACTGATTTTCATAACAAAAACCCGTTTTTACCCATATTTTCACTGTTTTTGCAGCCAATTCTTGACCGATTTCAACCAAATAAAGTCGAGGCAATTTCCCGTATATTCCTTGATCTCCCGTATGAATTTGGCGACATGTGGATCGAAACGGACGGAGCCTTTTACATAAACCACATAGATACATACAACATTCCCCTATTTATAGTAAGATACATATGATTAAGATAAAAGCGTTTGGTTTTCATAAATGTTTTGAACGCTTGTCTTATTTTTATTATTTTTTCTTGCTAACCTAGGCCAATCGAGATGTTTTACATTTATAACCTTTTTAACAAACTTGAATAGATATTGTAAGCATTTTCGTGTGACGTTTTGAAACGCTCTTTGTAGCATGATGTAGGCCTACTGTATGATCATGAAAGGTCGTAAATTTAGAAGCCATTTCCTTCTATATATAGCCCTATAAACAAAACACTTTGGCCCCAATGTATAATGTCGGGAGAAAATATATACTTGCACTAAACAAATAAACCTGTTAATTTCTAAAATAAACTCTCGTGGTGCAATTCTGTCAACAAAATTACATAGGCTTATGAACCGGGGTTGGGGACTCAGCCCCTCAATAAATTTGGTGCGGGAGCTCGAATAGGCCTACCCTTCTGTATGAATAGGCACGTTTTCATTTTCAAAGCCCACAATGCCGTAAAGGTTGGACTACACTGCAGTTCAGTTCTTTTCACAGTGTTGACTTATAATTTCATGAGAAAGAAAATGGGAAAGATTTTAATCTTTCCTATTTTCTTTTTCTTTTAAAAAAAAACATGTATAGGCCTAGGCCTAGGTGTTTAAAATTGTCCAATTGAATATTTAGTCGAAAAAGTTTTTGATTTTTCAATGTTGTGCCGACCGATAATATGTGACCGTACAGCACGAATGAGCCGTAAATGTCCTCACTTGTATTCTGAGTTACAGTGTAAAATGGGCATGAAGGTCATATTCATAGGTATTTCAATTTGGTGCTACGTGTATCTTATTAAATGAGGTACACGTAGAACCAAATTGAGGTACCTATGAATACGACCTTCATGCCCATTTTACACTGTAACTCAGAATACAATTGAGGACATTTACGGCTCATTCGTGCTGTACGGTCACATATGACTAAAAAGAAACTCATTCCAACCAACGTGTGCTATTTGGGAGTAGGCCTAGGCCTACATTGAGAGTAAATTTCCTTGGGTTATGAATTATTAAAGGGGAAAGATGAAATAAAGATGGTATGACATGCAAGAAAGCGGAAGTAAAAATTAAATATGAAAAAGAAACATGAATTAATATTAAAATCGGGCATGACAATTGTCAAATTTAAACCTTAATTGTGACACGATCTGGTTCATGGGGGCCAAAGGAGGCATTTTTGAAAATTGTGTTACTGTAATTAGGCTATCATTTTAAATTGAAAACACCAAAGGTCTAGCATACTTGGTTCTAAAGTTCTAAAGTTTTTCATGCAGATTTTCTTGATATGCCTTAAAATAATGATCTTTTAAAATTCATGTACTCTTTTGCAGTTTGAAACTTTCTTCATCTTTATTATAATGCTAGAACTCTATGAGGTATTGTTGAACTTATGCATTAAAGTCTCAAATTGAAATATTAACAAAAAATAAATGCTATTTGTTATGCGGTAAGCTATGCCTACAAAGTGTTTTTATTGCGATCGTAATTTTTTAATGTTTGATAGTAATATAATTAAAATTACAAATTTAGGCTAAACATAAAATAAGGACAAATCAAACAATTACAATAATAACAAAAACGGCAAACCAATGTGATGCATGTTTATAAGTATTAATGAGTATTAAGAATCTTTTTAAAATTTACTTGAATTTCTTTGCTGTAGGCCTATCCCGCGCGGCGGGCCGCTATAAGCGCCTTCGTGCAAAAAAACCCACATTTTTAGTAAATGTAGGCCGATTACAAAAACGCAACACCTATATAGTATGGATGTTGGTGTTATATTATTATCGTATTGAACAAACAATAAATTCAGAAAGAATTAAAACAATTTATTCTAATAACCAAAATAAAACCTATGCGTTTTCCATTAAAAAAAAGGACAGGCCTAGGGCTACTTCGCATTGACTAGGCTCGCGCGTATCGGGCTGAAAAGCATCGTAAAGTTTAAAAACAAAAAAGGGCGGTTTTAGAAAATGGGATAACAAAAAGTTAACACCTAGTAGTATCAATATCAAGTTTGCGGGTTTTAGAAAAGGACATCTATGAATATCAAACTGCAATATTTCACTTCAACACAGAAAGTCTCAAAAAATTTCAAAAAGTACTACAAAACATTGTGTTTTTAGAGTAATAATCACAAACATGGTCAGCTATGGTTGATGAAAAAGGATGTCGACCCCAGACACGGGAAATGCCAATTTTCACTGCCGTCGTTGGTGGCGCGCTGTATTTGGAATCGCGAGAATTATCACATGTGATGGCTCTACTTCTGCTAACGACGACGCCTTTGCTGCAGTGGACACATGGGTGTTTAGGTTTCCTTGCAGTAGTACTAGGGCCTGGGTTAGATGCAATATCTCCAGCCAGGATCATAAGAAGTGCTAGTCTTACATGTGAGCTTCTGTCAAGTTTACGAAGAATTCTGGATTGATTGGGGGAGTAATGGGATGCCATGTTCAAAAAGGCACCCTGAAACTGGCACATTGTTGATGTTGTGCTCAGATTGTCAGTCAGTGAGATAGGGGACGCCCAGTGATCACTTTCATTTGGGAGACCATAGTTCATGATGAAATTGAAGCTTGGTTGATTTACGCTTCGAGTTCTGGATATTATTGCACATGAAATTAGGAGAAGGTACACCCAGTTCGATGATACCATGTAACGTAGCATATTGACACAATTGCACAATCCACTATAAAACAGTTAAAAACAGTTTAAAAGCCAGTATAAAATCAGCCAAAAGTTTTTTCAGAGGGTAATCAGTACAGTGCTAAAAAAAGTCATAAAAGGTGAAAAAACAGGTCACAAAATAAGCCGTGAAAAAAACCCCGTCCTGTCCAGCTGGCGCCCTCTGGAATTATATGTAATATTCATAATCGTGGACAGATATTTTAAGCTCACTTTGTTTAAAGGCATATACCTACTCTATGAGTCCAGGCGTCTTAAAATGAATGACAAAAAAGACAAAATAGCTCTTGCAATTCAGTGCTCATTGCCTGGTGCCACAATTTCAATGGAATTTGAGCTCGAATTCGACAAGTGTGAATGACATAAAATTAATATGAAATTGACGAAATTGCTTTTGAGTTTCCGCGGTTTCGATTTTACGGACAAATTTGCCACACCATCATTTCACTAGTATAAATGAAATGGAATGATTAGAACAGCTTGCCATCCTTACTGCCCCCCTACAGTGTAAACCCCGCCTCTGGAAACGCTATGTAGACGACATTCTAGAAATAGTTCAAAAAGACACAGCCGAAACACTGACGGAACACCTGAACCAAGTCGACACTACCGGTAGTATCAAATTCACGTATGAGGAAGAACAAGACCACCAAATTCCCTTTTTGGACACCCTCATAATCCGCAAACCTGACAACTCAATCAAACTCATGGTCTACAAAAAAAAAAGACCCATACACACTAATATCTGTCTTTCACGTCCCATCACCCTCTTCATCCGAAATGGGAGTTGTGCGCACGTTACTAGATAGAAAAGACAGAATAGTTACGGAAGAGGATGATAAGGTCAAACAGGACGAACACATAAGATAGGCTCTAGCTAAGTGCGGTTATCCCAAATGGACAATTGATAAAGTCAAGAAACAAATGGAAGTCAAACATCAAGGAAAGACAAAGAAAAATAAGAGCACAACATCTGAACAAACAGGTTTGGTGGTGATACCTTACGCAGTGGGAGTGTCGGAAAGAATCATTAGAACACTCCAGAAACACGACATCGCGACCGCTATGAGACCCCATGGTGGTCCATCCGAAAGATAAACAAGATCCTGTCAAAACACCCAACTGTGTTTATGAAGTTCCTTGTGGAAGTTGTGAGCTAACATATGTCGGTGAACCAAACGTACTTTCGGCACCCGACTGGACAAACACAGGAGGGAGGCGGAGAAAGCGAGTCAACAAATAAACGTCAGAAAAGAATCCGAGAGCCATTTTAAGAACTCAGCCATAAGTGATCACGTAGCCAGGGCTAATCATAATTTTATTATCAATTGGGGGAGTCTAAAATAGAGAGAGAGAGAGAGAGGTCTTACCGAACCGTTAAAGTGGGGACATTTGTAGGATTATCACCGTCAAAGTGGGGACTCAAATGAAAAGTGGGGACATCTACGGTGAGCTTCATAAATGCATTATAGGACCTGTTGCAACATGGGGACTATAGTAGTAGATTTAGGAGATATGACAGTTGAAATAAAATGTGGGGACGAGAATAATTTGACCCCACTATGACCCCCCTCAACACACGCCCCCACCTTATTTTTTATCTCACTTTTTAAGGAAACACATATCGGGAGAGATATTTTGAACGCCAAATGGAAGTAGGGTGCCCTCTATAGACTGGTGGCAACGAAACAATCGTATTTGGCTGTTAAAAAAGGAAGATGGATTAAAGAAGCAATTCAGATCAGGAAGAGGGGGTGAGGAGTAATGAACAGAGACGAGGGGGTCTACAATCTAAGTCACGTGTATGATCCACATTTGAAAACTGCTAGCAAGACTAACATCGCTACTGGAAGTGATATAATTTCCCGCCAGTCATCAGCTGTTGGATCATCACAACAACACCAAGCTTTGATAAAGTTAGTGGCTCACTGACGAAACTGTCAGTTTTTTTCTTCAAATTGGTTTTGACAAAAGAAAGCTTGAAATTGACAACGGTGCCGTGTAGATTTTAAAAAGTCACATAACAACACTTATGGCCGTTCTATGTTTTTAAAATTGTCTGCAAATAGAGTACTTCTTTCACTGAGTATTCCTTTCAGTTTCGAAAGTAAAAAATGTTATATTAAATCGTTGCTCCCAAGACATAGTGGCGTATCAGCCATTTTTGACAAAATGAGATAGGATCAGTTTCATAATCTATGTTTAAAGCTCTACATTCTGACAAACTTTCAAGACATGCATGTCATTAATTAATTAAGTATTATCACTAATTAGGTTTGGCGTATCTCACTCAATGGAAAAATTGTGTACAACATTCCCCTCAGGGAGGTAAATAACATGTTAACTGGGTGGGCAAATGCCCACCCAGTAAATTATTTTGCCCACCCAGTAAATTCACCTTGCCCATTGCCCAAAAGTGCCCACCCAGTAAATTATTTTGCCCGCAAAAAATTGGGCACCATATAATAATTATCATAAATCTATAGTACCAACGTGCATATCTTGAAATCAACCTGCATTTTGAAAGTGATGTTGAATAATGAAAGTGATGTATCGTTTCTTAACATTTGCCAATTTATTCATTTACCAACTTTGGAGTTACTATTATGCACACAGTACAAAATGGTATATGAAGCCAAAAATTAATACTATTTTGAGCAATTTCCACACAAGACCTGAAAGAATTCTTATGAGACCATAAATTTAGATATATATTTAGATTAATAAACTTGGAACATTATATTTGAACCAGATATACATTGCTCATTTCAAGTCTTTGACCATGCACAAATAGGTAATAGTATTATGAAAATGATTTCCAGAATCAATTTAAACTTTAAATGTTGAAAGAATACATGTTATTTAACATTACTTATTACACCTTTTGACTGTGATTCTACATCTTTATTATATTTTGTGCAACATTGAGGCCTATGTTATAAGAATTGGCACAATAAACATTTTAATTATTGTTGGGAAATATGTCAATATAATTCAGGGTTGTCCATAATATTGCCAAATTCTACGGTAGATTCATTTGACGCATTGGTGGAAAATACCGGGGAATACCATGCAACGCAAAGATGCAACTTTGGGTCACTCAAAAACCTTGAAACTTTGTGAAAATTTGGATAAAAAGTCTCAAAAATAGGCTAAAGATAATTAAAAGTGTGGAGATTTTGACTTATTAAAAGAAGGAATTCCGGTATGAGAAAGAAAAGTGGCATTTCTGATACCGGAAATTACTGGGAAATACTTATACTATTATTATAGTAAATACCTGGTCAAATGCTGGTTTGGCAATAATTTTTTATAAATTTTAGAAATATAGTTTTGTTCATGTTTTTAACACATTTTCATAATTTCATATCAAACTAGAGCGGTTCTCGGGTTGCGCGGTTTTCGGCATTCGCGGTTCGTGTGTAAGGTTCTTGGGTGATGGTATGGTAGTGGGTGAAACGTTGCGTGGTTGTGTTTAGATGTTTGTTTCTTTTTAGAACCCTGTATAGGCGTAGCTAGGATGGTGGTTGGGGAGTGTGGAGTGGGTTTATTTTATTATTTTGTAACGTTGGTATCTCGCGGTTAGGCTTCAAGTAGGGGTACACTATGATGTATACAATAATAGTGTGTAACAATTAGAAGGCGGAAACTGTGGGTTTACTGTTGCGTTATTTTGTAAATTTATTAGGGGATATTTTACAAAGACTGGTGGACTATGGGAAATGTTATATGTACTTGTTCGAAGTGAGGCGGGCGTATACCACTTATCTGGTGCGTATCCTTCTTGTGTTAACTTTTTTATGATTAGCCTAATAGGTATTTTGGTACTGGTTCTTTTGTTCGAGGGTCTGGAATCTGGATACTGTATAGATTGTGGTATTCGCCTGTCTCCGGAGCTAGAATTATACTGTACTGAGTTGCAAAACATGAATGCATGCTAGTTTGCAATGTCTGCCCCTATTTATACACTTTTATGGATGCATTTCACAAGCGCATAATGCTGTACTTATTACTCCAAAGTACCAGATACATTGCTTTTGTGATTGGTCTGTTGGCTGTAGTATTTTTCCGGTAGTTTGTAATAATAAGCAGGTCATGTTCTTGGGAGTTGACATAGGATCATAAGTTAAGTAATATTGACCCTTAGATGCTGTGCTTAACGTGAACAGTTAACTACCATGGGTATGAACAATATTTAAGTAAATGTTGAACATAGGCTGAAATAGGTTGAATATTATAGAAAACTTAGTCGATCGTTAGAAGTTGTTGGCACACTTCGCAGTGATGTGCATGGTTATCTGGATGTTTCAAATACCTTTGGTTGGGCTTCCATTATCTTTATTTGTGGTTTAATGAATAGTGTCAATTCTGTTGTGTTAGGGATTGCACTTGGAGTTTTGTTCTGGAGGTATCTGTTGTGAAGTTCTTTATTTATCATGCTTGGCTGGGTCGTTTGAATACCTCTAGTTGGGTTTTGATGCCTTCATTTGTGATTTCATGAATTTGTTGATTAGTTTATCTTCAGGAGATGTGAACATGACTTGGATTTGATTTTGAGCCTGGTGGACTTTATAATATCTTCTTGTCTTTTGTTGGTAGCTGGTATAAGTGTATACTTTTGAATAGGTGATCATTTGTGACTTCATGAATATTCGAAATTCTTTTGATAGATTCATCATCATCCTGTTGTGTTAAGGATTCCCAAACATTATCTGGTGGCCAATCTTGTTGTAGTTTTTGGTATGCTTCATGCAATACATGCCAACTTTGAAATCCAGATTTCCGTACTCAGAAGAACAAAGATCCGTATTTTGCACCCAAAAACCGTATTTTTAAATATGTACCTTTTGCATACCTGCCAACCCCAGAAACCCCAAAAGTGGAACACATAATTGCGAGAGAGCACTTGTGCAACCGAGCACGTAACGGCGGGGGTCCAGGGGCCCGCCTTAGGAATTTGCAATCAAATTTGGCAATACCAAAGAACCATTCCATCAATGTAATACATCAATAGGCCTACAGAAAGATGCTTCCTTTTACGAGTTATCACTCATTAAAAGTGCTACTTTGCTATACTTTACATGTGAAAACGGCCATCTTAAAGTGGTCATATTTCCTTAATTACATATTTGATCAAGCTGTTGTTCGGATATGTGATGCACAGTTAAAAATTATTAAAAGTTTTGGTGGCATCAGACGACCTTTGACATTGTATGTGACCTTTGACCTCACGAAATTGGATAAAGTCTATGACAAAAACAAATTGCTAATTTGATATATTTCTCGAAGCGTTGGGTTTTGTTACTTCTAATGTTGTTAGAAGCATCATCATCATCATCATCATCATCATCATCATCATCATCATCATATAGTATCAGTCGGCTGCTGTAGGCCTAACATCGGGTTTTGGTCATGTTTTCCCCCAAAATTAAAACAGTTTAATGTCAGTTAGAAGACTGTACTGGGTATGTATAGCAGTTGTCTATGCATGGTTAAAGAAAAATATTAATGTGCCACTGTATGCACGATGGGAAAGTCATGAGAAAACAAAGTCGGAAAACATCTTGCAGGCTTACTCTTTTGCAGACCTAAATAGTTAACTAAATACCTCCAGAAGACATAGCATGTGTAGCAGTTAGATGAAGATGCTTCTGAAGGTATTTAGTTATCTATTTAGCTCTATTGGTGCAAAAGATTACAAGACGGGTTTCTGACTTCGTTTTTCTCCGACTTTCGCATGATACATGGGCGCCGGTTCGCTATCTCTAAGGACCGCTATCTCTAAGGTTCGCTAAGGTTCGTTATCACTAATTACGAAAAAGGTCCACTATACCTAAGGTTCGATATCACTAATTTTGAATAAGGTTCGGTATTTCTAAGGTTCGATATCACTAATTTAAAATAAGGTTCGCTATCTCTAATTTTAAATAAGGCCAGCTATCACTAATTTATTGAAGGTTCGCTATCTCTAAGGTTCGCTATCACTAATTTAAAATAAGGTCCGCTATTTCTAATTTTAACAATCCCGGTATCCCTAAGGTTCGTTATCTCTAATTTTAAATAAGGCGCGCTATCTCTGAGGTTCGCTATCTCTAAGGTTCGCTATCTCTAAGGTTCGCTATCACTAATTTCAAATAAGGTTCGCTATCTCTAATTTCAAATAAGGTTCGCTATCTCTAATTTTGAATAAGGCCAACTAAAAATGACAATCAAATAGGCCTACCCACCCCTCCAGCGTCAGATTTAACCTGTTTTGTCCAATAGGCAAATGTAATGAATAACTATTTGAAATTAAATTTTAATACAAATTAAACTTTGAATATTATAATAATTTGGAACACTAAACATTGGTATAAATAGAGCAAACTAGAAACCTATATAAATTAGAAAAATCTTAATTTTTATGCAATTTTATTAAAATTGAAGGCCAAAACTTGAGTTTAAATGACACAAAAATTAGTTAAAACAGAACAATAAAATTGAAATGTCGCTTTGTAATTTAAACACCAACAAACATTAGAAATTAGAGATAGCGGGCCTTATTTGAAATTAGAGATAGCGGGCCTTATTTGAAATTAGAGATAGCGGGCCTTATTTGAAATTAGAGATAGCGGGCCTTATTTAAAATTAGAGATAGTGGACCTCATTTAAGATTAGTGATAACGAACCTTAGGTATAGCGAACCCTAATCGAAATTAGACATAGCGAACCTTAGAGATAGCGAACCTCAATTAATTAGGGATAGCGAACCTCAAACAAAATTAGTGATAGCGAACCTTAGGTATAGCGGACCTTTATTGCAATTAGTGATAGCGAACCTTAGAGATAGCGAACCTTCATTAAATTAGTGATAGCGGACCTTATTCAAAATTAGTGATAGCGATCCTTATTTTAAATTAGTGATAGCGAACCTTATTTAAAATTAGTGATATCGAACCTTAGAACTAGCGAACCTTATTCTAAATTAGCGATATCGAACCTTAGAAGTAGCGGACCTTTATTTAGGTATAGCGAACCCTTTTCTCTATTAGAGATAGCGGGATTCTGATCTCCATAGACTTTAAATGTTAGTGATAGCGAACCTTAGAGATAGCGAACCTTAGAGATAGCGGTCCATAGGCCTATAACATGTATGGTTTCCGAAATAATATTCTTCCGACTTGCAGATTTTTCATGCACATTAATATTTTTATTAACTATTCTGACTGCTACACATGCTAGGCCCTATGTCTTCTGAAGGTATTTAGTTAACAATTTAGCTCTATTGGTGCAAAAGAATAAGCCTACTGGTTTCCGACCTCCTTTTACTACCGACTTTCGCACGATGCATGCACATTAAAGAAATATTTAATAGGCCTACAAGATGGTTTCCGAAATAATTGTCCTGACTTGTGGATTTTTCATGCATCTAAGCAAAAAAGCCTAGCGCGAGCGATGTTCTAGGCTATGGCTTTCCAAAAGTGTTAACAAGTCAATAATTTTAAAACCGAATTTATGATTTCCCGGCATTTCTGACACGACAAACGATACAGACATGAGTTTTAAACTTTGTTGGGATACAGGATATGACGATAAAAACATATAAATTCAAATCATGCTTGCCTTATTATATCGCGCAATCATGCAATATTTGACAGAAACGTCAAACCAAGTGATATTACCGAAATCAAGTGATATTACCGAAGGCCTATCAAAGGCCTATTTAATTATACTAGCATTGCAATTCCCTTAAAGTTCTTCAATATACATACAATAAACTTACGAACTTGCTCCAAATGACTAAATGCACTTCTTCAACCCAAAAATATAATATACATAGGCCTACAATAAACTTCGAACTTGCTGAATACAAGATAAATAACGACAGCGATATATTATGGACTGTTGTTATTTCTACAGTCCATGGATATATAACGTATTCAATTTCATTATAACATACTTTCGACACATGATTACGTAACGAATACGACACAACGATTTGCCCACACCAACCGGGTGTTATGCAACATAATCAATATTTATAGCATCCAATTTCCGGTATAACGTAAACTATGACAAACAGCATCGGGGGCAATACTTCTATAACACGCGTAGACAATCCCCAAAAGTTACCGAATAAAATATTTTACACTAGCGGGAGACCCGCGCTTCGCGCGGGTCCCCGCTAGTTGAGTAAACGGGAGCGGTTAGTACACGGGAGTGGTTAGTAAACATGATAAACGGTGATGATGATAATCATGGTGTAGATTATTCATCCAGTATAGTAATGAGCATGTTAGCTCGATAATCATATGTTAGCTCCTGTCATATTAACGAAGCTAAATAACTTTTAGTGAATATCCAGACCTAATCCAGAGATAATGTTGTTACTCACTCAATCCCTCAGATTTCCTTTGAAACAGCTTTTGACAAAATGGTTGATCTTTAACTTTATCTCAACAAACATAAAACATTAATGTTAGAAGAGGTTGCTAGAAAAGCAGCAAAACATTTTAAGCGAGCCCGTGTTGTTAATAGCTAGGCCTACATTATAGCCAGGATTTATTTGCTGGGGTCGCAGAATTTCCAAAATGTGGACTTTCAAGTTCCACTAAAGTGGGCTCACCCACCCCCTATCATTTAATCTTTTCGGGCTATACTGAACAGTTGAACGACTCTGTTAGCTATATTTTAACATTCCATCTGAAAGTGGACTTTTTTCCAAATCTGTCACCCAATACCCCCCCCCCCCTTTTCATCAGCTTACACCCAATGATCCCCAGAAATGGCTTCAAGGCCTTTGCTTTGACCCAGTTTCCAATTCTGAGAGGACACAGCCGGCTGCACGGAGCGCGACACAATGGTGCTTCGTGGCCATTCAAAAAAGGTGGCGGCAAAAAACTTCCGAGTGTGCCCCCCCTTCCAAATTCCTGGATCCGCCACTGTCTCAGAGAAGCAGTCAGTCACGTACACACCCAGACAAACATACGTAGGCCTACGCGCGGTAAGCCAACATTAAATGCGTCCATACCATGCGCCGCAATGCGCGTGAAACCATGGTGCTGTGTACGCGCAGGTGCGTGACTCGCCACTTACCGCGTGTGTTGGACACCACTTGCATTTGACGCGTTTGCTGTCATGAACTGAACTATAAGGTTATTGACCTCAACGGCCTAGCAACCGAACATTTTTTTTGTTATTTCCATAGTGACTGAATAGTTTTGCAAAAATGAACGTCAGATGGTTTAATGGCAATATGTACCCGATCAATGTACGAATAAATCAGAGCTGAAAGTGAAAGCATCTCGGAGACTGCTTCTGGACAAGATTTAGCGACTTCCTTTTATTTATACTAGCGGGTACCCGCGCTTCGCGCGGGCCCCCGCTAGATGAGTAAATGGGAGCGGTTAGTAAACGGGATCGGTTAGTATAAACGATGGAAATGGTAATCATGTCAATTGGTATCGCTTTTAACAGCTCAATTATTACGCGGTTAGTGATGTGGTAGGCCTACCATTTGTTGCCTCTATTTTGCAAACGACTTCCTTAGCGTTCTTTCTTTCTTACTTTCCCGTTCTTTCTTTCTTGCTTTCCCGTTCTTTCTTTCTTGCTTTCCCGTTCTTTCTTTCTTGCTTTCCCGTTCTTTCTTGCTTGCTTTCCCTCCCTTTCTCTCTTGCTTTCCCTCCCTTTCTTTCTTGCTTTCCCTCCCTTTCTTTCTTGCTTTCCCTCCCTTTCTTTCTTGCTTTCCCTCCCTTTCTTTCTTGCTTTCCCTCACTTTCTTTCTTGCTTTCCCTTTCTTTCTTTCTTTCTTTCTTTCTTTCTTTCTTTCTTTCTTTCTTTCTTTCTTTCTTTCTTTCTTTCTTTCTTTCTTTCTTTCTTTCTTTCTTTCTTTCTTTCTTTCTTTCTTTCTTTCATCCTTTCTTTCTTTCCCTTTCTTTCTATCTTTCTTTCTTTCTTTCTTTCTTTCTTTCTTTCTTTCTTTCTTTCTTTCTTTCTTTCTTTCTTTCTTTCTTTCCTTTCTTTCTTTCTTTCTTTCTATCTTTCTTTCTTTCTTTCTTTCCCTCTTTCTTTCTTTCTTTTTCTTTCTTTCTTTCTTTCTTTCTTTCTTTCTTTCTTTCTTTCTTTCTTTCTTTCTTTCTTTTCTTTCTTTCCCTCTTTCCTTCCCCTTTTCCTTATTTTTCTTTGTCTTTCCCTTTTTTCTTTCAGTTTCTCTCTTTCCTGCGTTCCATTTCTCTTTCTGTTTCTTGCTTGTTCACTTTCTTTCTCTCTCTCTCTCTCTCTCTCTTCTTTCTTTCTTTCTTTCTGTCTGTCTATTTCTTCTTTGTTTTCGTTTCTCTCTCCCTTTCTCTTTCTTGCTTTCCCGTTGTTTCTTTTTCTTTCTTTCTTTCTTTCTTTCTTTCGTTCTTTCACTCTTTCTTTCCCTCTTTCCTTCTCTCTTTCCTTCCTTTTTTCCATCCTTCCTTCTTCTTTCTTTACATCTTACTATAAATAGGGGAATGTTGTGACTATGTATGTGAGATAATCAAAGGCTCCGTCAGTTTCGATCCAAATGTCGCCAAATTCATACGGGAAACCAAGGAATATACGGGAACGTATTTAAACTTTATTTGGTTGAAAACGGTCAAGAATTGGCTGCAAAAACAGTGAATAATGGGTAAAAACGGGGTTTTTGTTATGAAAATCGGTTACCAGCCTACGCGTCACTGCAGCTGGCCGGCAGCGCGTCGGCGTCGCGTGCGTAATGCGCATTACGCCAATGCGCGCGTAAACGGCGCAAAGCCACACGATTTGCGAGCCAGAGACCAGTGGACATGATAATACGGAAAGAAGGAAAAATAATAAAGGACAAAAAGGTACATGGACGGGTCACGGGATGAAGCGGTACTATAAAGAAAAATTTAATTAAAATGAGGACAAAAAGGTACGAGTAATTAGACCAACGGGTTAAAGTAACTAAATGAAACGGGAACAAAACAAAGAAGGAAAGAAACTATTCAGGAAATGTAAGAAAAAAGAAGCTAAAATAATGAGAACAGAATTAAATAAAAAAACATGGAAACGGGAAATCACAAGCAGCAAATAAAAAAAAAATGTTAAAAGGAAAGGTAAGAAAGAACAGATTTAGAAAATAATGGGAACTGGGTTAAATAAATAAATAACATGGAAACGGAAAATCACAAGCTAAGCAGAGGAAACTAAAAAAAGAAAATGTTAGAAGAGACAGATTTAGATAAATAAAAATGTACCTTTTCAATGATTCTACCTGTTCAGTAATTTTTTTCTGTTATAGTGAACGCGCGACTCATCTAGCGGGGACCCGCGCAAAGCGCGGGTATCCCGCTAGTAGGCATAAATCCCGGGATGAGTAATAAATTCCTCAATATTTCGATAAGGGGCATGATCTACTGAATCACCTCCATGTTGACGCATGTATGTGGCTTCCTTTCTTTCTTTCGTTCGTTCTTTTTTTTATATGTGTTTTTGTTTCATCAAGTAGGCCTATAGCAACATTAATTGGGTTTCAAGAAGGTTGAGTTACATAGCGTAAATTCGGTGTTGGGGTGGGTATAACCCCCCCAATGTTTTGATAAGGTCAATGGTCCGTACAATCACCCCAAGTTCACACATGTATAATAGATGTGGGTTTCCGACAAAATTAACCTCATTTTTGGCCAAACTAAAAGTGGCAATTTTTGGGGCCTTCGTGCGAATTTGTTCCACTTTTGCACAATATAATTCACCAGTAGGCCTAATTAGCTTGCCATAAAGTATTCTGTCGCCAAGATGCTGGCTTCACTGTAGGCCTATTGCAAGAAATTGATTTAAACGGACCCATCCCCCATGCCATGTCAAGAGAAATCTACGCCATTGTTAATGTTGCCAAAAGATGCCGGATTCACTATTAATATGCCTACTTCAAGAAATGTTTTCATCCCTCCCCTAATGCCAAAAAGAAATCTACGCCACGGATATTTAGCGGTTGCGGTTTTATACCATGCTATAATCTGCTAATAATGTCCCACACTCCCCATCGAAATTCATCACAACATGACAAACGAATAAACTCAAATTACTTTCCAATACCGTATATATGCCTAGACCTACCTTGAATTTAAAATCTTCGGAAAGTCATCACAAAAGAAGTTTCCGAAAGTCATAATTTGCATAAACGAATGCAGTTGATTTATTATTATAGCCGTTGCGGTTACCATGCCGCATAATGCCCACTCTCCGTCGAAAGTCACCACGAACGGATAAACTAATATCACTTTCAAAATTATTAGATCACTTGGACCATTTATTTTCAAAATACGTAACTTAAAACCACCTTTGTCTCAGCCATTAATTTGTTAGTTCCGTCTAAGAGATGTGATATTTTCCGTCTTAGATGAAACTGGAAGTTTTGTTACCATTAGCGCTAGCGCGTCGGGAAGTTGCCACGACCTGTGCGTAATCCGCGTATAGCAACGCAGCAACGGACCGTAAATAAGCGGGCCACCATTGGTTGATCTACCGAATAAATCCAAATAATTATTTGTATTTATTAATTTATCTATCTATCTATGCATTTACCATTCATCTGGAAATGCTAGAACTTATTTATTTATCTATTTATTAATTTATAATTTATCTATAATCTCCGAGATGATACCGATGAATCGATCAGTTCCTCTTCAAAGTATCGATTATCGGCAAGTTCCTCTTTAATAGTATAGATAGATGTAGGCCTAATACAATGTTGAATGTTAAACTTTACCTTGGGTCGACCGGGTGTGAAACGTTGCGGCCGTCCGTGAAAAAGGGCAAGTTTGAAGGGGTGTTTTACGTGTTATTTGTATGGGGGTGATATATAAATTCAAATACAAGTAGCTCCCCGGGCCTCGGAGGCAACCAAGATGCCAGGTGGTATGCGCCATGCATAACTTTCCATCGTCAACCGTGTAATTGAATGGGATTATTTTGAAATTTTAAAACGCTTGAAATATCACAAACAAACAGGTCTATGTTAATAAATAACAAAAATACAAGCTGAAACCGTTGGGGTTCGATAATGAACCCCACAAAACCAGCCGAGTATATGGGAAATTCCATATGGCCGAGCGGTTTTGCCGGCTCTCTCCGACCATCATGCTACTCGCTGCAAGATGCAATCAATTTTCATTGACGTCACTAAACTCTTACGCAGATGCAGGTCAACGCTCTGATTAAAATTTTCAATATCGAGTGCGAAAAACATACAATCTGTAACAGGCAAAACACAACATAGCGAGCATAAGCGTGTCCAAAAAGCAAGACAAAAGCAAACAAATAAAAATTCCTTTAAAAAAGGAATGGGGCGCCCAATGTGAGCTTGGACGTGATATGATGAATTCCTTGGCATGGTGTTTAGATTTGGTATTGAAATGATTTTTTCTAGGGAAGAGTAGAAGATGATCAAATGTAAGAGAAATGTGTTTGATTGGGGAAGGTGTATCACAGGACCGTTTTGGATGAAATAAATTGAATTGGAATAATGAAGCTGTCGTGTCAATTTGCGATTATGTGGGATGGGGGAGTTCTGTTTTTGGGGCATATTGTAGTGATGATATTGCTTTGGATATTGAATATTGTTGAATTTCGTTAGGGAGGGGGGTATATGATGGATAGTATAGAAGACACAAATAAGTAAGCTCCCCATGGCAAAATATTGGGGGGGGGGGTTTCCCCCACCCCGGGATCTACCCCTATGTTGATCAAAAGAAAAGTTTTTATGAATGTATAACGTCTGTGATACATATACATCATCTACTTGCTAATACACTGAAAATGTAATAGAGATGAAGGATAAAAAACAATTACAGAACGTTCATTCTTCATAAAAGTAGCTACACAGCAAACACAAAACGTTTTCGACATCATTCGCAAAAGGTTATAAAAGGTTGTCAGAAAACGTTTAAATGTCGGTTATATAAAGGGTACATTAAGAGTATAAAACGTTTTCATAACATTAAATAACATTTGTTGGTAATTTACTGCACAGCAAACACAAATGTTTTACAGAAAACATTTAAATGTCGGGTTATATAAAGGGTATAAAAACGTTTTAATAACATTCCAAAAACATTTGTGAAAACTTGGTACAAATCATTCTAAACAGAATGTTATTTTGGGGTTGAAAAAACATTTTGCAAAAAGTGTTTGCCCAAAATATTTTAAATAACGTTTTATAATGTTTTCACGACCTTTATATAACCCGACATTTAAATGATATTAAAACGTTTTGTAAAAAACATTTTAAGAATATTTCTGTGTTTGCTAGGTGCAAATATTTTAACATAATGTTATTTAAGTATTGACAAAATATCAAAACTGCTGGGTACCAAACTTTTTGATACAGCTTGTATAGTAATTTGTTCTAATTTCCATGCAAAAGGAGCCAGTTGTTTTATCCTTAAAACAAATACACCATAATTTCAATTACATGCAGATAGATAAGACCTTGGCAAGATAAGCACGTTAATTGCTATGTCACTATCACTATCTTGATCTTGATAAGATGCCTACCATGCTGCAGCGTATTAAACAAGGACAAAGTTCAATACAACATACATTTGTACATTCATTGAATGACTTTGAAACTTTGGGTACAAAAACTCATACTCTGCAAGTTAGGTCAAATTTTGCACTATGATTGTTTATTTGAGGTTATTGGACTATGCCATTGAGATTAGGCTATTGTAGTCCATAGTGTTGGTCACCGCGGTTCTAAGAGGCGGTAAACTGGTTAAGCCATACACAGGTCAAAGGTCTCGATTTATTTGGTGTTTTTATAAGTCCATTAATTTTGTATTTTAAACAAAGAATATACGCACAAGATTTTATCCCGTGCATATCAGAAAACAGTAATAAAATCAAATCCAAGCAAATTGTGGTTTTATTTTTAAGCTGGGCATACTTTTAGCAAAACAATTGCGAAGTAAATCTAGCAAGAGTGAAATTAGAAGCTTTTCACAAATTCATGCCTATATATGGGCCGCCTCCGTAGAGGGCGCCCAAAAATACACCCATTTCCAGCTATTGACCGCACGAAATCATAGACCATTTACGAAATGAACGACCTTAATCAGGTGCGGCAATTCCCCAATGGTGCATAGGCCTATACTACACGTATTATTGGAAGCTTCTTATTCGTGCATTTGACGGGCTTAGGTGTTTTTGTTTTTGTTAAATTTCTCCTCTCCTGAACACATATTATTATAGAAATTCTATCTACTTCTTCATTAGCATACCCAGCAAACACAAAAACGTTTTAAAAACATTTTAAATAAGTTATATTTTGGCTTTTGGTTTAGGTAAAAACGTTTTAATAACATTAAAATGTCGGGTTATATAAAGGTCATGATAACGTTTTAAAACGTTTTGTATGAAAACACACTACAACAATATTTTTTAATGTTTTCAAAAATGTTATTGTAAACAATTTTTGCAAAAATTTTTGCCAAATATTGTGTCAATACTTAAATAACATTATGTTAAAATATTTGAACCCAGCAAACACAGAAATGTTCTCAAAATGGTTTATTCAAAACCTTTTAATAACATTTAAATGTCGGGTTATATCGTTATGAATATGGCAGACGGCCGAATCGGATTCGGCTTTTTGGTAAATTCATTTTTACACATGCATTACATTTGAATTCGAGAACAAGGGATCAATGCTATACCTATAGAGGGCAGCATATCAATTTTTTAACGGTTGCCGTCGGTGACCGTACTGTGATGCACCGTCAACTAACCCTGTATGCCGCCCTCTTTTGATTACTTATTATGCTGTTATCATCTGGTCGCCGTTAAAAAATTGATATGCTGCCCTCTATCATGTACAGCATTGATCCCTTGTTCTCTAATTCAAATGTAATGCATTCGTAAAATAAATTTACCAAAAGACGAATCTGGATTCGGCCGTCTGCCGTATTCATAACGATATAAAGGTCATGAAAACGTTTTTAAAACGTTATTGAAAATATATTGGGCAAACATTTTTCGCAAAATATTTTTTCAACACCAAAATAACATTCTGTTTCAATGTTTTGTATCAAGTTTTCAAGAATGTTTTTGGAATGTTATTAAAACGTTTTATTCCCTTTATATAACCCGGTCTTTAAACGTTTTCTGTAAAACATTTTTGTTTGCTGAGCAGTAGATTATCAAAAATGTTTTTTAAGGTTATGAAAACGTTTTATACTCTTAATATACCCTTTATATAACCTGACATTTAAACGTTTTCTGACAACCTTTTATAACCTTTTGCGAATGATGTCGAAAACGTTTTGTGTTTGCTGGGTACATACTATATACCCTGCAACTTTCAATCTACACAGTGACTAGATAACCCGTTAAACGTGCGAACAGATATTGCAAAACAAAATCATAGTATGGCTGTACGCCTATACAATAATTTCAATACATTTTAGAAAATGCCACTCGTCCAAACAGAAATTAATATTTCTTTAATCTGTGAGTGATGTTTGTCTATGACAAGAAGTTGCAGAGTAAAAGTCAAAACATTATTTCACTGTAATACCAAATAAAAACATTACCCTTTCCATCTTACTTTATTGCTTTTTCCCTGCCTAGGAGTAATAGTGAATAATAATTAGTATAAGATTTTTAAATGTCCAAAGTGAAATATAATACGATATACAATTTTTCTTGAAAGTTGAAACATGAATATGTTAATAAGATGAATTTTGGGGAAATGTAAAGTCCACTTTTTACATCAAAGCCAACTTCCACGCAAAACGAGCCTACATTTCCGAAAATCCAAACGCCTGGATGAAATTAATTATCGCTGCCCACCCAGTAAATTATTTTCGCAAATATGTGACATACACCACTATTTTGGTATATCGCGGCTGTGTGGCCAATATGGATATGAATTCAACTATTATTCGACATACTGGTGTATTACGTGTCGTATGTCAATTTTGAATGGAGAATAATTTTTTCAAAAAATTTGACATACTGACGTATAAGTTTAATGACTAATTACAATTAATTGGTGAATGACTACAATGTATTTTATGCATTAAATGTAACTTAAATATTTATATTTTCATATCCATTCAAGAAAAGGGGGCATTTTTAATCGAGGCAACGGTTAAAAGTTGAAAAAACTTCAGATGCAATTATCTCAAAATGGCCATTTTCGTGGTACGCCACTATGTCTTGCGGGCAACGATTTGATTGTTGTTTTTATTTTAAGGACCAGCATGCACATTTTGCATAGGTCTGGATCGTGTCAGATTAAGTTCAAAAATATTATGGCTACACTTTGACATGGACATTACATGGTGAGAGATAATATTTGAATAAGCCCTAAATCGGAACATATGGAATTTTACCTCGTTTGAAGATTTGGAATGACGAGCAATTTGAGACTATTTCGTTGAATCCGAGCTTTTTTCATTTTTGACTCCTGTATGGCCTACACAACTGATCACACATCTTTGAAATATAACTTAACAACATAATTCAGCAAATAGGTCAAACTATACTTTTTCTGAATCATTTGAAAGAGTAGAATACTTTGGTATGGTTTTAAACCTAATTTGAGCTTAAATTCACCAATGTGTTGACCTTTATTGGCCCTTACTCGCTTCGAATCACTTTACATCTTGGACACATGTTAAATTTGGTAACAGACACCCTTAGAACTTCATATGTATCATTAAAGGGCAGGTCTATTGCAAAAACAAGTTTATCTCTATTCGAAGAGAATAATTATTACATTACAAGTTGACACTTGTTGCAATTTTTTTATGCGTATTTCTCCTGAAAAAGGAGAAATTGTGTGGGTAAAGTTCAGCCTCGTACGTGTTCTTCACCCGTTTGAAGCGTACGTGTTCTCCCCGTTTGGCTGATGACGTAGGTAAATGAAGCGGACACTATATTATGCTCTCATCATACAATCACAATCACTTTGACAAGTTTGACATTAGCAACAATGAGTTGTACTATCATTTACCATAACAATGCTGCATATGACTATGCGTTTGCTTTGTAATATTTCATCCAACTGAAACTATAATAACTATTATACAGGGATATCAGATACGTGAGTTTGTGGACTTAACACGGTTTATATGCTAGTCTCAGATGAAATTCTAAGCTCAAATTATGTATTTGTTTTTTAGCCTAATATTTCTCATGATATTGATATACATATGAATTGTAATTATCACAATTTACTAATATATAAGAAAAGAAGCGGCTGATTTTATCCATATGTTTAAAAAACATTAAATTTGTAATACTTAATTTGGAGTTTTTTTCTGTGAACAACAACAGTATACGTTCTCTCCATTGAGAGCGTTTATAGTCCCTTTTCTCAAAGCGGGCACATCTCATTTCATGACCACACCACTCTCCGCCATACATACATTCTCCCAGCCACATTTCCCTAACATAATATGAAATTTAAAAAAAAATTAAATTTAAATTTATTTTTGCATAGGCGCCGCACTATGCACTGAGCAGTACTATACAGCATTGACATAACACCAGCGCCTTAGACCGCTCGTCCGTAGAGGCTTGATGGTGTCATGATGAAAATTTAAAAATATAATCGCAACTTAATTACTTCAACATACCACGTGACAAGCAAAGACAGAAAACGTACCATATTTTGGAATTTTATTTGTTTAAAAACATTAATGTGTAGAGTGCACACCAGTAAATACAAGTCTCCTACACCCTGGGAGAAAAAAAATCAGTGTTTAAAACGAGGATTCGTGCAATACGACTAAATTAAATCCATCAGAAAAGGCTTAAAACCCAACTATTAGGCCCTGATTCATATTTAATCCTCATTTAGGCCTGGGAAATAGATTGTCTGTGAAAAATTAGCAGGATCTGACTTTTTATTACAATTTGGCTAAACTTTCAAAATGTGTTACATTTCAGAAACACCAAGCTATTTGTAAGGTGGCGTACGCTGTATGGGCTATAGGGTGATCTAGTCGACTTTTTTCTGGAAAATAATGCTGGACTCCGTATATAATTTCTACAATAGATGACTTCATCTGACCTTCGACTTGCAGAAAGGGTAAGTTTTGAAGAACTGAGTCGCTCTGGAGTCAAGAAAATGACGTTTTCCTGGGCCCTGTTTGTACAGAAAGTCAATGGGAGCTATTTACTGGTGTGCACCCTGTATTAATAGCGCTCAATTGTTGATAACTGCGTGTTCTATATACAATAAATGAGCCTACGCACAATAGGTTTTTCATACATTATATCGATTTTGACTCGCACGTGCTCGCGCCGTATACTAAGTATGTCGGTGTGGTGTGGCCTACCATTTTCCTTGTAGCTCATTGTATACACGTCGATGTTTTCATCATATATACAATAAATCCACATTAGACCCCTAATTTTATTTCAGAAAATAAAGGATTAGATTACCATAAAAACGAAACAGTAATCATTGGTGGGGTCTAATGTCATTTTACCTGGATTTGTCGGCGTTTTTTCTATCGCCATTCTCGCTCAATTAAAAAAATATTTTGGCGTATATAAAATTGAAATAAAATTCTCTGCCTCATAAACGACATCAAATGTGCCACAATTCGGTATCACGAATCGTTATATATGATGTGCAGTTAATATTCATATTTTCTTTTATACAGAGGATGCTTCAGTTTTGACAGGAAAAATATTTTCTTGAAAACCCTCTTACTCGGTTATTTCAAAACGGTAACCACGCTTCCCTAGAATATGCAATAAATTAGCATTAACATTTTTCTTATTCTAACAGCAAGCGTTTCTAAAATGCAGTATGGCGAAATGTGGTGTATTTCATGACGTCGCCTTTTTTCTAGGCCAAATCTGTCTCGTTCGAAGGAACTCACCGCTTAAGTTGGTTTTTGCGGAATATCAATTTTAAACGTCTTATTTTCTCAAAAAATGAGTCATTTTCATTGTCCTCATAATATTAGCTTGCCAATGATATGATGTTGTTTTTGCAATAGATATGCCCTCTTACATCCCCAACTAATGAAGGTTATGTTTATGTTGGGTTTCGGCACACCTAGTGAGAACAAAGGCTGGTACAACACCCATGAATGATAAAAAACCTCTATAGTTTGATCACTCAGAACATCTATAGTCTGATCAGTACGACAAGCCCAAGGCTAATTTCAATTTACTTTCTAAAAATAACCCAAGAACTACAAGGAGGGGTTTGTATTCCAACCCCCCTAAGATTTTTTATCCGTAAAAAAAAAAAAAAACACGCACGCATTTACGTCCAAACCACCTAAGCTAATTGTAGATCCATCCTTTGCGCTCATTTTAGTGATAATATGTTTACACCAGGACCTTTCCCGGGGGTAGGACAGGCCGTCAAAGATGACCATAGAGGGAGGGGGGGGGGGTTGGTACGGCCCACCATTGGTTTCTACAAGCTTCTACAGTAAATTCAATGATTTTCATTTCCCTCCTGTGAAATTATTCCAAGAGCTACTGACTTTTTACTTGTTAGTTAGGTTCAAATAGTTATTTCTTTTTATATTGTGGAAACAATTCGGTCAACATCGCATTTTTGTAGAATTTTTAGCCGAAAATCAAATTTTCCTATACTTTTGTACATAGCCAGAATCCCGAAATTTGCATGGGCGCCGTCACATTATGACGCCATAGCGGCATTATGTGGGGCATGTTTGTACTTACTTTGGTATCACTGGATAGAGGAGACCCATAGCATTACATTGGTACCAAATATAGCGGTATATGACGTTTATAATTGAAAATTAGGGGGGGGGTGCTACAACCCCCCCCCTTCGTAGTCCGTGTTACAAAATATGGCTATGTAGTTCTAGAACCACTTTTAGTGGGAATTTATGTAAGTAAAAGTTACCCAGCTGAGCTGAAGTTGAAAAAAATATTGAAAGACTACAATATCGTGGCAAAAACAAGAATATGTACTTTGGTCATTTGCTTTCCAGTCTACATTCCCTTAAATAACAAACCTGTATTGACCGTCACGGTAAAGTTGCAAATGGCTGTGTTGTTTGATGAGTCAACAAATGAATATGTTACTGGTGTTTGCCCAACAGGAAACTTCGTAGAGGGCGCATGTGATCGCATTCGATGTGGTGTGCCGGATAGATCAGTAGCAGATGGCTCACTCCAGGAAACAATTGCTCCTTCGTTACCAAGTTCAGTTGATGTGGCTATGTTATTCGGACAGTTATGTATCGACGGGGGTGCTGTGTCAACTGTCGGGAGAATAGTACAAATTAATACAGAAAGGATAATTGGTAAATATGGGAACCTTTGTTATCAAAAGTTTTAATCCAATTGAATTTTCTTTGACAAGAAGGCTTGATGGTCGGTGTAACATCAAATCGTCAAGGGCAAGTCACACCAGTTGTTGAAATAAAGGTCAGTAACGTCTATGATATCGTGCGTGACAGGGAATTCCGGAGTAGTTTATATTTGGGGTACCACAATATTAATTGTCTTCTCCTAGACGTTTGTCTACAAAGGTCAAGAATGTCCAAGATCACTTGTGGGTCAAGAGGTCTGAGGGCATGAAGTGTATTGCCTTCTTATGCGTTCACGAGGTGTAATGCCTTCTTAGACGATACTCCCGGAAATGTTAATAAAGAATTAGGTGCAAAGCAGGTGTTACGAATGTGAATGGAGATGAGCAGGTCATTTATCAAGAACTGAGGATAACAGGTGAACGAAGAGACTTACAGAATGCTGTCAAGGACTGGAAAGAGGAGAAGAGGAAGACAAATAAAAATTCCTTTAAAAAAGGAATGGGGCGCCCAATGTGAGCTTGGATGTGATGGTGAATTCCATGGTGTGTAGATTTGGTATTATAATGATTTTTCTAGGGAAGAGTAGAAGATGATCAAATGCAAGAGAAATGTGTTTGATTGGGGAAGGTGTTCTGACAATCCAAATATATACTTAGTCCACCTCAGATGACCTGTAACAATTTTGGCGCAGAATTGTGATCGACATTACTTAATTCACCTCGGATGACTTTGACCTGATTTCAACATTTTCGCGCTTACACCAATCATGTCCATAACAATTTAACTCTTACAACTTCCTGTCAACTCTCTAATTTAAAACTATAAATTTCTGTCTCTTTGCCCTTTCTGTCTTGTACCATTAAGATAAGCAAACATCTTCATGATCCAATCAGGTGGTGAATGATGTGCATTCTCTAAATTCAGTAAATTTCCATCGTCAACCGTGTAATTGAATGGGATTATTTTGAATTTTTAAAACGCTTGAAATATCACAAACAAATAGGCCTATGTTAATAAATAATATAAATAGAAGCTAAAACCGTTCGGGTTTGATAGCGAACCCCACAAAAGTAACCGAGTATATGGAAAATGCCATACGGCCGGACGGTTTCACAAGTTGCCGGCTCTATCATTTCACTCGCCGCCTGGAATCAATCTTGCATTTTCCGAATGAATTGAATTGTCAAATAATGTCGTAAAAACTTTATTTGTGAACGGATTTCCATCGTTAAAAAACAAAATGTATGTTTAATATATCAATTATTTCAATGAGAGCAGTTCCATTAATTTTCTTCCATAAATAATCACAGAGTATTATCTGTTTACAAAATAAGCGGTTTTTATTCAGATTTAATTAGCGTGCTGTGTGTGACTGCAATTATCATTATCAGTATACTACTCAAAAACATGGCCTTGTTCATGTTTACATACTGCCTTGTTTGATATTAGGCCAATAAAAAAAATTATTTGCTTGCTCTCAAATGAATTGTCAAAATTGGGTCGGCCGTGGGATTTCTTTTCTTTTTTTTTCCTTTTTTTTTTCATTACTAGCAAACTCTAATGTTTGTATTAATTAAGGTTCAAAATATGAAAAATCAGACAATGTTGGTGTCAGAACATTCATTCTTCATAAAAGTAGCTACCCAGCAAACACAAAACGTTTTCGACATCATTCGCAAAAGGTTATAAAAGGTTGTCAGAAAATGTTTAAATGTCGGTTATATAAAGGGTACATTAAGAGTATAAAACGTTTTCATAACATTAAATAACATTTGTTGGTAATTTACTGCACAGCAAACACAAACGTTTTACAGAAAACATTTAAATGTCGGGTTATATAAAGGGTATAAAAAGGTTTTAATAACATTCCAAAGACATTTGTGAAAACTTGGTACAAATCATTCTAAACAGAATGTTATTTTGGGGTTGAAAATTTTTTTTGCAAAAAATGTTTACCCAAAATATTTTAAATAACGTTTTATAATGTTTTCACGACCTTTATATAACCCGACATTTAAATGTTATTAAAACGTTTTGTAAAAAACATTGTAAGAATATTTCTGTGTTTGCTAGGTGCAAATATTTTAACATAATGTTATTTAAGTGTTGACAAAATATCAAAACTGCTGGGTACCAAACTTTTTGATACAGCTTGTATAGTAATTTGTTCTAATTTCCATGCAAAAGGAGCCAGTTCTTTCATCCTTAAAACAAATACACATATTTTCAATTACATGCAGATAGATAAGACCTTGGTAAGATAAGCATGTTAATTGTTATGTCACTATCACTATCTTGATCTTGATAAGATGCCTACCATGCTGCAGCTATACAACATACATTACATTCATTGAATGACTTTGAAACTTTGGGTACAAAAACTCATACTCTGCAAGTTAGGTCAAATTTTGCACTATGATTGTTTATTTGAGGTTATTGGACTATGCCATTGAGATTAGGCTATTGTAGTTCATAGTGTTGGTCACCGTCTATCGGGTTCTAAGAGGCGGTAAACTGGTTAAGCCATACAAAGGTCAAAGGTCTCGATTTATTTGGTGTTTTTATAAATCCATTAATTTTGTATTTTAAACAAAGAATATACGCACACCGTTTTATCCCGTGCATATCAAAAAACAATAATAAAATAAAATCCAAGCATATTGTGGTTTTATTTCTGAGCAAGGGCATAATTTTAGCAAAACAATTGCGGAGTAAATCTAGTAAGAGTGAAATTAGAAGCTTTTCACAAACACATGCCTATATTGTGGGCGCCTCCGTAGGTCTTATCTATCTGCATGTAATTGAAAATATGTGTATTTGTTTTAAGGATGAAAGAGGGCGCCCAAAAAGACGTTGGGTAAATGACATCACCACCTTCATAAGTACAACAGCTTGGGCATCAGATATAGATGGATAATGCTGGAGGAGGGCTTCACACAGCAGTGGGTGAAACAGCCTGACATGCCTGATGAGTGAGTGGGTGAGGTGTTGCGAGGGGAAACACTATAAAACAAGGAACTATTATAAAGAAGCGATCTGATTCATCAATGATGAGATTAAAAAATGAGAACATGCACACTGAAACAGCAAAAAACATTAACTCCTATATAACTCCTGTCAACTCTTAATTCATTACTCCAAATTGTTCTGTCTTTTTGTCTTTTCTGCTTTTTGGGGCGCCCGCTACGGCGGCGGCCCATTATTTGGCTTGACTTTGCAAAAGCTTCTAATTTCGGTCTTGCTAGATTTACTTCGTAACTGTTTTGCTTAAAAGTATGCCCAGCTTAGAAATAAAATCACAATATGCTTGGATTTTATTTTATTATTGTTTTCTGATATGTACGGGATAAAATGTTGTGCGTATATTCTTTGTTTCAAATACAAAATTAATGGACTTATAAAAACACCAAATAAACCGTGACCTTTGTATGGTCAGGTATGGTTTAAACCAGTTTACTGCCTCTTAGAACCCGATAGACGGTGACATTTGACCATTCTAATTATGTATGTTTTGAACATGTTTGCACATGAACTAGTTGTTTACAGTGTGAAGAATCTACAACATGCTCATCTATCAGGGCACAGTTTTTTAACCCCAATACATTTGTACATTCATTGAATGACCTTTGAAAATGTGAGTACAAAAACTCATACTCTGCAACTTAAGGTCAAATTTTGCACTTGATAATATGCCACTGGAATGAGGCCATTGTGGTCCATAGTGATTGCAGTAGCAACAGGGCCGTGACCTTTGCACACCTAATCCTTAAACCAAACAAAACAACCACTGACCAATCATGAAATCACTAATTGGGTTATGTGCTTGACTGCTAACTGATTGTGACCAAAGCTATTAGAACACAGCTCAGTATCTTTGTGGTGACTATCTCTGATAAAAATCATTAATTAACGAATTTCAATTCTGGTCAGCAGAGAAAGGAATAAATTCGAAAGACATGACTGTGTTGAAGGTCAGAAGTGTATTTGCAACCAGAGTTGCCAACCCCGCGATATGGTAGCCCAATTAGGCGACTTTTGACTCGTGGTTCACCGTTGTTGGGTAGTTTAAAGCAATAATGTACGATTTAGGCCTACGTCATTTTGTTAGTGTTTACCCAATATGCTGAATGAAATAATATTTATTGTAATATGCCTAACTGCTGGGAAGGGTTCCTAGCAAGGTAAAGTGAAAGAAACCCCAATGGCTATTTTGTCCGTTTAAAATAGAGTTCTATGGCCGATTTAAAGTCATAATTATGACGTAATTTTGTTATTTATTAATTAATTTTTAGCAAAATTAATAACATAAAAATGGGCTGTGCCCGTTTCATGAAGAATAACGATCGATCTTACCCTTGATTTAACAGGCCTGTCAATTTCTTGGAATTGTTTGATATGAAAGGAGGGTATGATTTTTTTGTATTAGTTTAAGTATTTCCTAGCCTCTCTTAGCCATAGGGTTGGCTACAAAAGACACAGAGTATACCTTAGGATAAACTGGCATGAGTGCGCCGACCCCAGGTTTTCAACATTTCAGGATTGTTTCTGGACGGAGGTCGAGTGAAACACGAAATTACGTTTACATGACTTTGTCGAAATTCGTCGTGTGACAAGAATGAGTGTATAGATGACTAGGGGGCAAGCTTACTTATTTGTGTCTTCTATACTATCCATCATATACCCTAGGCCCTGCATAACGAAATTCAACAATATTCAATATCCAAAGCAATATCCTCACTACAATAGGCCCCCAAAACAGTACTCCCACCCCACATAATCGCAAATTGACACGAAAGCTTCATTCCATGAAGTATTTCTCTCGTATTTGATCATCATATCCCGTCCAGCTCACATTGGGCGCCCCATTCCTTTTTTAAAGGAATTTTTATTACCCATGCTTATTATTAGAAATACGCTGCAGTTGTTAGTTAATTCGCTTTGAACTCACATTACATGCACATTTTATTTTAAAATAATTTTATATTAATTCGCAATGTATAGTTTACTATAAAGTAGATAGTGGCAAGCACATTATAAAGGACTGATAGTTAACTACAATTTTCACTTTTAAACTGTATTTTTCTGAATGTGTTGATTGTTAGTCCGAAACTCCTGCAAAGCCATGGACTTGGCATCTTACCTACTCCATTCTATAATAGTCTGCATTTTGTGTTTTCTTAGTCTTCAATTATTTTGTTGAATGTAATTTTATGAATCAAATAAAAAAGATAGAAATTGGCCTCACTTTAGTTATGTGTCATTTTACAGTATTTATAATTAATAAAGTAAGACAATACTTAAATATGGGGTACATTGTTCAATACTATAGGCTTACATGTATAAATTATGTCCATATTATAGCTAGCCCCTAAAAACTTTATTTTCCATTGGATTTTCCCGTTGAAAAGACAAAACTGATGTTTAATATAGCAAAATTTCATCAATAACATTTTGAGTAATTTTTATCCATAAAACGATACAGGATAGGATAGATAATTACGCTGACTTCAATTTGGTCCATATAATTAAGATTCTACAACATTATTAGATCTGTTATCAACATATCAATTATGCACTCACAGGCAACCAAACATCATGCAAGGTCAAGGATACTGTGGAAATGCCACTGATATGACCTCATATTGGTGATGACCATGTTGATATGCTGTAGAACAAGTTATTGTTATATGTAGGCCTAACCTATAACTTTTAAAGTCATAATTAATTCAAACATAACTTTGGCAATACTCGTTTTCGTTCGTTGAAACGGCAAAACATACTTTCGTTTCCTTACAAATCGAATAGCTACACTTTAAAACATTTTCACCACAAAAAGTGAACTAAAATAATTCATACCAATAGTAGTAGGATATAATCTTTTGTGTACACAGGGCCCATCTATGAAACAAGTGCCAGCCCCTATGGGCTGGCGAAAAGAATGAAGTATTTAGGCAAAATGCTTAAAGCCTTAAATACGATCTTTTTTCAGAATATACCTTTATTTTTTTCTAAACCGATTTTTTGGCATATCTGTAATACTTACACATGTTCCAACTAAAATCTATGATTCTTATTCAATGGGTGCGTCTTGTAAAGAATTCACGTAATTTGATTGGTTTTCTGGTGTATAATATCTCACAATAGTTGATAGTGATATTAGTCAGGGCGCGCGCCGCCACGCAACGGCGGCACGCTTGTTGCTCCTCAATGATCGCGCGATAATGCGTTCGCGTAATACACGTGCAAGAACTAAGAACGCGATTCGGCGGCTTAGATGTTCGTGATGGTTTCGTTCATTTAAAACAACGGGGATGTCCTCACAAAAGTAACTTTATTTTGTTGTTGAAAAAAGGCAGTTTTTCTCGCAAAAATTGCATTAAAACTGAATAAGAATGAGAATAAAAGATAGGATGTTGTCTTTTGCCTATCCAATATTGTGTCATAATGGATGGGCTGGCCAATATTTTTTATCGTAGTGGATACCGGCTGCGCCGGCATCCACTACTTAAAATATTGGCCAGCCCAGCCAATATTTTTTATCGTAGTGGATACCGGCTGCGCCGGCATCCACTACTTAAAATATTGGCCAGCCCAGCCAATATTTTTTATCGTAGTGGATACCGGCTGCGCCGGCATCCACTACTTAAAATATTGGCCAGCCCAGCCAATATTTTTTATCGTAGTGGATACCGGCTGCGCCGGCATCCACTACTTAAAATATTGGCCAGCCCAGCCATTATGACACGATATTGGATAGACAAAATCCTATCTTTTATTCTCTAAGCAAACTGTCAAATTCGCCCTATTTCTAGTAAAACGGGATGATTTTCTGTTGGTCCGACATATTATCATAATTTTTCAGATTATGATAATATGTCAGAACGATCGCAAATCGCAGTCTCCTACGAAGCCAGTTTGGTTACGCTCTCTCCACATGTGGAGGGAGCGTAACCAATCTGGATGCGTAGGAGACTAACTCTGAGGCCGCACTCATGTGACCATTAATATGGCCTCGGGGGCTATTTTGTCAGCCGTTAAAATGCAGTTTCCCAGACTCAATTCTCGCTATTCGCAATAAGGGCGCCGCCAGCGGTTTGCGATGTAATCGTCATAAATCGTGATGTATCATGGGAAAAGGTCGACATCAAGTCCGCGCAATACGAATATTACCATGCTATTACATAGGAACACGTGACAATATTTTTAGTTTGTCAATATAACGGTATTACACGCAAATCGATAGAGAAAAAATTAATTGTGCACATTTCAAATCACATTATTAAGTATTATTGAGTATCGATTCGCGTGTAACACCTTTATTTTGACAAACTAAAAAATATTGTCACGTGTTCCTATGTAATAGCATGGTAATATTCGTATTTCGCGGACTTGCATGTCGACCTTTTCCCATGATACCTCACGATTTATGACGATTACATCGCAAACCGCTGGCGGCGCCCTTATTGCGAATAGCGAGAATTGGAATAACATAATTTACAGAAACCACTAAATTAACGCATACATTTTCAGTCTATGTGTTTCACACGACTAGAGATTTCATTATTGCTTGTGAAAAGTAAATATAACCGGAGTGTTAAAATACATTGGCAACAGAAAAGTTGAGTAAATCTATCTGAAAGCAATGCTGCAATGTAAAGATTAAGACAATAATGAAAATCATACCCGCAATAACGTTGACGTAAAAATGACATGTCGCCGATTTGCCAGTCTCATCCCTAAAGATGTAAGGGCTGTGCAATAATTATGAGCCCTGGGGAGGGTAAAATTGGGGGGGCAAGAAATTTTTGGCGAGACGAAAGGGGGGGGCAAGCAATTTTGGCAAGCCGAGAGGGGGGGAAGCGATTTTGGCACGCATTCACGGGGCACCTTTTTACTCAAATGCTTTAAAAAGGCTTAGGAAAACGGTACGGAAACGCTTAAATATGCAAATTTTCCTGCTCGCTGCGCTCGCAACATAGGCCTACATCTGGACCATTTAAAGTTTGGAATTTGGGATCCCAAAATTTGGCATGTTCAAGGGGGGGCAAAGAATTTTTGGCGGGCCGAGCGATTTTGGCGGGCCGAGAGGGGGGGGGGGCAAGCGATTTTTGGCGAGCCGTTCGGAAATTTTACCCCGCCGGGGGGGGGGGCTGATAATTATTGCACCGCCCCTAAACAACCCCAGTTCTACCGACAAGAAATTGTGTAGAGGGTGCGTGTGATACTGTGATACAGACAACAGTACACATTGACCAATAGGTACTACATACAAATAGTAACCATTGGCCAATGTGCAAAATTATATGTTCCATATACTGCAGTACTGCAGTACCCATTTCCCAATGTTACTAACATATGCGGCAGTTTATGAGAAAAAGTGATAGCGCCCTCTGTTGTTATTAATCGTATTTAATACGTATTTACAACGTTGTGAATAAATATTTGACACCATAGACTATAAAAACTAGTAATTTCATAACTTAAAATAAGATCAAAACAAGCAGGGTTAGTCCGACAAGGCTCGTAGAGCAGGCAAAGTATTTGCTCGCGGGCAACTCAACCCAAACCTCGGATGGATAACGCTAACTTGGGCTCTGGGGAACAGGCTTGGATGCGAGGAAGTCAAGCTAGCGTAGGATCATACAAAGTAATTTGACCACGTTTTAGCCCTTCCTCGGCTGACTCACCCTGGGGTGGCTCTGAAGAGACACCGTTTGGTTTTTTTACCACGTCGACAAGGAAACAAATTCGGATTCATCGTACGAGCATACAGCAAGAGATATACAACGAGCTAGGCATGAAGAAGATAGAAATAACAAAGGTGCAGTGAAGCAGATAATTATGTATTGTGACTGAATGGAGTTATACAGGTGCAACTTGACAAAGGAGTGAGTACTTGCGCAAATAACCTCAGTAGTTGAAAGCGCCATACAAATCAACAAAAACAAAACAAAAAAAACAAGCAGGGTTGCGGGCAACTCAACCCAAACCTCCACGTGGTGTCGGATGGATAACGCTAACTTGGGCTCTGGGGAACAGGCTTGGATGCGAGGAAGTCAAGCTAGCGTAGGATCATGCAAAGTAATTTGACCACGTTTTAGCCCTTCCTCGGCTGACTCAGCCTGGTGTGGCTCTGAAGAGACACCGTTTGGGTTTTTACAACGCAGACAGAGGAACAATCTGGATTTTAGTGTATGAGCAGATACTCAGGAGATATCAACGAGCTAGGCATGAAGAGGATAGAAATAAATAAGATGCAGTGAAGCAGAAAATTACGTATTGTGACTGAATGGAGTTATACAGGTGCAACTTGACAAAGGAGTGAGTACTGGCGCAAATAACCTCAGTAGTTGAAAGCGCCATACAAATCAACCAAAAACAAAAAAAACCAAAAAAAAAGCAGGGTTGTTTCTAAAGGCGCCATTAAAACTCAAAGAAAGAAAGACAAGCAGGGTTGTCCGACAAGGCCCGTAGAGCTGGCAAAGTATTTGCTCGCGGGCAACTCAACCCAACCAAACCTCCACGTGGTGTCGGATGGATAACGCTAACTTGGGCTCTGGGGAACAGGCTTGGATGCGAGGAAGTCAAGCTAGCGTAGGATCATGCAAAGTAATTTGACCACGTTTTAGCCCTTCCTCGGCTGACTCAGCCTGGTGTGGCTCTGAAGAGACACCGTTTGGTTTTTACCACGCAGACAGAGGAACAATCTGGATTTTAGTGTATGAGCAGATACTCAGGAGATATCAACGAGCTAGGCATGAAGAGGATAGAAATAAATAAGATGCAGTGAAGCAGAAAATTACGTATTGTGACTGAATGGAGTTATACAGGTGCAACTTGACAAAGGAGTGAGTACTGGCGCAAATAACCTCAGTAGTTGAAAGCGCCATACAAATCAACCAAAAACAAAAAAACCCAAAAAAACAAGCAGGGTTGTTTCTAAAGGCGCCATTAAAACTCAAAGAAAGAAAGACAAGCAGGGTTGTCCGACAAGGCCCGTAGATCTGGCAAAGTATTTGCTCGCGGGCAACTCAACCCAAACCTCCACGTGGTGTCGGATGGATAACGCTAACTTGGGCTCTGGGGAACAGGCTTGGATGCGAGGAAGTCAAGCTAGCGGAGGATCATGCAAAGTATTTTGACCACGTTTTAGCCCTTCCTCGGCTGACTCAACCTGTTGTGGCTCTGAAGAGACACCGTTTGGTTTTTACCACGTCGACGAAGAAATAAATTTTAATGTACGTACGACCATATACAGCAAGAGATATTCAACGAGATAGGCACGAAGAAGATAGAAATAACTAAGATGCAGTGAAGCAGATAACTACGTATTGTGACTGAATGGAAATACAGGTGCAACTTGACAAAGGAGTGAGTACTGGCGCAAATAACAACAAAAAAACAAAAAACAAACAAGCAGGGTTGCCAAACCCGCGATTTGGTAGCCCAATTGGGCGACTTTTGAAACAAGGCCGAAGGCCGGAGACCACTCCCGACAAGGCCGCAGGTCCGAAGGACCGATGCCGGAAGCTCCCATCTTCAACGAACCGCCGTAAGTGAGTTTGTTTTTATAGGGCTATATTTACCCCATAATTTCCCTCATTCTTCAGGCCCTGCCCTCTATCGGGTGTTAATTTAAAGTTTAAGCTTGATTGCTATTGTTTCTTTGTAAGCCTGCGGCGCAACCTTGAACAATATTGTTTCTTTGTAAGCCTGCGGCGCAACCTTGGACAATATTGTCCTTGAGATAACAAAAGGTAGCCACCCCCATACCACATTTCGATTTTTAACATACCCATATCCTCCTCTTTATATTCCACAGTGTCGCACATTATCTCAAATAATCATTCACTACAATGAAAATACGTTCAACAGAGGGCGCTATTTAAAATGTTAGTAACATTGGGAAATGGGTACTGCATACACGGCAGTATATGGAACATATAATTTTACACATTGGCCAATGGTTACTATTTGTATGTAGTACCTATTGGTCAATGTGTACTATTGTCTGTATAGGATGGTGATGTCTATAGACCTCTTGACATGTGACGTCATTGCCCGGCAGTATGCGCACGCATTATGGCACTTTCCATTGTTCTTTGCCCTGCAGTGTGCGTGCGCATCGTAGTTTGCTCAGGGCATGTGTATTTTAAATCTCCCACCACATTTCATATAGTACAAGAAAGCCATCGAACAGTGAAGCGGTTCGTTCGAGCATATCGAAAGACCAATCCCTCGCCTTTGTTGATAAACATTGATGTCAAGTGGTCTATAGTATTACATTTATCATTTCTGTTCGTTGCTCGTGGTTCAGTCCAACTAACAAACGCACTGACATCTCCTGGGTCAACTATTGTTTCGATGTCGTGAGGGCATCCGCTAATGATCAGGGGTGTCGAATCTACTGAGCACCTTTCTGGCATGTCTGTAGTAAAAACTAAAATTACGTGGTTCGAAATTAAGGTGGTATGTGCCCTCGACCAAGGTTTATTAAAATAAATGTTAGTAAAGAATATGTGAATAACTCATTCATATCCATACAAATGTAAACAACCTGACACAAAACTATACAGCACAAGAGGTGTGCAAGTTAATCGGTTCTTGTGCATAGGCTCTGCCGCTGCAGAGTGTATTTATGAAATTTCAGGCAAAATAAGCAAATAAGCTCACTAATACACAGCGTCATCATCCCTATATCTTAGTGTCAAAAATTGCCGTGATAGTACGGCGAATCCACTCGTTTTTCAACAGCTACGCATGGCGATTTTGTTCGAGATAGTCCGAGCGACTCAGGCTAAGCATATCATTTACACGATATGAGATACCACAGAGTTTCTATTCTACACGTTTTTACGATTTGCGCATGCTCAGTACCCCATATGATGTTGCCATTACAAGAAAATTCGATTTGTTGTCAGGTAAAACCCAGGTTTTTTATCAATACACCAACTGGAAATTCAATACACTCAGCGGCGATTGCTGTTTTCTTTAAACGCATTATATTTTACTGCATTTTCACCGTAACGATTTTTAAATCGTACGTTAAAAATGTGATATATTCAACTGTTTGAGAATTATAATCATATAAAAGGAACACGCATAGCCCCTTCAGCTCATATCCACGTGATGTATAGAATATTAAATCACAAATCTATAATACAATGCACCATATCGAGACACTATGCAACTTTCTTTATCTGCGTCAATAATAGAATATTGATTTAAATAGAATTGAATACATCTCTACATTTTGAGTTTGTACTTCGACACTGAGCGATCTAGCGATCGATTTCTAGCCAATCAGATAGGATTCCTTTTCTATTGCAAAAAAACAAGTTATGCGTGATCAATATTGTATTTATTATGCAAATAAACAATTTTAATGGGCCAGTAGCTAACCTTTTTACGGTGTACCATGAGGGACATGCAAACTTAAAATAATTTTTAACAAACTCAAATATTTTTTTACAAACTCAAATAATTTTTTACAAACTCAAATAATTTTTTACAAACTCAAATAATTGTTGCAAACTCTAATTTTTTACAAACTCTAATAATTTTTTACAAACTCATAAACTCAAGTAATTGTTTACAAACTCAAATAAATTTTTACAAACTCAAATAATTTTTTACAAACTCAAATAATTGTTGCAAACTCTAATTTTTTACAAACTCTAATAATTTGTTACAAACTCATAAACTCAAGTAATTGTTTACAAACTCAAATAAATTTTACAAACTCAAATAAATTTTTACAAACTCTAATAATTTTTTGCAAACTCAAATAATTGTTGCAAACTCTAATAATTTTTACAAACTCTAATAATTTTTTACAAACTCAAATAATTTTTTACAAACTCAAATAATTTTTTACAAACTCAAATAATTTTTTACAAACTCAAATAATTTTTTACAAACTGAAATAATTTTTTACAAACTCAAATAATTGTTGCAAACTCTAATAATTTTTTGCAAACTGAAATGATTTTTACAAACTCAAATAATGTTTTTACAAACTCAAATAATTTTCTACAAACTCAAATAATTTTTACAAACTCTAATATTTTTTTACAAACTCAAATAATTTTTTAATAACTCAAATAATTTTTGCAAACTCTAATAATTGTTTACAAACTCAAATAATTTTTGCAAACTCTAATTATTAGAGTTTGCAAGAATTATTTGAGTTTGTAAAAAAATATTTGAGTTTGTAAAATTTATTTGAGTTTAAAAAATTATTTGAGTTTGTAAAAAAATATTAGAGTTTGTAAAAATTATTTGAGTTTGTAGAAAATTATTTGAGTTCGTAAAAATCATTTCAGTTTGCAAAAAATTATTAGAGTTTTACAAACTGTAAAAAATTACAGTCATGGACAAAAGTTTGGAATATTTTTATATTTGTATCAAATGCAGTTTTCAATCATATTAGGAACAGATTTATTGTTCTGGAGTAGTGCCCGATTGTTCATTGGTCAGGCATAAGAAGCCATTGTCCTACATTAGGTATTGTGTGATATGGAATGGTACCTAAGACCTTGACAGACATCCGTGATCCATTTTGCATGGCTGACGGGTCATTGATGGTAAAAAATCTGCACTTAAAAACAGGGTTATGCAAAAAATAAAAATATTCCAAACTTTTGTCCATGACTGTATTTGAGTTTGTAAAAAAATATTTGAGTTTGTAAAAAATTATTAGAGTTTGTAAAAAATTATTTTAAGTTTGCATGTCCTTCATGGTACACCGTAAAAAGGTTAGCTACTGGCCAATTAAAATTGTTTATTTGCATAATAAATACAATATTGATCACGCATAACTTGTTTTTTTGCAATAGAAAAGGAGTCCTATCTGGATCTGATACCTCTCGGGCTACATCTGGCGGAGATCGACGATATCTGAACATTGCAACATGGAATGTCCGTACGATGAACGACTGTGGTAAACTAGATCAAGTTCGCATGGAGGCAGAGCGTGTGAGTCTGCACGTTCTAGGACTGGCAGAAACCAGATGGACTTCATCAGGACAGGTGAATACAAATGGCTGGATGCTCTACTATGTAGGTGATGACAATGTTCACCAAAGAGGTGTGGGATTCCTTGTATTGCCAAAGACTGTCAAATCTGTTTTGAAGGTCCAACCAATATCAGACAGAATTATCACGATTCGTCTCAATGCAAAACCCAAGCCAATAACAATCATCCAGATCTACATGCCAACGACTGAAGCGGACGACGAAGAGATACTTTCAAAATATGCTATGCTACCAAAGGTAGTGGACGAATGCCCCAAGAAAGATCGACTAGTGGTGATGGGTGATTTCAACGCTCAAATTGGTGCTGATCGCCATCATATGTCCTGTGGTAGATATGGTGTCGGAGAAGGTAACGACCGTGGACAAACACTGTTCGACTGGCTCAGTGACAACGAATTAGTTGCTGTGAATACAGTCCTGTTTCCAACATAGAAGAAATCAGCTGTATACTTGGTGTTCTCCAGGTGGCCTATGGAAGAACCAAATATATTTCATCGCTATCCGGCTACGTGACAGAAGAGAATGCATAGACAGCAGCGCATTACGCAGTGCTGATTGCGGTACAGACCACCAACTAGTCTGGATGAAGGTGAAGGGTCGCAGTTGGAACACGAAAAAGAGACTGTCGAAGAAAGTGAAACCAAACCTAGCACAGTTGACAGATCCAACCACTGCAGATGCATTTGAAGCCAGTGTAAAAGACCACTTGGCCAGCAGTAGCGTACCGTGGCCGCCCCTATCCCGGGGGCTGAAGAAAATTAAATTTTTCCGCCCCTTCCTCAACAGCCCGAAAAGGAAGGATTTTAGGCGCTGGCGCCCTAAAAAGCAATATATAGTACCATTTTTTAATGCTTTTTCAAAATTTTCCGACCTTTTTTCTTTAGTAATTCTTTTTGCCGCCCCTTCTTCTTACGCCGCCTCCTACCTTGACCCTATATATATCTTCAGCAGCAAATGAACATTGTCCGGCTGTAAGAAAAACAGAAAAGCCATGGATAGATGATCTAGCAATCCAAGACTTGATTCTCCAGAGACGCCAAGCCAAGCTGAACAACTTCCAAAGCCCAGAATACAGACACCTTTGCAAAGCTGTCAAGACTGCATGTCGTAGAGCAAAACGCAAATGGCTGGACGACGTGAGCGCTGAAGCAGATAAATCATTCAGGTCTGGGAACAGCAAACAAACCTACCAGCTGATAAGGCAGATTAGTGGACGGAAATGTCCTCAGGCAGGCATTGGTATCAAGGACGAGAATGGTGAGATACTTTATGAGGCTGCTAGTATCAGAGACAGGTGGACAGAGTATGGCACTCAACTATTTCACTCCGTTGCCCCAAGGCTCCCCCAAGATGAACGCCGACCAGAGCTACTAGAACCTGAAATCATCATGCTAAGTGAAATCAGAACAGCTATAAAGAAACTAAAAGCCGGTAAAGCTGCTGGTCAAGATGGGATATATGGAGAAATGATCAAGGCGGGAGGAGAAACTGTTGTTCAAGCTATGAAAGAAATAATTGATAACATCTGGAACACAGGAGAGTGGCCCAGTGACTGGACTCAATCAGAAATAATCACCTTACCAAAGGTACCTGGCACTCTAGAATGCTCTAAACATCGCACCATCAGTCTGCTATGCCACGCTTCAAAAGTGCTGCTAGAAATTATACGCTGCAGGCTAGCCCACTACATTATGCCGCAGATCGCAGAGGAACAGTTTTGGATTTGTTGCTGGTAAAGGGACAACTGACGCAATCCTCACTTTACGTAACATCATTGAGAAAACAGTGAAACGCCAAGATCAACAACTGTGGCTGATGTTCGTCGACTACAGCAAGGCCTTCGACACGGTCAATCATGATGTCCTGTGGAAAACTCTCTTGGACTTCGGCACACCAAATCACCTAGTCTGGCTACTAAAGAGGCTGTACTCAAAAGCGACTGGTGTCATTCGTGTAGCAGATGGCCACACAGACCCATCCCATTAGAACAAGGAGTTCGGCAGGGCTGTATTATGTCCCCCATGCTGTTCAACGCCTGTGGTGAATCGATCATGCGACAGGTGAATGAGGTAGTAGATGAGAGATCATGCAGCATTGTCGGTGGAAGAGCAATATGGAATATTCGCTATGCAGATGATACCACACTCATAGCATGCACGAAGGCAGAACTTGAGAAGCAAGCAGTCGAGTTGGAGAGGTGCAGTCACACCTTTGGTCTCCATATTAACGCAGCCAAAACCCATGTTATGACCCATGGTAGCAAAGAGACAATCTCCCTGGGTGGAAAGCCAATCAAGCAGGGTGAAAGGTTCAAATATATACCTTGGCTCAATGGTAGGGTGTGTTGGAGACTCTACACCGGAGATCACTGCTCGACTAGCAATTGCCAGAGATGCCACCAGCCAATTAATAGGATTATGGAAGGCTAAAGCGATCAGCCTGAAGCTGAAGAAACAACTGTTGGGATCCCTTGTCTGGAGTATAGCCCTGTATGGTGCAGAAAGTTGGACCCTAAAACAACACGATATCAAGAAGATAGAGTCGTTTGAGCTGTGGGTATGGCGCAGAATGCTTCAGGTCAGTTGGAAAGATAGGAAAACCAATGCATGGATCCGTCAGAATGTGGGCATCACAGAGAAACAAGGTCTGCTCAGTCACCTGAAGAAAAGCAAGATATTACATTGGAGGCGGCGTCCAGATTGAAGGATTGAAGGAGAAGTAGAAGGAAAAGCCAGGCCAGGTCGAAGGAAAACAGGATGGATTGATAACATCAGAATGTGGACTAATGGTGGAATGGCCGTGGCAAGAGAGAAAGCACGCAAGAGAATGCCTACGGTTCTATGAGGACTATGGCAACGCAGCAGCAGCAACGCATAAAAAAATTGCAACGCGTGTCAACTTGTCAGGAGTGCCACAGGGCACTGTCTTAGGCCCGCTACTGTTTCTCTTGTATCTGAATGACTTGCCGAACAACATCAAATCCAACGTGAGATTGTTTGCGGATGATTGTGTGATGTACAACACCATAAAGAAACAAGCGGATGCAGAACAACTGCAAGACGACTTGAACACATTGTCCATGTGGCAGGACATGTGGCAGATGAGCTTTTTTTTATGTTTCTGTGTTTTTTATTTTTACAAGATATCACACACAAAAAAAGAATTACAAAGCAATCAAAAAAAAAATCACAAAAGTTCACAAAAAACAAAAAATAGCACAAATTTAACATCAATGATACAATCCAGCAACAAATGTTGAAAAATCATAGCATACCTCATATCATAGATCATGCAGCCTTCAAAACTTTATGAAATAGATACAGCTAAAATTACAAATCAAATCTCCATTTACGGAAATGGGCAGAAAGCTTGTCTTTACCCTTAGCAATAAAGTATTCTGTTTCCCTATTAAATTTAACATGGGCTCTAATTCCAATAAAAGTTGGCTTTTTATTTTGAAATTTGCAAATATAAATATAATATTTTAAAATCAGGAATAAATGGGTAAGGAATTTATCACCTGGGACACCAAACATTTTATTAAATTTTGAACAGGAAAAATCAATATCATGTTTGATAACAATTACAGAAATAAGCTCATTCCAAATTGGTTTAACAACTTCACAGTCACAAAACACATGAACAGTTGTCTCAGACATCTTATCACAAAAGGAACAATTTGGGGAATCCTTTCTTTTGATCTTAAAAAGAAAGTCATTGAAGGCGATAGCCTTGTCAAATATTTTGAAATAAAATGAACGAGACGAGTGTCAATAGAACATTTAAAATTATTAAGGTGAATTATTTCCCAATCCTCGCAAGAATCACAACTTGCTTCAAGATCATCCACCAACTCACTATAATCACTCATACGCTTTTCAGGAATACACTTTTCATTCATAACAGAATATGTGTACTTGGGAACTTTTGTATTTCTGAAAAGATCTTCTACAATACGATCAAAAACAATACTATGAGTAATTTCAGCGGTTGGATTATCGAACCATGATCTGGGAATATTTTTCATTAAAAAATTATACTTTTGTCTACCTCGGCGCGAAATATCAAAATCAAGGACTAATTCTTCAAAAAGCTTAAAATCAGGGAGAGGTGGATTAATTAAGTCATTAACAAACAAAATACCATTGTCCCACCATTCTTTGTAAAAAAAAGTACTGTTTTGATTTTGATCTAATATTTTTATTATACCATAAGGACTGACAAGCTCCTAGATCTGAAAAACTAACATCAAACAATAACTTAACAGCACTTTAATAATACCACGTTCTAAGTGAATCAGCTAATTGAGAACTCTGTAAATGTTTTAACACTCTTTCAGGAGCATATGAATGCCACAGCATATCACCATACAAATCATCCATTTTTGTTAACTCAATAGATTTCCACAAAGACTTATAGTCATTGTCAAGCAAAAGTTTAACCCAAGTCATTTTCTGTGCAATGGCAAAATTATAAGGATCAATAATACAAAGAACACATAATGAATAATCATTGCACAAGCATTTTCTTTTGACTCTATCATTACCCCATTCCAAATGAATTTGAAAAACAATTTCTCAAGTTGTTTAAAAAATGATTTAGGAATTTTGATAGACAAGACTGAAAATAAAAATAAAAGTTGAGGCAGGAGAAGAGACTTAATAAGACAGATTTTTCCTATCATTGAAAGGTTTCTAGAACGCCAACAATTTAAAGTACCCTCAATTTGTTTAAGCTTAACCTTAAAATTAAGATCAAACATAGAATCAATATTCAAGGAAAAGTGGATGCCTAATGTTTTAAATTGGTTTGTTTTCCATGAAAGACCTTTATCTGACAACGGGAAGTGTAAAAAACCCTTTTTTGCACCAATCCAGAGTGCTTCTGATTTGGATAAATTAATCTTGCAACCGGAACAATTAGAAAATTTGTTCACATTCTCAAACAAATTCACAAAAGAATCAGGGGAACCATCCAAAAAACATGTTGAATCGTCAGCAAACTGAGAAATTTTTAACTCCTTCTGTGCAATGGAAATGCCCTTAATACTTGAATCTTGCCGAATCGAAATGGCCATTGTTTCAATCACCAAAAGAAATAAATATGGAGAAATCGGGCAAACCTGAAATATCCCATTGTTCATATCAATGGGTTGTGAAAGGAATCCGTTGTTTAACACATAACTTTTCCTATCAGTGTAGAGTGTTCTTACCCATGAAATAAAAGTATCCCCAAAATTAAAATGCTTTAAGACCTGAAATAAAAATTGATGATTGACCGAATCAAAAGCTTTCTCAATATCTAATAAAAGAATTGCACCTGGGATTTCATTATGTTCAGTGTATTCAATAACATCCAAAATCAATCTAATATTACTACCAATATTTCTTCCTTTAAGAAACCCAGATTGATCTGGATCAATCAGATTCGATAAAAATCTTTTAATCGGTTTGCCAAAGTTTTTTGCAATAAGTTTGTAGTCAACTGTCAATAAAGAAATAGGCCTATAATTCTTTATACATAACGGGTCCTTATCCTATATAGGAAGTAAAGTAATAATACCATTCCTTTGAGACAGTGACATAAGACCATTATCCATTGAATAATTATATGAATTCATATCAGAAATGAACATATCGGAAATATCAGACCAAAAAACAATGTAAAACTCAGTTAGTAAACCGTCATACCCTGGAGTTTTGTTTTGATTCATAGAAACAAGAGTATTATACAATTCAGCTTTAGTAAATGGCTGATCAAGGAATTGCTTACTTTCCTCACTAAGTTTAGGAATATCAATATTATCTAAGCCGGAGTAAAGTGCCTGGAAAAAGGAATGAATTTCATTCATAACATTACAAGAAATGATGGAATTATCATCAAGCTTAAGCCTATGAATATTTTTCCTATCAGAAGACCTTTTCTCTAAATTACAAAAGTACTTAGAACTTTTCTCACCGTGCTCCATCCACCGAGTACGCGAACGAATCATCAAACCTTTAGTTTCAACATCTAAAATTTTATTAAGCTCAGCCTCAAGTTCATCCAGTTGGTTGGTTGATGAATTGTTAGATGAACCATCATTCAACTGTATTTTAACTTTTTCAATTTCATCCATCAATCTCGCTTTTTCAGCTTTCCTTTCCTTCTTTTTCCTAGCACCATACTCCATACAAACACCAGTAAGAACATATTTCAATGAATCCCACAAAATAGTCATTGATTTTTGACTTGATTAGACTGATAAAATCAGAATCATTGCGTAAAAAATGGCAGTTAAGTTTCCAAAACCCAGGGCCTTTAATAGGCTGACCATCATTAAATTGTAATGTAACAATTGAATGATCTGATTGAATACCAGGAATAATTTTTGAGTTCAAACAATTAGTCACTAAATTGTCTGAGACAAGAATGAAATCAAGTCTAGATAAAACTTTGGGGGACCGTTGGTGTCTAGTGTATTGTCTCAAATTTAAATGAAAACTTCTCCAAATATCACACAAATTAAATTCTTCCATTAAAAGAGAAATAGTTTCACTAGAGTTAACATTTGAGTGACGAGGCCTACCACCTTGATAATCCAGTGGACCAAGGACTGCATTAAAGTCACCACCGATGATTAAGGAAGAAAAATTAAATTGGTCCACTTTGGCAAAAACGTCCAGAAAAAATTCAGGATCATCATTGTTAGGGGCATAAATATTAACCAAAACAACAGGTAAACCATTTATTTCAATTGAAATAACCAAAAATCGCCCATTTGGATCCCTGTATTGAGAATGAAACACCATAGACACAGAATTACGAATTAAAATTGCAACTCCCCTACTGTTAGAAGAAAAACTTGAAAACCAGGCATGTTCGCCCCACTGGTTCTTCCACAAATTTTCATTACTGAGTGAAGAATGCGTTTCTTGCAAAAAGATTATATCCGAATCGACAGAACGTAAATAATGAAAAACCTTACGTCTTTTTACATGGTCCTGCATTCCTCTACAATTAAAAGTACACAGTTTAAGCGGCATCAGAAAATATTAAGAAATACACTCTCAAATAACATCCAAAAAAGTACATGAATATACACACATCATAGAAGGTCAGTTTACATCTGGCTGCATGATCATACTTGAATACAAACATAAAAAGAATACACCAAATATTATATGCATTATGATTTGTATCATCCAAAGAATAATGAGGATTTGACATGACATGAAATTGACTGGCAAATTTTGCTGAAAATTGAGAACAACTGATTGGGATAATTTGAAGGATTTAATTGAAAAAACAAACAAAAAAGGCAACAAGAAATTTGATGATTGAAAATAATTGGAAAACAAAAAACAAAGCAATTTGGACAGTAATACCGGTCACTGTCATGGCCAAAAAAGCCAGAACCTCAAATCACAAACAGTTCTGGTGAAAAGCCGCGCAAAAAAAAATGCAGCGGAGGCAGCAAAAAGAGACAGATCCACCTTACATGATCAATCCACATTATATATCCAAAAACAATTGTGTATTTTTTTTTAAACACAAAAAATGAGTATCAAAAGCACAAGATTTTATAATAACAAAATCATCTCAAGTGACAACATGTTGAATGCATGTACTTCCAGTTCACTATACAATAGTTCAGATAGTTCAGATAAAATCGCTGTTACAAATTGAGCCAAAAAAGTGGTAATGAAGGCTCACAACCTATGTTGAAAGTCACATAGTTTTTACCAAAAGTCTATCAATGAAAGTTCAGAAACACCACAAACTTTTGTGACCAATCCTAAAAGAGTCAATAAAAAACCAATTATACCGATATTGGTTAATTTGCAGGCAAATAATGTTTAGACTGTTACCACTTTACCATCAGAATCTCTGTATCGGATAATATCTGGATATGAAAAGAATGGTTTCTTTCCTTCTCTTTGTATCTTCTTGAAGGTATCCATCTTCTTCTTTCTCATGTCCATCACTCGCTTGGAAAAGTCTTCGCTGACAAAAATCTTCTTACCCTTGAACTGTTCCATCTTGAATTTGTTCATGCATGCCTTTCTGACTGCTTCACGGGATGTGTATGAAGAAAAACCCATGTGGATAATTCTTGGCTTATCTTGTTGGTTGTGAGCAGGCCTACGAAAAGTTGGGGTCCTATGGCATCTGTCAATATGCGACAATACAGAAGGGTCCACACCAACAAAGTCGGTCAACATATCTTTCATATTCACCGAGCAGTCTTCCTTATCCATTTCAGGGATACCATAAAACACAAGGTTATTCCTTCGGTTTCTGTTCTCAATGTCATCCAGTTTTGCTGCAAGAAGCTCTTTTTCATGCTGTAGTTTAGCAATGTCTGCCTTCATGTTTTGTGAATCAAAATCCAGCGCTTTAAGTTTTTCATCATGTTCAACAAGCCGGAAACCAATATCATCAAGGGATCTTGTCAAACCATCAAAGCGCTGTTCCAAACGATGTTCAAAACTGACAAACCATGGAGGAGTATTCTCCTCGGACTGCACTTCCATAGACAAAGTACGTCTAGCTCCGGCAATGTTTACATCTGTGGGCGCAGCCATTTTGTGACCTTCGACCTTGTCGTGCTTGTCAGGTTTTGACTTCTTGGCTTTTGGCGACTCTTTGGATGGTGTTCCAGTCCTTGCATGTTTAGAATTGTTTGGCATTGTGGCTCAAAATGATCTTGAAATAACACCGAATCAAGTGATAACCATTAAAAGTTAAAATATAAGCTGCCTCCGTTGCATTTGATGGAAAATGTAGACGACAGATTACATCACGTCTACAACGATGCAAGCAGAACAGCGCCCTCTGTGGCAGATGAGCTTCAATGCCGACAAGTGTTTTGTTCTAAGATGGACACATGCAAAAAACCCTAAACAACATCAATATACATTAGGAAACAAAATCTTACAAAATGCATCATCTCACTCATATCTTGGTGTAGAAATAACATCTGATCTCAACTGGGGGAATTATATCCAATCAAAAATGCCCTGAGATTTATCAGGCGTAACCTATATTCATGTCAAAAGGACCTGAAAGCTACGGCTTACCAGACCTTAGTCCGACCCCACTTGGAATACTCTTCTACCATATAGGATCCCCATACCCAAGATCTGAAAGACCAACTTGAAAAGATACAAAGAAGGGCAGCGAGATTTGTTTGCAATGACTTAAGACGCATAAGCAGTGTTACATCCATGTTGGACGCCCTTCAATGGGATACAGTTGAAAACAGAAGAAAATCAGCACGACTATCAATGTTCCACAAAATTCATCAGGGTCAGGCTGCCATACCGGCAGGAAAATTCATACAACCGGTCACACGCCTATCTAGAAACAACCACAGCCAAGAATATAAGGTGAAGACATCAAATAAGGACTGTCATAAGTTCTCCTTCTTCCCGCAGACCATAAAGGATTGGAACTCTCTACCATCAAACATAGCAATTATATAAGACAATAAACAGTTCAAAGAAGCAACTATAACACATCTACGCAAGCAACAAAAGGACTAAAATACCTAAGCGTACAACACTGATTCTTCTCGCTTGGCTCTTTAAGAGCGTTGAGAATATTGTACCAGATCCAGATCCAGAGTAATGTAATAATTCGTCGGTCGCAACACATAGTGGCGTAGAGTGATTTTCAAAAATTTCCATTTCACATAGTGGCGTATAGGTTTAGAGCTAGCTATCATCCTATAATAGTTGTTCCTGGTTAACTATTAAAGATACAGTTTAATAGTTTGAACCTTAAACTTCAATTACAAATGAAATCGGGCCACTGAGAGATGACCGTGGAGGAGTATCGACTCCGTTACTGGTAGCATATCCTTCAAAAACATTTTGATCGGAAACGTATTTTGTCCTTCACGTACGCCACTATGTGTTGCGACCGATTCTCTTCGAACTTGTTTTTGCAATAGATATACCCTTTAACATACTACAATTTGAAGTAAAAATGTCACGGGAAAGCTGTTGTTGAGATGTTTTTCCGAAGAGAGTCTTCCAAAATTTCATAACAGATCAATTTTTGCCATAGAAGCTGTAAATAAACTTCAATTCTTTCCCTCTATGGTCATCTAAATATGATTAAAGTGCGATTTTGGGAAGATTGTTGTCGAGCCCTCCCAAATATGGAGTTCTGACTGCCCGATAGGGAGCTAAAAATGAAAAACTTATTTCCAAACCGTGTTAAGTCTAAAACCACATGTTTCTCATTTACTTGTGTGATACAATCACAATTACTTTGACAAGTTTGACATGAGTTGTACCATCAACAAGGCTGGTTAACAATATGCAGACTATTGTTCTCATTTGGGAAACAAAGGCCACACACAGTACTGTTACTGTGCGTTTGCTTTGTAATGGTGCATCCAACTGAAAATATAATGCCTATTTCATCACAGCACATTGCAATATCGCACAGGTAAATCAAAAACATGTGTTTGTGGATTTAACTATGGATCACTCCTCCCTACGCCATACACAAATTCTCCCAGCCACATTTCCCTAATATGAATTCCCCCCCCCCCTAATATGAAAGGAAGTAGGCCCTAAATTAAGTTGGGCAGAGGTGGGGCTCGAACCCACGCCGCGCCGCTATTATGGATACATCATTGGTCTACTTCCAGCGCCTTAGACTGCTCGGCTACCTGACTTGTTGGCCACCGTGAGACTTATTTGAACATATAATCGCAACTTCATACCACGTGACAAGCAAAGACAGAAAACGTACCATATTTTGGAATTTTATCTACTTAAAAACATTAATGTTCATAATAGCGTGTTCTACACACATACATACGACAATACATGGGCCTATATACATGCACAATACATTATCGATTTTGACTCTCGGAACTGCACGGGCGGACTGCACGTGGCTATATAGATCAGTATGGAGCCAACCATTTTTCTTGTCAATAGACGTTCTGGGTTTTTCCATTTATATATAAAATCCACATTAGACCCCAAAGTTTATTTTTAAGAAAATAAAAGATTAGATTACCATAAAAACGAAACAATAATCTTTGGCGGGGTCTAATGTAATTTTTACATAGAATTTTCAAAATTTTCTCTGTCGTCATTCTCACTGAATTAAAAAATATTTTGGCGTATATAAATTTAAAAAATTAAATTCTCCGCCTTCTAAACCACATAAAGTATAGCACGCTTGGGTATCACGAATCGTTATATATGATGTACAGTTAATATTCATATATTCTTTTATACATAGGATGCTTCAGTTTTTACACAAAAAATATTTCCTTGAAAACCCCTCACTCGGCTATTTCAAAAAGGAACCAGGCTTCCCTAGAATGTGCAATAAATTAGCCTTAAAAATGTTCTTATTTTTACAGCATTCTAGAAACTCTTGCAGTTTGGCGAAAAGAGGAGTGACCAGGGATATGAGACACATCCCTGATTTAACATAGTTGAGCTGTTTTCAATGAGTTTTATCTTGGTTTAATGGGGTTTAAGTCCTGCAAAGGTCGCGGTGAATTCTGCTGTAGACATAACTGCATAATGTGATGAATAAATATCGTATTTTTGGTTCATTGTGGCTATATAGAAATGAAATGTCAGAGTAGTATGGTGCTTTTCTATACATACTTTAAAAAACAATAATCATGCCGGCAGGCTATCGCCAATAAGTCTGGATTAGTGTAGATTGATAATCATTTACCCACGAGAACACAAGTACGAACAATTATGGCGCCATGATGCAACGTCAGGTCAGGTGTCAAGGTTTTTGTGCCCAAATACAACTTGTATTTTCATACATGTCATCAGTGGCGGATTTAAGCTGTCAGCAAGTAAGCAGTTGCTGACAAGGCCCCCCTGTTATTTTGGCCAAAGGCCCCCCCTTTTTTTTGGCTTTAATTGTTTTCAAAGGTGCAGTGGGTAAAATAGAGTACCGAAGTGTGACGTCATAAAATTTTCTTTTTTTGCATTTCAGCATTTTCATGACCATATTTCAGTAGAACATGAAGAAAAACATCCACAGTCCAAATTTGGTGGGAATCGGATCATGAGGGCGAGATATGGCCGCATGAATACCTAATTACCCCATTGAAATCAGTGTAAAATGGCCTGGTTCATAACTGTTTGGAACCAGGCCAATTTACACTGATTTCAATGGGGCTAATTAGGTATTCATGCTGCCATATCTCGGGCCCTCATGATCCGATTCCCACCAAATTTGGACTGTGGATGTTTTTCATCATACTCCACCGATACATGGTATTCAAAACGCTGAAATGCAAAAAAGGTTTTCTGTGACGTTATCACTTCGGTACTCTATAGTACTGAAAAGGTTATATGGTCGAATCCAACCAAAAGTGTCCACGGGCCAAAAATAAAAGTCCGAAATAAAAATGTCTCCACATTTTGTTCCTTTTGCCCATTGATTGATGACATATTGGCCTTATAGGAACCAAAAGTGCCATTACTTATCTTGAAAAATAAATCCAGGACGTGTGATAGTAAATGTGATATCAAAAACCAATGTTACCTTCGAATACCACTAGGATGCTTTCACTATCGCAATACTAATCAACCTAAAACAAATGGAATATTCCCATTAACGCTTTTTTCGTGTAATGTAGACCACAGGGTGTCAGGAAAATGCTAGCTCAACCAGAAAATATTTGTTTTATTTTTATAACGCGATCAATATGATCTTAGTCAATTTATGCTAGTTTATTTTTGAAAATGAAGTTTAGGTCAGTTTCTGTATTTTATTTATCAAATGAGTATGAATCAATTTACACATTGTATAAGAACGAGTAGGATATATGTTTTAAAGAATATTAGGAATTATACGCATACACCTAACGCTTTATACAATGAAAAGGTGAAGAAACCCGTGTATTCGTAGGTAACATGAGCGATTTAACAATATCTATATTGAGTTTAGAGGTTTAAATTTTCCTATTATGGTAATGAATTAATAAAATGGTAGTTTTTAGATCTCTTTCAGATGGTACGTCCAAATGAATAAATGCTATTACCTTAGATCAAACAAAGTTTGATGCTTTTAGCAAGATTTTGACCACTTCATTTTGATATACAAGTAGTTAATCAGCAATTTTACATAATAAATAATTGTTGAATGACTCCGTATATGGGTAATAATAGTGTCCTGTGGTACCGCTTAAAGTTTTTGACAATTAATTTCCATTGGTAAGGACACTTCATTACACATGTCATGTATTATGCTGTATTCGTAAGTAACATTTCAGTATTTGTAGGTAAGAATTAGACTTTTGGTGGATATCGCAATCAAAACTTCATTTTATAAAGCACTTTGAATGTATTATTTTCTTTATGTGCGTTTATTGATACTTTAGACCCTATCATGTATTAATAATGTCGGTTCACAGCGGTTGAAAGAGGATTGAAGTAAGAAACAAAGGCACTAAAGTGACTTTAATTTGCTTAATTGCACACAAATCGCTTAAAACCGTTATTGCAGACTTGTGAAGTCCATCTTGGAGTCAGTTACGTCTTGTGGCCTTTCGTTTGAGGGCAACTACAATTAGCTTTATACCAGGGTCCATCACTGTGTTGTCTAGATCATGAGACAATGAGAACAGTCGTTTTTCCATGGTATTCGTAGGTAACCTTAGCGAAAACGTCAAAAGTTACCTTCGAATAAATCAATTTGGACACAAATTACTCAGAAACCAGAGGGTCGGTAAACATTTAAAATGAAGCACACATGACAGTTGACAAATCCAAGTATTTATCCCCTTCTAATCTTCTTTGAATCTGATTTTTCTTTCAAATGAGCAGACCGTCGTCTATTTCAGTACATAGTTTTCAACAATTAATCCGTATTCACTTTTGCATGGCGGGCATGTGTGTGAATTCGCAACTTTCATTGACATATGATTTGATAGCAAACATAAAGGCCTTCGTTATGTACCAATATGGGCATTGGCATGAATGGCGGTGTTTCACAATACTGTCATGATGTCAAATTGTATTCGTAGGTAACATTCGGTTACCGAAATTTACCTACGAATACTTGCTTTTATTGTTGACATCTCAGAAATATTTAAACGCAGGCTATTGAAACTTGGTAGAAATAAATAGTGTATTACCCTGCACCTATTGCTTAACTATTGTTTACTATTTTCTCACTTTGTGGAAATGACACAGCTTTTAACATGTAAGGTAATGCATATTTTTTACCAAACCTACCTTTGTGCCATTTAGAATTTCTGGCAGCTAAACACAATAATAAAGATGTCCGAATGCAATGCATTTCAGTATTGGACATATCAAAGCTTGTATCAATTGCGCATTTATTAGTGATTTCCATTTTTTAAAGATATATCTAGTGCTATGAAAAATTGTATTCGTAGGTAATGTACAAATATACCACTCAAAAAACTATCACAAAAAATTCATCATTATGTACAAATATGTGAAAAATTGAACAGGCAATCTTTGAATACACACCTTTCGGGAAATCAATTTAGATTCAATCCAATGACTTCTTTTCATAACTGATTTAGATGTTTTTAAAAATACTTTAAGAAATATTTTGAAAAAATGGGTACAAATAGCATGTTTTGGGGTCTCTGTGTCTAAGTTTCTCACAGAAGGGGGTCTTATTATATATGGCGCGAAGCGTATGATCATGGCGAATAAACACAATACAAAAACGAATGCCAATTGATTAATACTTTTAAGTTATGGCCCTGAACATGCCGTGTACACTTTTCGTTGGATTCGACCATATATATGCCCGTGTATGCAAGAGGACATTCTATTTATGCCCGCATTTATGATTCTTGAAAGTTTCATTAAATTTCGCCCGTTTTGGCCACAGCAAGAGGTCAAATGTCAAGGGCCCCAGGGGCCTAAATAGAATCAGGACTACGAATTGGTACATAGAGCATTACACATTCTCAAAATACAAGTAGGTCATCTAGTATGGGTCCAGGGCCCCAATGTTAGATAGAAGCGTATCATCAAAGATGGCTCTAAAACTACAAAGGACCCCGTATGTGGACCGTGATGCACTTAAGCCTAAAGGTCTTTCCCCTTAGATATAAATTTGCCAATTTTAGCCCAGATATCCAAGATCAAGAGTTCCCGGGGGCCCAGATGTCAATACAAAGGGTCAGTCGTTTCTCTTTCATGGGTACATGAGTTCCACAAGTCAAATATTATAGGCCCACTTGGCCCTTTAACATTTGCGGCCCTCTGCCCCAGGGCCTAAAATGTTTTTAAAAAGTAATTTAAAGCAAATATAACAGTTCATGGTTCTGAGTTGGTACACCCAGCACTGTGCATCTTCCCAATGCACAGTGTTGGGTGCCCTGTGCATCTTCCTTTTAGACCTAAAACACCATTTTGGGGCAAAAAAGGGTAAAATTGCATAATTTTGTGCGCGCGAAGCGCGCACTGGTCCTATATATAGCAACATTAACCTTCATTTTGGACTAAAACAGACTGATCTTTTCCGTGCTTCACCCACCAATGTCATAGTAAAATCGAAAACAAAATATGCTCGGCTCTCTCTAAATTGTTATGCTTCTGCCACAACCTTATACGTAAATCATATGCCTTGGGGGCCTCCAAATTTTGGCCGGGCCCAGGGCTCCCGAAAAGGCAAATCCGGTCCTAAGGTGCATAGGCATAGATCCGGGGGTGTGGGGATGGGGGGATGAATCCCCCCTTTTGCACCATGTTTTAACAGTTTAGTGTCAAAATGGCAACATTTTTCGCGCGCATTTGTGCCATAAACTTATTTTGTCGCCAAAAGGTCCTGGATTAAACATTTTTTCCAACCCCATCCCCCATGTCAAATTTCACGCGTACCAACGTATTGGCTTCATATACCTTGAGGTCAGATTATGATATTAAAACTGATTCTTCATCTGGGATTTTGTTTGCTTCTTGACTATCAAGCAAAAACAGAACAGGAAATATTCCTTATTCTTTAGTACCGTTTAAACACTCACAAATCTGATAAACCCTCGATATGGGTGTAGAATACTGTGAAATTGCAAATTTTCGTGCGCTTCGCGCGAAATGTACCAAATTTAGGCCAACATCAACTTTTACTTCAAATATACGTCTAGCCCTCTTCTTTTGTTCCATTATCTATTGTATTTCTTTTGTTCAAAGTCTGGTCAACTGTCGATTATATCAAGTAATGTGGACAGGTCAAGATAATCTGGACAGGTCAAGATAATCTGGTCAGGTCAAGATAATCTTGGTCAGGTCAATAAATTTTGAACAAGAGAAGTACATGTTCATATTTAGAAACACTGGCCACATTATTTGACTTTTGGACATTTCAACAAACTTAAAATGCATCAAAGTTTAATATATTTTACACGATCAGCATAAATTATTATGCAAGTTTATGCATATTAGATTTAAATGAAGATGGTAAACAATACTTGTGTGTATTGAATGACACCAAGAACACCTTTATTGAATAATGCAAATTAGTTTGTATTATGTCTCTTAAAGCCTGTATAATTAGGACGAGGATGTCAATCTACCTTTGTCCCCCCTCTCCAACTAACGCAGATTCCGACAAAGTAGGTAACAAAACAAGAGCCATGAGGTCTTACAAATTAAGTTCAACCAAGGATATTTTGCACCTAAAATGCAGTACATTACATGTCACAAGACTAGCTGTAGAAAAACTACAACAATCTGCGGCCTAACCCCAACCAAAATAGGTCGAGGAGGGTACCCAGGAATATGCGTTGATTTGGTTCAGGACATTTGTTCTGTAAGTATATTAAAGATAAATATAAATTCTATGGTGTTAAATGAGTTACCGTCATGTCTAGGTAAAACACACCCACTTTGGTAATATGAACTTTGAACTATTTACATATTCATTATTAATATTACGAATATGTATAAAGAATTAATAAGGCTATCGAGTGGGACAGGACCACAAGTGAGTTGAATAGAATCTCCCGTTAAAATCAATGCTGTATTGATTTTATTAAATCACTTGCAATTGACACTAGATAAGACTCATAGACTCGAACGCAGGACACACGGGAAGAATATTACACTGTTTTTGTGTGTTTTTCTTTTTTGAAATCCCTAAACTTACACAAGATAATCATATCAGCTTTTCCAGTTTGTGTTTTGGAAAATGAATAAACCATAACAACAAATTCGTTTATTTTGGGGTCTCGCCTTCCGAGCGACTAACATGCTCACCATACCTCAACAAGACACCGATTATCTATGGTAATGGTCTGTTTTGAACCCTTTATCTACTACATAGTATGAAATGGAATGAATGTTCGCGCACAACGCGAACGTATCTCATTGGGCCGAACTAATGATCACTACCAAATTTTGTTCTTGCCCGCCTCCCGACAAAAATTCAGGCACGCTCCTGATTCAACTCTTTACTATTGGACCCCCAGGATATTTTGCTGACAGGGCCCTTTTCCTTAAATCCGCCTCTGCATGTCATGCCTGTCACTTATTTCCTTCGTATTATTGATATGAAATCCTAATTTCGACATTATTATAGGAAAATGTCATTCCATTGTCAAATTAGAAGACATTCTTAAAAAAACCAAATCACTGCTGCCTGATGGGATCATAGTAGTTGATCCCATATCCGGTGGTCGTGACCGCGATTGAGGGCGTTTTTACTCTCTTCAACACTGATACCAGGCGGCGTAGGAAGCGCAGCACGTGACGTATGAGGCTGGCGAAGATACAGGGCTGACAGCCCCATTGAAAATACACGGTTAGTAATTACAAATGGAAAATTAACATACTAATAGTGGGGTACTTTGTTGTACCCCGACGGTTTTAGAGTAAGATAATTTTGCTTTGACACCACATAACAAATTTAGAATTGTTTGTGACGATTTCATGATTATGTGTTAATCCAATGGCGACCTCAAAATTGGCGATATCGCTTCCATCACCGCCTGACTGATACGATTCGCTAAACTTACACCACCTTTATGTGGTGACCTCAATCACATGGGCCGAATAAGAGTTGATTATTATTCATAATCGATCGATAACTTGCCTCAATTTGTTGACAGGAAGCCAACCAAATTTGCCATAGGTTTGTGTGGCTAAAACAAAAACCGGGACGGAAACAATTTAACTTACCACAAGTAGGGAAGCTAATGTCATCTAAGGCAATATCTCCAAGGTAGCCAGCTCCCCTCACTCCTTCATACACTATCTGTTGTAAAAAAAAAGTCAAGTGTGCAAGGGGTATAGCATGTATACGGTAGTTTGGTTAGCGCTAGGTTTTGTGCTAACGGCACTATTTCAGATTTGGTATTTTGTATAACTGTTGGATATTCTTCTTTTGAAGCAAAACAATTGGAATCCGTCGAAGCATTAATGCAGTGGCGTATACAGCCCTTTTTTAAACGGGCGCGCGCCCCGGGTATCAAAAAAACGAGGAGAGAAATTGGAGAAAATGAGAAGAGAAACGCCTGTGCATGCGATTTTGACGAAATTAATATCATATTTAACCATTTCAGCTTTAAGGTTAGCAACTATATTAAACTGTTGCGATTAGGTAGTTCACAGCATCTTACGAATGGTAGTGAGTTTTGGCAAATATTGCATTGATCATATCGTTATGAATACGGCAGACGGCCGAATCCAGATTCGTCTTTTGGTAAATTTATTTTACGAATGCATTACATTTGAATTAGAGAACAAGGGATCAATGCTGTACATGATAGAGGGCAGCATATCAATTTTTAACGGCGACCAGATGATAACAGCATAATAAGTAATCAAAAGAGGGCGGCATACAGGGTTAGTTGACGGTGCATCACAGTACGGTCACCGACGGCAACCGTTAAAAAATTGATATGCTGCCCTCTATAGGTATAGCATTGATCCCTTGTTCTCGAATTCAAATGTAATGCATGTGTAAAATGAATTTACCAAAAGCCGAATCCGGATTCGGCCGTCTGCCATATTCATAACGATATTATAGCACGTGTGTAGAAGAATTCAAGTATCACATATATATTTGTGTAGGTCCTGTGGTTTATTGAGTTATGTTGTAAAGAGGACTGAAACAACAACACTTTTGTAAAACGTGCATAGCTCATTAACAACAATAAATTAAGCATGTTTTTAAAATATATATGATTTGTAGAATGAACCTTTGCAAAATACGAAAGTGTTATTTTTCAATAATATATTGATTTAGATAATAAAAATCGATTTTGTTTGGCTGCTTCGACCAACAATATGTTATATTAACACGTTTCATGATCCTTTCTTAGCTCATTATGAAATTCGCCCTCCCCTTTCCCCCGGTTGCTGAAGTTCCGTATTGACTTGACTTATGACTTATTGCTTTCCTCCCTCGGATCCTGGGAACCTTGGAGCTAGCAGCCGTTTCACCATGGAAGTCCATATGCCTCTGTTTGTGACCATACTCCTTGCATTGTAGATTGATGTAATCCCAAGTTCTTGGCAGCTGCTTTTTATGTTATCAAGCCAGCGCTTTGGGGTCTACCTCTAGGCCTGTGTCCAGGTATTCTACCTTCAAGGGCATGTTTAGGGTATCTGTCCTTTGGCATCCAATTTGTGCAAAATTTTCAACTCGGTTTCTGACCGTCATATTTCTAGTACGAGAGCTGGCTCTCAAAGAAATCTGGTTCGAACGTATCTCATTGGGCCGAACTAATGATCACTACCAAATTTTGTTCTTGCCCGCCTCCCGACAAAAATTCAGGCACGCTCCTGATTCAACTCTTTACTATTGGGCCCCCAGGATATTTTGCTGACAGGGCCCTTTTCCTTAAATCCGCCTCTGCATGTCATGCATGCCTGTCACTTATTTCCTTCGTATTATTGATATGAAATCCTAATTTCGACATTATTATAGGAAAAAGTCATTCCATTGTCAAATTAGAAGACATTCTTGAAAAAACAAATCACTGCTGCCTGATGGCATCATAGTAGTTGATCCCATATCCGGTGGTCGTGACCGCGATTGAGGGCGTTTGTACTCTCTTCAACACTGATACCAGGCGGCGTAGGAAGCGCAGCACGTGACGTATGAGGCTGGCGAAGATACAGGGCTGACAGCCCCATTGAAAATACACGGTTAGCAATTACAAATGGAAAATTAACATACTAATAGTGGGGTACTTTGTTGTACCCCGACGGTTTTAGAGTAAGATAATTTTGCTTTGACACCACATAACAAATTTAGAATTGTTTGTGACGATTTCATGATTATGTGTTAATCCAATGGCGACCTCAAAATTGGCGATATCGCTTCCATCACCGCCTGACTGATACGATTCGCTAAACTTACACCACCTTTATGTGGTGACCTCAATCACATACTCCTTGCATTGTAGATTGATGTAATCCCAAGTTCTTGGCAGCTGCTTTTTATGTTATCAAGCCAGCGCTTTGGGGTCTACCTCTAGGCCTGTGTCCAGGTATTCTACCTTCAAGGGCATGTTTAGGGTATCTGTCCTTTGGCATCCAATTTGTGCAATATTTTCAACTCGGTTTCTGACCGTCATATTTCTAGTACGAGAGCTGGCTCTCAAAGAAATCTGGTTCAAATTTTATGTAGAATCAACTCAAAAAAATAATTTATCTCTAGGGGGGTGGTAACTTTTAATAATCTACCTGTCATGGCCAAACAACCTCTTCCTGCTAGTGCTTCAATTTTCAAACAGATTATTTCTTAACATTGCTTTTTTTACACTTGTATATTAATAATGTATTGTTGTATTTTGCTTTATTTCTCTATTCATGTACTTTTAAGAATTTGTATATTTCATATGTAATTTTTTTAACCTTTTGATGTATTTTGTTTGACCCCCGGGCACCCATGGAAAACAGTGTTTTTACTGATTGGGTATCCCAGGCTAAAGAAGATGTAAGAAATAAATAAATAAATCCGTACGATGTGTCCAAAGTAGAACAGTTGTTTGGCTTTGATTTTGTCTAATATTGTGACCTGGCTGCTTGTTGCCTCTCTTATTGATGTGTTCCGTAGCCTATCTCTTCTGGAGACTCCCATTATCCATCTTAAACAAGACATCTCGAACACCAACAATCTCTTCTCGTCTCTTTTCTTGAGCGTCCAAGCTTCTGCCCCATATGTTGCTATTGACAAGATTAGCACCTGGTAGAGTTCCATTTTTGTGTTGATACTAATTTCTTTTGACTTCCATATTGTGGTTAACTTCCGTATGCTTCCCATTGCCAGTCAAATCCTCCGTTTGATGTCTTCCGTACTGGTTGAATTCTCTGTGATTACTCCTTCCAGGTAGGTGAAGGTTTGGACTTGCTTCAGTTGGTCACTTTCTATGAAGATGGTTATTGGGTGGCTGACTTTGTTGATGATCTGTACTTCAGTTTTCCCCTTGTTTATAGTGAGGTAAAATTTCTTGCTTTGAGTGTGGACTAGAGTTACCAGTGATTGAAGATCTTCCTCTGAATCTGCCATTAAAACAATGTCATCGGCAAACCGCAGGTTGTTGAGGGTTTTGCCTTGGATCTTGATGCCAGTGTCCAGGTCGTGGATTACTAGTGATGACTAATTCCAGTAGTATGTTACGGTAAGTTCCGTATACGCGCCTGTAATGAGACAATTAGGTTTGTCAATTTTGACAATTTAGAAGGCCTAATGTTCATTGGCATGCACGAACAATAATTATTTAATAACAATTGAATAACTTATTAATACTACCTGTTACATACAATGTGCCCCTTAAAGAACTGTATCGTCGGGTATTTGTACTCGAACCAAATAGAACTAATAAGTTGATGGGGTTAAAACAGCTATCACATACTTTTTTGAATTTTTACAATTAACTGCTCCGTTCTTGTATTATAAGAATATTGCGGCAATACCTCATTTTCAATCCGTTCCACGGAGTTAAATATCAATCAATGGTAATCACGGTTGTTTGATGTGATCGTTAATTCATTTTTCTTACAAAACATTATATAATTTTCAATTCTATACCTGGACAATACCAACAGCTATACACATACATTTTTAGCTATTTTTAACATAAATTTTCTTTCATTTATCTTTTTTTGCTTTTTGTGCTACTTTTTATTCTATAAATTGTATATTGTTTGCAAATTAAGGGAGCAATTTAAATATATTTCAAGTTTAATTAAGCCAATAGTGTGACTTATTCCTTTTATTTCATGATAAAAGGTTTTTACAAATTTCCTTGCTATTAAGGCGTGGGGTATGGGCGAACTTGAAGTACAGGTATCTGGAGAGGGGAAGCAACGAGTTAACGAGTTACCCCAAATCATAGCGGCAGGTAGTGACTGGGCCGCCGAGTGCTAATATATATTTATTTTGGAAGGTTCGTGTTTGTTTTAAATTTTGGGGCGTTTTTCCAAAATTTGACATTTTTGGTGATATTTCAAAAAAGCGACATGCCAAAGATAACTCTTTGGGCACATAGTTTGTTATTGTTATTGCAGTTATTATCCACATACCTACGTTACCATTCGCTTGGGTGATTTACTAATATTATATATTTTATGACTGCAATTTGGCGTTTTCAATGCGTTTTAAACGTATCATGAAATTAACGCAAATATCTAGTCACGCTGCTTTTTAGAATTTTTACCTGATCGTCGGCTTTTGCAGGCAACAGAATGCAGATTGGCTCACGATAGATGTCGTATTCCTCTATGTGGGTCACTTGATGATAAAATTACTTTGAATTCCTTGTAACAACTACATGCTGCTAACACACACACATTGTCGTCTGAAAACCGGGTCTGGAACTGATTTTGGAATAGCTTTAGACTTCAGCGCCGTATCAAATCTCATAAAAACCACACGACTGGCGACTATGTTTTTATGTTTCCCGCACGAAAGCTTGCCTCTACATTTATTACTATACTTGTTTGGAAACGTTGACCATTGACCATTCTTTGTATAACGCCCTGCTATGACCTTGATATGTTTGCTTGATTGGGTACGTTATAGCATCCATTTCATTGAGTTGTTTAGCACCTGGTCAGTAGATAATCCTACAAGGATACAGTAGTTTAACTATAGTGTGAGCATAGTGAAAGACTCATTATTGATTAGGCGCGGACATATTAAAGGCACAGGTCCTTTGCGTGTATAGCAGAAAATTATAATAGAATGTTTGTAATTTTGTAACTAAAATACTAACTGCATTCTGCATTATGAATTTATTTATTTATTTAGGCCTATGTCTATTTATTTATTTACTGATTTATTTATTTATTTGGTATATTAGTTAGTAATTAGTAATATTCCATGATTCATCGGTTTATTATTGATTGATTGATTGTTGATAACTTGAAAACTTGATTGATTGATCGATTGATAGTCATTTCACATTATATTCTTAGTTCACAGGCCCCTACGGAATGTCTATTAATTTTGACTAGCATCGTACATTAGATAAATAGGCCTATCAGTATTGATTTATTCTATTCAGCAATATCAAGGATTACTATCATACTTCTCATAGCTAATTGTCAGTTGGCTCAGTGGTAACGCACTGGGGTTTACAACACGGAGGTCCCAGGTTCGATTCCCAGCTCTGCCTATTTCAAGGCTGAGGCAAAAAATGAAATTTCTGAACTGCAAACTTATTTGGCGCGCGATCTGAGCTGGTCCTTTTCTGGTGGCTGTGTCTGTTACAGACACACTCCCTCTGGAATCCAAACCAGGTTCACGCCCATTACACCTCCCTTAATTTAAATATGCAAACAAGATTTAGGATAAATAGTACCACCAATGTTCAACTTTGCTTTAAAATGAATACAATTCTACATGTCATCCAACAATCTTGCAATAGATACCTCATGCGCGTTGCTACAATCAAGTGCAAGTGTGATGTGCCCTGAGTAATTTAATTTGATTATCTTTGTTTACAATTAAAATCTATGTCATGAGACATTTGAGGATTCCCCTCTCAGCAAATTGAATGGATAGCTGGGACTTCCCTTTTCAGGGTGTTGCACAATTGGAAAGTCCCCTGAGATTGTAAAGGGAAAATGATGTAATGGAATTCCCCTAAGGAAGTGATGTAATGAGAAAGGTTAATGTTATAATTAAGGCTTGGGAATTTCCAAGATGACATTTGGCTATTAATATTTGGGATTTCCCCCTGCTTGGTATATAAGAAAATGGAATCACAATTATTCACAGTTGATAGTGTTGATCTGGGCTAGCTAGCTAATATGCTTACAGTCCAATTCCTTCAAAGAAAGGAAATTGCAAACCAGAAATATTTTATGTAGTCAAAGATTTACTATTTGCCAGTGTTGTCGGAGAAGATCTAGAATACGTCAAAGAACGTACTTCTTCCAAGAAAGGAATATATTCTTCTGTCGACTTGCTGAAGTCTGGTGTTTTGATTCAACGCAACTGTCAAAATAAGTGGGGACATCTGCATTGCAGTCCTGCTTCCTTAAGATATTGTGTGAAAGGTGGAAATAGCACCAATTTTGGAGAAAGCAGCGCAAGGAGATAACGGTTTGGAGAAAGCAGCGCAAGGAGATAACGGTTTGGAGAAAGCAACGCCATTTTTGTGTGAGGATTTCATACGCAAGGATATTTACAAACGCAAGTGTTCACTGGACTTCGCTGATTTTCGACAGGTAACACACATGATTAGGAAAAATTTCCAACCGGGTTTGCTAAAAATCACCACTGCCAGCAGTAAATATGAATATTTTTTTCCAGGCAGCTTACAATTTTTATGTCTTTTGGGAAACTTTATTGATATCTTCAATACGGAAGGTCAAAATTTTCATATAATCGTCGTATTTTCATCTATGCTGCATACACTTTAAGTACATAACATAAGATTTATGAAGACTTACCTAGTTTTGGTGAAAATATGCATTTTTGACATGACACACGGCGCCGAATACAGCGAGAATACGATTTGTAAATTATAACAGCTGAATGCTGAGACGTTTGCTCCCCGTCACTTTCACACCCAACCATTTACACATCCTGTCACACCCATGTCACACCCGGCGCTTTCGCGTCTAAGTCATAACTCATTACGGCAGCAAACACCGCTGGGGGTGGAATGTACAGCCCGGGGCCCAAAATATCTTATAGCTGCTGTTCGTGTTTGTTTTGCTGTGCACGTTAATTTCTTAAAGACACAATTGGCTAATTATTGTTTTTGTTTTCTTTAGGCCTACAAAAATATTGGTAAAAGTGTGTGTTAAAAGAATTTTGTTGGAACAACTATAATAGGCCTATGCCCACGTGATAACAGTTTAAATTAGTGACAATATTTCATTATGTAACAGAGTCGAGTATATTTGATTCTTATTTTTATTTAAAGCAGATATAGTTAGTTAAGGCCAGTGCATTTAGGTAGTATACAGAGATACTGAGAAATACTCTCAGTCACGCTCAGGTGATGGGAAGGATTGTTCTTTTCTGTTTGAGGTGGATTTTAGACCAAAAGTGTAAAACATGATACTGCTGGCCACATTTTGGTAATAATAAACTTTTAAATTACAATTCTGGTATTTCCGCATACTCTCAAAATGCACTTCTGTAAGTTATATATACCAGAAAATCTTGTTGATTTGGCGAAGTAAACTGCACATCCGCTAAACGCCAAGAGTCTCCTTGGTTGCCTTGCAAAGACCAAATTAATTCACGTGTCCCAGTGAGTGGTTGTGCGTATACATTGAGTGCCCCAATGTGACTTCCATACATATGGTACCAAAACTGAAGAGTGCAACTGTAAGTATATCCAGAGGCAACACCAACTGGTGGACTCAATTAATAGGCCAGCTTTACTTCCAAGATATCCATTGTTTGTTTCAATATAGACATATTCATCCGCTACATCCATTAGAAAAATATAAACAAGGAATTAGTTTGTCAACCGCAAGGCGCGCTGGGGACGGGGGTCGAGCATGGCATATAGCGAGTGTTTGCACTCAAATATTGAGACAAATCTGACACAGAAGAGGAATGTATGGTGTCTATAAAGGAAATAGCAAGGGATGATCATATTTCACCGTTGTTTATCGCCGTTTTACGTCACATGTGATAATGTGGTTACGTATTGGGCTCTTACATGCGTCCGCGTCGTCTGTGGTTTAATTCGAGAGGGCAGCTTTAGGGAGTGTTCATTAATTCTTTGGTAGGCCACGGCCGTTCGTTTCAACGCGAATGCGGACAGAAGGTTCATCGCGCGTAGTCTATTTTCGCAGTCGTACAAGAGGTAAAAGATCGTATCGTAAATGGAGGCGCTCAGGTGCGCTTAGTACACTAACACAAAAACTCTTATAAAACACACATTTTTGCAGTTAGAGACAAGCTAAAGGCAGTAAATCTAAAAGAAGAGTACAAATTCATCATACAATATATTTTCTTTCGTTTTGGCTTCAATAATTTTGCAAAAAGGCTACTCCAAATGTATTGGTACAGCAGGAACGATTTTCACTCAAATCTGCAGATACCGCCGATTGCTCTTAAACACTCATTTATTTTAAATAAATTGTGAATTCTGTGGTTAATTTCAATATTACAGAATACATATATACCGATTGGCATAATTTATTCCGTTGAAATTACTTTGGAAGGTTTTATGTGATCCATACTACAGCCTTTTCAATATTGTACTAAAATGTGCCTGTAAAAACTTCATTTCGCGCGCGCGCGCATTCAAGTAACAGGCTGATGATCACCATTCACGGTGGATGCGGTGGTCAAAAGTTTTAGAGTACAAGTTTGAAATTATAATACCTGCACCAAGAATGAATTAGTGATGAAAATTGAATAACTACGGATTTGACCTATGTTTTCCTTAAAATAACGGCCAAAACGGGCCAAAAGCAGTAGTGCATTATGATTAGGCCTATACGGGAGGGAAAATTGTCTACAAATTTAAATATAGGCTTCTCGTATAGCAGAATATTACATTTCGTTTTTTCGTCTACAATATTATATCAAACAAGGCATATGTGACCGAATTTTATAGCCCCCTCCCCCCCGCACACTTCGAGGAAAGTATACATGGTGTATAGGCCTATAATAGGCCTAGGCCTTGGCCTATTGTTTCAAATTTCCGTTTTTTATGGCCGTCATATTGGCCTAGTCCTATATATTGTTTAGCTTTGTTTCTCCGTTAACATAACAGTCTACAAAATGTATGAAAACCCAACGCTCTGTAGGCTAATTAATATAATGGGCCCACCTATCCGGACCAATGAGGTTAACGTCCTGTATAAATGTTTCGCATAGGCCCATAATTTTTAACCAAATAGGCCCATTATTTTAAAATTGGGCTCACATCGGCAACCATTTTCAAAAGACAATTCAACATAGGCCTATGCATATTAAGGGTCAAGGTAAAATATTACCTGTTGAATTTAAAACAAAGTCGCAAATTGGGGTTAGTAGGCCTACCCTGGTACTAAAATTTACCTTATTAATATTATACAATACGGTAGCCTATAGGCCTCATTGATTATACCAGATAACCACAAAATCAAGTCATGCTCGCTATATATGAGCATGTAGGCCTTACAGTAGGCTGGTGGTGATCATCCCGGCTGGCTTTGAATCTCCGATTGATGTTAGTTTAGGCCTAGGCCTATAAGAATTTGAAAAAGGTTGGGAAAACCTGATGTGACATTTAGAGCTATTTAGATGGGTCAGCTGTCATTTTGCTCTTTCTATATGCATATAGGGGGCCGAGGCATTATATATAGGCCTTAGGCTATTTGGTTTGCAGTAGCAGTTGAGGTGCCGGGGTAGGGGTAGGGTCTACTACTCTGCGTGTAAAGGTTATAGGTATTATACCCTGGGGGAGGGTTGGAATAGTATACAAAAAATTGGAAAAGTACCGGTACAGGCAAACAAAAAGTCTTAAAAAACAATCCTGTTTTTTACACGTTTTTGGGCAAAAAATTTCAAAATTTTGAGAAGAAAGTCCACTTTTCACAAAATCACCCCCTCCCCCTTGGAAAAAAAGTCCACTTTTTAAAAATCAGCACCCCCAAATGAAATCCTGCGTACGGGCCTGGTGGGCTGGTTGTGGTTTGTTTGTGTCAAATTTCTCTCCAATGTGACTATGACCATGTGGCATATTCTACGCGGTGTCATCATACTATTTTGGAGAGTTCATAATTTGTGCAATTTGCATGCTATAGATATGGGTCAACTTACTCATCTATTGGAGGCATCCCCTTTTTAGAGCTAGTACCCCGGGTTGAGGTGAGTCATTCTACGAGGAGGGGGGCGTCTATGGCAAGCCAAGGGGTCCAAAAGCGTGGAACTGCTACGCGTAGCTTCTTTCTCGTTACGTGCAGCTTATTAACCAATCAGATTCGCGGTTTTAAACACGTGGAGCTGATGTAAACATCCTCTCTCACAAATATTACGTTGTTAATTTTTGTAAATGAAAATATCTGTAGTATAACAGCAAAAAATGGTATAGGTGCTATTAAAGTAATATCTGAACAGAATGATGATTGTTCTATATTTAGGGGGCTATCATTTTCTTCGGAAGGGGATCCCAAATATAGGGGGTCATACTTTTTGGAAAGACAAATAGGGAGAGGGGGTCATAAATTGATAATGACAAAATGTAGGAGTCACAAGATGACTACAGATAGTGTGTTTATTGTATTCAAAAAGACAGATTTCAATACAATTTTAGCCTGTCTAGGGGGTAAGGTGTATCGGTGGTGGGAGTCGGGGGTCATAACATTTTTGATGCCGAAATAGTCATGAGGGGGTCGCAATTTTATTGACGCCGAAATTTAGGAACCCCCCCCCCCGTTTCGAAAAAAATGATGACCCATTTTACTCTCTCCATTTACACAATGGCATGTGATATCACTTTCCCTGCAATATCTTTACACAGCGCTTTACATCAGTAGTAGTTGTTGTTTGACCTTCATATCCCCTGCACCGCTAATACAGCCCGAGTATAAAGTTACTTGCTATTAAACTCGGTGTGAACTTGGAAACACTAAATAAATATGCTTTGTGTCATTTTAGCCAGGCATTAGCAACATGTTCTCTTTACACGTGCTGTGAATTGGCCTCCTAATTACCCGTCGTTATCTATGCTAATTCCGTAAATTAATTACAAGATAATAATTGTGAAAGAGGATACCTAGCACTATACTACGCGCAGCTAACGACCCAACCACGTGATTAAATTTGACTATTTTGATTGGTCAAACAGCTGCTCGTAACGAGAAAGAAGCTACGCGTAGTAGTTCCACGCTTTTGGACCCCTTAACCAATCAGATTCGCGGTTTTAAACACGTGGAGCTGATGTAAACATCCTCTCTCACAAATATTACGAATATAGGGGGTCATACCTTTTTGGAAAGACAAATAGGGGGAGGGGGTCATAAATTGATAATGACAAAATGTAGGGAGTCACAAGATGACTACAGATAGTGTGTTAATTGTATTCAAAAAGACTGATTTCAATACCATTTTAGCCTGTCTAGGGGGTAAGGTGTATCGGTGGTGGGAGTCGGGGGTCATAACATTTTTGATGCCGAAATAGTGAGGGCCGCAATTTTATTGACGCCGACTTTTTGTAAATTTAGGAACCCCCCCCCGTTTCGAAAAAAATGATGACCCATTTTACTCTCTCCATATTTACACAGTGGCATGTGATATCGCTTTCCCTGCAATATCTTTATACAGCGCTTTACATCAGTAGTAGTTGTTGTTTGACCTTCATATCCCCTGCACCGCTAATACAGCCCGAGTATAAAGTTAGTTGCTATTAAACACGGTGTGAACTTGGAAACACTAAATAAATATGCTTTGTGTCATTTTAGCCAGGCATTAGCAACATGTTCTCTTGACACGTGCTGTGATTTGGCCTCCTTACCCGCTCGTTATCTATGCTAATTCCGTAAATAATTACAAGATAATAATTGTGAAAGAGGATACCTAGCACTATACTACGCGCAGCTAACGACCCAACCACGTGATTAAATTTGACTATTTTGATTGGTCAAACAGCTGCTCGTAACGAGAAAGAAGCTACGCGTAGCAGTTCCACGCTTTTGGACCCCTTGGCTTGCCATACGCGTCCATGTCGTCATTCATTCAATGTGGCTATAATAATATAGGCTATACACCCGTTTATTGCTGAATAAAATGGTCGTTGGTTTCCTTACACAGCCGTGACTCACGGCTGTGGCTTGTATCGTACGAGATCTCAGTCCCACAGATTTTTCTTCTGTCAACCTGACCTTTTGACCCCAATCTATTTTGTGCTCTAGCTCCTACATACTTCCATCAATTTTGACCAAATTTGGTCACAAGAATCACTGACCATAACTGCACATGACCTTTGGGAGGTCAAAGGTCAGACTAGGTTCAATAAATTAAAATTTAGCATTTTCTGTTTCAAAATGCATCTTCTTCTACAGATCACATTATTCAAACACGTTACTTGCACATAAGCATTGGCTGTAGCTACTGTCTACAGGGTGTACACAGATTTTTGAAATTTTGAGGTTAAGTGGGTCTTTTTGGCCTTTTTTTCAAAAAGGTGCAATCTCTACAACAGATCTACATGTTACCCCACCTACAGGTCGTCAATGGCACGTACTGTACTATCGCACACAAACGTACTGCCGAGTTATGCTATGCATGTAATTGACACGTGATCAACAGTTTTAGAGCGATTTTCAGACAGTGCTCCAATTAAATCATTGCTTTGTGGTGTATTATCGTGCAAGCGTTCTCAGATTTCCGTCGCTGGCTGGACGAACATTACGTCATATGCTAAAAATACCATCTTTAGCACAAAACAAATCGCGGCGAGAAAAGTACAAACACGTCTTTAACGTGCGATCGCTGCCATTAATAGGCAAATCGACATATCTCAATTTCGCTGAAAGAAATTGACATAATTATGTTGATTTTGTCCAATTGGAGAACTTGTAATTGACATAAGTAAGCTAATTTACATAAAATCGACATAGTGACATTTCCAAGAAAAGTGAAGGCCGGTTGCAGCAACCAATAAACAGTAATAAATTCGACACTAGTTTTCACATAATGAACATATGTCGATTTCTCCTAAGGTAATTGACACATGTACATTTTACGAAAATTAGCTTACTTATGTCGATTACAAGTTCTGCTACTGGATGAAATCAACATAATTCTGTCGATTTCACTGAAAGAAATTGACACATGTCAATTTGTCCATTTATGGCAGCGATCGCACGTCATGTTTGTCATACACGTCCTGTTTCTGTACAGTAAATATGCCGGCACGTCATCGCGAGTGGGAATTGCACACAGCGTGTGTAAACCAGACCCATTTCCTTGCTCGAGAAACACTAGCCACGAATTTGCTCACGGATGCGCTCGCATTCGTGGCTAGTGTCCTTTCGTATCTAATTTCGGGGGGTAAACATATAACGTAAGACCACATAAATTATAATGACAATACAACATGATAAACATACCCTGAAATAACACCCTTCTATCTAACTTCACTTACCATTCTGTTACTATACGTGTTGGTGGCATAATTCCCAGATAGTATGTCCCATTATTTTAAAGTGTACTCACATGAATATTTCGGCACATTTGTGATAAAAATCGCTCCCTTCTTTTCCGGTGATCGCATGTTCAATGGATACAACACGTGAATAGCAGGACTCGTCAGCTCAGGCCCATGCCAACTCGACCACAAACTAATTCGGCCCCTCACTATAAACCCACTTAGGTTTTTATGTGTAGATGCCATGTTAATTAGAAGACGCAATGTGCTGTGGCTGTGCAATGATTATGAGCCCCCCCCCCCCCCTCCCCGGGGAAAATTTCCGAACGACCCGCCAAAAATCGCTTGACCCCCCCCCCCTCGGCCTGAAAAGTCACTTGTCCCCCACTCGGCCAACCAAAAATTGCTTCTCCCCCCCTCCTCCGTCGCCAAAAATTCCCCTCTACTTTGTACTCTTTTAAAACAGATCAATCAAAATTCCTTTTTGTTATTGTCAATTTATGTTACTAAACTCGCCACAAAATTAGTTCTGTGAAAGTCACTCACATAGGGCGTGGTATACAGTCACTTACGGAGCACAGCCAATTACATTGTTTGTCTTTATTGCTATGATGTACCGTCTACCAGGGTGCAGTCTAAAGTCACCTACATAGGGCGTGGTGTATTAAAATCACTTACGGAGCACAGCCAATTAATTTATTGCTATGATACACCGTCATAAGTCACCTACAGCACCCTGAAATGAATAGGGCGTGGTGTAAAGTCACTTACGGGACACGGCCAAATTTGACGGGAGATGCAGATAGAGGAGAGCCAGACATGATGGAGGCTTGAGAAAGGGGGAGGAGGGGGGAGGACAGAAACAGTAGTGCAGCGTGCTCATCACATGGGGGAGGGGGCACCGACCATGATGGGGGGGCACCGGATCTGATTGTCAGGGCAGACCCCATCCCCCACACAACACCTAAAATGGGGACGGAGAGGCGGGAATGGGGACGAGAAGATGGTGAGAAAAGAGAAAAGGAAGGGGCGTAAAAATAGGGACGATACTGACCGTGCCCCCCCCCCCCTCGTATGCTGGCTGCGCGCCTGGGTACCGTACAGGTCCAGAGCCAGCCATCGGTACAGGTGTATACGATGGCGGAAATTGGGACTCGAGTTCGGGTTCGAAAAACGTCTGAGAACTGGATCGAGGGAGGGATTTTGAAGGCCGGGTGTGAAGGGAGAGAGAGAGACAGAAATAGAGTGAGAGAGGGATGGAGAAAGTCACCCAGGTTAAGTCAAATTTTATTTAAGCCTCATGCATTAAAAAATGTCTGTGTGTTGACCACTTTTCTTCAGATCTTCAATCATCAGAGATCCCAACATTAACACTATACAAGTTTGCACAAAGCACATGATCTGATCGTTATAATGGCTTTACAAAAAAACTTTTAATCAGTGGGTCACTGTTGTGGGCGGGGCTAAAAGTAATAGCCAATTATCTTTTCCCATTTGCTTTTGGTAAGTGATCAAAATCAATTCCCAGTTTCCCACGCTATTTAGAATGTGCACGGCTAGACATCTCGGCACCAGGGCTGTCAACTCTCACGCATTGGCCGTGAGTCTCACATTGGGTCACTTTCTCACGGTCTCACGCCAAGGTAGTATAATCTCACGCCTAGGTAGTAAGTCTCACGCAAAAAACTGGAAAATTAGTAAAATCTCACGCATCGTCATGAATAATTTGTTGCTCCTACCCCCCCCCCCCCGCTTTTCGCATTCTCGAGCGCCGTGGCTCAAAAGATCATGGTACAAAATTAACATTTGAGTCGGCAAATCCCGGTACGCCTCTGTCTCACGCCAAGCAATTCCAAAAAGTTGACAATATTTGCGGTGAGCTTTTGCGAGTTGAGCGGTGAACATAAAGCGATGGTTTGGTACTACAGTCATGGTACAATTAGGAACGCACCATTAGATTCTCAGGGGGGTAGGAAGTTGGGTCGGGGAAAGAAATTTTGTTGCCGCCGCTGAACTAGGCGGCGAAGTTTGTGAAGGCGGCGGCAAGGTTTTTTTTTTAATTTCATGCATTTATACACAGTTAGGTGGGGGAAGTTTTGGGTTGTTTTAGTATTGGTAGGGATTTTTTTGCTCAAAATTTCATACCCTCCCCCTCCGAGAATTCTAATGGTGCGTCCATATTTTTGCCAATAATGTAGTTTCTGATGAGGAGCATTGTAGACACCCAGTTGGTCGTGAGCAATTATTTTTTATTTTGAACATAATTGGATAAAATTACTTGAGTCGCAAGGGTTTTACACGGTCGGTCGGGTTACCAGAAATTTTTTATTAGGCTTTATATAATGATAAAAAATGAGCAAATTCACGAAAAACATTGCTATTTAAAAGCTATATTAGGTTATTGTTTCTTCACTAACTCATAACTGTGACATTTTTTTTTTTTCACCCTTGACATCAAATTTATTTTTTTTGTCAGTGGAGCAATTTTTTTTGCCAGTGGATCAATTTTTTTGTTGCTCAGATGGCTTTACAATTTTTTTTCAAAAATATACCAAGCCTCCCTTGATATCTAATGGTGCGCCCTTACACATAAAAAACGTGGTTTTATACAGGGACCGAATTTGCGTGTGGTCGAGTTGCCTTGGACCGTGTCCTTGATTGAAATGCCCAGGACTGGTTCATCGATCGGCAAACATAACAGGTGTTATCTGAATGAGGTAATCTCTTACCTACTAAGTGACTGTCCAGTCATAAATCACCAGAATTTACGTGTGTACGATAATCTGATAGGTTGAGATTATTTTCCACGATGTGACAGCTACAATAAGCGGCACTGTAAGCAGCGCTGAATTAGGCTCCAGATATCATCTTATTTTTGAGGATCGTATGTAACAAAGATGTCAAAAGGTAGGGTTTAACTCAATTAAGCTTATAATGGCACGCTTATGAAAGTTTGTTGTGAACCATCCGGCATTTTATCAATGTTTACATGCCGGCGCAACTTTGTGTACCGGAAGCCCCACGAAATCATATAGCTCCGGTCTCTAACGCAAATCAAAGATTTGCGTTAGAGAATATGCTCGAACAACCATTTCCCCTCGTCAGAATGGTCAGAATTAAGTTTGATTGCATGTTTTGGGCTATATTGGTAAGTATGATTCTTTGTGTACATAAATATTCGATTCTTTCTTGGTCTGAGCCCGGGTCGTGAAGATGTGGATAATTATTATTTCACATGCATGCATGATGCATGCCATGTCGTCAGTACATGTAGCTGTCAGCCGTGTCGATCGCAATATCATGTACCATTATGATACGATGTACCGTATGAATTTTATTTCCTTAGTTTTCCGAACAAATATTTGAATTGGTGGTTTGGGTTTTAATTCTGATGTTTTACAGTACATCCTTTACGTTTCTGAGATAAGATGACTTCCCGGATCCCTACAAAAATGATAATCATGAATTAAAAATGTCATGTCGACTGATCATTACCCCCTCAAGTTGCCCCCCCCATGGCAATTTTGTGTAAATTTCATGATCGTTTACCACCCGAAATTCATTTTTACCCTCAGTGTCCCCTTGCCCGAGAAGTTTAGCCAAGAATTTGCTCACTGAATTCATATTCTAGCTAGAGTTCTCGAGTAAGTGCCCCCCTGGAAAAAAATAATGGAGCTGCCACTGGTGATCAGACAATATGTGCTGCAATTTTCCTTCCCCACAAAGCTATTGTAGATTCACAGATTTTCAGCAATTTTCCTATGCGATTTCCTAATTTTTGCAATCGATTGGTGGTGGTGGTGGTGGGGGGCACATGCCCCCAGTGCCCTTATGATGCGAGGCCACTCATTCTGACTTGCAGTGTACACAATATCATTGTAATTCACTAGCATCTGCAAGGAAACGGTTAAAATTACTTTCTAATTCTATTTAAAAATTTGATGATTAACAGATGATTAACCAACCATGAAACGGCCTAGGGAGGCTTCAGACCGTCGTCACATGGAAAACGGTGACCAGAGAATGTATCCAGTTTTATGCCTTCAGCTTGCGAAATACCTCGACTTCATCAACGTAGCACCAATGATAATACCAGAAATCCCAATCCTCTCTCCTTCAAAAGTACTATCAAAAAACGGTACATTTTTTTGTACCATCATATCATAATGGATTGCTTCCAGCAAAAGTTCTTCCCGAAGACTACACCCAACAACTGGAACTCCCTTCAAGGAAGACTCTTGAGCTGCATATCATCACAATACAAATGTAGCAAAATATTTTTGGCACCAGGGGACCCCCAAAATGACAAAATCACACTTGCGGTTGAATAAATGACCAACTTTGGGTGCTCATAACTTGAAAAGGAAAACAGACATCTGAAATTTTAGAAATCTGAAAATATGACATAAGGTTAGCTAGAATCCAAGATTGCAGCTTTATATCTGTTTAGAACATGAAGATATGAGCCACCAAAGTTGGTAAAAATCACCAATGACACTCGCGAGTGCCAAAAAGGGGGATCCGGGCCAAACTTCAAAGGGCCATTTCTCGAAAACGACATGGCCTATGAAGCCAAATTTTTGTATGGGTTCATTGTGTGGCCACAAAAGATTATGTCATCAACATCTGAGAGGGTCACCTGGGAACTTTTCAGAATATTGGTTGATTTGACATGGACTGACCCATGAATGGGAATTGAACCAATCGTATATCATTGTGTAAAACTACACACCGGTAATTCTCCCTTTCATGTCTAATTGCCATGGCTCCCCTTGCATATTGCATATTGTGGAACCGTGCAATGGACGAATAGATGCAGTAGTTGTGGTAGGTCCCCCTACATGTACGTGTAATTTTCTATGAATTCTGTGAAAAAGGTGGAACATTGTGGTTTTAAAATATTATTGTGTTGCCCGCCATGACCGGTACCGACCCAAATTTTTAAACATTCCAGTGCAAAAGAATACTGAATAGGGATGTACCATTTGACTTCCATGGGGGGCTGGAACTTAAGTTCGGGTCGGCTAGATTTTTTTTGCACTAGGTATTGGCAAGGATTTATAGTGATAGTGCGGAAAGTTTAAATTTTGTGCTCGTGTAGTGGGGCACAGTGTAATTTACCCATTAGCAACTTCAAAGTAATGCGCCATATAGCTCCAAAGCTGCAGCACCCATATTTATCCAACAGTCTTAATATGTTGTAAAATCACTCATGAACTTTTATGTTCATTTATTTTTCAGATTCAAATTATTGTTAAACTATTCAAATGCTTATATTTACCCCATAACGTATTTGAGATTAAACATTGACTTTGTTGTATATTTTACACCCTGCTACGATTGGTACACTCAGTCAGCAGTACTAGTGTTTATGCATGCAGCGCGTGCATAGCTGAACCCCGTTCCCACACACACACCCCCCACACACAGCGGCCATGCGAAAGATGGATTTTTAATGTCACAAAAAAACAAAAGATCTGCCTAATTTGCAACGGATCCGCCTCACAAGCTTCAGCGCATTGAACGCTACGATAATACACAATGTTAATTTGAGATAGACAGTGACATTCATAATAACAAAAAATAAATATTTGCAATTAAAAACTCGTGTTTTTGAACGATTCTGAATTTTATCAATGAAAATGCAGCGATGACGTCATTGGGTTAACGATTTTTCAACTGCTGATTGGTTGATTGCGTCACTGTCTGTGATCTGTGCATGCACGGTACGGTCCATACGGAATGATTTTTCGTATGGGTAAAATACACTGTGTGGGGGAAGGTTTAAAAAAAGTCAAATAGTGCGTCCCTACAATATTGAGCCTATATTTTGCAATTTTTTTCAGGATGAAACTGTTGTCTTTTAAATATGGTACCGATTTGCTCATTTTGGTGAGGGCGCCCAAGTACCCTAGGCCCTCTTCCCAATAATCTAAGGTAACATTAATAATTTAGGATAAAATTCATAATTTTAAAATAATATTCATAATTTTAGGTATAATTGAAAATGTAAGGTAGAATTCATGTAAAAATGTATGCATTTCAAAATCTTGAGGGATGCACCCACCCCTTCAGCATTTCACGTTCCGCCTCAGGCCAAAACATTTGGGCCCCCAGTATTAAATATGTGTTGCATAAAAAATACACTCATGTACATTGAACATTAAAAAATATAACTGCAATTAAATATTAAGTGTGGAATCAATGTGTCTTTCAGTGTGTTGCAGTTAGTAGTGTAGCCTGAACTTGTTCAAAGAGCGGGCAGGTATGGGGAGGTAATGATCAGAAATCAGAAACAGAAAGAGCCTAAAATTAGTGGGCAGCTTTCCCCCTTGCACCCTGGCTATGCAACTTTTGTGTTGTACAGTATTGAGTAACTAATATTTGTTGTCCAACAAGGTTAAGGGCTGGTGCAATAATTATACATTGTATATGACCTCGCGGGTGAATAATTAACCGATTGGAGGGTATATATGCATGCACCGCTCATGAAATATTTATAGAGGGATCTGGATTCACTTTTTGAAAATTATCCTTCCCACCCTTACAAATAATTATTACACAGCCCAGTAAATGGAACATTTTGCTGGGGTCAGATACCTCCACAACACCAACACGCCCCAGCTAGGTTTGTGGTCTATGACCACCATTTGCCACTAGTTACACAGCCGTGACGTTTAGTCATTACACAGCCGTGACGTTTAGTCACGGCTGTGTCTTTTTTCTTACAGGTTCTTTCTGCCGACCACTACATTTGCTCTAGCACTCACATGCTTACACCGATTTGGACCTAACTTGGTCACAATCATCATTGACCATGCCCCTACATGTCACATGAAATTCGTGGGGTCAAAGGTCACGCTGGGGTCATAGGGGTCAAAAACGTGATTTCAACTAAAAATGCTTCTTCTCCTACAGATTGCGTATGACGGTGAACCCACTTGCACACATGCATTACTATTACCCAGTGTCTATGGGGTCCTCACAGATTTGGGGTCAAAGGTCATTAAGGGGTCACTTCCGGTATAAAACGAAAAACCTTCAAAAATTTTTATTTGCTAAGAAAAACATAGGACAGTAACGGTATGTTCACACATAAATTGTAATTACCCTGTGTATATGTGGTATTTTTTATTTAGGGTCAAAGGTCATTAAGGGGCCACTTCCGGTACAAAACGAAATACCTTTAAAATGCTTCTTCTCCCACAAATTACGTCGGACAGTAACACCACTTGCATACATGCATTGTTATTATCCAGTGTCTATGGGGTCCTCGCAGATTTGGGGTCAAAGGTCATTAAGGGGTCACTTCCGGTATAAAACGAAAAACCGTCAAAAATTTGTATTTGCTAAGAAAAACATAGGACAGTAACGGTATGTTCACACATGAATTGTGGGTACCCAATTCATATGTGGTATTTTTTTATTTGGGGTCAAATGTCATTAAGGGGTCACTTCCGGTCTGAGACGAAAAACCTTCAAATGCCCCTTCTGTCACAAGTAACATAGCAAAGTGGTGCCACATGCACCCATGCATTGACATTAGCCAATGTCTATGGCCGTTTTCATATATTTTGGGGTCAAAGGTCATTAGGGGTAACAACACGGCTGTGTTCGTGGGTTAGACCACAGCTTAGTCTAGTTCTTCTTTCTTTCTGGCAACCAGCTCTAGCTCCGCAAGGCATTGGCAGATTTCAACCATACTTGACCCAAATGACCATTGGGCTAGTCCAAAACTTCCATTTGACTTTGACCTGGCTGTGACGTGACCTTTGACCTAGCTGCAATGGTCAAAAACGTGATTTTTTCCCTTTTTCTTAGCAAAACGTGACATTTTGCGTGACTTGTCACGTTTTGCCCTAGCTCTGTTATGCTTTGACCGATTTTGACCATACTCCAAGAAAAACATAGGACAGTAACGGTATGTTCACACATGAATTGTGGGTACCCAATTCATATGTGGTATTTTTTTATTTGGGGTCAAATGTCATTAAGGGGTCACTTCCGGTCTGAGACGAAAAACCTTCAAAATGCCCTTCTGCCACAAGTAACATAGCAAAGTGGTGCCACATGCACCCATGCATTGACATTAGCCAATATCTATGGCCGTTTTCATATATTTTGGGGTCAAAGGTCATTAGGGGTAACAACACGGATGTGTTCGTGGGTTAGACCACAGCTTAGTCTAGTTCTTTACACAGCCGTGACGTTAGTCACGGCTGTGTCTTTTTTCTTACAGGTTCTTTCTTTCTGCCGACCACTACATTTGCTCTAGCACTTACATGCTCACACCGATTTTGACCTAACTTGGTCACAACCATCATTGACCATGCCCCTACATGTCCTATGAAACTCGTGGGGTCAAAGGTCACGCAGGGGTCATAGGGGTCAAAAACGTGATTTCAACTAAAATGCTTCTTCTCTCACAGATTACGTAGGACAGTGACACCACTTGCACACATGCATTGTTATTATCCAGTGTCTATAGGGTCCTCACAGATTTGGGGTCAAAGGTCATTAAGGGGTCACTTCCGGTATAAAACGAAAAAACTTCAATTTTTTTTTTTTTTTAAGAAAAACATAGGACAGTAACGGTATGTTCACACATAAATTGTAGTTACCCTGTGTATATGTGGTATTTTTTTAATTTAGGGTCAAAGGTCATTTAGGGGCCACTTCCGGTATAAAACGAAATACCTTTAAAATGCTTCTTCTCCCACAAATTACGTAGGACAGTGACACCACTTGCACACATGAATTGTTATTACCCAGTGTTTATGGGGTGAACACAAATTAGGGGTCAAAGGTCATTAAGGGGTCACTTTCGGTATAAAACGAAAACCTTCAAAAAATTTTATTTGCTAAGAAAAACAGGACAGTAACAGTATGTTCACACATAAATTGTAGTTACCCTGTGTATATGTGGTATTTTTTAATTTAGGGTCAAAGGTCATTGAGGGGCCACTTCTGGTATAAAACGAAAAACCTTCAAAAAATTTTATTTGCTAAGAAAAACATAGGACAGTAACAGTATGTTCACACATGAATTGTGGTTACCCAATTCATATGTGGTATTTTTTTATTTCGGGTCAAAGGTCATTAAGGGGTCACTTCCGACCTGAGACGAAAAACCTTCAAAATGCCCCTTCTGCCACAAATAACATAGCAAAGTGATGCCACGTGCACCCATGCATTGACATTAGCCAATGTCTATGGGGTTTTCATATATTTTGGGGTCAAAGGTCATTGGGGGTTACAACACGGCTGTGTTCGTGGTCTTAGACCACAGCTAAGTCTAGTTACACAGCCGTGACGTTAGTCACGGCTGTGTCTTTTTTCTTACAGGTTCTTTCTTTCTTTCTGCCGACCACTACATTTGCTCTAGCACTCACATGCTTACACCGATTTGGACCTAACTTGGTCACAATCATCATTGACCATGCCCCTACATGTCACATGAAACTCGTGGGGTCAAAGGTCACGCTGGGGTCATAGGGGTCAAAAACGTGATTTCAACTCAAAATGCTTCTTCTCCTACAGATTACGTATGACGGTGACCCCACTTGCACACATGCATTACTATTACCCAGTGTCTATGGGGTCCTCACAGATTTGGGGTCAAAGGTCATTAAGGGGTCACTTCCGGTATAAAACGAAAAACCGTCAAAAATTTGTATTTGCTAAGAAAAACATAGGACAGTAACGGTATGTTCACACATAAATTGTAATTACCCTGTGTATATGTGGTATTTTTTTATTTAGGGTCAAAGGTCATTAAGGGGCCACTTCAGGTACAAAACGAAATACCTTTAAAATGCTTCTTCTCCCACAAATTACGTAGGACAGTAACACCACTTGCATACATGCATTGTTATTACCCAGTGTCTATGGGGTCCTCACAGATTTGGGGTCAAAGGTCATTAAGGGGTCACTTCCGGTATAAAACGAAAAACCTTCAATTTTTTTATTTGCTAAGAAAAACATAGGACAGTAACGGTATGTTCACACATGAATTGTGGGTATCCAATTCATATGTGGTATTTTTTTATTTGGGGTCAAACGTCATTAAGGGGTCACTTCCGGTATAAAACGAAAAACCGTCAAAATTTTTTATTTGCTAAGAAAAACATAGGACAGTAATGGCATGTTCACACATGAATTGTGGGTACCCAATTCATATGTGGTATTTTTTAATTGGGGTCAAATGTCATTAAGGGGTCACTTCCGGTCTGAGACGAAAAACCTTCAAAATGCCCTTTCTGTCACAAGTAACATAGCAAAGTGGTGCCACATGCACCCATGCATTGACATTAGCCAATGTCTATGGGCGTTTTCATATATTTTGGGGTCAAAGGTCATTAGGGGTAACAACACGGCTGTGTTCGTGGGTTAGACCACAGCTTAGTCTAGTTACACAGCCGTGACGTTAGTCACGGCTGTGTCTTTTTTCTTACAGGTTCTTTCTTCTTTCTTCTTTCTGCCGACCACTACATTTGCTCTAGCACTTACATGCTTACACCGATTTTTACCTAGCTTGGTCACAACCATCATTGACCATGCCCCTACATGTCATATGAAACTCGTGGGGTCAAAGGTCACGCAGGGGTCATAGGGGTCAAAAACGTGATTTCAACTCAAAATGCTTCTTCTCTCACAGATTACATAGGACAGTGACACCACTTGCACACATGCATTGTTATTATCCAGTGTCTATGGGGTCCTCACAGATTTGGGGTCAAAAGGTCATTAAGGGGTCACTTCCGGTATAAAACGAAAAACTTCAAATTTTTTTATTTGCTAAGAAAAACATAGGACAGTAACAATATGTTCACACATAAATTGTTGTTACCCTGTGTATATGTGGTATTTTTTTATTTAGTGTCAAAGGTCATTAAGGGGCCACTTCCGGTATAAAACGAAATACCTTTAAAATGCTTCTTCTCCCACAAATTACGTAGGACAGTGACACCACTTGCACACATAAATTGTTATACCCAGTGTCTATGGGGTCCTCACAGATTTGGGGTCAAAGGTCATTAAGGGGTCATTTCCGGTATAAAACGAAAAACCTTCAAACATTTTTATTTGCTAAGAAAAACATAGGACAGTAACGGTATGTTCACACATGAATTGTGGTTACCCAATTCATACGTGGTATTTTTCTTATTTGGGGTCAAAGGTCATTAAGGGGTCACTTCCGGTCTGAGACGAAAAACCTTCAAAATGCCCCTTCTGCCACAAATAACATAGCAAAGTTGTGCCACGTGCACCCATGCATTGACATTAGCCAATGTCTATGGGCGTTGTCATATATTTTGGGGTTAAAGGTCATTAGGGGTCAAAACACGGCTGTGTTCGTGGTCTTAGACCACAGCTAATTCTTCTTCTTTACACAGCCGTGACGTTAGTCACGGCTGTGTCTTTTTTCTTACAGGTTCTTTACACAGCCGTGACGTTAGTCACGGCTGTGTCTTTTTTCTTACAGGTTCTTTCTTCTTCTTCTTCTTTCTTCTGCCGACCACTTCATTTGCTCTAGCACTTACATGCTTACTTCGATTTTAACCTAACTTGGTCACAACCATTATTGACCATGCCCCTACATGTCATATGAAACTCGTGGGGTCAAAGGTCACGCAGGGGTCATAGGGTCAAAAACGTGATTTCAACTCAAAATGCTTCTTCTCTCACAGATTACGTAGGACAGTGACACCACTTCCACACATGCATTGTTATTATCTTGTGTCTATGGGGTCCTCACAGACTTGGGGTCAAAGGTCATTAAGGGGTCACTTCCGGTATAAAACGAAAAAACTTCAATTTTTTTTATTTGCTAAGAAACACATAAATTGTAGTTACCCTGTGTATATGTGGTATTTTTTAATTTAGGGTCAAATGTCATTTAGAGGCCACTTCCGGTATAAAACGAAATACCTTTAAAATGCTTCTTCTCCCACAAATTACGTAGGACAGTGACACCACTTGCACACATGAATTGTTATTACCCAGTGTCTATGGGGTCCTCACAGATTTGGGGTCAAAGGTCATTAAGGGGTCACTTCCGGTATAAAACGAAAAACCTTCAAAAAATTTTATTTGCTAAGAAAAACATAGGACAGTAACGGTACGTTCACACATGAATTGTGGTTACCAAATTCATATGTGGTATATTTTTTATTTCGGGTCAAAGGTCATTAAGGGGTCACTTCCGACCTGAGATGAAAAACCTTCAAAATGCCCCTTCTGCCACAAATAACATAGCAAAGTGATGCCACGTGCACCCATGCATTGACATTAGCCAATGTCTATGGGGTTTTCATATATTTTGGGGTCAAAGGTCATTGGGGGTTACAACACGGCTGTGTTCGTGGTCTTAGACCACAGCTAAGTCTAGTTCTTCTTTCTTCTTTCTTTCTTCTTTCTGCCGACCACTACATTTGCTCTAGCACTTACATGCTTACACCGATTTTGACCTAACTTGGTCACAACCATCATTGCCATGCCCCTACATGTCATATGAAACTCGTGGGGTCAAAGGTCACGCAGGGGTCATAGGGGTCAAAAACGTGATTTCAACTCAAAATGCTTCTTCTCTCACAGATTACGTAGGACAGTGACACCACTTGCACACATGCATTGTTATTATGCAGTGTCTATGGGGTCCTCACAGATTTGGGGTCAAAGGTCATTAAGGGGTCACTTCCGGTATAAAACGAAAAATTTTCAATTTTTTTTATTTGCTAAGTAAAACATAGGACAGTAACGGTATGTTCACACATAAATTGTAGTTACCCTGTGTATATGTGGTATTTTTTATTTAGGGTCAAAGGTCATTAAGGGGCCACTTCCGGTATAAAACGAAATACCTTTAAAATGCTTTTCTCCCACAAATTACGTAGGACAGTGACACCACTTGCACACATGCATTGTTATTACCCAGTGTCTATGGGGTCCTCACAGATTTGGGGTCAAAGGTCATTAAGGGGTCACTTCCGGTATAAAACGAAAAAACTTCAAAAATTTGTATTTGCTAAGAAAAACATAGGACAGTAACGGTATGTTAACACATGAATTGTGGTTACCCAATTCATATGTGGTATTTTTTATTTGGGGTCAAAGGTCATTAAGGGTCACTTCCGGTATGAGACGAAAAACCTTCAAAATGCCCCTTCTGCCACAAATAACATAGCAAAGTGGTGCCACGTGCACCCATGCATTGACATTAGCCAATGTCTATGGGCGTTTTCATATATTTTGGGGTCAAAGGTCATTAGGGATAACAACACGGCTGTGTTCGTGGTCTTAGACCACAGCTTAGTCTAGTTTCTTCTTCTTTCTTCTTTCTGCCGACCACTACATTTGCTCTAGCACTTACATGCTTTCACCGATTTTGACCTAACTTGGTCACAACCATTATTGACCATGCCCCTACATGTCATATGAAACTCGTGGGGTCAAAGGTCACGCAGGGGTCATAGGGGTCAAAAACGTGATTTCAACTCAAAATGCTTCTTCTCCTACAGATTACGTATGACGGTGACCCCACTTGCACACATGCATTACTATTACCCAGTGTCTATGGGGTCCTCACAGATTTGGGGTCAAAGGTCATTAAGGGGTCACTTCCGGTATAAAACGAAAAACCTTCAAAAATTTTTATTTGCTAACAAAAACATAGGACAGTAACGGTATGTTCACACATAAATTGTAATTACCCTGTGTATATGTGGTATTTTTGTATTTAGGGTCAAAGGTCATTAAGGGCCACTTCCGGTACAAAACGAAATACCTTTAAAATGCTTCTTCTCCCACAAATTACGTAGGACAGTAACACCACTTGCATACATGCATTGTTATTATCCAGTGTCTATGGGGTCCTCACAGATTTGGGGTTAAAGGTCATTAAGGGGTCACTTCCGGTATAACACGAAAAACCGTCAAAATTTTTATTTGCTAAGAAAAACATAGGACAGTAACGGTATGTTCACACATGAATTGTGGATACCCAATTCATATGTGGTATTTTTTTATTTGGGGTCAAACGTCATTAAGGGGTCACTTCCGGTATAAAACGAAAAACCGTCAAAATTTTTTATTTGCTAAGAAAAACATAGGACAGTAACGGTATGTTCACACATGAATTGTGGGTACTCAATTCATATGTGGTATTTTTTATTTGGGGTCAAATGTCATTAAGGGGTCACTTCCGGTCTGAGACGAAAAACCTTCAAAATGCCCCTTCTGCCACAAGTAACATAGCAAAGTGGTGCCACATGCACCCATGCATTGACATTAGCCAATGTCTATGGCCGTTTTCATATATTTTGGGGTCAAAGGTCATTAGGGGTAACAACACGGCTGTGTTCGTGGGTTAGACCACAGCTTAGTCTAGTTCTTCTTTACACAGCCTTGACGTTAGTCACGGCTGTGTCTTTTTTCTTACAGGTTCTTTCTTCTTTCTTCTTTCTTTCTTCTTTCTGCCGACCACTTCATTTGCTCTAGCACTTACATGCTTACACCGATTTTGACCTTACTTGGTCACAACCATCATTGACCATGCCCCTACATGTCATATGAAACTCGTGGGGTCAAAGGTCACGCAGAGGTCATAGGGGTCAAAAACGTGATTTCAACTAAAAATGCTTCTTCTCTCACAGATTACGTAGGACAGTGACACCACTTGCACACATGCATTGTTATTATCCAGTGTCTATAGGGTCCTCACAGATTTGGGGTCAAAGGTCATTAAGGGGTCACTTCCGGTATAAAACGAAAAAACTTCAATTTTTTTTTATTTGCTAAGAAAAACAGGACAGTAACGGTATGTTCACACATAAATTGTAGTTACCCTGTGTATATGTGGTATTTTTTTAATTTAGGGTCAAAGGTCATTTAGGGGCCACTTCCGGTATAAAACGAAAAACTTTCAAATTTTTTTTATTTGCTAAGACAAACATAGGACAGTAACGGTATGTTCACACATAAATTGTAGTTATCCTGTGTATATGTGGTATTTTTATATTTAGGGTCAAAGGTCATTAAGGGGCCACTTCCGGTATAATACGAAATACGTTTAAAATGCTTCTTCTCCCACAAATTACGTAGGACAGTGACACCACTTGCACACATGCATTGTTATTACCCAGTGTCTATGGGGTCCTCACAGATTTGGGATCAAAGGTCATTAAGGGGTCACTTCCGGTATAAAACGAAAAACCTTCAAATTTTTTATTTGCTAAGAAAAACATAGGACAGTAACGGTATGTTCACACATGAATTGTGGGTACCCAATTCATATGTGGTATTTTTTATTTGGGGTCAAATGTCATTAAGGGTCACTTCCGGTATAAAACGAAAAACCGTCAAATTTTTTTATTTGCTAAGAAAACATTGGACAGTAACGAGTATGTTCACACATGAATTGTGGGTACCCAATTCATATGTGGTATTTTTTTTTATTTAGGGTCAAATGTCATTAAGGGGTCACTTCCGGTCTGAGACGAAAAACCTTCAAAATGCCCCTTCTGCCACAAGTAACATAGCAAAGTGGTGCCACATGCACCCATGCATTGACATTAGCCAATGTCTATGGCCGTTTTCATATATTTTGGGGTCAAAGGTCATTAGGGGTAACAACACGGCTGTGTTCGTGGGTTAGACCACAGCTTATTCTTTCTTCTTTCTTTACACAGCCGTGACGTTAGTCACGGCTGTGTCTTTTTTCTTACAGTTTCTTTCTTTCTTCTTTCTTCTTTTTTTACACAGCCGTGACGTTAGTCACGGCTGTGTCTTTTTTCTTACAGGTTCTTTCTTCTTCTTCTTCTTCTTCTTCTTCTTCTTCTTCTTCTTCTTCTTCTTCTTCTTCTTCTTCTTCTTTCTTCTGCCGACCACTACATTTGCTCTAGCACTTACATGCTTGCACCGATTTTGGCCTGACTTGGGTCAAAGGTCATTAAGGGGCTTCCGGCCTCTAGCACTTACATGCTTACACCGATTTTGACCTTACTTGGTCACAACCATCATTGACCATGCCCCTACATGTCATATGAAACTCGTGGGGTCAAAGGTCACGCAGAGGTCATAGGGGTCAAAAACGTGATTTCAACTAAAAATGCTTCTTCTCTCACAGATTACGTAGGACAGTGACACCACTTGCACACATGCATTGTTATTATCCAGTGTCTATAGGGTCCTCACAGATTTTGGGTCAAAAGGTCATTAAGGGGTCACTTCCGGTATAAAACGAAAACTTTCAAATTTTTTTATTTGCTAAGACAAACATAGGACAGTAACGGTATGTTCACACATAAATTGTAGTTATCCTGTGTATATGTGGTATTTTTATATTTAGGGTCAAAGGTCATTAAGGGGCCACTTTCGGTATAATACGAAATACGTTTAAAATGCTTCTTCTCCCACAAATTACGTAGGACAGTGACACCACTTGCACACATGCATTGTTATTACCCAGTGTCTATGGGGTCCTCACAGATTTGGGATCAAAGGTCATTAAGGGGTCACTTCCGGTATAAAACGAAAAACCTTCAATTTTTTTTTATTTGCTAAGAAAAACATAGGACAGTAACGGTATGTTCACACATGAATTGTGGGTACCCAATTCATATGTGGTATTTTTTATTTGGGGTCAAATGTCATTAAGGGTCACTTCCGGTATAAAACGAAAAACCGTCAAATTTTTTTAGTTGCTAAGAAAAACATTGGACAGTAACGTATATGTTCACACATGAATTGTGGGTACCCAATTCATATGTGGTATTTTTTTATTTAGGGTCAAATGTCATTAAGGGGTCACTTCCGGTCTGAGACGAAAAACCTTCAAAATGCCCCTTCTGCCACAAGTAACATAGCAAAGTGGTGCCACATGCACCCATGCATTGACATTAGCCAATGTCTATGGCCGTTTTCATATATTTTGGGGTCAAAGGTCATTAGGGGTAACAACACGGCTGTGTTCGTGGGTTAGACCACAGCTTAGTCTAGTTCTTCTTTCTGCCGACCACTTCATTTGCTCTAGCACTTACATGCTTACACCGATTTTGACCTAACTTGGTCATAACCATCATTGACCATGCCCCTACATGTCATATGAAACTCGTGGGGTCAAAGGTCACGCAGGGGTCATAGGGGTCAAAAACGTGATTTCAACTCAAAATGCTTCTTCTCTCACAGATTACATAGGACGGTGACACCACTTGCACACATGAATTGTTATTATCCCGTGTCTATGGGGTCCTCACAGATTTGGGGTCAAAGGTCATTAAAGGGTCACTTCCGGTATAAAACGAAAAATCTTCAAAAATTTTTATTTGCTAAGAAAAACATAGGACAGTAACGGTATGTTCACACATAAATTGTAGTTACCCTGTGTATATGTGGTATTTTTTATTTAGGGTCAAAGGTCATTAAGGGGCCACTTCCGGTATAAAACGAAATACCTTTAAAATGCTTCTTCTCCGACAAATTACGTAGGACAGTGACAGCACTTGCACACATGCATTGTTATTACCCAGTGTCTATGGGGTCCTCACAGATTTGGGGTCAAAGGTCATTAAGGGGTCACTTCCGGTATAAAACGAAAAATCTTCAAAATTTTTTATTTGCTAAGAAAAACATAGGACAGTAACGGTATGTTCACACATACATTGTAGTTACACTGTGTATATGTGGTATTTTTTTATTAAGTGTCAAAGGTCATTAAGGGGCCACTTCCGGTACAAAACGAAATACCTTTTAAATGCTTCTTCTCCCACAAATTACGTAGGACAGTAACACCACTTGCATACATGCATTGTTATTACCCAGTGTCTATGGGGTCCTCACAGATTTGGGGTCAAAGGTCATTAAGGGGTCACTTCCGGTATAAAACGAAAAACCTTCAATTTTTTTTATTTGCTAAGAAAAACATAGGACAGTAACGGTATGTTCACACATGAATTGTGGGTACCCAATTCATATGTGGTATTTTTTATTTGGGGTCAAATGTCATTAAGGGGTCACTTCCGGTCTGAGACGAAAAACCTTCAAAATGCCCCTTCTGCCACAAGTAACATAGCAAAGTGGTGCCACATGCACCCATGCATTGACATTAGCCAATGTCTTTGGCCGTTTTCATATATTTTGTGGTCAAAGGTCATTAGGGGTAACAACACGGCTGTGTTCGTGGGTTAGACCACAGCTTAGTCTAGTTACACAGCCGTGACGTTAGTCACGGCTGTGTCTTTTTTCTTACAGGTTCTTACACAGCCGTGACGTTAGTCACGGCTGTGTCTTTTTTCTTACAGGTTCTTTCTTTCTTTCTTTCTTCTGCCGACCACTACATTTGCTCTAGCACTTACATGCTTGTACCGATTTTGACCTAACTTGGTCACAACCATCATTGACCATGCCCCTATATGTCATATGAAACTCGTGGGGTCAAAGGTCAAGCAGGGGTCATAGGGGTCTAAAACGTGATTTCAACTCAAAATGCTTCTTCTCTCACAGATTACGTAGGAGAGTGACATCACTTGCACACATGCATTGTTATTATCCAGTGTCTATGGGGTCCTCACAGATTTGGGGTCAAAAGGTCATTAAGGGGTCACTTCCGGTATAAAACGAAAAACCTTCAAAAATTGTATTTGCTAAGAAAAACATAGGACAGTAACGGTATGTTCACAAATAAATTGTAGTTACTCTGTGCATATGTGGTATTTTTTAATTTAGGGTCAAAGGTCATTAAGGGGCTACTTCCGGTATAAAACGAAATTTCTTTAAAATGCTTCTTCTCCCACAAATTACGTATGACAGTGACGCCACTTGCACACATGCATTGTTATTACCCAGTGTCTATGGGGTCCTCACAAATTTGGAATCAAAGGTCATTAAGGGGTCACTTCCGGTATAAAACGAAAAACCTTCAAAAATTTGTATTTGCTAAGAAAAACATTGGACAGTAACGGTATGTTCACAAATAAATTGAAGTTACTCTGTGCATATGTTGTATTTTTTAATTTAGGGTCAAAGGTCATTAAGGGGCTACTTCCGGTATAAAACGAAATTCCTTTAAAATGCTTCTTCTCCCACAAATTACGTATGACAGTGACGCCGCTTGCACACATGCATTGTTTTTACCCAGTGTCTATGGGGTCCTCACAAATTTGGAATCAAAGGTCATTAAGGGGTCACTTCCGGTATAAAACGAAAAACCTTCAACATTTTTTATTTGCTAAGAAAAACATTGGAGGGTGATGGTATATTCACACGTGAATTGTGTTTACCTATTGTACATGTGGTATTTTTTCATTTGGGGTCAAAGGTCATTAAGGGGTCACTTCCGGTCTGAGACGAAAAAACCTTAAAAATGCCCCTTTCTGCCACAAATAACATAGCAAAGTGGTTCCACTTGGACCCATACATTGACATTAGCCAATGTCTATGGGCGTTTTATATATTTTGAGGTCAAAGGTCATTAAGGCGTCAAAACACGGCTGTGTTCGTGGTCTTAGACCACAGCTAAGTCTAGTTTCTTCTTTCTTCTTCTTCTGCCGACCACTACATTTGCTCTAGCACTTACATACTTACACCGATTTTGACGTAACTTAGTCACAACCATCATTGACCATGCCCCTACATGTCACATGAAACTCGTGGGGTCAAAGGTCACGCAGGGGTCATAGGGGTCAAAAACGTGATTTCAACTCAAAATGCTTCTTCTCTCACAGATTACGTAGGACAGTGACACCACTTGCACACATGCATTGCCATTATCCAGTGTCTATGGGGTCCTCACAGATTTGGGGTCAAAGGTCATTAAGGGGTCACTTCCGGTATAAAACGAAAAACCTTCAATTTTTTTATTAGCTAAGAAAAACATAGGACAGTAACGGTATGTTCACACATAAATTGTAGTTACCCTGTGTATATGTGGTATTTTTTTTATTTAGGGTCAAAAGGTCATTAAGGGGCCACTTCCGGTACAAAACGAAATACCTTTAAAATGCTTCTTCTCCCACAAATTACGTAGGACAGTAACGCCACTTGCATAAATGCATTGTTATTACGCAGTGTCTATGGGGTTCTCACAGATTTGGAGTCAAAGGTCATTAAGGGGTCACTTCCGGTATAAAACGAAAAACCTTCATTTTTTTTTATTTGCTAAGAAAAACATAGGACAGTAACGGTATGTTCACAAATGAATTGTGGGTACCCAATTCATATGTGGTATTTTTTATTTGGGGTCAAATGTCATTCAAGGGTCACTTCCGGTGTAAAACGAAAAACCGTCAAAATGTTTTATTTGCTAAGAAAAACATAGGACAGTAACGGTATGTTCACACATGAATTGTGGGTACCCAATTCATATGTGGTATTTTTTTATTTGGGGCCAAATGTCATTAAGGGGTCACTTCCGGTCTGAGACGAAAAACCTTCAAAATGCCCCTTCTGCCACCAGTAACATAGCAAAGTGGTGCCACATGCACCCATGCATTGACATTAGCCAATGTCTATGGCCGTTTTCATATATATTTTGGGGTCAAAGGTCATTAGGGGTAACAACACGGCTGTGTTCGTGGGTTAGACCACAGCTTAGTCTAGTTCTTCTTTCTGCCGACCACTACATTTGCTCTAGCACTTACATGCTTACACCGATTTTAACCTAACTTGGTCACAACCATCATTGACCATGCCCCTACATGTCGTATGAAACTCGTGGGGTCAAATGTCACGCTGGGGTCATAGAGGTCAAAAACGTGATTTCAACTCAAAATGCTTCTTCTCCTACAGATTACGTATGACGGTGACCCCACTTGCACACATGCATTGCTATTACCCAGTGTCTATGGGGTCCTCACAGATTTGGGGTCAAAAGGTCATCAAGGGGTCACTTCCGGTATAAAACGAAAAACCTTCAAAAATTTTTATTTGCTAAGAAAAACATAGGACAGTAACGGTATGTTCACACATAAATTGTAGTTACCCTGTGTATATGTGGTACTTTTTTATTAAGGGTCAAAGGTCATTAAGGGGCCACTTCCGGTTCAAAACGAAATACCTTTAAAATGCTTCTTCTCCCACAAATTACGTAGGACAGTAACACCACTTGCATACGTGCATTGTTATTACCCAGTGTCTATGGGGTCCTCACAGATTTGGGGTCAAAGGTCATTAAGGGGTCACTTCCGGTATAAAACGAAAAACCTTCAAAATTTTTTATTTGCTAAGAAAAACATAGGACAGTAACGGTATGTTCACACATGAATTGTGAGTACCCAATTCATATGTGGTATTTTATTATTTGGGGTCAAATGTCATTAAGGGGTCACTTCCGGTATAAAACGAAAAACCGTCAACATTTTTTATTTGCTAAGAAAAACATAGGACAGTAACGGTATGTTCACACATGAATTGTGGGTACCCAATTCATATGTGTTATTTTTTTATTTGGGGTCAAATGTCATTAAGGGGTCACTTCCGGTATAAAACGAAAAACCGTCAAAAATTTTTATTTGCTAAGAAAAACATAGGACAGTAACGGTATGTTCACACATGAATTGTGGGTACCCAATTCATATGTGGTATTTTTTATTTGGGGTCAAATGTCATTAAGGGGTCACTTCGGTCTGAGACGAAAAACCTTAAAATGCCCCTTCTGCCACGAGTAACATAGCAAAGTGGTGCCACATGCACCCATGCATTGACATTAGCCAATCTCTATGGCCGTTTTCATATATTTTGGGGTCGAAGGTCATTAGGGGTAACAACACGGCTGTGTTCGTGGGTTAGACCACAGCTTAGTCTAGTTTCTTCTTTCTTTCTTTCTGCCGACCACTACATTTGCTCTAGCACTTACATGCTTACACCGATTTTGACCTAACTTGGTCACAACCATTATTGACCATGCCCCTACATGTCATATGAAACTCGTGGGGTCAAAGGTCACGCAGGGTCATAGGGGTCAAAACGTGATTTCAACTCAAAATGCTTCTTCTCTCACAGATTACGTAGGACCGTGACACCACTTGCACACATGCATTGTTATTATCTTGTGTCTATGGGGTCCTCACAGATTTGGGGTCAAAGGTCATTAAGGGGTCACTTCCGGTATAAAATGAAAAAACTTCAAATTTTTTTATTTGCTAAGAAAAACATAGGACAGTAACGGTATGTTCACACATAAATTTTAGTTGCCCTGTGTATATGTGGTATTTTTTAACTTAGGGTCAAAGGTCATTTAGGGGCCACTTCCGGTATAAAACGAAATACCTTTAAAATGCTTCTTCTCCCACAAATTACGTAGGACAGTGACACCACTTGCACACATGAATTGTTATTACCCAGTGTCTATGGGGTCCTCACAGATTTGGGGTCAAAGGTCATTAAGGGGTCACTTCCGGTATAAAACGAAAAACCTTCAAAAATTTTTATTTGCTAAGAAAAACATAGGACAGTAACGGTATGTTCACACATAAATTGTAGTTACCCTGTGTATATGTGGTATTTTTTAATTTAGGGTCAAAAGGTCATTTAGGGGCCACTTCCGGTATAAAACGAAATACCTTTAAAATGCTTCTTCTCCCACAAATTACGTAGGACAGTGACACCACTTGCACACATGAATTGTTATTACCCAGTGTCTATGGGGTCCTCACAGATTTGGGGTCAAAGGTCATTAAGGGGTCACTTCCGGTATAAAACGAAAAACCTTCAAAAATTTTTATTTGCTAAGAAAAACATAGGACAGTAACGGTATGTTCACACATAAATTGTAGTTACCCTGTGTATATGTGGTATTTTTTAATTTAGGGTCAAAGGTCATTTAGGGGCCACTTCCGGTATAAAACGAAATACCTTTAAAATGCTTCTTCTCCCACAAATTACGTAGGACAGTGACACCACTTGCACACATGAATTGTTATTACCCAGTGTCTATGGGGGTCCTCACAGATTTGGGGTCAAAGGTCATTAAGGGGTCACTTCCGGTATAAAACGAAAAACCTTCAAAAAATTTTATTTGCTAAGAAAAACATAGGACAGTAACGGTATGTTCACACATGAATTGTGGTTACCCAATTCATATGTGGTATATTTTTTATTTCGGGTCAAATGTCATTAAGGGGTCACTTCCGGTCTGAGACGAAAAACCTTCAAAATGCCCCTTCTGCCACAAGTAACATACCAAAGTGGTGCCACATGCACCCATGCATTGACATTAGCCAATGTCTATGGCCGTTTTCATATATTTTGGGGTCAAAGGTCATTAGGGGTAACAACACGGCTGTGTTCGTGGGTTAGACCACAGCTTAGTCTAGTTCTTCTTTCTTCTGCCGACCACTACATTTGCTCTAGCACTTACATGCTTACACCGATTTTGACCTAACTTGGTCACAACCATCATTGACCATGCCCCTACATGTCATATGAAACTCGTGGGGTCAAAGGTCACGCAGGGGTCATAGGGGTCAAAAACGTGATTTCAACTCAAAATGCTTCTTCTCTCACAGATTACGTAGGACAGTGACACCACTTGCACACATGCATTGTTACTATCCAGTGTCTATGGGGTCCGCACAGATTTGGGGTCAAAGGTCATTAAGGGGTCACTTCCGGTATAAAACGAAAAACCATCAAAAATTTTTATTTGCTAAGAAAAACATGGGACAGTAACGGTATGTTCACACATAAATTGTAGTTACCCTGTGTATATGTGGTATTTTTTTATTCAGGGTCAAAAGGTCATTAAGGGCCACTTCCGGTATAAAACGAAATACCTTTAAAATGCTTCTTCTCCCACAAATTACGTAGGACAGTGACACCACTTGCACACATGCATTTTTATTACCCAGTGTCTATGGGGTCCTCACAAATTTGGGGTCAAAGGTCATTAAGGGGTCACTTCCGGTATAAAACGAAAAACCTTCAAAATTTCTTATTTGCTAAGAAAAACATAGGACAGTAACGGTATGTTCACACATAAATTGTAGTTACCCTGTGTATATGTGGTATTTTTTTATTTAGGGTCAAAGGTCATTAGGGGCCACTTCCGGTATAAAACGAAATACCTTTAAAATGCTTTTTCTCCCACAAATTACGTAGGACAGTGACACCACTTGCACACATGCATTGTTATTACCCAGTGTCTATGGGGTCCTCACAGATTTGGGGTCAAAGGTTATTAAGGGGTCACTTCCGGTATAAAACGAATTTGGATGGAAAAGGGCGCCTTGCCTTGCCTCTTTTCTTTTCCTTTACGCTCCAGATTTTCTCTTTCATTTTTTGTCAGAGGGGCACTTTTTTCTTTCATTGTTTTGCCTACGCTACTGCCGAAAATGATGTGTTTTGCTATTTGATGGGCCAGATCGCGTGATCGTGAAGTGCAAAATTGTGCAATTTTAGCCTATTTGGGCCCAAAACATGGTGCTTTTCGATGTGTTAAAAAAGTTTCACATGGCAATTATTGCTTTATTTTTTCTTCTATTAGGATTTTTAGGGGGACTGTCCCCCATGGAAAAAAATAGAGGGGGGGGGGACGTGTACCCCGGTTCTCCAAGCTTCCTCCGCTATAATTGTAATGCAACATGATTTAGGGAGCGATCGTTATTTACGACAGGGAGGAATGGGCATTTTGAGGGGGGAACCCGAAATAATTTTTGGGTCTTGAGGGGGGAACGCGAAATTGTTCGTTGAACCAGGAGGGGGGATTGTTAAGTTTTAAATGGAGAAATTCGGGAAAACAAGGGGGAATCCGAAAATTTTGAGCGGACGCGAATTTTTTTCTCGATATTTTTTCCAAAACGCCCATTCCCCCTGCCGTAAATAACGATCAGTCCCTTAGTTGTATATATCAGTGATAATAAATTAATAATCTGTACTACATGAAACATTATTGTAAAAATTGTCAACACTAAAGAAGAGCAAAGATATTGCAGCCTTTTAGTGATTTAAAGAGCAGACCAGAAGGAACTGACACAAACCTCAAAATTAAGTTATAGATAAGACAATTTTTATAACACTTCATATATCTCTGACTAGACTATTGAATGACATATTGATTTATCGAAATACATAAAGCACCTGATCAAATGTACTTTGTTCGGGTTTTATTGGAACATTTACACCCCCCGCCCCCCTCTACGTGCCAAAAAACTTTTAACCCCCCCTGTTCATACACCCAAAACCTTTTTAACCCCTATTCAGAACTCCTAAAATTTTATGACCCCTACATATTTTCCAGCCCCCCCCCACCAGAGTATTTCTGAACACTCCCTAGTGTTCAGATATATTTAGCTGACTAAAAAGAAATTGAGTAATGTAGAAAAAAAAGTAAAGATTACAAATAATTATAGCTTATGCTTTATGTACATACTGCTACTGTATGTCGTATGATCTCTTGATGGACCAGTGCCACGTAAACCTGACGGGGTGCGTCCACTCTGTAGTGTCCAAGAAAGCCCGAAGTTAGTCTGAGAATATCCACACCAGACGCCTTCAAAAGTACAAAACTTGTTGGAAACTGTAACGAGGAAAACAACAACACACATATTGAGCTTAAGGAAGGATGAATATCAATCAGCAGTTAAACCAAGATTTATACTTTATATCCATATCTACAGTTACAAAATAAAATGTAACACTTTGAATAAAAAACATAGTACACCCCCCCCCACCACCACCACCACCACGCACAGATAATGCACCGATCACTCCCGATACATTTAAACAAAATGTCCAAAAATCCAAGTGAAGTATACGTACAACCAAACCCAGACAAACTAGTACCTAGTGGTATGTCTATGCAACCAACTACCATGATCTACGATACTACACCCTTGAGAGGGGTATTCTATAGTTACCCACCCTCGTTTTACCAATGGGGGTAGGTGGGTGTGTTGGGATTGTTAGGGTGTCCTAATATCCCCCATGCTCTAATGCAGGCCTTCTCAGCTAGTTTATTTGAAGTGCCAACTGGGAAATTTTAATGATCATGAAGTGCCAACATGTTACATGTGTTAAGGGAGGATTTTGCGAGGGAGCGCGACCGAACGCATAGCGGGTGGGGGTCCAGGGGCCCGCCTTATGGCCCCAGGAAGGGTCCAATGTAAAAGCCCCGACCGCGGTGGTCCAGGGGGCAGCGCCCGGAAGCTCTGAGATTTTATGGCTTTCTAAATTCTCAGATGTGGTATTTTCACCCCTTTTTTTGTTAAAATGTATGTGAAAAAAATTAGTAAATTTACCGTGCGCCACTTCGTGCGCCACTTCGACTAACTCCAAGCGCCAGTTAAGTTGAGAAGGCCTGCTCTAATGACTTGAGCTAGTCGCTTTTGCTCATTTAAAAAAATGTGCAGCCGTTTTCAGGAAAATATTTAAAGAAGCTTCGGGACTATCATTTTGTACACTGATAGTCATTGAGCAATATACATTGAAATGGATACATAAACCCCGTGTTGAATAGTATGGGCACATGGCCTCAAATGTTAAATTATACTGCCGATCTTTTCTCAGCAAATAAAGCAGCCTCAGGACCATGATGCGTTGGAGACCATTTTATCCAAAAGATATCACCTGCCGCACTATTAATAGGGATGATGCCCACTGTCAATACATTTGATGCTAGAACGATTTCCTGTTGAGTGTATGTGTGCACTCACCCATGTATTTTCTATGCAATCACAGCTCCATGCACTAAATCCAAGCCCTGATAAATGGCAACAGTACTTGTTGTGGTCCAATTTATAGGCCTAAAACGGTGTGTTTCAAGAAATTCCTTATTTCACCAGCAAACATTAACCAAACTCTTTCCTGATTGGTCAGTAAATAGAGAGGACCTTGGTTGAACAAATTCATCAGGATCGGTAGAGTAAACTCATTAACCACAGTTCTTGATATCTGATCCAGAAATTGCACTTACTTTGTGTACGTTTCAGCAACACTGTTGCCTTTGTCAACACTTGATGATGAGTGATTCCTACTGGCAACCGACGCTAGATGTATCTCCAGCGTAGGTCTTGGTGTTGCCAGTTGATTTTCCATCTGGGGATTTTCTTGAACCCAGTTCTAGAAACTCATCAAAAATCCCAAAAAAAAATTGACAAAAAAAGCCGCCGCTAACAACAAAAAGTTCCATGATTCTGCGATTGATCTGTCGGGTTCTCAGCTCAAAAAATGGGTTGTGAACCTATCAGAATACAAACTAAATGCTGCACAAACCAGTGTGTTAACAAAGGGCCTTAACTATGCTATTTCACCGCCTAAGATACCCGCGGAGGAATTTGTGTTGGCGACTGAACTGGCGTGCAAACACCTACCGCTGGCCGATGGAATTCAACTTCGTGCAAAAATAGCGAGTACTTTAAAATCATCAAAAGTACCGGAGCAGAATGTCACCAAGGAAGAAAGAAAAGCCATCAAAGATCTCACGAAAGCGGAGGACATTATCATCTTGCCAGCTGACAAAGAGAACTCTACCGTAGTGTTAGACAGAGTTGATTACGATGAGAAAGTGAATACCATGCTGGGAGATAAGAAGACATACGAGGAACTACCAAATGATCCGACGGTGAAGTACAAACGTAAACTGGTTTCTGCGTTGTCAAAATTAAAGAAGGAAGGTAAGATCACCGAAACTAAGTATAAACAACTTTACCCCACTGCTGAAAATGTTCCTAGGCTATATTGCACGCCAAAAATACACAAGCCTAATACCCCTCTGCGTCCAATTGTGGATTACACAGCGACGATTGGTTACAGCACATCAAGATGGCTTGCGAATATACTTGGTGGTTTAGTCGGCAATACCCAACATCATGTGAAGAACTCCCAGCAGCTAGCTGAAGATCTGGCCAAAGTAGTCATTGAGAAGGAAGATATACTTAATTCGCATGATGTGGTTAGTTTATTTACCAACATGCCAATTGATCAAGTGTTAGAGATTGTGAGAAATAGACTGGAGAAAGAAAATTTGCTTAGAGTGTACAACAAAGATACAGGGTTCAAAATAACAAGTGAGGATGTTGTGCATCTACTGGAGTTCATACTGACCACCACGTATTTCACGTTCAAAGGCAAAATATATCGTCAGCTCTTTGGTACGGCGATGGGCAGTCCCGTAAGCCCGATAGCGGCCAACATTTTCATGGAAGCCTTAGAACAACAGGCTATCGCTACTGCGCCGCTTGATTGTAGACCGAAGCTATGGCTCCGATATGTCGACGACATCCTTGAGGTTATCCAAAGAGATAGTGTCCAGCAGCTCACAGACCACATCAACCAAGTAGACAAATCAGGCTCCATCAAATTTACCTTCGAACAAGAATCGCAAGGTCAGCTTCCATTTCTGGACACCCTAATTGTGAAGAAAGACGATGGAACAGTGAAGTTGTTGGTCTATCGCAAGCCTACACATACCGACCAATATCTCAACTACCAGTCGCATCATCCTTTACATCAAAAACTCGGAGTAGTGCGCACATTATACAACAGGAAAGACACCATCGTAACTGAAGAGCAGGATAAGGAAGAAGAAGAAAAGAAAATCCAAGAAGCGCTCCAAACATGTGTGTACCCCAAGTGGTCCTTTGAAAAAGTCAAAGACCAGATGCAAAGTGTGAAGCCAAAGAAATCGGCTAAAAAGACTGATGACAGCACCAGAAGCCGAGGTATGGTTGTGCTACCGTATGTGAAAGGAGTAACAGAAAGGGTGTCTAGAGTGATGAAGAAATATAATGTCTCAACCGCAATGAAGCCACACAACACGCTCCGCAGAGAACTGGTTCACCCAAAAAACAAGCGTGATCCCAACAACTTGACCCAGGCGGTTTACAAGATCCCCTGTTTGAACTGTGATCTGTCGTACATAGGGGAGACTGGGAGAAAATTTGGAACACGGCTCGAGGAACACAGAAAGGAAGTGGAGAAGGTCAACAGCACAGTAGTCACCAGGGCAGGTAGAAAAGAATCTCTTACAACAGTTAACAAGTCGGCAATAACAGATCATGTAGTGGACAAAAATCATGTGATTGGATGGGGGGACGCTGAGATCATTGGCACGGAACAAGAACGATTTACACGCTGGATAAAGGAGGCTATAGAAATTAGAAAGAGGAGGGGCACCACCATGAACAGAGACGACGGGCAGTATCAACTCTCACACATGTTTGATGAGTTTCTAGAACTGGGTTCAAGAAAATCCCCAGATGGAAAATCAACTGGCAACACCAAGACCTACGCTGGAGATACATCTAGCGTCGGTTGCCAGTAGGAATCACTCATCATCAAGTGTTGACAAAGGCAACAGTGTTGCTGAAACGTACACAAAGTAAGTGCAATTTCTGGATCAGATATCAAGAACTTTGGTTAATGAGAGAGGACCTTCCTTTATCAGAGATCAACTTTTTTTAAAGAAAAAATTAATGAGATGAGAACAACAACAGGTTGAAGTGACACCATTCTGTGCATCAGGTGTTGAAACGCAATTATCTCCGAATTTGGATTGATTCAGACAAGCAAACTTTAACATATTCATAAAATTTAACTATTTTTGAAGACAAAATGTACAGGATGTTAAGAAATTAAAGAATGTTTAAGCCTACCAAAACCCATCTCAAATATTATTCACTTCTGACTACCATGTCCATTTCATATGCTATCCACCATGGCTTCCATGCACACACAGTATATTGCTCAATGTATATAGTAAAGATAACCTTTGAGTTGGAGCAAATTTCTCAAAATTGGTAGTGATTAATGTTACCAAACTTATGCCATGATGAAATATAATCATTTTTGAAGATAATTAATGTGCTGACCTTAAAAGATTGAACAATGTTTAAGACTACCGCTATTCATCTGAAATAATGCACTTATTGTTCATCTCCTCTATGGAGATATTTTCCATGGCAGCCATCTACACTCTAAATTACAGGGATTTAAATTCAAATCCAAAAGACTTACTTTCAAAACTTTCAGAGACTGTAGTTAGGGACCAATCAATATAGGATTAAAATAAGTCTTTACAAAGTTTTATACATTTCAGTCCCACAGGGATTTAAAAAATAAAACTTTCAGATTTAAAGTTTAAATCTACAAAGAGCAAATGTTAATATTTCAAAGATATTCCAAAGACTTATTTTCAAGTCTAAAAGATTTAATTTTTAAATCCAAGAAAACCTTTGGATTAAAAAATAAGACTATCCTTAGACTTAAAATTTCAAATCCTTGAAAGATTAAAAATGCAAGTCCATTCGATTTAATATTCAAGTCCTTTAAGATTTCCTTTTAAGCATATCTGGGATTTATTTCAAAATAATATAAATCTTTATGGGGATTTAAATATCGATATTAAATACAAGTCTGTGAGACCTCTTATCAAGCAATACGTCTATTCACGGCAGTAATACCAAGTCAGGACTACTTCTTTCATAAAGTTCAAGCAATAGTCTGTAGTGCCAGTGATAATTCCAGTGTCACTGCAGTGGCCGAGTGTGATCCTTCATGGAAATAAGCTTACCCATTTATAAATTATATTATGTGTATTATACAGCAGAAGCACAGACTACTACCTCGGCGATTGAAGATAATGTTCACATTGGCCCTACGTGCACAACAATGTAAGCTTTTTCATAGAAGTTATAGTCACTGACATTGGCGATTACAGCATCTGGGATGCCATTCTGCAAAACAAATTCGTCCATATCACTTCATTCATTCGCTCGCCACCACACAAAATCGCAAAAAAAAGATGGCGGCTGAGCAGTCCAGGAAAACGTTTCGATTTGATCACGTCCATCGCGTTGTGATTGGTTTAATATTTAAGTCTTTCGAAAGATTTAAAAATAGATTTTCTTTTTCCCGATCCCAAATCAAACCCCGCATTAAATAAATCTTAAAGACTAAAAATTTACATGTCTCAACTAAGATTTAAATTTTAAGTCTTTCTATTAAATTTAGAGTGTATGATCATGCTTGAGGTTCCACCAAACAAACCATGGGTTTTGAGGTCTTATATTTTTTATTGTATGTCAATAAAATCGCTTAAATTTTCAGGATGATCTTATTTCATGTTGTTATAAGCAAATATAATGTTCCAGATAACACTGTTAGTATTCCTTTTTGGACTTAAACTTTTTAACATGTTCTAGCAGCCCTATATAAAACCGTGACACTCAAAAGGCCATATCTCTGGAATGAAACGTCCGATTAAGATTGTTTAAACGCCAAAATGTTTCTTTCATCAATTCCCAGCCAATAAGTTAGGTCCGAATCAATTTAAAAGTATTTCAATTTTTAGTGGACATGCCTACTATTAAGCTGTAGGTTGTTCTATTATGTAATGCCTGGATGTTATGGATATGAGCAAACAAAATCGGCCGCTTTGCTGAAAAGGTACCGATTGAATTATGTATCCTTAAACTCAAATTTCAACATTCTGTAATACGATTTGCATGAGGACGACACCCAGATTAAGACTAGATGCTTGAGTAAACACGAATATGCCCTTGACTTTCACCCTAACACCCCTTAAAGGGCAGGTCTATTGCAAAAACAACATCATATCATTGGCAAGCTAATATTATGAGGACAATGAAAATGACTCCTTTTTTGAGAAAATAAGACGTTTAAAATTGATATTCAGTGATCCTGAACCAGGAATACTCAGAGAGGAAGTGGAACTAGCATTGAAACACCTTAAGGAAGGGAAAGCAGCTGGACATGATGGTATCACAGCAGAGGAATTAAAAGCTGCTGGTGATACAGGAATAGACATGATTCATAAATTATGCCGAAGGATCTGGGAATCCGAATGTATACCAGAGGACTGGGGCAAAGCAATCATTGTCCCCATTTTCAAAAAGAAGGACAAATTAGACTGTGCCAACTATAGAGGCATAAGCCTACTAAGTCTCGCAGGGAAAGTCTTCTGCAGCATACTTCACAGCCGGATGAAAAAGCAAACCGAGGAGATACTCTCCGAATCACAAGCAGGGTTTAGACCAGGCCGTAGCACTGTTGACCAGCTTTTTACACTAAGACAAATAACAGAAAAATACACTGAAATAGACAAGGCGCTGTATCTCTGCTACATAGATTACCAGAAGGCCTTTGAGACCGTGTGGCAAGATGGACTATGGGCAGCAATGAAGCACCTAGGTTACCCGGACAAGATAGTTCGACTCTTACAGGCTTTGTATGGCACATCGAAAAGTGCAGTGAGGGTGGACAAAGATATCACAGAGTGGTTCAGGACTGCCACAGGAGTAAGGCAAGGTTGCATCCTATCGCCACAGTTATTCAACATACTACTGGAATTAGTCATCAGTTTAGCAATCCAGGACCTGGACACTGGCATCAAAATCCAAGGCAAAACCCTCAACAACCTGCGGTTTGCCGATGACATTGTTTTAATGGCAGATTCAGAGGAAGATCTTCAATCACTTGTAACTCTAGTACACACTCAAAGCAAGAAATTTGGCCTCACTATAAACAAGGGGAAAACTGAAGTTCAGATCATCAACAAAGTCAGCCACCCAATAACCATCTTCTTAGAAAGTGACCAACTGATGCAAGTCCAAACATTCACCTACCTGGGAGGAGTTATCATAGAGAATTCAACCAGTACGGAAGACATCAATCGGAGGATTGGACTGGCTATGGGAAGCATGCGGAAGTTAACCACAATATGGAAGTCAAAAGAAATTAGTATCAACACAAAAATGGAACTCTACCAGGTGCTAATCTTGTCAATAGCAACATATGGGGCAGAAGCTTGGACGCTCAAGAAAAGAGACGAGAAGAGATTGTTGGTGTTCGAGATGTCTTGTTTAAGGTGGATAAGGGGAGTCTCCAGAAGAGATAGGCTACGGAACACATCAATAAGAGAGGCAACAAGCAGCCAGGTCACAATACTAGACAAAATCAAAGCCAAACAACTGTTCTACTTTGGACACATCGTACGGATGCCAAAGGACAGATACCCTAAACATGCCCTTGAAGGTAGAATACCTGGACACAGGCCTAGAGGTAGACCCCCAAAGCGCTGGCTTTTTGACAACATAAAAAGCAGCTGCCAAGAACTTGGGATTACATCAATCTACAATGCAAGGAGTATGGTCACAAACAGAGGCATATGGACTTCCATGGTGAAACGGCTGCTAGCTCCAAGGTTCCCAGGATCCGAGGGAGGTAAGCAATAAGTCCAAGTAAGTCCAATGATTTCTATAGATGAGTTGACCGCAATGTTTATCAACAAAGGCAAGGGACTGGTATATCGATATGCATGAATGAACCCCGTGCAACCACTACACTGTTCAATAGCCTTATTGTGATGTGGCGGGAGTTTTAAAAACACGAGCCCTGAACAAAATATGATGCGCGAGCATACTGCCAGGCAAAAAACAATGGAAATTGTGATGATGCGTGCGCATACTGCCAGGCACTCCCTCATTTCAAATCTTTAGTTTTGGTTTCTCTTTTGTTCAGAAACCAAAAATCAAGGGATTTAAAAGTAGAGCAGATCTAGTCTGCAATCATAACACTATTATGCTGGGAGGACACAGTATAGGGTATATAGCCAGAAGTATACAATAGCCTACTGTGCTAACATAATTATTATCATGATGGATATCGGAAATCTATCCCGCGGACGACAGTTGATGCTCTCTGTCGAAGGTGGCATATTACACTCACGAGTTCTAGGCCTAGAAATCATATACATTAATAGTATAGATGCGCGTATATTGAAGGGTGGGTGGGGTGGGGGCTTTGTTTGTTTGTATGAAACATAAACGATGCATGGAGATGATTTGATTATGAATTAGTTTATTATCCCAGGAAGCACAGCCCACGGTGGAAGCTCTATAGTCCGACGGTTCTTTATTCCGACGGTTCTTTAGTCCGAAGGTTCTTTAATCCGACGGTGCTTTATTACGAAGGTTCTTTATTCCGATGGTTCTTTATTTCGAAGGTTCTATAGTCCGAATTTTAAAAACGGTTCTTTAGTCCGAATATGAAAATAGGCTCTATAGTCCGAATTTAAAAAAGGGTTATATAGTCCGCATATGGAAATAGGCTCTATAGTCCGAATTTAAAAAAAGGTTCTATAGTCCGAAATTGCAAAAGGGTTCTATAGTCCGAAATGGATACCGTGTTCTTTAGTCCGAATTGGTAAACAGGTTCTATAGTCCGCATTTTATTTTCATCATTTGTTTCAGTGTCAAATCATCAATTGTTAAATACAAATCCGCTGAAGTTCACATGGTTGCTTTTTCTGGATATTTTACGTAGCATACATTGACGTTTATCTACATTCTGGTGGTATTTTCTTCATTTTTATCTTCTTTTGTTCGTCGTTTAGTTTGTTCTTTCATTCATTTGTTCATTCTTGATTTCGTTCGATATTTTGTTCATTAGCTCTTTCTTAAAATTCCTTTCTCATTTTTGTTTGTTCTATATTCAAATTTCTTTCGTTCTATCTTTATTACATTCTTTCTTTCTTCTCCTTGTTCTTTCTGCAATGTTCATTATTTTGTTCATTATTTTTGTATTCATTGTTCTTTCATTTGAACTTCCTTTTAGTCTTTATTCAGTTGTTTCATTTGTTCTTTCATTTATTTTCTTTCATTGTGTCTTTCCTTTATATTTTTGTTCCATTCATTATTTTTTTTTTCGTTTCTGATGGTGTAAAAATATGTCAACATTTTTGGAGCAAATATCGTATTTTTAGGATCTTTGTTTAGAGTAAGTTGGGGGATATCAGGCGCGTACGCAGGATTTGTTTTTGATGAGAGGGAGCTAAAGTAGCGTCATCCCGTTTACCATAAACTCTGCTATTATCTAGCTAGAGTGCGAAGTAATGTTAATGTTATAAACAATTCGGACTATAGAGCCTTTTTACTGATTCGGACTAAAGAACACGGTATCCGTTTCGGACTATAGAACCCTTTTGCAATTTCGGACTATAGAACCCTTTTTTAAATTCGTACTATAGAGCCTATTTTCATATTCGGACTAGAGAACCGTTTTTAAAATTCGGATTAAAGAACCTCTTTTAATATTCGGATAAGGGAACCTTTTTTAAAATTCGGACTATAGAACCTTCGAAATAAAGAACCGTCGGAATAAAGAACCTCTTTTTAATTTTTTTTTTTCGGACTAGAGAACCTCTTTTAAAATTCGGACTAGCGAATGCTATGAACACATGTTCGGACTAGTGAACCTTCGGACTAAAGAACCTTCGGATTATAGAAGCGTTGGATTATAGAGCAGTCCCCCAACCCACACCTCTTTAAGGGGCTCCCCTCCCTATATAACCACCTCTTCCCTAAGTGACTCCTTAGTCCCCCTCCTCCTCCCCTACATTCGATATCTTCATCTCGAGCTCTCCTCCCCCTTCTCTTTCACTTCCAATGCTCTCTCCCACCTGTTTCTCTTTCTCCCGGCCCATACCCCCTTGCCCCCCCCCCCCCCACACACACACACCACACAATCTCTTCTCCCCTCTATCTTCTACTTTTTGCAGTACATGTAAAAATTGCTTCAGTAAAAGTCATTAGGTTATTCGAGGTCATATAATGGCCTTCCATCGATTCTGGTACATGGGATTAAGGACATGAATCGATTTTGTTTATAGCACCTATACAATTACAATAGTGGCCCCTTTTGTAATGTCGAATGCAAATATTTCGATGGTCTATATATTTTTACAGTGAAATAAGCTAAGGCTAATTCGTAGTCTCAAGTCAATGCTTTCAAACTAAATCAATGCTTTCAAATGTAGACTGCTTTCTTTGACTTCTCAGCTCGTGAATATTCAGTACGACAGCAACTTCGTGACCTCTTTTGTTCGACAGAAAATTTATACGGGTTGGTGAACACGGGTTACGTAACACAATGTTGAAATTTTAGCCGGCAAACGCTTTTTATCAAAATAGCTCCAGAAATGGAAGACACGGGTCGTATATTGCTCCATTCATGTACCCTGACCACAGATAAGACATCAAACATTTGTGTAAAGCAACAAATAACGTGTAAAAGTTGAATTAAATGGAAAAAAAGAAGCTTGAACATGTCCAAAGTAGCTCGGAAAATGAGAATAATTGCATGTCACGAACACAAAATGTTCATATCATCAAGCAAGAAAAAGCGCCGGAATCAAAAATGGGTGTCATGTTATAGAATAACTTAAGTTAGCTTGCCTGAAAATTTCGTGAATTTTGGTTGGGGTATATTGTCAGTCGTATATTGAACATGTTGAAATGTTTATCTTTGTGCGTGACTACTGTCACGCCATATATTGTACGGCCGATGTTTTTCCTGCAAAGAAACTTTCATTGTCAATTGTCCATTGTTGGTTATTTAACTTGAAAATAATACTCCCAACGTTCAAACAATTTTAAAAGTCAGCATAAAGGTTTCTGTTACATTATTTGGACGGTGTTAATTCATTCCAGAAATAGAATGCACGAGTGAGCCACTGATTGGGAATAACATTGCTATTATTGTCACCGAATTAATCATATCTCTGGTATGGCTTAGTGGTAAATACATGTATTTGGAAGTTCGATCTTGGTTCGAACCCCATAAGCACCTCTCTTTGATTTTTGATTTGATTTTAACTCATATTTTTAAATCCTAGTTTTCATATTTTATTAAAGCCATAAGATACGATTTCGGGCAAATTTGAAGTTTTGTTATTCCAAAATTATAACAATATTTATAATATTAGTAAATAACTGTCAGGAAGGTTTTCACGTTACATTTGAAGCAGAAGTAGCGAGATAAAAATGAAAGAAAACACTTAATATCTTGACCGCTTAACTGTGGTGTTCTATGGGGGATTAGTCTTAATAAGACATCAAAGTTAGTTGCTCTATCTAGACAACGAACTTGGCTGATTCCAATTAGGTGTAATCCGAGGTGTAAGTTGGACATTGTGTAAAAATTACAAATATGCCAAAATATTAGGTTTGAAATTCGTGCATCTCATGATTTGATATGTATGCATAAAAGCTCATAAAATATGTTGCCGATAGGGGAGGGGTCTAGTCCAATTAAAAAATCGTGAAAATATGTGTTGACGTTCCTTTATTTGATAGACCTATATATATTCTTGAACTTTTAAAAATTACTTAAGTTTGACATGCTTTATTTGATTATTTCATATTGAAAGCTACTGAACTTAAATGCATTTTTTAAAAGATATGAACTCGAATGTATGATTAGGCTTAAACATGAACAAGAAATAAATCATGAAAAAAGTGGGCCTTCAAGCTGACATTCATTAGGCCTAATTATTAAAGACAAAAGGGAGAGGAAAAAAGAAAAGAAAAACGAACTGCAAAATACCACATAATCGATTAGATAACATGGGAATCGAACTCTCAACCTTCCGCACTGCATACCTTCGCTCTGTCCACTAAGCCATCGCAACTTGTTCGGGCGAAGGGTATTCTTTTGCTATGTTATTTCTCGTTCAACATGTTCAAGGATCTCACTCAACAACAATCTTTTCAAAACTGCTTGTACTTCAGTTAAATGAGATGATACTACCTTCTTTGACGACTACAATATTTTGTTACACAATAGAATATTTTGCATTTATAAAATATATAACAATAGACGTTTTTAATTGCTATATTAATCAACATAACATGTATAATAGACAGCGCCGGCTGGCATCCATTTCGTGAAGCATCGTGACACTTGCAACGTGCGCTCACGACACGAGGAATCAAAGAACGCAACTTTTCAACCTACGACTAGGTTGTTCCACCACTCATTTTCGCTGAAATTTTAATACAAGCTGTGATTAATTAATGTTTATCACAACAGAAAAGCATTAGACCGGCGTTTCCTCAAAGCTGTAGATATAACCATTTTAGTGATCGTGACATGCATTTTCTCTCATTTTTTAGGCTACTTCGCGCACCAAAAGCATTCATTTTTTCCACAATAATTCAACTTTTACACGTTATTTTTTGCCTTATACTCATGTCTCATATCTTATCTATGGGCTCAATATGGAAATGAAGGGAGAAACGACTCGTGTATTCCATTTTTTTGATGTTTTCTGAAAAACCGTATCTGCCACCTGATTTTCAATATTGCGTTACGTAACAGCAGAGGTCACGCCGGTAAAAATTACCGGAAGTGAGCTAAGTTGCTGTCGTACTGTATTGCACTGCGAAATTTAAACATTTCTTTTGTATACTTAAGAGTAGGTAACTTCAAATCAATTAATTTTACGATTCACACCACTTATAAGAAACTGAAACGAAAACCGAAACTGACTGACACAAATGTTTACTTTTTAACAAAAGGTAGAAACAAAGAGTTCGATATCTTGTGACTCAAGTGGTTGGGCAGGATAATAGGAAACCACGTGACCAAAACCAAAACTAAAACTAAACATTTGAAATGAGGCATTGACGTCAGAAGTCAACTCATCTATACGCTAAGTAATTTAGAAGTTAATATGATCTTGTGAATCAGGCATGCATTGCTGATGCACACATTATCCTACTATATATTGTAATGATCATTTCGCGGTCACAATAGCGCATACGGTACTTGAAAGCACTTGACGGTGATCAATTTTTCTTAGTCGTGTGTTAATTGGCTTGTCATTAAAACAATTTTGAAAATGATTTCTTGTTAATGGTTAAATTGCAGGAATATATTACCATTGCTTAGATCAGTTAATTTCAGTTCAGAACAGTGTTTCAATGATTTCTGTAAGTTCAGTATTAGAAATTATGCGTTTATTGTTGTGTGAATCACAAAGGTCTGTATTGATGGTGCACAAATTATACAACTATATAATAATCATTTTTATTTATGAATTTACTTATATCAATAATGTGTTAAGTTACTTAGTTATTCAGTTATTTAGCTGTTTATTAATTTATAGTTAAAAACATTTCAGTTAAACATGTTATTATTTGTCTTGAATTTTGTGTTTCATTCTTTCTTATTTGTGTATATTGATTCATTATTTTATCAATTATTGAATACTTTAATAGTCATCAAAATACCATTAAATATAAATACGGAAATTCCAATTCTCTTATTTCAGCAAATTGTTATTGTAGATTTACAACAAAAAATTAGAATTTTGGTTAATTTTTCAATTTTTTTTTTTATACCCAATGACCCTTTTTTTAATTTTGTTATACCCAATGACCCCCTCCCTTTTACACAACATTTTATACGATAGGTCCCTATCCGGCACATACCCGTCACTATTAAGTTCATTCCCCCTCCCCGTAGTGTCAGTCATTCTCGGAAGTAGTACTATAGACTCCAGAGACGTTCAACTCCTGAGGCGTTCAGCTCCAGGGACGTTCAGCTCCAAAGCAGCTCAGCTACATATACAGAGGCGTTTATGGCAAGCCTTCGAAGTCATAACTTGCAGCTAGCTACGCGCAGCTTATTTAAAGCCTTAATGTACGATCTTTTTTCAGAATTTACCTTTATTTTTTTCAAACCCGATTTTTTGGCATATTTGTAATACTTACACATGTTCTAACTTAAATCTATGAGCAAACTGTCAAATTCGCCCTATTTGTAGTAAAACAGGATGATTTTCTGTTGGTCCGACATTTCAGACTTATTCATTGCATTTCCCAGTACACGGCCAACTCCACGGCCCAGTGCACAGAGAAATCATGGTTGGGCGCGCTATGGTTTTCCTATGGAACATCTGACATGACACTTTCATATTCGTCCAAATAACAACTTAACATAAATAAAATTAAAGGTTACAGTGTATTTGTAAATTTAGAATATGTCTTCTTCCTGATTCTGCAAAATAAAAAAAAAAAATATTATTTAAAACACACGTCATTTTTTCAAATGCTACTTTGCTTAATAAACCCAAGTCCAATACTTGAAAATCCCGACCAATTATAGATCATAACTAGAGACAATGAGAAAATGTCAATCAAGCGAAGTTACATGCAAAAATAATAACTATGAACTGTCAGTCAAATGTACGACTTTGAATTGTTCATAAAAATTAATTTAAAACACCGTCATCAGACGATTTTGTATCACATGCTTCTCAGCATCTGGGAAGCTGATCGGGGCGCCAAATGGGCGAGTGTGTAAACACCCAAAGCCAGAGGCTCGTGTAGTAGTTTAGCCAGGATTTTGGTGTGAGAGGGCAAAGCCAAATTTTCGATCCTCATTTTTTGTCCCACTTTTAGTCATTTTAAAGACACACACCTCCATCCACACACACATACCCCCCCCCCCCCTTTGCCGTCGCCATTTTATCCCTGATATTTTTTTGGGGGGGGGGGGGGGGCTACGCCACTGGGCTCGTAGAAAAACTTGCTCAAGGACTCTTTAAAAAAAATTGTTATATCCAATGACCCCCTTTTTTAAAACATCATTTTATAGTCCGATAGGTCTCTACTTCCCGACGCCCATCACATCTAAAATTGATTACAGCCCTATCCCGTATTTTGTCCCTGATTTTGTTTAAATGCATCATTAATTGAGTTGTTTATACCATGGAAGTTAAAGTGCCCATGTTTATAGGCATATACATAAAATAAGACAAATTCAGTGATCCCGGCGAAAGTGTAAAAAATAAAATTGCGTAGGCCTATAAATTGCTTAAAAGTGAAGGAAACGTCATTAAAATTGTCATTAGATATTTTTGAAATGAAAAATTGCCCCTACCCCCAAAAAAAAAAAAAAAGAGAGGAAAACAGCAGTATTGACAAAGTTGAAGCCCCATTCAACTAAGTAGGCCTACTTAAATTCTCTATTTAATTAGAGATATCACAATTTCGTGTTAAATGTCCTATATTTTGTCTCTAAATTATACAGCTTTTGGCTTAAACCACAAGCAGGCTATATAATAGCACATCGATACTTACTAACATAAAAAAACTGAATTATGATGATTTTTCCGATTGGCTTTTTTTTTAAAAGTAGGGTGTCCATTTTAAAAGCTATATGAGCAGATGTTGGTGGCTTTAACTCGAAACGTTTGATACTGGCGTATATCATGTTTTGTAGCTGAATTCAGTCTTCAAATGAAAACATAACTTGTATGCCATCGTTTGAAAATATTTCAATATGCCGAAGTCGAAATGTCCAATATCATATTTTCCAATTTGAACATGATGTTGAAATAAATACCAAACCCACAATTAAATTACAAAATCCTGCATGAAGTTTTAGTTTTTCTTAAATCTGATTTTCTTGAAATGTTTTGAACATCATAGCTAAAAACTTGCTTCAGTAATATTTTTATTAATTTTCAAAAACTAGAGATAAATGTTTAGCAAATGTTTTTTGTTTTTGTTTTGTTTTTTTAATTTCCACCAAAATTCACCAAAACTTAAAAAAACAACCAAAAAAAAAAAAAACCAAAAACATTAAAAAAAAAAAAACCATTATCTACTTTAAAAAAAAATTAATTAAAAAAAAAAAATACTGACGAATTGATTTTTATTATGTTATCCAAAAATATACACCCGAAAAACTCACCTGTACTGATTGCCGCTTTATTAAGCCTCTTTGTTCTTTCATGATTCAGGTATTCTGTTTTGTATATATTTAATATTTTTGTAAAATAAGTTGGTTGCCAGCTTTTACGCATGGGTGTAAAGTTGATATGGTAATGTGATTTTATGCTAATCGCGCTAGCTCACTTATGCGTTGTGATTGGCTAGTCGAGTTCATCCTCTGAAGCGCTGGACCGTAAAACTGTGCAATGTGGACCATTGAATAAGTTTCTTATGGACATAAAATCATAATTTTTTAGATTATGATTTTATGTCGACCACGATCGCAAACCGTAGTCTCCTACAAAACTAGTTTGGTTACGTTCCCTCCACATGTGTAGGGAGCGTAACCAAACTGGCCGCGTAGGAGACTAACTCTGAGGCCACCCTCGCTGTCCTATAAGATGTTTCGAGTGATAGAGGTGAAGTTTATGATGTTGTTTCTTTGCAAATTCCCAATGTTTTTCGCGTCCAAATGTATTGGGAACTTTCATAATGATTGCATATTATCATTTTGGAAGAAAAAAAGAAAAATCTAAAAATTTAAAAAGATCGTACATTAAGGCTTTAAAGCTACGTGCAGCTAAATGACCAATCAGAATCTTCATTCTAATCACATGATTGAAATTTCAAGTCCGGTGATCGTCACTCAATTACCGTCCCATTTCTCTGCAACCCATTGTCTGCAAGACTCTGGAAAGAGTTATACATACATAAATTCTCTCTCAACAAAGTCCTGACCAACCAGCAATTTGGGTTTCTTCCCAAATCCTCCACAGCTGATGCTCTCCTTACGGCCCTTAATGATTGGTATATGCATCTCGAAAATCGGAAGAATGTGGCTGTTGGCAAAGTCCCACACAATCCGCTGTTGCTCAAACTTCGTTCTGTTGGTATCACTGGTTCTCTTCTATGCTGGCTTAGGTCGTACCTTTCCGGTAGAACCCAGTCTGTCTCTGTCCATGGTGTTTCTTCTGACCCTGTTCCTGTTCCCCAGGGCTCCGTCCTGGAGCCTCTACTCTTTCTTATTTACATTAGTGATCTTTGTCTGTCTACATTTTCTCTCAACAGTTCTCTGGTAGGCTACTTTATGCCGATGTCACCACCCTCTACAAACCTCACCATCATCAAGCTTTCTCCAACTGTTACGATCTTGGGCTAGCAAAACAATTTTGTTTGGCTGCAGCATCCCTTCACTGCAATTACAGTGTGCGCGACCGTCCCGGGTTCCTCTTCCCACGTGGTAGTATATGGCCAAGAAATTTGAGTTGATGAGTCTTGACTCTGGCAACCAGTGGGGTGGTGTTGGTCAGATTGTAGATTGTTTTATTTGGAATATGATGTTTAACATGACTCTGTAGCAAGATGTTGCAAATGCATTGATCTTATTTTCCATGTCCTTAGCGATTACCCATGAGTCACATCCGTACAGAAAGACAGTGACACAGGTTGTCTCAAACAACTTGATTTTTGTTTCGATTGGCAGGGATGGGCTGTTCCAGTTTCTAGAATCCTGCCAAGGCTATAGCGCTTCTTTTTTGGTCTCCAACACTAGAGCCCATCTTGGAACCCAAGTACCCAGGCCCGTACGCAGGATGTGCTGATTTTGAAAAAGTGGACTTTTTTCCAAAGGGGGGGGCGATTTTGTAAAAAGTGGACTTTTTCCTCCCAATTTGGACCTTTTTTGACCAAAAAAGCGTAAAAAACCTGATTTTTTTGCTCGCTACGCTCGAAAATTCTTCAATTTTGGGACTTTTTGTATATTTTTGGAAATTTGGGGAGGTGCGGTCGCACCACCCGCACCCCCCCTGCGTACGGGCCTGCAAGTACCTGAAACTTGTGACTGGTTGATGATCCTACCATATACTTCAAGTGCTGGCTAGGGCCGGCTGAGTGTTACAGTTTGCAGTCATATATTCTGTCTTAGGTCGGGGGGGGGGAGCAAAATAAAATTTCGGGGGCACAGACTTGCAGTTGCATTACATACATAATCTACCAAAAAACGTTTCAAAACGTAAAAAGGGGCCAAGTTTAAAAAATCTTTCCTGTGTGGCTTTTCACCCTTTTTGTCTCGCCTGAACTTTGTTACCTTTTAGAAGGTCATTTCGGGGTCACCAGGGGTCATCTGAGGAAAAAAAAGTAAAAACTGTCGTATGGGCATGAAACTTGGTGGGTACAGTCAACATTTGAAGCAAAATTTTTAGAAGGTCATTTCGGGGTCACCATGGGTCATCTGAGGTCAAATTAGTAAAAACTGTTGGATGGGCATGAAACTTGGTGGGTACAGTCAACATTTGAAGCAAAATTTTTAGAAGGTCATTTCGGGGTCACCAGGGGTCATCTGAGGTCAAATTAGTAAAAACTGACATATGGGCATGAAACTTGGTGGATACAGTCAACATTTAAAGCCAAATTTTTGGAAGGTCTTTTTGGGGTCACCAGGGGTCATCTGAGGTCAAATTAGTAAAAACTGTCGGATGGGCATGAAACTTGATGGGTACAGTCAACATTTAAAGCCAAATTTTTGGAAGGTCATTTCAGGGTCACCAGGGGTCATCAGAGGTCAAATTAGTAAAAACTGTCGTATGGGCATGAAACTTGGTGGGTACAGTCAACATTTAGAGCCAAATTTTTAGGTAATTTCAGGGCCACCAGGGGTCATCTGAGGTCATATTAGTAAAAACTGTTGCATGGGCATGAAACTTGGTGGGTACAGTTACCATCAGCCAGATAATCGTGCCCAGCCGATAACCGCCAAATTCATTTACCTCTCTACCAAAAGTTATCGCAAAAGCAGGCGGTCACAAAAGCAGGCGAGACTCGTGGTTCGAGAACCGCCTTGTTTAAACTTGTCCCATTCAGTAAAGTAGTAATAACATGAAGAACGAGTTCTAATTTCTACATGCAACAATTAGGTTTAAGACTGTTCGAAAGCGGTGCAATATGACGTAGGCTATTTGAAGGGTTTTTTTTTATTTATTATATTGCGTGTTCATAAAGAGTAGTAGAGTATTATATATACTTAGCAAATTGACTCTCTGTCAACCTGCTACATATAGGCCCTACATCTGTACATAATCTGCGCAGAATCGCACAAGACGATGAAGAATTTAACAAAGTGAGTATTTGCTACTTTTGCTTAAATCAAAAGACATTATAACGTCTTTACGGAAAAACTTCAATCACGCACGAACATTAATTCATTTACTCTACACATTGAACCAGGGCTGTGACACTCGTATTCAAACCCTGTATAAAAATTGAAGTCACTTTACGGCAACTTAATTGACACATCGGCAGTTTGAGTGACAGTTGCTAGGCTTTTTCAGTACACCTAGTAACGTCCTGGTAACGCTCAGGCACCTTAGCCTAAAATTTACGCACGGTTCGCACAACAACGTTGTGCGTACTTCTGCCACGGTGGAACAGACTTATCCTATATTCAATTGACAAGTTCTTATTTGATTGACAGTTGCTGGGCATTTTCAGTACACCAAATTTATCCAAGATGGCGCCCATCGACTGCCAATTTTTCGGACCCCTTCCAGCAAAAATACAGCTTATTTAGCCAGTCTCGTCATAGAGTCCTCGAACAGAATATTTTCCTAGCATATTGAGCTAACTCCTCAGCTATTTGGTTTTTCACGATATGATAGTAATAGAAAGATTCGACCAAATGTTCGCCGTTTTTCGCCATTTAATTTTTTTGGAAACGATGACGTAAACATTGCATCATCTCTTCCACAGGTTATACACTCATACACGTACAGGGGTACTATGCCATCACATGCATTATCGCGCATAGGCTGAATGACTGACTTCATTTGCGCAAACGAGTGGCTTATCCTATAGTATATTAGTACTCGAGAATCCTTGATTGAACACTGACAACTAAGAAAACAAAGAAGTAGCCTAAAGATGACTTCGTATGGGTCTTTAGAAACTTTCATAATGGGACCAAGTTTAAAAAGGGTGAAAAGCCACACAGGAAAGATTTTTAAACTTGGCCCCTTTTTACGTTTTGAAACGTTTTTTGGTAGATATTAATTCTTTTTTTGAGGTAAAAAAAATATTGCGCGATTAGTGGTTCGTTGTAGCCATGCGAGGCGAACTAGTTGGATTTCGATATTTCGCGGTTAATGGTTCTTTGTAGCCCTGCGGGGCAAACAAGTTGGATATCCATATTTCGCGGTTAGTGGTTTTAACGACCCGTAACCACCCCAATCAGCTGGGGTAAGAGAATTATTTAAAAAATGAATAGCCGAACCCCAGGAGCTGAACCCAATAGTTCAGCCAGGGACTGGAAACGACATATTGATAACTATATAGGGTGTATTCAAGGTTCGAGGGCAAACTAGTTGGATATCCATATTTCGCGATGAGTTTTTTTTTAAGCTTCGAGGGGCAAACTAGTTGGATATCCATATTTCGCGGTTTGTGGTTCTTCTAAGCCCTGCGGGGCAAACTATTTCGATATCCTCATTTCGCGGTTAGTGGTTTTAACGACCCGTAACCACCCCAATCAGCTGCATGGGGTAAGAGAATTATTTAAAAAATGAATAGCCGAACCCCAGGAGCTGAACCCAATAGTTCAGCCAGGGACTGGAAACGACATATTGATGACTATATAGAGTGTATTCAATAAACCCAAGCGGAACGAGAGCTGCTAAGTAACCGCTATCCGAACCATAAACACATGCATGATCAGACAACGAGTGCTCAATTTCCTCATAGCTTCCCACGTTGTACACACGTCAGTCGAATTTGGCGGTGTTGGTTTGTTAGCCCTCCAAGTTATAAAATCGTTCACTTTGTGTTGAACATTGTATGTGGGCCTCACTGTAATAACATAAAGATCAGTCTGATCAGTGTGATATCATTTCAAGAGGTCACTTCACATGATTAAGCTAAACAGCCTAATTCTGCCCTGATTTGGTAAAATGATCTAACTTGAAATTAAAATCGCTGTTTCGAGAAAAAGAGCTTTGAAGTTTGAACACTTGACGTTTTTCTTTTTGAATAAAATAAATTATTAAACAGATCTAATATCTTAGAAAATATATAAATCTCATTATTTGGTGCAGAAAAGGTTAAGAGTCCCACGTAACATCGCATGGTAAAAAGTGAAAAGTAATTGAACAAAATGGTGTTGTTCAACGATGTTTTAATATAAAATTATACACTGACGTTTTGTAAAAAAGTACTTTATCAAAGTGAGCAAAAACAACCGTGACACTCCCATCACGCGCCACTACAACGAGATTCCCCATATTCCGTCTGATCTTAGAGTCACTGGCCTTCTCCAAACCTCAGGTTCAGATCACTAGCGTTGGTTGAAGGAACAACATATACCATTACGGCACCCTTGCTGGCCCTGAGTGATAGCATCGGACTTAATGTCCGATTTTCTGCATCCAAAATTTAATTTCCATTTGGTCACGTCTTGCCCATTTGGTAGATCTTCATTCTCTCCATTAGCAGTTTTTTGTATTAATTTCCTGTGTTTTCTCATTTTCTTTTTTTCCTTTCTTTCATTCTTTCTTCCTTTATTTCTCTCCTGCTTTCTTTCTTTTTTCCTCTCTTTCTTTCTTTCTTTTTTTTTTCTTTCTTATTTTCTTTCTTTCTTTCATAGGCCTACTTTCATTCTTTCCTTTCCTTTTCTTTTTCCTTTCTTTATTCTTTCTTCTCATTTCTTTTTCCTTCCTTTCTTTCTTTCCTCCTTTCTTTCTTTCTTTCTTTCTTTCTCTTTTCTCTTTCTTTTTCATTCTTTACTTTCTTCCTTTATTTTCATCACTCTCTCTTCCTCTTTCTTTGCATTTCATTTAATATCTAGAGTTCATACATACTCACGATATAAGAGGGCGCACCACCAAATCAATCCACGATTTATGTACCAGTGAAATTCGGTTAAAATAGTCCACCGTTATTTCAGCTTGTTGCGGCTTTTTTTTCTAAAGATATTGTCAAAATTCGCACGTTTTCAGCTCATTTGCTTCCGACAAGTGTCTACATGAAGGAATCCGAGAAAAAATCCCAATATTTTATTTCAGAGGTGAAGTTTTGGCGCGAATTTGAACAACGTCCGGTTTCAAAAATTGAGTGATTTTTAGGGTTAAATTTGCACCTTTTTTCTTTGCGGCCAAATAGCAAAAAAAGTAGATGGTCACCAATATATTCTGTTAAAAGAATAATATTCTACATGTGATAAGCTTTAATTTGATACCAAACTTTTTATCTATAGTACGTTTTTGCAGTGACAAAACGCCATCCAAACGTGCGTATTTTCTTGTGTTATCCAATGGCGCAATCATTGGTGGTGCGCTCTCATAACGACGTTTCTGATTGGATTTGGGACGATTTTTGCTGGTCATAAATTCCGTTTATGACCAGTACGCAGGGCATAAACAAGCTGCGTCACGCAGCGTTGGAACCCAATTAACGTGATCCACGATTTGCTAGTGTTGCGTACACGCGCATGTCACCGCGCCCATCTCACGCGGAGCGCAAAAGATGAACGCGTTGACTCCCGGCCGTTGACCTTATGAGCCGAGCTGCTTACTGCAAGTAGGCCTACTCATTTTCTCCCAATTTTTGTTATTTAAACTTGTAAACCCTTATTATTTTCATTTGTATTGAATTGCTAACAATGTTCAGACTGTTGGGTATGTATGAACCCCTAATTCATACATACGCGTTATATAACAGCATATGTGATTGGTCGATAGGCGGGCATAAACAATGTTTATGCCCTGCTTTCTGGTCGTAAACAAGTCGCGTCAGAACCGATGGACGCTCGCGAGTAGGATATACGCGATATGCTCGCGAGCTATTTACGCAAAGCGCGAATGATGTACGCGATTTTCGCGCGCGTCCAAACACGGTGGACTGAGCAAGTAAACGTTTTCTTACAATTAGCAATGGAAAAACTTTTAAAAAGGATAAGAAACTGGTAGTTTTTAGTCTCAAATGACGATATTTTTTATTTGTGGAGCAAAATAACAGCACGCAGAATGTTACGTATGTATGAACGGGGTTCATTCATATATTTTCATGACTAAACGTTGTTTATGCCCTCGGGCTAAAGCCCTCGGGCATAAACAATCGTTCATACATACTCACGATACTCACGACGTTTCTGATTGGATTTGGGACGTATTTTGCTGGGCATAAATTCCGTTTATGACCAGTACGCAGGGCATAAACAAGCTGCATCACGCAGCGTTGGAACCCAATTAACACGATCCACGATTTGCTAGTGTTGCGTACACGCGCATGTCACCGCGCCCATCTCACGCGGAGCGCAAAAGATGAACGCGTTGACTCCCGGCCGTTGACCTCATTAGCTGAGCTGCTTCCTGCAAGTAGGCCTACTTATTTTCTCCCAATTTTTGAACGAAAACGGTATTTAAACTTGTAAACCCTTATTATTTTCATTTGTATTGAATTGCTAACAATGTTCAGAATGTTGGGTATGTATGAACGGGGTTCATTCATAGGATTGAGGGCATGATCGCTGTTTATGCCCGAGGCGTGAGCCGAGGGCATAAATCAACGATCTTGCCCGATCATGCCCGATTTTAGTCATGAAAATATATGAATGAACCCCTAATTTGTCTGCGACCGCTTTCGCTCGCGCTGCTTTAATTTGCGTGTTGCGCCATTTCTAGTACGCACCTTTTAACATCGCGTTTCTCATTTTTGTTTTCCGCGCTCGCAGACATTCTCTATTTTGCTCACTTTGATAAAGCCTTTTGTACGAAACGTCAGTGTATAATTTTATATTAAATCATCGTTGAACAACACCATTTTGTTCAATTACTTTTCATTATTTGGTGGCATGGTGGTGATTTGAGGATGTCACCAATGGAAAGAGCAGTCCCACATTACCCATGATATGGATTTATCTCAAAATGTCCAAATTTCAAGTTATTGTCAATTCATTTTAAGTCGCTGGTAACCAGTATTTCAAAAAAGGTGTAGCTTTGAGTTGATGTGATGGGATTCAATTTTATTCAATATCTATGCTGACCAACAGATCGTTCTACGGTTTCACGATTTAAATTACTATAGGCCTATGGCCCTAGCTTGCCGAGAAGGCATTGATGCAAACATCATGCATGTGAAATGTTCCAACGGTTAATGAACGAGAATGAAAAGAACAGATTAACTTTATCATGTTTGTCTCCCTATGCATGAGTGCGTATATTTATGACCTTTACAATATTTTCTTATGTTCTTGTTAGGTATGGGGTATTATTAAAAGAAAAAATAGTTATATTTTAAAACAAAATCCTGGCTCAAATAAATCGTCTTCATTCAATTGTGCTCTTTGTTTCGGAGCTTGTCATTTGTACACGTACTTTTCTTTCTGTGCATCACTGTACGACTTACCATTTTACTGACATGACGATTCACAAATAGCGGTTTTTGTCATTTAGGTTTCATTATTGTGAATAAATTGTCTTTCTTTGTGATACTGTATTTGATTGTCTTTTGCTCCACTTTACGTTGTTACGTGTTTTTTATTACCAACCGGAAGTAGAAATAGCGTGTACACTTTCAATATGGGAACATCTATAATTAGTAAAAAGTCAACCAACAAAAAGAAATTGTCTATAGTAGGCCCTATACGAGAAACAAGATTTTCTCTCTGAATTGGCCGTCTTTTTATGTGTAAGAAAATCAATCGCATTATCGTGTTCACTCAAAAATTTAGAAAATAAATGGGCACTTCTGTGTTGGGTATCTATAGATTCTATAGAATTTAAGTATGATATATTTTCGATGGTAATATATTTTCACTTTCAAAGTTTGTAGTTTTCATAATTGCAATTTCTGAATATTATATAAAAAGCACGAATAAGTCTATAAATGTAAGAGTATCGGATCATTTTGAATGTTAATAAATGCGAAACGCCGGCGGTAGATACCAGCAATATCAGGGATTGCCGCGATTCTTGCAGTAGCTTTTATGAATAGAATACAATAGTGGTTACAATAGCGGATACAATAGCGGAACAATAGAGCTATATTACGGGCAAATAAACCTCGTCGCGTTTTGCTAAATTTCACTTCTTCTTTTTCATGAAGTAACCGTTATTTTTTAAACCTGGCAAAACATCGACCGATGTTTTTAATACCGGTTTTGTTTTTAGAGAGACTGAACATGTCTTCGGGCTTCCAAGAAAGGCTTTACTGGGGCGATGTGCGCGCGTAGCGCGCAAAAAGTTTGTATTTTGCACTATTTTCGCCCATGATCTGGATGAAAACGGCTTCAAAAACGGTGGAAAAGGGGCTCCTTCCTCCTTTTCGTTTCCTTTGCCCTCCAGATCTTCTCTTTCATTTTTTGTCAGAGGGCGCTTTTTTTTTCATTTTTGTCTGTGCCCCCCCCGCCACCGTCCATGAACCTGAAAGGAATCGGCCGAAATCTAGGAAAATCTTCCTTAACGAAATTGACCCAAGTACCAGAGCTACCTTATGGAAAGAGAGCCTTACAAATCTTCCACCAACAACATCCATGTCCATAATTGCAAAAAAAACCTTTCCCCTGGTGCCGACTCAAACTGGGCTGAATGTAAATGCCTCAACAGACTACTGGTATACTGGCCTGTAAAATGATTCTCAAGAAGTGGGGATATTTAATTAGGGAATCATGTTTCACCGTTGTTCATCACGGATTAACAACGATGCGTCCGCGCGTCTGCGTGGTTTACTTCGCGAGGGCAGCTTTAGCTGCTCGAGCGAAGTAAATCACGCAGACGCGCCGGACGCGAGTTGTTAATCCGTGATGAACAACGGTGAAACATGATTGAATCCCTTTCAACAACGAAAACAAGCTAAAGATTGTCTAATTCACATGATTCTTTCATTCGGAATGTCCGTTTGTCATTGCTACTCAACCTTACAAGAAGATCAGTGATTTCTCTGTTGATATCAGCAAAAAAACTAAGGAATAAAGTGAGCAATAAAACTAAAACATAAAGCGGTAATGATTTAGCTTCTGCCTCCAACATAACATAGTGTTTCCAGGCATGACGAATCTTACGCGCACACGCGTATCGCGTACGCGTTACCTTGCGTTCGCGTATACGCTACTAGACTGTGGATTCATCACCGATTAACAACGCTTGGCTCCTGTACAAAGGTATAGGAAGAGTTTTTGAAACACCGATGATGTGACCTGCGTATGTTGAACTGAACCACAAACCATGGAGCACCTATTTCGATGTCCTTGGACCTTGCAGAGAACAATGGTATTGCTAAGATTTGTTTCCAGCTCTGGCTGAAACACAATATCTAGCGTGTGTGGACACGATAAGAAGAAGAAGAAGAAGTGTTTTTTCTACCATCTCGTGTACACCTGAAGGTCCATTTGGGGTCTTGACTATAAATCTACACATGATTTCACCCCTGTCTGTACTAGCTAGCTGTGTACAACTAACAATGTAATTACAGAAACAACTCACTAGAAGAAAAATATCATACTAGACAGGGATAAAAAGGTGAGAAGAGAAAGACGCATGTAAGTACCCCCACCCCCACCCTTGTAACAAACACAGACCCACACCTACAACTAGCCTCATTAAAGTAATAGCTCACTGAGAAGGAAATTATAACATAACATAAATCACATTTATAAAGCGCATAAGGTGAAAAAGAGATAGACACATGAACGTCTGTAAGAGCCCAATACGTAACAAAATCCCAGTACGTATCAATTTGATACGTATTGGGCTCAATCTCTTCTACCTAGAACAAAAAGTGGCAAAAAATAATTCATCCCGCCCAATACGTAACAAAACTAAAATTTGATTAAAATTACTTTATTCATACTCCCTCCCTCTGTAGTGGTTTTGTTACGTATTGGGCTCTATACATTTTTTTGTTACGTATTGGGCTCCGGTTGTTTTTCAAGCAAATTATGGATATTATGTGCATGTGTTTTTATAGAAGTACTTTATATTGACCCAGTAACTCATTTTGAGTCTTTCTAGAACAAAATATTTGACAGTGTTTTATCTCTAGACTTGGAATTTATTTGTTACGTATTGGCCTCTGGTTATTTTAAAAGGACATTATCATGATTAGGTGCATGTTTTTCTTATAGAATTACTTTATATTGACTCAGTAAATCCTTTTGAGTCATTTTGAGCCTTTCTAGAAAAAAAAATTTGTCAGTGTTTTTTCTCTAGACTTTTTTGTTACGTATTGGTCTCTGGTTATTGTGGTGATTAGTTGCATTTTTTGTTTGCTATAAACTTACTTTATATTGACCCGGTAACTCATGTTGAGTCATTTTGAATAATTCTAGAACAAAGCTGATTATGGTTATTAGGTGCATGTTTTTGTTATAGAATTACTTTATATTGACTCAGTAACTCATTTTGAGTCATTTTGAGTCTTCTAGAAAAAAAAATTGACAGTGTTTTTTCTTTAGACATAGAATTTTTCTTGTTACGTATTGGGCTCTGGTTATTTTTAAAGCAAATTATGGTTATTAGTGCGTGTTTTTGTTATAGAATTACTTTATATTGACCCAGTAACTCATTTTGAGTGACTCTTTCTAGAGTCATTTTGAGTATTTTAGAACAAAATATTTGTCAGTGTTTTTCGGCTGGATTTTTTTTAAAAATATTTATCGAAGAAAGAAAAAATTCGAGTGGGTCTAATTTTTTGTTACGTATTGGGCTCTATACATTCCTTATGCGTTACACGGTCGGTAAAGCTCTTTTATCCGGATTTTTCGCATATATGGACATGACCTGACCTCCAGTTAATATTTATCGAACAAAGAAAAAAAATTCGAGTGGGTCTAATTTTTTGTTACGTATTGGGCTCTTTACATTTTTTATGTGTTTTGGAGGTTACACTGTCGGAGAAGCTCTTTTAGCCGGATTTTTTCGCATATATGGAAATGACTTGACCTCCGGTTAAAATTCATCGAAGAAAGAAAACAATTCGAGTGGGTCTAATTTTTTGTTACGTATTGGGCTCTATACATATTTTATGTGTTTTGGAGGTTACACTGTCGGAAAAGCTCTTTTATCCGGATTTTTTCGCATATATGGAAATGACTTGACCTCCGGTTAATATTTATCGAAGAAAGAAAACAATTCGAGTGGGTCTAATTTTTTGTTACGTATTCGGCTCTATACATTTTTTATGTGTTTTGGAGGTTACACTGTCGGAAAAGCTCTTTTATCCGGATTTTTCGCATATATGGAAATGACTTGACCTCCGGTTAAAATTCATCGAAGAAAGAAAACAATTCGAGTGGGTCTAATTTTTTGTTACGTATTGGGCTCTATACATTTTTTTATGTGTTTTGGAGGTTACACTGTCGGAAAAGCTCTTTTATCCGGATTTTTTCGCATATATGGAAATGAGCTGACCTCCAGTTAATATTTATCGAAGAAAGAAAACAAATTTTTTGTTACGTATTGGGCTCTTTACATTTTTTATGCGTTTTGGATGTTACACTGTCGGAAAAGCTCTTTTATCCGGATTTTTTGCATATATGGACATGACCTGAAATCCATTTAATATTTATCAAAGAAAGAAAAAAATTCGAGTGAGTCTAATTTTTTGTTACGTATTGGGCTCTATACATTCTTTATGCGTTACACGGTCGGTAAAGCTCTTTTATCCGGATTTTTTCGCATATATGGACATGAGCTGACCTCCAGTTAATATTTATCGAAAAAGAAAAAATTCGAGTGGGTCTAATTTTTTGTTACGTATAGGGCTCTTTACATTTTTTATGTGTTTTGGAGGTTACACTGTCGGAAAAGCTCTTTTATCCGGATTTTTTGCATATATGGACATGACCTGACCTCCATTTAATATTTATCAAAGAAAGAAAAAAATTCGAGTGAGTCTAATTTTTTGTTACTATTGGGCTCTATACATTCTTTATGCGTTACACTGTCGGTAAAGCTCCTTTATCCGGATTTTTTCGCATATATGGACATGACCTGATCTCCAGTTAATATTTATCGAAGAAAGAAAAAAAATTCGAGTGGGTCTAATTTTTTGTTACGTATAGGGCTCTTTGCATTTTTTATGCGTTTTGGAGGTTACACGGTCGGTAAAGCTCTTTTATCCGCATTTTTTCGCATATATGGACATGAGCTGACCTCCAGTTAATATTTATCGAAGAAAAAAAAATTCGAGTGGGTCTAATTTTTTGTTACGTATTGGGCTCTTTACATTTTTTATGCGTTTTGGAGGTTACACTGTCGGAAAAGCTCTTTTATCCGGATTTTTTCGCATATATGGACATGACCTGACCTCCATTTAATATTTATCGAAGAAAAAATTCGAGTGGGTCTAATTTTTTGTTACGTATTGGGCTCTATACATTCTTTATGCGTTACACGGTCGGTAAAGCTCTTTTATCCGGATTTTTAGCATATATGGACATGACCTGACCTCCAGTTAATATTTATCGAACAAAGAAAAAAATTCGAGTGGGTCTAATTTTTTGTTATGTATTGGGCTCTTTACATTTTTTATGTGTTTTGGAGGTTACACTGTCGGAAAAGCTCTTTTATCCGGATTTTTTCGCATATATGGAAATGACTTGACCTCCGGTTAAAATTCATCGAAGAAAGAAAACAATTCGAGTGGGTCTAATTTTTTGTTACGTATTGGGCTCTATACATTTTGTATGTGTTTTGGAGGTTACACTGTCGGAAAAGCTCTTTTATCCGGATTGTTTCGCATATATGGAAATGACTTGACCTCCGGTTAATATTTATCGAAGAAAGAAAACAATTCGAGTGGGTCTAATTTTTTGTTACGTATTCGGCTCTATACATTTTTTATGTGTTTTGGAGGTTACACTGTCGGTAAAGCTCTTTTATCCGGATTTTTTCGCATATATGGACATGAGCTGACCTCCAGTTAATATTTATCGAAGAAAGAAAACAATTTTTTTGTTACGTATTGGGCTCTTTACATTTTTATGCGTTTTGGAGGTTACACTGTCGGAAAAGCTCTTTTATCCGGATTTTTTGCATATATGGACATGACCTGACCTCCATTTAATATTTGTCAAAGAAAGAAAAAAATTCGAGTGAGTCTAATTTTTTGTTACGTATTGGGCTCTATACATTCTTTATGCGTTACACGGTCGGTAAAGCTCTTTTATCCGGATTTTTTCGCATATATGGACATGACCTGACCTCCATTTAATATTTATCGAACAAAGAAAACAATTCGAGTGGGTCCAATTTTTTGTTACGTATTGGGCTCTATACATTCTTTATGCGTTACACTGTCGGTAAAGCTCCTTTATCCGGATTTTTCGCATATATGGACATGACCTGACCTCCAGTTAATATTTATCGAAGAAAGAAAAAAAAATTCGAGTGGGTCTAATTTTTTGTTACGTATAGGGCTCTTTGCATTTTTTATGCGTTTTGGAGGTTACACTGTCGGAAAACCTCTTTTATCCGGATTTTTACGCATATATGGACATGACTTGACCTCCGGTTAATATTTATCGAAGAAAGAAAACAATTCCAGTGGGTCTAATTTTTTGTTACGTATTGGGCTCTATACATTTTTTATGTGTTTTGGAGGTTACACTGTCGGTAAAGCTCTTTTATATGGATTTTTTCGCATATATGGACATGAGCTGACCTCCAGTTAATATTTATCGAAGAAAGAAAAAAATTCGAGTGGGTCTAATTTTTTGTTACGTATTGGGCTCTATACATTCTTTATGCGTTACACGGTCGGTAAAGCTCTTTTATCCGGATTTTTTTCGCATATATGGACATGACCTGAACTCCAGTTAATATTTATCGAAGAAAGAAAAAAATTCGAGTGGGTCTAATTTTTTGTTACGTATTGGGCTCTTTACATTTTTTATGTGTTTTGGAGGTTACACTGTCGGAAAAGCTCTTTTATCCGGATTTTTTCGCATATATGGAAATGACTTGACCTCCGGTTAATATTTATCGAAGAAAGAAAACAATTCGAGTGGGTCTAATTTTTTGTTACGTATTGGGCTCTATACATTCTTTATGCGTTACACGGTCGGTAAAGCTCTTTTATCCGGATTTTTTCGCATAATATATATGGACATGACCTGACCTCCAGTTAATATTTATCGAACAAAGAAAACAATTCGAGTGGGTCTAATTTTTTTTTACGTATTGGGCTTATTCTTTATGCGTTACACTGTCGGTAAAGCTCCTTTATCCGGATTTTTTCGCATATATGGACATGACCTGACCTCCAGTTAATATTTATCGAAGAAAGAAAACAAATTCGAGTGGGTCTAATTTTTTGTTACGTATTCGGCTCTATACATTTTTTATGTGTTTTGGAGGTTACACTGTCGGTAAAGCTCTTTTATCCGGATTTTATCGCATATATGGACATGAGCTGACCTCCAGTTAATATTTATCGAAGAAAGAAAACAAATTTTTTGTTACGTATTGGGCTCTTTACATTTTTTATGCGTTTTGGAGGTTACACTGTCGGAAAAGCTCTTTTATCCGGATTTTTTTGCATATATGGACATGACCTGACCTCCATTTAATATTTATCAAAGAAAAAAAAATTCGAGTGAGTCTAATTTTTTGTTACTATTGGGCTCTATACATTCTTTATGCGTTTTACACGGTCGGTAAAGCTCTTTTATCCGGATTTTTTCGCATATATGGACATGAGCTGACCTCGGTGTTCGTCGTTGTATTAGAAAAAAAAAAATTCGAGTGGGTCTAATTTTTTGTTACGTATTGGGCTCTTTACATTTTTTATGCGTTACACGGTCGGTAAAGCTCTTTTATCCGGATTTTTCGCATATGGACATGACCTGACCTCCAGTTAATATTTATCGAAGAAAGAAAAAAATTCGAGTGGGTCTAATTTTTTGTTACGTATTGGGCGCTATATATTTTTTATGCGTTTTGGAGTTTACACTGTCAGAAAAGCTAAAATTTTATCCGGATATTTTCGCATACATGGACATGACCTGACCTCCGGTTAATATTTATCGAAGAAAGAAAACATTCGAGTGGTTCTAATTTTTTGTTATGTATTGGGCTTTTTACATTTTTTATGCGTTTTGGAGGTTACACTGTCGGAAAACCTCTTTTATCCGCATATGTGGAGATGACTTGACCTCCGGTTAATATTTATCGAAGAAAGAACAAAAAATCGAGTGGATCTAATTTTTTGTTACGTTATGTGTTTTGGAAGTTACACTGTCGGAAAAGTTCTTTTATGCGGAATTTTTCGCATGTATGAACTTGACCTCACCTCCGGTTAATATGTATCGAAGAAAGAAAAAAAATTCAAGGGGTTCTAATTGTTTTGTTACGTTATACGTTTTGACTCCGACACTCTCAGAAAAGTTCTTCAATCCGGATTTTTTTGCATAAATGGAGTTGACCTGACTTACGGTTAATACCTATCGAAGAAAGAAAAACGTGGAGAGGGTCTAATTGTTACGTTATGCGTTTTGGCTCCGATACTGTCGAAAAAGTTCTTTTTTCCGGATTTTTCCCATAAATGCACTTGACTTGACCTCCGGTTAATATTTATCGAAGAAAGAAACAAAACCGAGAGGGTCTAATTTTTTGTTACGTTATGCGTTCTGGCTCCGACACTGTCCGAAAAGTTCTTTTATCCGGATTTTTTCGCCTTTTGTCTTGACCTCCAACATTTATCGAAGAAAGAAAAAAATCGAGTGAGGATTTTTAAAAAAAATTTGTACAGATATAGAAACTAAATGTTTTTTTAAAATTTAATTTTTTTGAAAGACTAGACTTAATTGATTATCTAACAAGTAGGCCTATCCAGTAGTAAAAATTGAGAATGTCCCTAAATGAACCAGTATTTAATACTTGTTAGGATTTTTAAAATCTGAAGTTTAAAAAAAAATCGACTGGGCGAATATCGTGAGTAATTATACGAAAAATATGCCCAATATACGATATTTGTTAATGTCACTGATATAATTTGATATCAAGCTATTTAAACGTGTGTGCAAATCCTATTGGGTGACGCACGTTATAAAAATGGAGAAATTATGAAAAAATTATAAATTATTATCCTGGTGGGCCAGAACAGGTGTTATTTTAATGCTTACATTCTTAAGAGGGTTGTCCGTGTGTTGTATTCTTTCTTTTTAATTTTTTAAAATTGTTTTATTATTATTATTTTCCTCTCAAAACTTGCCCTTCTCTAGATCGTGGCCCCATTTACTCCCATTTTTTATTTTACTGAGAAATTTGCTCAATTTTACTGGGAGAATTTGCTTTAAAATGAGTATATATGGCCGTTGCCATGGAAACTGCCTTCACTTTGAATGCTCCTATTAGCTTAATATTAAAGCTTGTATATCAATAATATAAAGTGTAATACAAACTTTTGTAATGCAAGAAACTGCTCAAGATTATAAAAGAGGTTCCATCACTGACACGCATTAGTGCCTACTTTTAATTTCAAGAGTTCATAGGTCAAAAACCAGAGGTCTCAGAAAAATGTTTGTATTGACTTTTGATCCAAATATCCATCGCAACTTGATATACTTTCCATTTTGCAAACATTTACCATGTAAAAATTACATTTTTGGGACAAAGCTGCAAAAAAAACCAAAAATCAAATGTCTTGAATGAACACAAAAAATTTGAAGTTACTACCTCCATGCATATCCGATGACCCCTTTTTATTGCTTTAACCTGAAATTTCAAAAATAATTAGTCAATTTTTTTCAAGTTGCTAATATCGCCAAAAATGACTAAATTGGTCTATATTTTTGTTAGCTCATTCCAAAAAAGACAATACTTTGGTGAAACCGACACCAAATGATAAACATTTTCACTCCCCACAAACACTTTTGTGGGTCAACCAGGAATCATATTTAAAAGAAGAGAATCCATTTTTCTGGAATCCGTCAACCCCCCCCCCCCTTCTACCCTCCTGTTATGCACATGGTGCGCCTAACTTTATAGGCCATATGCCTTTAACCATTATTGGTTTTCTAAATCACACCAGAATGCATCAAATTAGTTCAAAATAGTCGAATGTCAATTTTCCGGGGGGGGGGGGGGCTTTCCCACTGAGGCTCTGGACCCCGACAGAGGCCTAGCATTGAGCCCCCTGGGCCCCCTGTCGATGTCTTTGGGCACGCCCATGATATTGTTGCAGCAATTTCATGTTCAAAGAGAAGCAAGAAACGTCATTCCCCTCCATAATAATTTCCAACTTGTTTTTACACGGCAGTGAAATGATGCCACTTGCACCAATATCTCATATGCACAGTTTATCTCTTACATATCCTGTGTCTTGAATAGCTACATAGCACACCACCCTGTGGTTAAGAGGCTAGGAAATAATTCCTAATATCTCATACCCTAGTTTGTATGCCTTTATCTATAATCTTGCCCCACTGACTAGTTTACACTTAACCTGTCCAAGAGTCTGTCCAGCGTAGGAATTTTTAGCCTTTTTTAGAAACATGTTTGTAATTGGCTTATGGCCATCACATGCTGACAATACATATAACTGATTGGTTAATCAAAATTAGCAGGGGTTAGGTCAGGCCTCATCACAAAGTAAACAAATCATTCTGTATAGAAAACTGTGTAGCAGGTGATTTACTTCAGATAAAGTTCAATATAACTACATTGCACAAAACTAAGTCCATTATATACAGTTAATTGAATGTTTATTGACTATTGTAATAACCCATGTGTATAAACCTGTATAATATTGACAAAGACAAAATCACTGACCCTGACAAAAGCTAGCAAGAGTTAATAAGAATTCCTCTAAAAAGGAATGGGGCGCCCAATGTGAGCGTGGTCGTGATGTGGTGAATTTCATGGTGTTTACATTTGGTATTATTATCTCTTGCAAACCCGGTGACACCTCATGATAGATTTTAGACCTGTCGATAGGTTGCAAGAGGGGATAGCCTTTTCCAGGCACGAATTGGGCCGTATATAAAGAAAGTTTTGCTACTTTGCAACGCAATAAAAACCTAAATGCAAAATGAGATCCTGTAGGTGGCTTCCGAGGTGGCTTAAAAAACTAAATGCAAAATGAGGTTTTAAAAAAATATTGTTTTCAAGAGTCAAGACGCAGGTATCATTATTAAGCCTCATATCACTTATTTATTGTCAAATAAGTGCAGAGTAGGTTAGATATGAATATTAAATGTTAGATCAAAGTAGCTCAAAGTACATGTACTATACACCTGATCCGTGAACTTGTCTTTTTTTAAAGACAAATTCTTGTTATACTTTTGTAGGCCTACATCGCGGCATCATATGATCAGTTGTACAGTGACTTGTTAACTCTAAAAAGTAAATCTATGATTTTAGTGCTGTAACATTCTAACTGGATAATGTGAGAACCAGTACAAGTGTCAACCGAAAGCATTCGATAAAAACAAATCAAAAACAAAAAAGACCAAGGACTTGTTTTTAGTTAGGAGAGGAAAACATCATTTTTTTTACCTGATTGGTGTTGGGGGGGGGAACCTGAAAGGGGGAACGTAAAAAATCGAGAAAAAATATGGAAATCCTCCACCCCCTCCCCTTGCTGGCGTAAATAATGACCGCTCCCTAAATACTGCAAAAATAGTTTGGCACATGTGTAAACATACAACAAATTTGCAAAAAAGGTTTTAAAAAATTCTGTAAAAAAATCGTGCATTAATTGTGGCTTTAAGGGGGTACTACACCCATTGCATTTTTTTTTGCACTTTTGCACTGTGAAGAAATGAGAAAAACAATTGGACAAAGTGGTATGCAAAATGAAGGGGCAAATCTTCTCGTTCTATTGGTGGCATCGGTATCAATGTAACTTACATGCTTTTAAAGGTAGACGCCAAAAGGTGGTACATCACTGGTGTTTTAAATTCACTTCATTTTGGAAAGCTTACTATCAACGGATTTCGTTAAAATTTTGGATATGTGTTGCTAACACATTAGGGAAATAATGTTGTATGTAAAATGGGAATAAGCGGTTCCTGATTTCTTTTATGACTTCATGAACTTGGTGCTCCTATCAAAAAACAAACTGGTTAAAATGCTTCTATTTTCAATTTTGAGCTATATTTTTTAACTTGCTACATTATTTCACTGAAACTTAATTAAGCCATAGGTAACAGGTTACCACAACCATACTACAGCAATGTTGAAAAAAATTGTATTTCTTGTCACCTATACCACCATATTAGGTAGTTTTTCGTAAGCTTCACTTTTGTGATTTTGGTAACTATTTTATATTTATGTGTCCAATCCATCTCAACTAGGCAATCTAAATTATACTCACCATTTACATCCCAAGGTATTTTAGTATATCCACCTCACACATTTTCAATATTACATCCAGTAAAAGACAAAATATCAAAATTGATGCCTCATTATGATATCACAGACTATCACAAGTTTTCAAAATGGATGCCTAAATTTGACCTGAACCAAGTGACCTATAACCTGACCTATGATGACATATAGCCTTTTTAAATCTCTTTTCCTAACAACACATTATAGAAGGTACATAGTATTAAACTGACTATGCATCCATTGTGGAAAAGTTTATTTAATTTATTCAGTGTTATTTAGCATACATTGCTGAATAAGTTTTCTATAGATAGTATAACAAAGGATTTAATGTATTCTATTCATGTACTCTACTTAAAGAAAATAAATTATGGTTTGTTATGAAACATGTACTTCATAAATTTGCAACAAACAAAAGAAGAGGGATACTGATCAAAATCATGGTATTATACCCCCTTAAGCAGAATCCATATTACCTTCCATGAGTCCACGACCATACCCGTCCTGAGGGCCAGGTCGATTCGCACCCAAAACAATTCGGTCCCACGCCAATTCGGCCACAAACCATTTTGAGCACATGCGATTTCTGTTCCAAACAAAATCGGTCATTTACCAATAAACTGTATATGGTTTTTAATATAAATGTTACGTTCATCATTAAACAGAGAAAATAAAAAGATATAGGCCTATCATGAAAGAGGACGCCCGAAAAGGACAAAAACATGAAACTATAGGAAGGAAGGAATATATGCTAGTATGGTGCCGAGTCATTCCTTTTTGATTGCGGTAACGTAACTTTGCGGGCTGCCGCTAGAAGGGGGTGGGGTGGTATGGGGTGAGACACCCCTCCACCAATTCTTAATGTTGTTGGCAAAAGTGACGGTTGTCGGCAAAACATATAGGATTGTCGGCAGATTACAAAAGACAATGTGCGGAAGTTGTTGTTATACAATATTGTTATTGTGAAAGTAGTTAATAATGAAAAAAAAATATTGAGGAAAAATTTTGATAATTACCCCCCCCCCACACACACACACCCACCCTTTTTAGATTCATGAGCGCCCTGGCGAAAAAATAAAATTGGGATCTACAATTCACAATTGTATTAGACAGACCAAAATATTTCCGTCGGCAAAATTATGCCGTATACCCCCCAATCCGATTGGTCTAACGACGCCTCTGCTTACTTTGGGTCAGGGTGCTTGGGGCGAAAGTAGATCGGGTGTACTGACAAAGGGTGTACAATGTTACTAAAGGTTCGCTATTCCGGGAAAAACGGTTCTCTATTCCGAAGGTTATCTATTCCAAAAATTCTCAAAACACAAACAGGCTCTCTATTCTGAAAACAAAAAGGTTCTCTATTCTGAATATGAAAAAAGTTCTCTATTCCGAATATGAAAAAATGGGTTCTCTATTCCGAAATCGAAATCGAAAGGTTCTTTATTTCGAACAAGTCACCGTGTTCTCTACTCCGAATATGAAACAAAAATCTCTATTCGGAATATGAAAAAAAATCTTCATTCCGAAATCTAAATAGGGTTCTTTATTCCGAAATGAGTCATCGTGATCTCTATTCCGAATTATAAAAAGGGTTCATTTTTCCGAATCTGTCGATGTTGAATCATGTTTGCGCCCTCTAGAAAGGTCCTTTGAAGTTGACCAAAGCACCACTAAACTAATGTGTCATGTGTGGAAGAACCATAATAAATGTCTGTTTTTTTAATACAATTCGATAGAGGTATCTGGAGTTCCTCTGATTTCTTGTGAAGGTAAAGAATAGTTTGAAGTTGGTAACTGTGGAGTCTGCAATGTTTTGCACGTGAAGAACAATTATAGAAAATTAGCTAATTTGCATACAATTTGCATGGTCACCTCACCGTCATCATGCATGGTCATCAAGTATATATTGCTAATCAGACAATCTGAAAATTCAACAAACGTTAACCATTATGTAGGCCTACATCACATAATCACATACTTGGAATGAAGCAAATTTTAAACATTGCTGTTCCTTACCTACATAAATTTGCATACATTTTAACAAATTTGGGCAATTTTACAATCTTGTCAATTTGCGTTGTTAGGTAAAATATAATTAATATTTCTTTTATTGAGTATAGCTATAATCAAGGAAAACAATTTCTTCAGAAGAAGGTTGGGGTCCGGGTGTGAGCGTATTCGTGGGGAATCTACTGAAGATAGCTGATGGCGATGTCATTGCTATCTACTAAAGATAGTTGGTTGCTCTGTGAGGTCATTGTTATCTACTGAGGTTAGCTGATGGCTATGCGAAGTCATTAATATCTACTAAAGATAGCCGATGACTATGTGAAGTCATTTCTATCTACTGAAGATGGCTGATGGCTATGTGTGATGTCAGTGCTACCTACTGATATTAGCGGATGGCTATGTGAAGTCTTTGCTATCTGCTGAAAATAGCTAATGGCTATGTAAAGTTAATGCTATATACCGGGGTTAGCTGATGGCTCTGTGAAGTTATTCTCACCTACTAAAGGGAAACAGGACATTTCGCATCCCTACCATTTCACCCCCTACGTGCTGAACTGCTTAATATAGTGCCCACACACCACGTATCTACTAAAGGGAAACAGGACACTTTGCCTACCTGACATTTCGCCCCCTATATGCTGAACTGCTAAATACAGTGCCAACCAACCGAATTAGTTATGGTTAGGGTTTAGGGTTTGGACTTAGGGTAATGGTTTAGGGTTTAGGATATTCGGGTTAAGGTTTTCAGAGCGTAAGGGTAAGGGCGCTGCTTGTGGTTAGGGTTTTGGTTTGAGACTTGGGTTAAGATTTATAGTTATAGGGCTTAGGGTTAGGGTTAAAGGTTAGGGTGAGGGTTACGGCCCTATATCAATTGTCAACTTTTTTGGCCTAAAATGCTACCATATTATAACTGAAACAACATCAAATGTGTAACCAAACATCAATAATACCAGTTATAAAAATGTATTTTATGTTTAAAACATATCCAGCATCAATTCTTTTCGGTAAATCCATAAGCCTTTGCGAGTACACCTGAGATGTCGTTACTTGACGTCACGTCGACATATATACAATGCGCAGTAACGATGTTTGCTAAACGATGTTCGCATCGGCCTGACGCGTACTGAAGTCAAATGACGACATGTCAGGTGTAATCGCAAAGGCTTATGGGTTCACCGAAAAGATCAATTACACGAAATAGACACTGAAGTAATAATTTAGCAAGATTGAAAAAATATGTGCGTGTCCGATTACCCCTCCGCACCACACCCTAAATCAGCACCAATGGAGTATCGCCCTGGGGGCAGAGTGGCAAGTTCCCCTCTCCTGCTCAGTCGACAGAAATGTGAAAAAAAATACAGTTTGCAATTTCCTTTTGGTTTATTTTAGACTTAAAATTAACCCCATTTTGGGCCGTGTCAATGTCCTTTTTTCAAAAAGGACTGTACGCTAAACATTAAATTGGCCTCATGTCCTTTTCATATTTGTCAACAATGTAGGCCTAAATAACTATACCCAAATTTTCACAAAATAGTCCGAAATTGAATCAAGCGCCGATAAAATTTCGGAGGCGGTGGTCTCACGGGGCTGTCATTTTCTTCTAAAGGGGATGGGGTCATTATGTCCGACCAGAGTCCATTTTGTTTACGGCCGCCCTGTCTCTCTCCGTTTTCTCTTTTTCTACTTCCCCATCACGTTCTTTCTTTGTTTAGGCCTATATCTCTACGTTTTCTCTCCTTTTATTCGTTCTTCTATGCAATTTATTCCCGCGTTTTATCACAGTCCACCGGCTTTCTTTTTAGACCCTCCTACCCTCGGATCCGTGGATAATGACTGGTAATGAAGACTATGTAACATTATTAATCAGTTCAATGTTTGGTTACTGGTTACTGGGTTTTCGATTACAATTTTTTTTCATTAAAAGAAATAATAGTGTCTGTCAATCATTACACTACAATTTTTATTTCTAGGGCTCTTTGATTTCTTCAAATAAAGTAAATCCCCTGGCCCTCTATAATTACGCACAAAAGATCGCCGCATGATCCGACAGTGTGTGTGTCGTGTAATCATTGACATTGATTTGTGGAGAAAGAAGAATGGATTTTTGGCACGGAGTAGGCCTATTTTAGAAGCGGAATTTGAAACTGGGGCGGGTTAATGGGGTTACAGAACTTTTTGTTCATAGGTCGTATGTAATTATGTATCATTCCATTATCCAAAGACGGAACCGAACCAAGATTGTGGGACAGTCCAGGACAGTCTGTGTGGGACTGCACACATCTCACACAACACTCATCTCAAAGTTTGTTCGGTGCATCATGCAGTTATTGTTGCCTACATGTAAGCACACAACACAGGGGCACTCACAATAGGCAATTGACCCCTACTGGTAGCGCTGTGTTGTAGATATAAGAGATGAACTAGTTAGCGTCATATATCAACAAATATAAAAGCTATGATTTTAGTTCTTGCCCTGGCTTGGTCGCATTTGGAAGAGGCTTGTCACGAAACCGTAATAGGTACAAACTTAGTACTTTCTGTCAATCAAGTATGGTTTATAGCTACATGTCAGTCTTTAAATCATTAGCATAGTCCTTATAATAACGGGGGACCACCTTGATAAGTAAATGACAGCAAAATACTCCAAAACTCGGTCAGTGGAGCTCCGCCCGTACATGTCAATAGCGTCATTATCGATTGGATTAGTCGACCGTAGCGGACAATTCGATCGCTCATTGGATTTATATTATCACGTGGTAATAAATTTGCATTGGACAATCGATTACTATAATGGTTTAGTACTGCATATCTCGGTTTAATCTTCACTAAGCGGGTTTATGGTTGGAAAGGTCACGGTGAATTTGTCGTGGACATAACTGCACTATGGTTTTAACAAGCGATTTGTTACACGGGTATTGCTTCAGCTGACTTCGCCGCTAAAAATATCAGAATAAAACCATTTTTTTACATTAACACCTACAAATGGAATAACCTATCAAAAATAACACTTTTTTGTCTATGATTAATATTTATGGGATATCAAATGAAGTCGAACCATGAAACCAAAAAATCCTATAAACGCAATTTTTTGACATGCAAACCTTCAAACGCGTAACATAACAAAATCTGTGAACTTGTAGTCCTAATGTATATGGCATATTGGATGGCCTAGGGGGAAGTTAGCCCGTATTTGCAAGACTATCCTTGCCTTCAAGGTAAAACAAACATACTCATGTTACCCTCGGGCCATGGGCTGGCCTGGTGCATAGGTATTGGAGGAAATACCTCCAATACCTATGCCTGGTGTCAGATCTTACCCAGGGAAAGATGACATTCTAACATGCGCCTTTAAAAGAAATAGTCGGTACTTCCTGTTTCTTCAATAAATAAATATTAATTGGAGATCAAATCAAGTAAATCCTTGCGAAAAAATCCGGATAAAAGAACTTTTCCGACAGTGTAACCTCCAAAACGCATAACGTAACAAAAATTAGACCCCCACTCGATTTTTTTTTCTTTCTTCGATAAATATTAACTGGAGGTCAGGTCATGTCCATATATGCGAGAAAATCCGGATAAAAGAGCTTTTCCGACAGTGTAACCTCCAAAACGCATTAAAAAATGTATAGAGCCCAATACGTAACAAAAAATTAGAACCACTCGAATTTTTTTCTTTCTTCGATATATATTAACCGGAGGTCAAGTCATGTCCATATATGCGAAAAAATCCGGATAAAAGAGCTTTTCCGAAAGTGTAACCTCCAAATCGCATAAAAAATGTATAGAGCCCAATACGCAACAAAAAATTAGACCCACTCGAATTTTTTTCTTTCTTCGATAAATATTACTGGAGGTCAGGTCATGTCCATATACGAGGAAAAATCCGGATAAAAGACCTTTCCGACAGTGTAACCTCCAAAACACATACAAAATGTAAAGAGCCCAATACGTAACAAAAAATTAAACCCACTCGAATTTTGTTCTTTCTTCAATAAATAATAACTGGAGGTCAGGTCATGTCCATATATGCGAAAAAATCCGGATAAAAGAGCTTTTCCGACAGTGTAACCTCCAAATCGCATAAAAAATGTATAGAGCCCAATACGCAACAAAAAATTAGACCCACTCGAATTTTTTTCTTTCTTCGATAAATATTACTGGAGGTCAGGTCATGTCCATATACGAGGAAAAATCCGGATAAAAGAGCTTTTCCGACAGTGTAACCTCCAAAACACATACAAAATGTAAAGAGCCCAATACGTAACAAAAAATTAGACCCACTCGAATTTTGTTCTTTCTTCAATAAATAATAACTGGAGGTCAGGTCATGTCCATATATGCCAAAAAATCCGGATAAAAGAGCTTTTCCGACAGTGTAACCTCCAAAACACATAAAAATGTATAGAGCCCAATACGTAACAAAAAATTAGACCCACTCGAATTTTTTTCTTTGTTCGATAAATATTAACTGGAGGTCAGGTCATGTCCATATATGCGAAAAATCCGGATAAAAGAGCTTTACCGACCGTGTAACGCATAAAGAATGTATAGAGCCCAATACGTAACAAAAAATTAGACCCACTCGAATTTTTTCTTTCTTCGATAAATATTAAATGGAGGTCAGGTCATGTCCATATATGCGAAAAAATCCGGATAAAGGAGCTTTTCCGACAGTGTAACCTCCAAAACGCATAAAAAATGTAAAGAGCCCAATACGTAACAAAAAATTAGACCCACTCAAATTTGTTCTTTCTTCGATAAATATTAAATGGAGGTCAGGTCATGTCCATATATGCGAAAAAATCCGGATAAAGGAGCTTTTCCGACAGTGTAACCTCCAAAACGCATAAAAAATGTAAAGAGCCCAATACGTAACAAAAAATTAGACCCACTCGAATTGTTTTCTTTCTTCGATAAATATTAACCGGAGGTCAAGTCATTTCCATATATGCGAAAAAATCCGGATAAAAGAGCTTTTCCGACAGTGTAACCTCCAAAACACATAAAAATGTAAAGAGCCCAATACGTAACAAAAAATTAGACCCACTCGAATTTTTTTTCTTTTTCCATAAAAAATAACTGGAGGTCAGGTCATGTTCATATATGCGAAAAAATCCCGATAAAAGAGCTTTACCGACCGTATAACGCATAAAGAATGTATAGAGCCCAATACGTAACAAAAAATTAGACCCACTCGAATTTTTTTTTCTTTCTTCGATAAATATTAACTGGAGGTCAGCTCATGTCCATATATGCGAAAAAATCCGGATAAAAGAGCTTTACCGACAGTGTAACCTCCAAAACACATAAAAAAATGTATAGAGCCCAATACGTAACAAAAAATTAGACCAACTGGAATTGTTTTCTTTCTTCGATAAATATTAACCGGAGGTCAAGTCATGTCCATATATGCGTAAAAATCCGGATAAAAGAGCTTTTCCGACAGTGTAACCTCCAAAACCCATAAAAAATGTAAAGAGCCCAATACGTAACAAAAAATTAGACCCACTCGAATTTTTTCTTTCTTCGATAAATATTAACTGGAGGTCAGCTCATGTCCATGTATGCGAAAAAATCCGGATAAAAGAGCTTTACCGACAGTGTAACCTCCAAAACACATAAAAAATGTATAGAGCCCAATACGTAACAAAAAATTAGACTCACTCGAATTGTTTTTTCTTCGATAAATATTAACCGGAGGTCAAGTCATTTCCATATATGCGAAAAATCCGGATAAAAGAGCTTTTCCGACAGTGTAACCTCCAAAACACATAAAAAATGTAAAGAGCCCAATACGTAACAAAAAATTAGACCCACTCGAATTTTTTTCTTTGTTCGATAAATATTAACTGGAGGTCAGGTCATGTTCATATATGCGAAAAAGTCCCGATAAAAGAGCTTTACCGACCGTGTAACGCATAAAGAATGTATAGAGCCCAATACGTAACAAAAAATTAGACCCATTCGAATTTTTTTCTTTCTTCGATAAATATTAACTGGAGGTCAGCTCATGTCCATATATGCGAAAAAATCCGGATAAAAGAGCTTTACCGACAGTGTAACCTCCAAAACACATAAAAAAATGTATAGAGCCCAATACGTAACAAAAAATTAGACCAACTGGAATTGTTTTCTTTCTGCGATAAATATTAACCGGAGGGCAAGTCATGTCCATATATGCGTACAAATCCGGATAAAAGAGCTTTTCCGACAGTGTAACCTCCAAAACCCATAAAAAATGTAAAGAGCCCAATACGTAACAAAAAATTAGACCCATTCGAATTTTGTTCTTTCTTCGATAAATATTAACTGGAGGTCAGCTCATGTCCATGTATGAAAAAAATCCGGAA